>NC_083718.1:36234537-36964558 GCF_028564815.1 Eubalaena glacialis
CTCTGCTTACAAAAGGGTCCTCACAGGAGCGCCTAGTGTGTCGCATGGCTCTCTCGTAGCTGGGCAGAAGGTGCTGCTCCACAGGCTGGGTTTGCACGTAGAAACTGGATCCTGAGGGCTAAAGCATTCTTTGCCCCTTTGGAAGCAGGAGGCTTGGGGCGAGAAAACTGAACGAAAGGCACGGGGTGGCGCCCATGTTGGACACCCTGCAGGAATTGCCCGGGAGGAAGAGTGAGTTTTCTCGAAAGAAACAGTGCGCCTGCCGTTCCTTGCCAGGAGCTCATGCAGCAGACTGCTTCAGCTAAGGCGAATGTCGACTGAGCGGCATACTCAAAGTAAGGGGCAGTGTTTCCATCAGCAAAGTTGGTGGTCACAAGTAGACCCGAGGCTTTCACCACTGAAGTGCTGTAATGCTGGTGTGCCTTTCACATATCTGAGGACGCTCACGTCTGCACCATTTTCCGAGGAAAATCACTGTGTACCCAAAGTGTCATCTGTGCCTTCTGAGCAACCTCATGCCTCATGATGGTCTTTGGGCTCTACTGTTGGTATGCAGAAGGCCAGGCAGCAATGTGTTTCCTCCATCGGGGAGCCAGATAGCCACAGCATAGAAGAATCCTCAGGACGAGTTTTCTCCCTGGTCTTCTGGGCAATGCAAGGGGACCCCAGTTTGTAAACCTGAGCTGCACTGGAACAAACACCGCCATGGCAAGTGTTCTCAGAATTCATAGCTGACGTCTTCCCCTCGCATGCATCACGTCGACTTCAGATCCAGCTGGAGACATGTGCTCTCAGCCTTTGAAGACTGTCAGGCCTTTGCAAGATCCACGGTGATGTAGGTGAAACTAGATCATTCACTGGCTCACACCATTCACCTCAGGAGGACTCCTGCTTGCCAAAGTGTTTTCATGGAAGGGCACATGTGTGTGGCATGTCTCTTTCACCTGCTTGTGGACTTCAGGTACATGAGCTAGGTGTCAACCGTGAAAGTGGAGAGGGACGGGAACAGCACAATTTGCCCCAGTGACAAAGCAGAGAGATGTGTCCTCAGAGCTGCCTGAGAAACAGTCCTGTTGCCGGTCTTCTATTCACCCCAGGATTACCCTGAGAGGTAACCTGAGGCCGAGTGAATTTTCTTGGAAGAACCGGAGTGCGTGCCGTTCCTTGCTAGGTTCTCATCCCAAAGCCTTCTTGGCTAGTCATAAGGAAACTTGCCCGCGTGTTGCAAGGAAAGTCCGTGTTTTGGATGATCAGTGCTTAATGAAAAGCACTGTGGTCGCCAACTTTCTCAACCCTGCAGGAATACCCGGGGAGGAACGGAGACTTTGCCCAAAGAAACAGAGTGCTTGCAGTGCCTTGTTAGGAGCACATCCAGCACAGGACTTTATCTATGGCGAATGTCAGCCGAGCGCCAGAGTCAAAGTAAGGTGCAGTGTTTCCACCAGCAGAGTCGCAGTCAGCAGTTTCAAAGAGGCCTTCCCCACTAAAGTGCTGTAAATGCGGGTGTGCCTTTCAAAGTCTGAGGATGCGAGCGTCTGCACCGTATTCCAAGGAAGGTCACTGTGTACCACAAGTGGCATCTGTGCCTGCTGAGCACCATCCAGCCACATGGGTCTTTGGACTCTACTGTTTTGTATGCAGGAGGCTGGGCAACAACGTTTTTCCTCCATGGGAGAGCTAGATTTGGAGAGCTTAGAGGAAGCCTGAAGAACACATTGATAACGGGGCTTCTGGGCAAGGCAAGGGGGCCTCATTTTGTAACCCTGAGCTGCTTTTGGAAAACCACCGTGCTTACACGAGTTCTCGGAATTCATACTTGACCTCTTGCTCCCTGAAGCAGCACCTGGACTTTACCTCTAGAGGGAGAAATAGGCAGTCGTCCTCTGAAGGTGGCTAGGCCTTTGGGAGATGTACCATGACCTAGGCGAAACGAAGGCGTTCACTGGCTCGCGCAATTTACTTCAGGAGGAACACTGGCTTTCCAAAGCGCTTTCAGCGAAGAAGTACAGTATGTGACATGGGCCTCCTTTGGTTCCCGGGACGTCAACTACATGAGCTGTGTGGCAACCGTGAAAAGGAGGCTGGACGAGAAAAGCGAAATCTGTCCCGTTGGCAACCCGGAGAGCTGGGTGCTCAGAGCTGCCTGAAAAAGGGTCCTGTTGCCCGTCTTGTAATCACCGTAGGAGTTCCCTGGGAGGCAAAGTGAGGAAGAGTGAGTTTTCTCGAAAGAACGAGGGGGTGTGGGCAGTCCCTCACTAGGAGCTCATCCCAAAGCCTTCTTGGCTAGTGGTTCGGAAACCTGCCCCCATGCTGCCAAAGGAAAGTCGGCGAGTGCCGTGAAAAGTGTTGGAGTGCAGCTCTTTCTGAGAAGCCTTAGTGAAGGTACTGCTTTAACACTGGTAGGCCTCTCAGGACTGCAGGGTCTCTCGCGCCTGGACCCAGGTCATGGAAGAACACGGTGTACCCAAAGTGTCAAGTGCGGCTTCTGAGTGAGCTCCAGCCACATGGGTCGTTGGCCTCCACTCTGTGCATGCAGAGGGCAGGGCAACACACGGCTTGCTCCGGCGGAGAGCCAGACCTCCAACTCTGGAAACCAGTCTTGGTAACAGAGTGGGGGCCGGTGTCTTGTGCAATGCATGTCCGACTCCCGGCTTAGATATTAGCTGCACTGAATCATATCCGGAGAGTAACATTGATTTTATGAACTCAAAGCTGACGACCCTTCACCTCAAGCCGAAACGTGACTTTACAACCAGCCTGATATGATGGACCCCTCTCCCGAAGCACTGCTGGGCGATTGAAAGTTCCAAAGTCGACAACGCCTGACTGGAGCACTGTGGTGACTAGGCACGTCACCTCGCGCAGAACCTCTGCTTACAAAAGGGTCCTCACAGGAGCGCCTAGTGTGTCGCATGGCTCTCTCGTAGCTGGGCAGAAGGTGCTGCTCCACAGGCTGGGTTTGCACGTAGAAACTGGATCCTGAGGGCTAAAGCATTCTTTGCCCCTTTGGAAGCAGGAGGCTTGGGGCGAGAAAACTGAACGAAAGGCACGGGGTGGCGCCCATGTTGGACACCCTGCAGGAATTGCCCGGGAGGAAGAGTGAGTTTTCTCGAAAGAAACAGTGCGCCTGCCGTTCCTTGCCAGGAGCTCATGCAGCAGACTGCTTCAGCTAAGGCGAATGTCGACTGAGCGGCATACTCAAAGTAAGGGGCAGTGTTTCCATCAGCAAAGTTGGTGGTCACAAGTAGACCCGAGGCTTTCACCACTGAAGTGCTGTAATGCTGGTGTGCCTTTCACATATCTGAGGACGCTCACGTCTGCACCATTTTCCGAGGAAAATCACTGTGTACCCAAAGTGTCATCTGTGCCTTCTGAGCAACCTCATGCCTCATGATGGTCTTTGGGCTCTACTGTTGGTATGCAGAAGGCCAGGCAGCAATGTGTTTCCTCCATCGGGGAGCCAGATAGCCACAGCATAGAAGAATCCTCAGGACGAGTTTTCTCCCTGGTCTTCTGGGCAATGCAAGGGGACCCCAGTTTGTAAACCTGAGCTGCACTGGAACAAACACCGCCATGGCAAGTGTTCTCAGAATTCATAGCTGACGTCTTCCCCTCGCATGCATCACGTCGACTTCAGATCCAGCTGGAGACATGTGCTCTCAGCCTTTGAAGACTGTCAGGCCTTTGCAAGATCCACGGTGATGTAGGTGAAACTAGATCATTCACTGGCTCACACCATTCACCTCAGGAGGACTCCTGCTTGCCAAAGTGTTTTCATGGAAGGGCACATGTGTGTGGCATGTCTCTTTCACCTGCTTGTGGACTTCAGGTACATGAGCTAGGTGTCAACCGTGAAAGTGGAGAGGGACGGGAACAGCACAATTTGCCCCAGTGACAAAGCAGAGAGATGTGTCCTCAGAGCTGCCTGAGAAACAGTCCTGTTGCCGGTCTTCTATTCACCCCAGGATTACCCTGAGAGGTAACCTGAGGCCGAGTGAATTTTCTTGGAAGAACCGGAGTGCGTGCCGTTCCTTGCTAGGTTCTCATCCCAAAGCCTTCTTGGCTAGTCATAAGGAAACTTGCCCGCGTGTTGCAAGGAAAGTCCGTGTTTTGGATGATCAGTGCTTAATGAAAAGCACTGTGGTCGCCAACTTTCTCAACCCTGCAGGAATACCCGGGGAGGAACGGAGACTTTGCCCAAAGAAACAGAGTGCTTGCAGTGCCTTGTTAGGAGCACATCCAGCACAGGACTTTATCTATGGCGAATGTCAGCCGAGCGCCAGAGTCAAAGTAAGGTGCAGTGTTTCCACCAGCAGAGTCGCAGTCAGCAGTTTCAAAGAGGCCTTCCCCACTAAAGTGCTGTAAATGCGGGTGTGCCTTTCAAAGTCTGAGGATGCGAGCGTCTGCACCGTATTCCAAGGAAGGTCACTCTGTACCACAAGTGGCATCTGTGCCTGCTGAGCACCATCCAGCCACATGGGTCTTTGGACTCTACTGTTTTGTATGCAGGAGGCTGGGCAACAACGTTTTTCCTCCATGGGAGAGCTAGATTTGGAGAGCTTAGAGGAAGCCTGAAGAACACATTGATAACGGGGCTTCTGGGCAAGGCAAGGGGGCCTCATTTTGTAACCCTGAGCTGCTTTTGGAAAACCACCGTGCTTACACGAGTTCTCGGAATTCATACTTGACCTCTTGCTCCCTGAAGCAGCACCTGGACTTTACCTCTAGAGGGAGAAATAGGCAGTCGTCCTCTGAAGGTGGCTAGGCCTTTGGGAGATGTACCATGACCTAGGCGAAACGAAGGCGTTCACTGGCTCGCGCAATTTACTTCAGGAGGAACACTGGCTTTCCAAAGCGCTTTCAGCGAAGAAGTACAGTATGTGACATGGGCCTCCTTTGGTTCCCGGGACGTCAACTACATGAGCTGTGTGGCAACCGTGAAAAGGAGGCTGGACGAGAAAAGCGAAATCTGTCCCGTTGGCAACCCGGAGAGCTGGGTGCTCAGAGCTGCCTGAAAAAGGGTCCTGTTGCCCGTCTTGTAATCACCGTAGGAGTTCCCTGGGAGGCAAAGTGAGGAAGAGTGAGTTTTCTCGAAAGAACGAGGGGGTGTGGGCAGTCCCTCACTAGGAGCTCATCCCAAAGCCTTCTTGGCTAGTGGTTCGGAAACCTGCCCCCATGCTGCCAAAGGAAAGTCGGCGAGTGCCGTGAAAAGTGTTGGAGTGCAGCTCTTTCTGAGAAGCCTTAGTGAAGGTACTGCTTTAACACTGGTAGGCCTCTCAGGACTGCAGGGTCTCTCGCGCCTGGACCCAGGTCATGGAAGAACACGGTGTACCCAAAGTGTCAAGTGCGGCTTCTGAGTGAGCTCCAGCCACATGGGTCGTTGGCCTCCACTCTGTACATGCAGAGGGCAGGGCAACACACGGCTTGCTCCGGCGGAGAGCCAGACCTCCAACTCTGGAAACCAGTCTTGGTAACAGAGTGGGGGCCGGTGTCTTGGGCAATGCATGTCCGACTCCCGGCTTAGATATTAGCTGCACTGAATCATATCCGGAGAGTAACATTGATTTTATGAACTCAAAGCTGACGACCCTTCACCTCAAGCCGAAACGTGACTTTACAACCAGCCTGATATGATGGACCCCTCTCCCGAAGCACTGCTGGGCGATTGAAAGTTCCAAAGTCGACAACGCCTGACTGGAGCACTGTGGTGACTAGGCACGTCACCTCGCGCAGAACCTCTGCTTACAAAAGGGTCCTCACAGGAGCGCCTAGTGTGTCGCATGGCTCTCTCGTAGCTGGGCAGAAGGTGCTGCTCCACAGGCTGGGTTTGCACGTAGAAACTGGATCCTGAGGGCTAAAGCATTCTTTGCCCCTTTGGAAGCAGGAGGCTTGGGGCGAGAAAACTGAACGAAAGGCACGGGGTGGCGCCCATGTTGGACACCCTGCAGGAATTGCCCGGGAGGAAGAGTGAGTTTTCTCGAAAGAAACAGTGCGCCTGCCGTTCCTTGCCAGGAGCTCATGCAGCAGACTGCTTCAGCTAAGGCGAATGTCGACTGAGCGGCATACTCAAAGTAAGGGGCAGTGTTTCCATCAGCAAAGTTGGTGGTCACAAGTAGACCCGAGGCTTTCACCACTGAAGTGCTGTAATGCTGGTGTGCCTTTCACATATCTGAGGACGCTCACGTCTGCACCATTTTCCGAGGAAAATCACTGTGTACCCAAAGTGTCATCTGTGCCTTCTGAGCAACCTCATGCCTCATGATGGTCTTTGGGCTCTACTGTTGGTATGCAGAAGGCCAGGCAGCAATGTGTTTCCTCCATCGGGGAGCCAGATAGCCACAGCATAGAAGAATCCTCAGGACGAGTTTTCTCCCTGGTCTTCTGGGCAATGCAAGGGGACCCCAGTTTGTAAACCTGAGCTGCACTGGAACAAACACCGCCATGGCAAGTGTTCTCAGAATTCATAGCTGACGTCTTCCCCTCGCATGCATCACGTCGACTTCAGATCCAGCTGGAGACATGTGCTCTCAGCCTTTGAAGACTGTCAGGCCTTTGCAAGATCCACGGTGATGTAGGTGAAACTAGATCATTCACTGGCTCACACCATTCACCTCAGGAGGACTCCTGCTTGCCAAAGTGTTTTCATGGAAGGGCACATGTGTGTGGCATGTCTCTTTCACCTGCTTGTGGACTTCAGGTACATGAGCTAGGTGTCAACCGTGAAAGTGGAGAGGGACGGGAACAGCACAATTTGCCCCAGTGACAAAGCAGAGAGATGTGTCCTCAGAGCTGCCTGAGAAACAGTCCTGTTGCCGGTCTTCTATTCACCCCAGGATTACCCTGAGAGGTAACCTGAGGCCGAGTGAATTTTCTTGGAAGAACCGGAGTGCGTGCCGTTCCTTGCTAGGTTCTCATCCCAAAGCCTTCTTGGCTAGTCATAAGGAAACTTGCCCGCGTGTTGCAAGGAAAGTCCGTGTTTTGGATGATCAGTGCTTAATGAAAAGCACTGTGGTCGCCAACTTTCTCAACCCTGCAGGAATACCCGGGGAGGAACGGAGACTTTGCCCAAAGAAACAGAGTGCTTGCAGTGCCTTGTTAGGAGCACATCCAGCACAGGACTTTATCTATGGCGAATGTCAGCCGAGCGCCAGAGTCAAAGTAAGGTGCAGTGTTTCCACCAGCAGAGTCGCAGTCAGCAGTTTCAAAGAGGCCTTCCCCACTAAAGTGCTGTAAATGCGGGTGTGCCTTTCAAAGTCTGAGGATGCGAGCGTCTGCACCGTATTCCAAGGAAGGTCACTCTGTACCACAAGTGGCATCTGTGCCTGCTGAGCACCATCCAGCCACATGGGTCTTTGGACTCTACTGTTTTGTATGCAGGAGGCTGGGCAACAACGTTTTTCCTCCATGGGAGAGCTAGATTTGGAGAGCTTAGAGGAAGCCTGAAGAACACATTGATAACGGGGCTTCTGGGCAAGGCAAGGGGGCCTCATTTTGTAACCCTGAGCTGCTTTTGGAAAACCACCGTGCTTACACGAGTTCTCGGAATTCATACTTGACCTCTTGCTCCCTGAAGCAGCACCTGGACTTTACCTCTAGAGGGAGAAATAGGCAGTCGTCCTCTGAAGGTGGCTAGGCCTTTGGGAGATGTACCATGACCTAGGCGAAACGAAGGCGTTCACTGGCTCGCGCAATTTACTTCAGGAGGAACACTGGCTTTCCAAAGCGCTTTCAGCGAAGAAGTACAGTATGTGACATGGGCCTCCTTTGGTTCCCGGGACGTCAACTACATGAGCTGTGTGGCAACTGTGAAAAGGAGGCTGGACGAGAAAAGCGAAATCTGTCCCGTTGGCAACCCGGAGAGCTGGGTGCTCAGAGCTGCCTGAAAAAGGGTCCTGTTGCCCGTCTTGTAATCACCGTAGGAGTTCCCTGGGAGGCAAAGTGAGGAAGAGTGAGTTTTCTCGAAAGAACGAGGGGGTGTGTGCAGTCCCTCACTAGGAGCTCATCCCAAAGCCTTCTTGGCTAGTGGTTCGGAAACCTGCCCCCATGCTGCCAAAGGAAAGTCGGCGAGTGCCGTGAAAAGTGTTGGAGTGCAGCTCTTTCTGAGAAGCCTTAGTGAAGGTACTGCTTTAACACTGGTAGGCCTCTCAGGACTGCAGGGTCTCTCGCGCCTGGACCCAGGTCATGGAAGAACACGGTGTACCCAAAGTGTCAAGTGCGGCTTCTGAGTGAGCTCCAGCCACATGGGTCGTTGGCCTCCACTCTGTGCATGCAGAGGGCAGGGCAACACACGGCTTGCTCCGGCGGAGAGCCAGACCTCCAACTCTGGAAACCAGTCTTGGTAACAGAGTGGGGGCCGGTGTCTTGGGCAATGCATGTCCGACTCCCGGCTTAGATATTAGCTGCACTGAATCATATCCGGAGAGTAACATTGATTTTATGAACTCAAAGCTGACGACCCTTCACCTCAAGCAGAAACGTGACTTTACAACCAGCCTGATATGCTGGACCCCTCTCCCGAAGCACTGCTGGGCGATTGAAAGTTCCAAAGTCGACAACGCCTGACTGGAGCACTGTGGTGACTAGGCACGTCACCTCGCGCAGAACCTCTGCTTACAAAAGGGTCCTCACAGGAGCGCCTAGTGTGTCGCATGGCTCTCTCGTAGCTGGGCAGAAGGTGCTGCTCCACAGGCTGGGTTTGCACGTAGAAACTGGATCCTGAGGGCTAAAGCATTCTTTGCCCCTTTGGAAGCAGGAGGCTTGGGGCGAGAAAACTGAACGAAAGGCACGGGGTGGCGCCCATGTTGGACACCCTGCAGGAATTGCCCGGGAGGAAGAGTGAGTTTTCTCGAAAGAAACAGTGCGCCTGCCGTTCCTTGCCAGGAGCTCATGCAGCAGACTGCTTCAGCTAAGGCGAATGTCGACTGAGCGGCATACTCAAAGTAAGGGGCAGTGTTTCCATCAGCAAAGTTGGTGGTCACAAGTAGACCCGAGGCTTTCACCACTGAAGTGCTGTAATGCTGGTGTGCCTTTCACATATCTGAGGACGCTCACGTCTGCACCATTTTCCGAGGAAAATCACTGTGTACCCAAAGTGTCATCTGTGCCTTCTGAGCAACCTCATGCCTCATGATGGTCTTTGGGCTCTACTGTTGGTATGCAGAAGGCCAGGCAGCAATGTGTTTCCTCCATCGGGGAGCCAGATAGCCACAGCATAGAAGAATCCTCAGGACGAGTTTTCTCCCTGGTCTTCTGGGCAATGCAAGGGGACCCCAGTTTGTAAACCTGAGCTGCACTGGAACAAACACCGCCATGGCAAGTGTTCTCAGAATTCATAGCTGACGTCTTCCCCTCGCATGCATCACGTCGACTTCAGATCCAGCTGGAGACATGTGCTCTCAGCCTTTGAAGACTGTCAGGCCTTTGCAAGATCCACGGTGATGTAGGTGAAACTAGATCATTCACTGGCTCACACCATTCACCTCAGGAGGACTCCTGCTTGCCAAAGTGTTTTCATGGAAGGGCACATGTGTGTGGCATGTCTCTTTCACCTGCTTGTGGACTTCAGGTACATGAGCTAGGTGTCAACCGTGAAAGTGGAGAGGGACGGGAACAGCACAATTTGCCCCAGTGACAAAGCAGAGAGATGTGTCCTCAGAGCTGCCTGAGAAACAGTCCTGTTGCCGGTCTTCTATTCACCCCAGGATTACCCTGAGAGGTAACCTGAGGCCGAGTGAATTTTCTTGGAAGAACCGGAGTGCGTGCCGTTCCTTGCTAGGTTCTCATCCCAAAGCCTTCTTGGCTAGTCATAAGGAAACTTGCCCGCGTGTTGCAAGGAAAGTCCGTGTTTTGGATGATCAGTGCTTAATGAAAAGCACTGTGGTCGCCAACTTTCTCAACCCTGCAGGAATACCCGGGGAGGAACGGAGACTTTGCCCAAAGAAACAGAGTGCTTGCAGTGCCTTGTTAGGAGCACATCCAGCACAGGACTTTATCTATGGCGAATGTCAGCCGAGCGCCAGAGTCAAAGTAAGGTGCAGTGTTTCCACCAGCAGAGTCGCAGTCAGCAGTTTCAAAGAGGCCTTCCCCACTAAAGTGCTGTAAATGCGGGTGTGCCTTTCAAAGTCTGAGGATGCGAGCGTCTGCACCGTATTCCAAGGAAGGTCACTGTGTACCACAAGTGGCATCTGTGCCTGCTGAGCACCATCCAGCCACATGGGTCTTTGGACTCTACTGTTTTGTATGCAGGAGGCTGGGCAACAACGTTTTTCCTCCATGGGAGAGCTAGATTTGGAGAGCTTAGAGGAAGCCTGAAGAACACATTGATAACGGGGCTTCTGGGCAAGGCAAGGGGGCCTCATTTTGTAACCCTGAGCTGCTTTTGGAAAACCACCGTGCTTACACGAGTTCTCGGAATTCATACTTGACCTCTTGCTCCCTGAAGCAGCACCTGGACTTTACCTCTAGAGGGAGAAATAGGCAGTCGTCCTCTGAAGGTGGCTAGGCCTTTGGGAGATGTACCATGACCTAGGCGAAACGAAGGCGTTCACTGGCTCGCGCAATTTACTTCAGGAGGAACACTGGCTTTCCAAAGCGCTTTCAGCGAAGAAGTACAGTATGTGACATGGGCCTCCTTTGGTTCCCGGGACGTCAACTACATGAGCTGTGTGGCAACCGTGAAAAGGAGGCTGGACGAGAAAAGCGAAATCTGTCCCGTTGGCAACCCGGAGAGCTGGGTGCTCAGAGCTGCCTGAAAAAGGGTCCTGTTGCCCGTCTTGTAATCACCGTAGGAGTTCCCTGGGAGGCAAAGTGAGGAAGAGTGAGTTTTCTCGAAAGAACGAGGGGGTGTGTGCAGTCCCTCACTAGGAGCTCATCCCAAAGCCTTCTTGGCTAGTGGTTCGGAAACCTGCCCCCATGCTGCCAAAGGAAAGTCGGCGAGTGCCGTGAAAAGTGTTGGAGTGCAGCTCTTTCTGAGAAGCCTTAGTGAAGGTACTGCTTTAACACTGGTAGGCCTCTCAGGACTGCAGGGTCTCTCGCGCCTGGACCCAGGTCATGGAAGAACACGGTGTACCCAAAGTGTCAAGTGCGGCTTCTGAGTGAGCTCCAGCCACATGGGTCGTTGGCCTCCACTCTGTGCATGCAGAGGGCAGGGCAACACACGGCTTGCTCCGGCGGAGAGCCAGACCTCCAACTCTGGAAACCAGTCTTGGTAACAGAGTGGGGGCCGGTGTCTTGGGCAATGCATGTCCGACTCCCGGCTTAGATATTAGCTGCACTGAATCATATCCGGAGAGTAACATTGATTTTATGAACTCAAAGCTGACGACCCTTCACCTCAAGCAGAAACGTGACTTTACAACCAGCCTGATATGCTGGACCCCTCTCCCGAAGCACTGCTGGGCGATTGAAAGTTCCAAAGTCGACAACGCCTGACTGGAGCACTGTGGTGACTAGGCACGTCACCTCGCGCAGAACCTCTGCTTACAAAAGGGTCCTCACAGGAGCGCCTAGTGTGTCGCATGGCTCTCTCGTAGCTGGGCAGAAGGTGCTGCTCCACAGGCTGGGTTTGCACGTAGAAACTGGATCCTGAGGGCTAAAGCATTCTTTGCCCCTTTGGAAGCAGGAGGCTTGGGGCGAGAAAACTGAACGAAAGGCACGGGGTGGCGCCCATGTTGGACACCCTGCAGGAATTGCCCGGGAGGAAGAGTGAGTTTTCTCGAAAGAAACAGTGCGCCTGCCGTTCCTTGCCAGGAGCTCATGCAGCAGACTGCTTCAGCTAAGGCGAATGTCGACTGAGCGGCATACTCAAAGTAAGGGGCAGTGTTTCCATCAGCAAAGTTGGTGGTCACAAGTAGACCCGAGGCTTTCACCACTGAAGTGCTGTAATGCTGGTGTGCCTTTCACATATCTGAGGACGCTCACGTCTGCACCATTTTCCGAGGAAAATCACTGTGTACCCAAAGTGTCATCTGTGCCTTCTGAGCAACCTCATGCCTCATGATGGTCTTTGGGCTCTACTGTTGGTATGCAGAAGGCCAGGCAGCAATGTGTTTCCTCCATCGGGGAGCCAGATAGCCACAGCATAGAAGAATCCTCAGGACGAGTTTTCTCCCTGGTCTTCTGGGCAATGCAAGGGGACCCCAGTTTGTAAACCTGAGCTGCACTGGAACAAACACCGCCATGGCAAGTGTTCTCAGAATTCATAGCTGACGTCTTCCCCTCGCATGCATCACGTCGACTTCAGATCCAGCTGGAGACATGTGCTCTCAGCCTTTGAAGACTGTCAGGCCTTTGCAAGATCCACGGTGATGTAGGTGAAACTAGATCATTCACTGGCTCACACCATTCACCTCAGGAGGACTCCTGCTTGCCAAAGTGTTTTCATGGAAGGGCACATGTGTGTGGCATGTCTCTTTCACCTGCTTGTGGACTTCAGGTACATGAGCTAGGTGTCAACCGTGAAAGTGGAGAGGGACGGGAACAGCACAATTTGCCCCAGTGACAAAGCAGAGAGATGTGTCCTCAGAGCTGCCTGAGAAACAGTCCTGTTGCCGGTCTTCTATTCACCCCAGGATTACCCTGAGAGGTAACCTGAGGCCGAGTGAATTTTCTTGGAAGAACCGGAGTGCGTGCCGTTCCTTGCTAGGTTCTCATCCCAAAGCCTTCTTGGCTAGTCATAAGGAAACTTGCCCGCGTGTTGCAAGGAAAGTCCGTGTTTTGGATGATCAGTGCTTAATGAAAAGCACTGTGGTCGCCAACTTTCTCAACCCTGCAGGAATACCCGGGGAGGAACGGAGACTTTGCCCAAAGAAACAGAGTGCTTGCAGTGCCTTGTTAGGAGCACATCCAGCACAGGACTTTATCTATGGCGAATGTCAGCCGAGCGCCAGAGTCAAAGTAAGGTGCAGTGTTTCCACCAGCAGAGTCGCAGTCAGCAGTTTCAAAGAGGCCTTCCCCACTAAAGTGCTGTAAATGCGGGTGTGCCTTTCAAAGTCTGAGGATGCGAGCGTCTGCACCGTATTCCAAGGAAGGTCACTGTGTACCACAAGTGGCATCTGTGCCTGCTGAGCACCATCCAGCCACATGGGTCTTTGGACTCTACTGTTTTGTATGCAGGAGGCTGGGCAACAACGTTTTTCCTCCATGGGAGAGCTAGATTTGGAGAGCTTAGAGGAAGCCTGAAGAACACATTGATAACGGGGCTTCTGGGCAAGGCAAGGGGGCCTCATTTTGTAACCCTGAGCTGCTTTTGGAAAACCACCGTGCTTACACGAGTTCTCGGAATTCATACTTGACCTCTTGCTCCCTGAAGCAGCACCTGGACTTTACCTCTAGAGGGAGAAATAGGCAGTCGTCCTCTGAAGGTGGCTAGGCCTTTGGGAGATGTACCATGACCTAGGCGAAACGAAGGCGTTCACTGGCTCGCGCAATTTACTTCAGGAGGAACACTGGCTTTCCAAAGCGCTTTCAGCGAAGAAGTACAGTATGTGACATGGGCCTCCTTTGGTTCCCGGGACGTCAACTACATGAGCTGTGTGGCAACCGTGAAAAGGAGGCTGGACGAGAAAAGCGAAATCTGTCCCGTTGGCAACCCGGAGAGCTGGGTGCTCAGAGCTGCCTGAAAAAGGGTCCTGTTGCCCGTCTTGTAATCACCGTAGGAGTTCCCTGGGAGGCAAAGTGAGGAAGAGTGAGTTTTCTCGAAAGAACGAGGGGGTGTGTGCAGTCCCTCACTAGGAGCTCATCCCAAAGCCTTCTTGGCTAGTGGTTCGGAAACCTGCCCCCATGCTGCCAAAGGAAAGTCGGCGAGTGCCGTGAAAAGTGTTGGAGTGCAGCTCTTTCTGAGAAGCCTTAGTGAAGGTACTGCTTTAACACTGGTAGGCCTCTCAGGACTGCAGGGTCTCTCGCGCCTGGACCCAGGTCATGGAAGAACACGGTGTACCCAAAGTGTCAAGTGCGGCTTCTGAGTGAGCTCCAGCCACATGGGTCGTTGGCCTCCACTCTGTGCATGCAGAGGGCAGGGCAACACACGGCTTGCTCCGGCGGAGAGCCAGACCTCCAACTCTGGAAACCAGTCTTGGTAACAGAGTGGGGGCCGGTGTCTTGGGCAATGCATGTCCGACTCCCGGCTTAGATATTAGCTGCACTGAATCATATCCGGAGAGTAACATTGATTTTATGAACTCAAAGCTGACGACCCTTCACCTCAAGCCGAAACGTGACTTTACAACCAGCCTGATATGATGGACCCCTCTCCCGAAGCACTGCTGGGCGATTGAAAGTTCCAAAGTCGACAACGCCTGACTGAAGCACTGTGGTGACTAGGCACGTCACCTCGCGCAGAACCTCTGCTTACAAAAGGGTCCTCACAGGAGCGCCTAGTGTGTCGCATGGCTCTCTCGTAGCTGGGCAGAAGGTGCTGCTCCACAGGCTGGGTTTGCACGTAGAAACTGGATCCTGAGGGCTAAAGCATTCTTTGCCCCTTTGGAAGCAGGAGGCTTGGGGCGAGAAAACTGAACGAAAGGCACGGGGTGGCGCCCATGTTGGACACCCTGCAGGAATTGCCCGGGAGGAAGAGTGAGTTTTCTCGAAAGAAACAGTGCGCCTGCCGTTCCTTGCCAGGAGCTCATGCAGCAGACTGCTTCAGCTAAGGCGAATGTCGACTGAGCGGCATACTCAAAGTAAGGGGCAGTGTTTCCATCAGCAAAGTTGGTGGTCACAAGTAGACCCGAGGCTTTCACCACTGAAGTGCTGTAATGCTGGTGTGCCTTTCACATATCTGAGGACGCTCACGTCTGCACCATTTTCCGAGGAAAATCACTGTGTACCCAAAGTGTCATCTGTGCCTTCTGAGCAACCTCATGCCTCATGATGGTCTTTGGGCTCTACTGTTGGTATGCAGAAGGCCAGGCAGCAATGTGTTTCCTCCATCGGGGAGCCAGATAGCCACAGCATAGAAGAATCCTCAGGACGAGTTTTCTCCCTGGTCTTCTGGGCAATGCAAGGGGACCCCAGTTTGTAAACCTGAGCTGCACTGGAACAAACACCGCCATGGCAAGTGTTCTCAGAATTCATAGCTGACGTCTTCCCCTCGCATGCATCACGTCGACTTCAGATCCAGCTGGAGACATGTGCTCGCAGCCTTTGAAGACTGTCAGGCCTTTGCAAGATCCACGGTGATGTAGGTGAAACTAGATCATTCACTGGCTCACACCATTCACCTCAGGAGGACTCCTGCTTGCCAAAGTGTTTTCATGGAAGGGCACATGTGTGTGGCATGTCTCTTTCACCTGCTTGTGGACTTCAGGTACATGAGCTAGGTGTCAACCGTGAAAGTGGAGAGGGACGGGAACAGCACAATTTGCCCCAGTGACAAAGCAGAGAGATGTGTCCTCAGAGCTGCCTGAGAAACAGTCCTGTTGCCGGTCTTCTATTCACCCCAGGATTACCCTGAGAGGTAACCTGAGGCCGAGTGAATTTTCTTGGAAGAACCGGAGTGCGTGCCGTTCCTTGCTAGGTTCTCATCCCAAAGCCTTCTTGGCTAGTCATAAGGAAACTTGCCCGCGTGTTGCAAGGAAAGTCCGTGTTTTGGATGATCAGTGCTTAATGAAAAGCACTGTGGTCGCCAACTTTCTCAACCCTGCAGGAATACCCGGGGAGGAACGGAGACTTTGCCCAAAGAAACAGAGTGCTTGCAGTGCCTTGTTAGGAGCACATCCAGCACAGGACTTTATCTATGGCGAATGTCAGCCGAGCGCCAGAGTCAAAGTAAGGTGCAGTGTTTCCACCAGCAGAGTCGCAGTCAGCAGTTTCAAAGAGGCCTTCCCCACTAAAGTGCTGTAAATGCGGGTGTGCCTTTCAAAGTCTGAGGATGCGAGCGTCTGCACCGTATTCCAAGGAAGGTCACTGTGTACCACAAGTGGCATCTGTGCCTGCTGAGCACCATCCAGCCACATGGGTCTTTGGACTCTACTGTTTTGTATGCAGGAGGCTGGGCAACAACGTTTTTCCTCCATGGGAGAGCTAGATTTGGAGAGCTTAGAGGAAGCCTGAAGAACACATTGATAACGGGGCTTCTGGGCAAGGCAAGGGGGCCTCATTTTGTAACCCTGAGCTGCTTTTGGAAAACCACCGTGCTTACACGAGTTCTCGGAATTCATACTTGACCTCTTGCTCCCTGAAGCAGCACCTGGACTTTACCTCTAGAGGGAGAAATAGGCAGTCGTCCTCTGAAGGTGGCTAGGCCTTTGGGAGATGTACCATGACCTAGGCGAAACGAAGGCGTTCACTGGCTCGCGCAATTTACTTCAGGAGGAACACTGGCTTTCCAAAGCGCTTTCAGCGAAGAAGTACAGTATGTGACATGGGCCTCCTTTGGTTCCCGGGACGTCAACTACATGAGCTGTGTGGCAACCGTGAAAAGGAGGCTGGACGAGAAAAGCGAAGTCTGTCCCGTTGGCACCCCGGAGAGCTGGGTGCTCAGAGCTGCCTGAAAAAGGGTCCTGTTGCCCGTCTTGTAATCACCGTAGGAGTTCCCTGGGAGGCAAAGTGAGGAAGAGTGAGTTTTCTCGAAAGAACGAGGGGGTGTGTGCAGTCCCTCACTAGGAGCTCATCCCAAAGCCTTCTTGGCTAGTGGTTCGGAAACCTGCCCCCATGCTGCCAAAGGAAAGTCGGCGAGTGCCGTGAAAAGTGTTGGAGTGCAGCTCTTTCTGAGAAGCCTTAGTGAAGGTACTGCTTTAACACTGGTAGGCCTCTCAGGACTGCAGGGTCTCTCGCGCCTGGACCCAGGTCATGGAAGAACACGGTGTACCCAAAGTGTCAAGTGCGGCTTCTGAGTGAGCTCCAGCCACATGGGTCGTTGGCCTCCACTCTGTGCATGCAGAGGGCAGGGCAACACACGGCTTGCTCCGGCGGAGAGCCAGACCTCCAACTCTGGAAACCAGTCTTGGTAACAGAGTGGGGGCCGGTGTCTTGGGCAATGCATGTCCGACTCCCGGCTTAGATATTAGCTGCACTGAATCATATCCGGAGAGTAACATTGATTTTATGAACTCAAAGCTGACGACCCTTCACCTCAAGCAGAAACGTGACTTTACAACCAGCCTGATATGATGGACCCCTCTCCCGAAGCACTGCTGGGCGATTGAAAGTTCCAAAGTCGACAACGCCTGACTGAAGCACTGTGGTGACTAGGCACGTCACCTCGCGCAGAACCTCTGCTTACAAAAGGGTCCTCACAGGAGCGCCTAGTGTGTCGCATGGCTCTCTCGTAGCTGGGCAGAAGGTGCTGCTCCACAGGCTGGGTTTGCACGTAGAAACTGGATCCTGAGGGCTAAAGCATTCTTTGCCCCTTTGGAAGCAGGAGGCTTGGGGCGAGAAAACTGAACGAAAGGCACGGGGTGGCGCCCATGTTGGACACCCTGCAGGAATTGCCCGGGAGGAAGAGTGAGTTTTCTCAAAAGAAACAGTGCGCCTGCCGTTCCTTGCCAGGAGCTCATGCAGCAGACTGCTTCAGCTAAGGCGAATGTCGACTGAGCGGCATACTCAAAGTAAGGGGCAGTGTTTCCATCAGCAAAGTTGGTGGTCACAAGTAGACCCGAGGCTTTCACCACTGAAGTGCTGTAATGCTGGTGTGCCTTTCACATATCTGAGGACGCTCACGTCTGCACCATTTTCCGAGGAAAATCACTGTGTACCCAAAGTGTCATCTGTGCCTTCTGAGCAACCTCATGCCTCATGATGGTCTTTGGGCTCTACTGTTGGTATGCAGAAGGCCAGGCAGCAATGTGTTTCCTCCATCGGGGAGCCAGATAGCCACAGCATAGAAGAATCCTCAGGACGAGTTTTCTCCCTGGTCTTCTGGGCAATGCAAGGGGACCCCAGTTTGTAAACCTGAGCTGCACTGGAACAAACACCGCCATGGCAAGTGTTCTCAGAATTCATAGCTGACGTCTTCCCCTCGCATGCATCACGTCGACTTCAGATCCAGCTGGAGACATGTGCTCTCAGCCTTTGAAGACTGTCAGGCCTTTGCAAGATCCACGGTGATGTAGGTGAAACTAGATCATTCACTGGCTCACACCATTCACCTCAGGAGGACTCCTGCTTGCCAAAGTGTTTTCATGGAAGGGCACATGTGTGTGGCATGTCTCTTTCACCTGCTTGTGGACTTCAGGTACATGAGCTAGGTGTCAACCGTGAAAGTGGAGAGGGACGGGAACAGCACAATTTGCCCCAGTGACAAAGCAGAGAGATGTGTCCTCAGAGCTGCCTGAGAAACAGTCCTGTTGCCGGTCTTCTATTCACCCCAGGATTACCCTGAGAGGTAACCTGAGGCCGAGTGAATTTTCTTGGAAGAACCGGAGTGCGTGCCGTTCCTTGCTAGGTTCTCATCCCAAAGCCTTCTTGGCTAGTCATAAGGAAACTTGCCCGCGTGTTGCAAGGAAAGTCCGTGTTTTGGATGATCAGTGCTTAATGAAAAGCACTGTGGTCGCCAACTTTCTCAACCCTGCAGGAATACCCGGGGAGGAACGGAGACTTTGCCCAAAGAAACAGAGTGCTTGCAGTGCCTTGTTAGGAGCACATCCAGCACAGGACTTTATCTATGGCGAATGTCAGCCGAGCGCCAGAGTCAAAGTAAGGTGCAGTGTTTCCACCAGCAGAGTCGCAGTCAGCAGTTTCAAAGAGGCCTTCCCCACTAAAGTGCTGTAAATGCGGGTGTGCCTTTCAAAGTCTGAGGATGCGAGCGTCTGCACCGTATTCCAAGGAAGGTCACTGTGTACCACAAGTGGCATCTGTGCCTGCTGAGCACCATCCAGCCACATGGGTCTTTGGACTCTACTGTTTTGTATGCAGGAGGCTGGGCAACAACGTTTTTCCTCCATGGGAGAGCTAGATTTGGAGAGCTTAGAGGAAGCCTGAAGAACACATTGATAACGGGGCTTCTGGGCAAGGCAAGGGGGCCTCATTTTGTAACCCTGAGCTGCTTTTGGAAAACCACCGTGCTTACACGAGTTCTCGGAATTCATACTTGACCTCTTGCTCCCTGAAGCAGCACCTGGACTTTACCTCTAGAGGGAGAAATAGGCAGTCGTCCTCTGAAGGTGGCTAGGCCTTTGGGAGATGTACCATGACCTAGGCGAAACGAAGGCGTTCACTGGCTCGCGCAATTTACTTCAGGAGGAACACTGGCTTTCCAAAGCGCTTTCAGCGAAGAAGTACAGTATGTGACATGGGCCTCCTTTGGTTCCCGGGACGTCAACTACATGAGCTGTGTGGCAACCGTGAAAAGGAGGCTGGACGAGAAAAGCGAAGTCTGTCCCGTTGGCACCCCGGAGAGCTGGGTGCTCAGAGCTGCCTGAAAAAGGGTCCTGTTGCCCGTCTTGTAATCACCGTAGGAGTTCCCTGGGAGGCAAAGTGAGGAAGAGTGAGTTTTCTCGAAAGAACGAGGGGGTGTGTGCAGTCCCTCACTAGGAGCTCATCCCAAAGCCTTCTTGGCTAGTGGTTCGGAAACCTGCCCCCATGCTGCCAAAGGAAAGTCGGCGAGTGCCGTGAAAAGTGTTGGAGTGCAGCTCTTTCTGAGAAGCCTTAGTGAAGGTACTGCTTTAACACTGGTAGGCCTCTCAGGACTGCAGGGTCTCTCGCGCCTGGACCCAGGTCATGGAAGAACACGGTGTACCCAAAGTGTCAAGTGCGGCTTCTGAGTGAGCTCCAGCCACATGGGTCGTTGGCCTCCACTCTGTGCATGCAGAGGGCAGGGCAACACACGGCTTTCTCCGGCGGAGAGCCAGACCTCCAACTCTGGAAACCAGTCTTGGTAACAGAGTGGGGGCCGGTGTCTTGTGCAATGCATGTCCGACTCCCGGCTTAGATATTAGCTGCACTGAATCATATCCGGAGAGTAACATTGATTTTATGAACTCAAAGCTGACGACCCTTCACCTCAAGCAGAAACGTGACTTTACAACCAGCCTGATATGATGGACCCCTCTCCCGAAGCACTGCTGGGCGATTGAAAGTTCCAAAGTCGACAACGCCTGACTGAAGCACTGTGGTGACTAGGCACGTCACCTCGCGCAGAACCTCTGCTTACAAAAGGGTCCTCACAGGAGCGCCTAGTGTGTCGCATGGCTCTCTCGTAGCTGGGCAGAAGGTGCTGCTCCACAGGCTGGGTTTGCACGTAGAAACTGGATCCTGAGGGCTAAAGCATTCTTTGCCCCTTTGGAAGCAGGAGGCTTGGGGCGAGAAAACTGAACGAAAGGCACGGGGTGGCGCCCATGTTGGACACCCTGCAGGAATTGCCCGGGAGGAAGAGTGAGTTTTCTCGAAAGAAACAGTGCGCCTGCCGTTCCTTGCCAGGAGCTCATGCAGCAGACTGCTTCAGCTAAGGCGAATGTCGACTGAGCGGCATACTCAAAGTAAGGGGCAGTGTTTCCATCAGCAAAGTTGGTGGTCACAAGTAGACCCGAGGCTTTCACCACTGAAGTGCTGTAATGCTGGTGTGCCTTTCACATATCTGAGGACGCTCACGTCTGCACCATTTTCCGAGGAAAATCACTGTGTACCCAAAGTGTCATCTGTGCCTTCTGAGCAACCTCATGCCTCATGATGGTCTTTGGGCTCTACTGTTGGTATGCAGAAGGCCAGGCAGCAATGTGTTTCCTCCATCGGGGAGCCAGATAGCCACAGCATAGAAGAATCCTCAGGACGAGTTTTCTCCCTGGTCTTCTGGGCAATGCAAGGGGACCCCAGTTTGTAAACCTGAGCTGCACTGGAACAAACACCGCCATGGCAAGTGTTCTCAGAATTCATAGCTGACGTCTTCCCCTCGCATGCATCACGTCGACTTCAGATCCAGCTGGAGACATGTGCTCTCAGCCTTTGAAGACTGTCAGGCCTTTGCAAGATCCACGGTGATGTAGGTGAAACTAGATCATTCACTGGCTCACACCATTCACCTCAGGAGGACTCCTGCTTGCCAAAGTGTTTTCATGGAAGGCCACATGTGTGTGGCATGTCTCTTTCACCTGCTTGTGGACTTCAGGTACATGAGCTAGGTGTCAACCGTGAAAGTGGAGAGGGACGGGAACAGCACAATTTGCCCCAGTGACAAAGCAGAGAGATGTGTCCTCAGAGCTGCCTGAGAAACAGTCCTGTTGCCGGTCTTCTATTCACCCCAGGATTACCCTGAGAGGTAACCTGAGGCCGAGTGAATTTTCTTGGAAGAACCGGAGTGCGTGCCGTTCCTTGCTAGGTTCTCATCCCAAAGCCTTCTTGGCTAGTCATAAGGAAACTTGCCCGCGTGTTGCAAGGAAAGTCCGTGTTTTGGATGATCAGTGCTTAATGAAAAGCACTGTGGTCGCCAACTTTCTCAACCCTGCAGGAATACCCGGGGAGGAACGGAGACTTTGCCCAAAGAAACAGAGTGCTTGCAGTGCCTTGTTAGGAGCACATCCAGCACAGGACTTTATCTATGGCGAATGTCAGCCGAGCGCCAGAGTCAAAGTAAGGTGCAGTGTTTCCACCAGCAGAGTCGCAGTCAGCAGTTTCAAAGAGGCCTTCCCCACTAAAGTGCTGTAAATGCGGGTGTGCCTTTCAAAGTCTGAGGATGCGAGCGTCTGCACCGTATTCCAAGGAAGGTCACTGTGTACCACAAGTGGCATCTGTGCCTGCTGAGCACCATCCAGCCACATGGGTCTTTGGACTCTACTGTTTTGTATGCAGGAGGCTGGGCAACAACGTTTTTCCTCCATGGGAGAGCTAGATTTGGAGAGCTTAGAGGAAGCCTGAAGAACACATTGATAACGGGGCTTCTGGGCAAGGCAAGGGGGCCTCATTTTGTAACCCTGAGCTGCTTTTGGAAAACCACCGTGCTTACACGAGTTCTCGGAATTCATACTTGACCTCTTGCTCCCTGAAGCAGCGCCTGGACTTTACCTCTAGAGGGAGAAATAGGCAGTCGTCCTCTGAAGGTGGCTAGGCCTTTGGGAGATGTACCATGACCTAGGCGAAACGAAGGCGTTCACTGGCTCGCGCAATTTACTTCAGGAGGAACACTGGCTTTCCAAAGCGCTTTCAGCGAAGAAGTACAGTATGTGACATGGGCCTCCTTTGGTTCCCGGGACGTCAACTACATGAGCTGTGTGGCAACCGTGAAAAGGAGGCTGGACGAGAAAAGCGAAGTCTGTCCCGTTGGCACCCCGGAGAGCTGGGTGCTCAGAGCTGCCTGAAAAAGGGTCCTGTTGCCCGTCTTGTAATCACCGTAGGAGTTCCCTGGGAGGCAAAGTGAGGAAGAGTGAGTTTTCTCGAAAGAACGAGGGGGTGTGTGCAGTCCCTCACTAGGAGCTCATCCCAAAGCCTTCTTGGCTAGTGGTTCGGAAACCTGCCCCCATGCTGCCAAAGGAAAGTCGGCGAGTGCCGTGAAAAGTGTTGGAGTGCAGCTCTTTCTGAGAAGCCTTAGTGAAGGTACTGCTTTAACACTGGTAGGCCTCTCAGGACTGCAGGGTCTCTCGCGCCTGGACCCAGGTCATGGAAGAACACGGTGTACCCAAAGTGTCAAGTGCGGCTTCTGAGTGAGCTCCAGCCACATGGGTCGTTGGCCTCCACTCTGTGCATGCAGAGGGCAGGGCAACACACGGCTTGCTCCGGCGGAGAGCCAGACCTCCAACTCTGGAAACCAGTCTTGGTAACAGAGTGGGGGCCGGTGTCTTGTGCAATGCATGTCCGACTCCCGGCTTAGATATTAGCTGCACTGAATCATATCCGGAGAGTAACATTGATTTTATGAACTCAAAGCTGACGACCCTTCACCTCAAGCAGAAACGTGACTTTACAACCAGCCTGATATGATGGACCCCTCTCCCGAAGCACTGCTGGGCGATTGAAAGTTCCAAAGTCGACAACGCCTGACTGAAGCACTGTGGTGACTAGGCACGTCACCTCGCGCAGAACCTCTGCTTACAAAAGGGTCCTCACAGGAGCGCCTAGTGTGTCGCATGGCTCTCTCGTAGCTGGGCAGAAGGTGCTGCTCCACAGGCTGGGTTTGCACGTAGAAACTGGATCCTGAGGGCTAAAGCATTCTTTGCCCCTTTGGAAGCAGGAGGCTTGGGGCGAGAAAACTGAACGAAAGGCACGGGGTGGCGCCCATGTTGGACACCCTGCAGGAATTGCCCGGGAGGAAGAGTGAGTTTTCTCGAAAGAAACAGTGCGCCTGCCGTTCCTTGCCAGGAGCTCATGCAGCAGACTGCTTCAGCTAAGGCGAATGTCGACTGAGCGGCATACTCAAAGTAAGGGGCAGTGTTTCCATCAGCAAAGTTGGTGGTCACAAGTAGACCCGAGGCTTTCACCACTGAAGTGCTGTAATGCTGGTGTGCCTTTCACATATCTGAGGACGCTCACGTCTGCACCATTTTCCGAGGAAAATCACTGTGTACCCAAAGTGTCATCTGTGCCTTCTGAGCAACCTCATGCCTCATGATGGTCTTTGGGCTCTACTGTTGGTATGCAGAAGGCCAGGCAGCAATGTGTTTCCTCCATCGGGGAGCCAGATAGCCACAGCATAGAAGAATCCTCAGGACGAGTTTTCTCCCTGGTCTTCTGGGCAATGCAAGGGGACCCCAGTTTGTAAACCTGAGCTGCACTGGAACAAACACCGCCATGGCAAGTGTTCTCAGAATTCATAGCTGACGTCTTCCCCTCGCATGCATCACGTCGACTTCAGATCCAGCTGGAGACATGTGCTCTCAGCCTTTGAAGACTGTCAGGCCTTTGCAAGATCCACGGTGATGTAGGTGAAACTAGATCATTCACTGGCTCACACCATTCACCTCAGGAGGACTCCTGCTTGCCAAAGTGTTTTCATGGAAGGCCACATGTGTGTGGCATGTCTCTTTCACCTGCTTGTGGACTTCAGGTACATGAGCTAGGTGTCAACCGTGAAAGTGGAGAGGGACGGGAACAGCACAATTTGCCCCAGTGACAAAGCAGAGAGATGTGTCCTCAGAGCTGCCTGAGAAACAGTCCTGTTGCCGGTCTTCTATTCACCCCAGGATTACCCTGAGAGGTAACCTGAGGCCGAGTGAATTTTCTTGGAAGAACCGGAGTGCGTGCCGTTCCTTGCTAGGTTCTCATCCCAAAGCCTTCTTGGCTAGTCATAAGGAAACTTGCCCGCGTGTTGCAAGGAAAGTCCGTGTTTTGGATGATCAGTGCTTAATGAAAAGCACTGTGGTCGCCAACTTTCTCAACCCTGCAGGAATACCCGGGGAGGAACGGAGACTTTGCCCAAAGAAACAGAGTGCTTGCAGTGCCTTGTTAGGAGCACATCCAGCACAGGACTTTATCTATGGCGAATGTCAGCCGAGCGCCAGAGTCAAAGTAAGGTGCAGTGTTTCCACCAGCAGAGTCGCAGTCAGCAGTTTCAAAGAGGCCTTCCCCACTAAAGTGCTGTAAATGCGGGTGTGCCTTTCAAAGTCTGAGGATGCGAGCGTCTGCACCGTATTCCAAGGAAGGTCACTGTGTACCACAAGTGGCATCTGTGCCTGCTGAGCACCATCCAGCCACATGGGTCTTTGGACTCTACTGTTTTGTATGCAGGAGGCTGGGCAACAACGTTTTTCCTCCATGGGAGAGCTAGATTTGGAGAGCTTAGAGGAAGCCTGAAGAACACATTGATAACGGGGCTTCTGGGCAAGGCAAGGGGGCCTCATTTTGTAACCCTGAGCTGCTTTTGGAAAACCACCGTGCTTACACGAGTTCTCGGAATTCATACTTGACCTCTTGCTCCCTGAAGCAGCGCCTGGACTTTACCTCTAGAGGGAGAAATAGGCAGTCGTCCTCTGAAGGTGGCTAGGCCTTTGGGAGATGTACCATGACCTAGGCGAAACGAAGGCGTTCACTGGCTCGCGCAATTTACTTCAGGAGGAACACTGGCTTTCCAAAGCGCTTTCAGCGAAGAAGTACAGTATGTGACATGGGCCTCCTTTGGTTCCCGGGACGTCAACTACATGAGCTGTGTGGCAACCGTGAAAAGGAGGCTGGACGAGAAAAGCGAAGTCTGTCCCGTTGGCAACCCGGAGAGCTGGGTGCTCAGAGCTGCCTGAAAAAGGGTCCTGTTGCCCGTCTTGTAATCACCGTAGGAGTTCCCTGGGAGGCAAAGTGAGGAAGAGTGAGTTTTCTCGAAAGAACGAGGGGGTGTGTGCAGTCCCTCACTAGGAGCTCATCCCAAAGCCTTCTTGGCTAGTGGTTCGGAAACCTGCCCCCATGCTGCCAAAGGAAAGTCGGCGAGTGCCGTGAAAAGTGTTGGAGTGCAGCTCTTTCTGAGAAGCCTTAGTGAAGGTACTGCTTTAACACTGGTAGGCCTCTCAGGACTGCAGGGTCTCTCGCGCCAGGACCCAGGTCATGGAAGAACACGGTGTACCCAAAGTGTCAAGTGCGGCTTCTGAGTGAGCTCCAGCCACATGGGTCGTTGGCCTCCACTCTGTGCATGCAGAGGGCAGGGCAACACACGGCTTGCTCCGGCGGAGAGCCAGACCTCCAACTCTGGAAACCAGTCTTGGTAACAGAGTGGGGGCCGGTGTCTTGTGCAATGCATGTCCGACTCCCGGCTTAGATATTAGCTGCACTGAATCATATCCGGAGAGTCACATTGATTTTATGAACTCAAAGCTGACGACCCTTCACCTCAAGCAGAAACGTGACTTTACAACCAGCCTGATATGATGGACCCCTCTCCCGAAGCACTGCTGGGCGATTGAAAGTTCCAAAGTCGACAACGCCTGACTGAAGCACTGTGGTGACTAGGCACGTCACCTCGCGCAGAACCTCTGCTTACAAAAGGGTCCTCACAGGAGCGCCTAGTGTGTCGCATGGCTCTCTCGTAGCTGGGCAGAAGGTGCTGCTCCACAGGCTGGGTTTGCACGTAGAAACTGGATCCTGAGGGCTAAAGCATTCTTTGCCCCTTTGGAAGCAGGAGGCTTGGGGCGAGAAAACTGAACGAAAGGCACGGGGTGGCGCCCATGTTGGACACCCTGCAGGAATTGCCCGGGAGGAAGAGTGAGTTTTCTCGAAAGAAACAGTGCGCCTGCCGTTCCTTGCCAGGAGCTCATGCAGCAGACTGCTTCAGCTAAGGCGAATGTCGACTGAGCGGCATACTCAAAGTAAGGGGCAGTGTTTCCATCAGCAAAGTTGGTGGTCACAAGTAGACCCGAGGCTTTCACCACTGAAGTGCTGTAATGCTGGTGTGCCTTTCACATATCTGAGGACGCTCACGTCTGCACCATTTTCCGAGGAAAATCACTGTGTACCCAAAGTGTCATCTGTGCCTTCTGAGCAACCTCATGCCTCATGATGGTCTTTGGGCTCTACTGTTGGTATGCAGAAGGCCAGGCAGCAATGTGTTTCCTCCATCGGGGAGCCAGATAGCCACAGCATAGAAGAATCCTCAGGACGAGTTTTCTCCCTGGTCTTCTGGGCAATGCAAGGGGACCCCAGTTTGTAAACCTGAGCTGCACTGGAACAAACACCGCCATGGCAAGTGTTCTCAGAATTCATAGCTGACGTCTTCCCCTCGCATGCATCACGTCGACTTCAGATCCAGCTGGAGACATGTGCTCTCAGCCTTTGAAGACTGTCAGGCCTTTGCAAGATCCACGGTGATGTAGGTGAAACTAGATCATTCACTGGCTCACACCATTCACCTCAGGAGGACTCCTGCTTGCCAAAGTGTTTTCATGGAAGGGCACATGTGTGTGGCATGTCTCTTTCACCTGCTTGTGGACTTCAGGTACATGAGCTAGGTGTCAACCGTGAAAGTGGAGAGGGACGGGAACAGCACAATTTGCCCCAGTGACAAAGCAGAGAGATGTGTCCTCAGAGCTGCCTGAGAAACAGTCCTGTTGCCGGTCTTCTATTCACCCCAGGATTACCCTGAGAGGTAACCTGAGGCCGAGTGAATTTTCTTGGAAGAACCGGAGTGCGTGCCGTTCCTTGCTAGGTTCTCATCCCAAAGCCTTCTTGGCTAGTCATAAGGAAACTTGCCCGCGTGTTGCAAGGAAAGTCCGTGTTTTGGATGATCAGTGCTTAATGAAAAGCACTGTGGTCGCCAACTTTCTCAACCCTGCAGGAATACCCGGGGAGGAACGGAGACTTTGCCCAAAGAAACAGAGTGCTTGCAGTGCCTTGTTAGGAGCACATCCAGCACAGGACTTTATCTATGGCGAATGTCAGCCGAGCGCCAGAGTCAAAGTAAGGTGCAGTGTTTCCACCAGCAGAGTCGCAGTCAGCAGTTTCAAAGAGGCCTTCCCCACTAAAGTGCTGTAAATGCGGGTGTGCCTTTCAAAGTCTGAGGATGCGAGCGTCTGCACCGTATTCCAAGGAAGGTCACTGTGTACCACAAGTGGCATCTGTGCCTGCTGAGCACCATCCAGCCACATGGGTCTTTGGACTCTACTGTTTTGTATGCAGGAGGCTGGGCAACAACGTTTTTCCTCCATGGGAGAGCTAGATTTGGAGAGCTTAGAGGAAGCCTGAAGAACACATTGATAACGGGGCTTCTGGGCAAGGCAAGGGGGCCTCATTTTGTAACCCTGAGCTGCTTTTGGAAAACCACCGTGCTTACACGAGTTCTCGGAATTCATACTTGACCTCTTGCTCCCTGAAGCAGCGCCTGGACTTTACCTCTAGAGGGAGAAATAGGCAGTCGTCCTCTGAAGGTGGCTAGGCCTTTGGGAGATGTACCATGACCTAGGCGAAACGAAGGCGTTCACTGGCTCGCGCA
Organism: Eubalaena glacialis; assembly: GCF_028564815.1. Taxonomy (NCBI): domain Eukaryota; kingdom Metazoa; phylum Chordata; class Mammalia; order Artiodactyla; family Balaenidae; genus Eubalaena; species Eubalaena glacialis. The sequence continues at coordinate 36,262,304 of NC_083718.1, forward strand.
ATTTACTTCAGGAGGAACACTGGCTTTCCAAAGCGCTTTCAGCGAAGAAGTACAGTATGTGACATGGGCCTCCTTTGGTTCCCGGGACGTCAACTACATGAGCTGTGTGGCAACCGTGAAAAGGAGGCTGGACGAGAAAAGCGAAGTCTGTCCCGTTGGCAACCCGGAGAGCTGGGTGCTCAGAGCTGCCTGAAAAAGGGTCCTGTTGCCCGTCTTGTAATCACCGTAGGAGTTCCCTGGGAGGCAAAGTGAGGAAGAGTGAGTTTTCTCGAAAGAACGAGGGGGTGTGTGCAGTCCCTCACTAGGAGCTCATCCCAAAGCCTTCTTGGCTAGTGGTTCGGAAACCTGCCCCCATGCTGCCAAAGGAAAGTCGGCGAGTGCCGTGAAAAGTGTTGGAGTGCAGCTCTTTCTGAGAAGCCTTAGTGAAGGTACTGCTTTAACACTGGTAGGCCTCTCAGGACTGCAGGGTCTCTCGCGCCAGGACCCAGGTCATGGAAGAACACGGTGTACCCAAAGTGTCAAGTGCGGCTTCTGAGTGAGCTCCAGCCACATGGGTCGTTGGCCTCCACTCTGTGCATGCAGAGGGCAGGGCAACACACGGCTTGCTCCGGCGGAGAGCCAGACCTCCAACTCTGGAAACCAGTCTTGGTAACAGAGTGGGGGCCGGTGTCTTGTGCAATGCATGTCCGACTCCCGGCTTAGATATTAGCTGCACTGAATCATATCCGGAGAGTAACATTGATTTTATGAACTCAAAGCTGACGACCCTTCACCTCAAGCAGAAACGTGACTTTACAACCAGCCTGATATGATGGACCCCTCTCCCGAAGCACTGCTGGGCGATTGAAAGTTCCAAAGTCGACAACGCCTGACTGAAGCACTGTGGTGACTAGGCACGTCACCTCGCGCAGAACCTCTGCTTACAAAAGGGTCCTCACAGGAGCGCCTAGTGTGTCGCATGGCTCTCTCGTAGCTGGGCAGAAGGTGCTGCTCCACAGGCTGGGTTTGCACGTAGAAACTGGATCCTGAGGGCTAAAGCATTCTTTGCCCCTTTGGAAGCAGGAGGCTTGGGGCGAGAAAACTGAACGAAAGGCACGGGGTGGCGCCCATGTTGGACACCCTGCAGGAATTGCCCGGGAGGAAGAGTGAGTTTTCTCGAAAGAAACAGTGCGCCTGCCGTTCCTTGCCAGGAGCTCATGCAGCAGACTGCTTCAGCTAAGGCGAATGTCGACTGAGCGGCATACTCAAAGTAAGGGGCAGTGTTTCCATCAGCAAAGTTGGTGGTCACAAGTAGACCCGAGGCTTTCACCACTGAAGTGCTGTAATGCTGGTGTGCCTTTCACATATCTGAGGACGCTCACGTCTGCACCATTTTCCGAGGAAAATCACTGTGTACCCAAAGTGTCATCTGTGCCTTCTGAGCAACCTCATGCCTCATGATGGTCTTTGGGCTCTACTGTTGGTATGCAGAAGGCCAGGCAGCAATGTGTTTCCTCCATCGGGGAGCCAGATAGCCACAGCATAGAAGAATCCTCAGGACGAGTTTTCTCCCTGGTCTTCTGGGCAATGCAAGGGGACCCCAGTTTGTAAACCTGAGCTGCACTGGAACAAACACCGCCATGGCAAGTGTTCTCAGAATTCATAGCTGACGTCTTCCCCTCGCATGCATCACGTCGACTTCAGATCCAGCTGGAGACATGTGCTCTCAGCCTTTGAAGACTGTCAGGCCTTTGCAAGATCCACGGTGATGTAGGTGAAACTAGATCATTCACTGGCTCACACCATTCACCTCAGGAGGACTCCTGCTTGCCAAAGTGTTTTCATGGAAGGCCACATGTGTGTGGCATGTCTCTTTCACCTGCTTGTGGACTTCAGGTACATGAGCTAGGTGTCAACCGTGAAAGTGGAGAGGGACGGGAACAGCACAATTTGCCCCAGTGACAAAGCAGAGAGATGTGTCCTCAGAGCTGCCTGAGAAACAGTCCTGTTGCCGGTCTTCTATTCACCCCAGGATTACCCTGAGAGGTAACCTGAGGCCGAGTGAATTTTCTTGGAAGAACCGGAGTGCGTGCCGTTCCTTGCTAGGTTCTCATCCCAAAGCCTTCTTGGCTAGTCATAAGGAAACTTGCCCGCGTGTTGCAAGGAAAGTCCGTGTTTTGGATGATCAGTGCTTCATGAAAAGCACTGTGGTCGCCAACTTTCTCAACCCTGCAGGAATACCCGGGGAGGAACGGAGACTTTGCCCAAAGAAACAGAGTGCTTGCAGTGCCTTGTTAGGAGCACATCCAGCACAGGACTTTATCTATGGCGAATGTCAGCCGAGCGCCAGAGTCAAAGTAAGGTGCAGTGTTTCCACCAGCAGAGTCGCAGTCAGCAGTTTCAAAGAGGCCTTCCCCACTAAAGTGCTGTAAATGCGGGTGTGCCTTTCAAAGTCTGAGGATGCGAGCGTCTGCACCGTATTCCAAGGAAGGTCACTGTGTACCACAAGTGGCATCTGTGCCTGCTGAGCACCATCCAGCCACATGGGTCTTTGGACTCTACTGTTTTGTATGCAGGAGGCTGGGCAACAACGTTTTTCCTCCATGGGAGAGCTAGATTTGGAGAGCTTAGAGGAAGCCTGAAGAACACATTGATAACGGGGCTTCTGGGCAAGGCAAGGGGGCCTCATTTTGTAACCCTGAGCTGCTTTTGGAAAACCACCGTGCTTACACGAGTTCTCGGAATTCATACTTGACCTCTTGCTCCCTGAAGCAGCGCCTGGACTTTACCTCTAGAGGGAGAAATAGGCAGTCGTCCTCTGAAGGTGGCTAGGCCTTTGGGAGATGTACCATGACCTAGGCGAAACGAAGGCGTTCACTGGCTCGCGCAATTTACTTCAGGAGGAACACTGGCTTTCCAAAGCGCTTTCAGCGAAGAAGTACAGTATGTGACATGGGCCTCCTTTGGTTCCCGGGACGTCAACTACATGAGCTGTGTGGCAACCGTGAAAAGGAGGCTGGACGAGAAAAGCGAAGTCTGTCCCGTTGGCAACCCGGAGAGCTGGGTGCTCAGAGCTGCCTGAAAAAGGGTCCTGTTGCCCGTCTTGTAATCACCGTAGGAGTTCCCTGGGAGGCAAAGTGAGGAAGAGTGAGTTTTCTCGAAAGAACGAGGGGGTGTGTGCAGTCCCTCACTAGGAGCTCATCCCAAAGCCTTCTTGGCTAGTGGTTCGGAAACCTGCCCCCATGCTGCCAAAGGAAAGTCGGCGAGTGCCGTGAAAAGTGTTGGAGTGCAGCTCTTTCTGAGAAGCCTTAGTGAAGGTACTGCTTTAACACTGGTAGGCCTCTCAGGACTGCAGGGTCTCTCGCGCCTGGACCCAGGTCATGGAAGAACACGGTGTACCCAAAGTGTCAAGTGCGGCTTCTGAGTGAGCTCCAGCCACATGGGTCGTTGGCCTCCACTCTGTGCATGCAGAGGGCAGGGCAACACACGGCTTTCTCCGGCGGAGAGCCAGACCTCCAACTCTGGAAACCAGTCTTGGTAACAGAGTGGGGGCCGGTGTCTTGTGCAATGCATGTCCGACTCCCGGCTTAGATATTAGCTGCACTGAATCATATCCGGAGAGTCACATTGATTTTATGAACTCAAAGCTGACGACCCTTCTCCTCAAGCAGAAACGTGACTTTACAACCAGCCTGATATGATGGACCCCTCTCCCGAAGCACTGCTGGGCGATTGAAAGTTCCAAAGTCGACAACGCCTGACTGAAGCACTGTGGTGACTAGGCACGTCACCTCGCGCAGAACCTCTGCTTACAAAAGGGTCCTCACAGGAGCGCCTAGTGTGTCGCATGGCTCTCTCGTAGCTGGGCAGAAGGTGCTGCTCCACAGGCTGGGTTTGCACGTAGAAACTGGATCCTGAGGGCTAAAGCATTCTTTGCCCCGTTGGAAGCAGGAGGCTTGGGGCGAGAAAACTGAACGAAAGGCACGGGGTGGCGCCCATGTTGGACACCCTGCAGGAATTGCCCGGGAGGAAGAGTGAGTTTTCTCGAAAGAAACAGTGCGCCTGCCGTTCCTTGCCAGGAGCTCATGCAGCAGACTGCTTCAGCTAAGGCGAATGTCGACTGAGCGGCATACTCAAAGTAAGGGGCAGTGTTTCCATCAGCAAAGTTGGTGGTCACAAGTAGACCCGAGGCTTTCACCACTGAAGTGCTGTAATGCTGGTGTGCCTTTCACATATCTGAGGACGCTCACGTCTGCACCATTTTCCGAGGAAAATCACTGTGTACCCAAAGTGTCATCTGTGCCTTCTGAGCAACCTCATGCCTCATGATGGTCTTTGGGCTCTACTGTTGGTATGCAGAAGGCCAGGCAGCAATGTGTTTCCTCCATCGGGGAGCCAGATAGCCACAGCATAGAAGAATCCTCAGGACGAGTTTTCTCCCTGGTCTTCTGGGCAATGCAAGGGGACCCCAGTTTGTAACCCTGAGCTGCACTGGAACAAACACCGCCATGGCAAGTGTTCTCAGAATTCATAGCTGACGTCTTCCCCTCGCATGCATCACGTCGACTTCAGATCCAGCTGGAGACATGTGCTCTCAGCCTTTGAAGACTGTCAGGCCTTTGCAAGATCCACGGTGATGTAGGTGAAACTAGATCATTCACTGGCTCACACCATTCACCTCAGGAGGACTCCTGCTTGCCAAAGTGTTTTCATGGAAGGGCACATGTGTGTGGCATGTCTCTTTCACCTGCTTGTGGACTTCAGGTACATGAGCTAGGTGTCAACCGTGAAAGTGGAGAGGGACGGGAACAGCACAATTTGCCCCAGTGACAAAGCAGAGAGATGTGTCCTCAGAGCTGCCTGAGAAACAGTCCTGTTGCCGGTCTTCTATTCACCCCAGGATTACCCTGAGAGGTAACCTGAGGCCGAGTGAATTTTCTTGGAAGAACCGGAGTGCGTGCCGTTCCTTGCTAGGTTCTCATCCCAAAGCCTTCTTGGCTAGTCATAAGGAAACTTGCCCGCGTGTTGCAAGGAAAGTCCGTGTTTTGGATGATCAGTGCTTAATGAAAAGCACTGTGGTCGCCAACTTTCTCAACCCTGCAGGAATACCCGGGGAGGAACGGAGACTTTGCCCAAAGAAACAGAGTGCTTGCAGTGCCTTGTTAGGAGCACATCCAGCACAGGACTTTATCTATGGCGAATGTCAGCCGAGCGCCAGAGTCAAAGTAAGGTGCAGTGTTTCCACCAGCAGAGTCGCAGTCAGCAGTTTCAAAGAGGCCTTCCCCACTAAAGTGCTGTAAATGCGGGTGTGCCTTTCAAAGTCTGAGGATGCGAGCGTCTGCACCGTATTCCAAGGAAGGTCACTGTGTACCACAAGTGGCATCTGTGCCTGCTGAGCACCATCCAGCCACATGGGTCTTTGGACTCTACTGTTTTGTATGCAGGAGGCTGGGCAACAACGTTTTTCCTCCATGGGAGAGCTAGATTTGGAGAGCTTAGAGGAAGCCTGAAGAACACATTGATAACGGGGCTTCTGGGCAAGGCAAGGGGGCCTCATTTTGTAACCCTGAGCTGCTTTTGGAAAACCACCGTGCTTACACGAGTTCTCGGAATTCATACTTGACCTCTTGCTCCCTGAAGCAGCGCCTGGACTTTACCTCTAGAGGGAGAAATAGGCAGTCGTCCTCTGAAGGTGGCTAGGCCTTTGGGAGATGTACCATGACCTAGGCGAAACGAAGGCGTTCACTGGCTCGCGCAATTTACTTCAGGAGGAACACTGGCTTTCCAAAGCGCTTTCAGCGAAGAAGTACAGTATGTGACATGGGCCTCCTTTGGTTCCCGGGACGTCAACTACATGAGCTGTGTGGCAACCGTGAAAAGGAGGCTGGACGAGAAAAGCGAAGTCTGTCCCGTTGGCAACCCGGAGAGCTGGGTGCTCAGAGCTGCCTGAAAAAGGGTCCTGTTGCCCGTCTTGTAATCACCGTAGGAGTTCCCTGGGAGGCAAAGTGAGGAAGAGTGAGTTTTCTCGAAAGAACGAGGGGGTGTGTGCAGTCCCTCACTAGGAGCTCATCCCAAAGCCTTCTTGGCTAGTGGTTCGGAAACCTGCCCCCATGCTGCCAAAGGAAAGTCGGCGAGTGCCGTGAAAAGTGTTGGAGTGCAGCTCTTTCTGAGAAGCCTTAGTGAAGGTACTGCTTTAACACTGGTAGGCCTCTCAGGACTGCAGGGTCTCTCGCGCCTGGACCCAGGTCATGGAAGAACACGGTGTACCCAAAGTGTCAAGTGCGGCTTCTGAGTGAGCTCCAGCCACATGGGTCGTTGGCCTCCACTCTGTGCATGCAGAGGGCAGGGCAACACACGGCTTTCTCCGGCGGAGAGCCAGACCTCCAACTCTGGAAACCAGTCTTGGTAACAGAGTGGGGGCCGGTGTCTTGTGCAATGCATGTCCGACTCCCGGCTTAGATATTAGCTGCACTGAATCATATCCGGAGAGTCACATTGATTTTATGAACTCGAAGCTGACGACCCTTCTCCTCAAGCAGAAACGTGACTTTACAACCAGCCTGATATGATGGACCCCTCTCCCGAAGCACTGCTGGGCGATTGAAAGTTCCAAAGTTGACAACGCCTGACTGAAGCACTGTGGTGACTAGGCACGTCACCTCGTGCAGAACCTCTGCTTACAAAAGGGTCCTCACAGGAGCGCCTAGTGTGTCGCATGGCTCTCTCGTAGCTGGGCAGAAGGTGCTGCTCCACAGGCTGGGTTTGCACGTAGAAACTGGATCCTGAGGGCTAAAGCATTCTTTGCCCCGTTGGAAGCAGGAGGCTTGGGGCGAGAAAACTGAACGAAAGGCACGGGGTGGCGCCCATGTTGGACACCCTGCAGGAATTGCCCGGGAGGAAGAGTGAGTTTTCTCGAAAGAAACAGTGCGCCTGCCGTTCCTTGCCAGGAGCTCATGCAGCAGACTGCTTCAGCTAAGGCGAATGTCGACTGAGCGGCATACTCAAAGTAAGGGGCAGTGTTTCCATCAGCAAAGTTGGTGGTCACAAGTAGACCCGAGGCTTTCACCACTGAAGTGCTGTAATGCTGGTGTGCCTTTCACATATCTGAGGACGCTCACGTCTGCACCATTTTCCGAGGAAAATCACTGTGTACCCAAAGTGTCATCTGTGCCTTCTGAGCAACCTCATGCCTCATGATGGTCTTTGGGCTCTACTGTTGGTATGCAGAAGGCCAGGCAGCAATGTGTTTCCTCCATCGGGGAGCCAGATAGCCACAGCATAGAAGAATCCTCAGGACGAGTTTTCTCCCTGGTCTTCTGGGCAATGCAAGGGGACCCCAGTTTGTAACCCTGAGCTGCACTGGAACAAACACCGCCATGGCAAGTGTTCTCAGAATTCATAGCTGACGTCTTCCCCTCGCATGCATCACGTCGACTTCAGATCCAGCTGGAGACATGTGCTCTCAGCCTTTGAAGACTGTCAGGCCTTTGCAAGATCCACGGTGATGTAGGTGAAACTAGATCATTCACTGGCTCACACCATTCACCTCAGGAGGACTCCTGCTTGCCAAAGTGTTTTCATGGAAGGGCACATGTGTGTGGCATGTCTCTTTCACCTGCTTGTGGACTTCAGGTACATGAGCTAGGTGTCAACCGTGAAAGTGGAGAGGGACGGGAACAGCACAATTTGCCCCAGTGACAAAGCAGAGAGATGTGTCCTCAGAGCTGCCTGAGAAACAGTCCTGTTGCCGGTCTTCTATTCACCCCAGGATTACCCTGAGAGGTAACCTGAGGCCGAGTGAATTTTCTTGGAAGAACCGGAGTGCGTGCCGTTCCTTGCTAGGTTCTCATCCCAAAGCCTTCTTGGCTAGTCATAAGGAAACTTGCCCGCGTGTTGCAAGGAAAGTCCGTGTTTTGGATGATCAGTGCTTAATGAAAAGCACTGTGGTCGCCAACTTTCTCAACCCTGCAGGAATACCCGGGGAGGAACGGAGACTTTGCCCAAAGAAACAGAGTGCTTGCAGTGCCTTGTTAGGAGCACATCCAGCACAGGACTTTATCTATGGCGAATGTCAGCCGAGCGCCAGAGTCAAAGTAAGGTGCAGTGTTTCCACCAGCAGAGTCGCAGTCAGCAGTTTCAAAGAGGCCTTCCCCACTAAAGTGCTGTAAATGCGGGTGTGCCTTTCAAAGTCTGAGGATGCGAGCGTCTGCACCGTATTCCAAGGAAGGTCACTGTGTACCACAAGTGGCATCTGTGCCTGCTGAGCACCATCCAGCCACATGGGTCTTTGGACTCTACTGTTTTGTATGCAGGAGGCTGGGCAACAACGTTTTTCCTCCATGGGAGAGCTAGATTTGGAGAGCTTAGAGGAAGCCTGAAGAACACATTGATAACGGGGCTTCTGGGCAAGGCAAGGGGGCCTCATTTTGTAACCCTGAGCTGCTTTTGGAAAACCACCGTGCTTACACGAGTTCTCGGAATTCATACTTGACCTCTTGCTCCCTGAAGCAGCGCCTGGACTTTACCTCTAGAGGGAGAAATAGGCAGTCGTCCTCTGAAGGTGGCTAGGCCTTTGGGAGATGTACCATGACCTAGGCGAAACGAAGGCGTTCACTGGCTCGCGCAATTTACTTCAGGAGGAACACTGGCTTTCCAAAGCGCTTTCAGCGAAGAAGTACAGTATGTGACATGGGCCTCCTTTGGTTCCCGGGACGTCAACTACATGAGCTGTGTGGCAACCGTGAAAAGGAGGCTGGACGAGAAAAGCGAAATCTGTCCCGTTGGCAACCCGGAGAGCTGGGTGCTCAGAGCTGCCTGAAAAAGGGTCCTGTTGCCCGTCTTGTAATCACCGTAGGAGTTCCCTGGGAGGCAAAGTGAGGAAGAGTGAGTTTTCTCGAAAGAACGAGGGGGTGTGTGCAGTCCCTCACTAGGAGCTCATCCCAAAGCCTTCTTGGCTAGTGGTTCGGAAACCTGCCCCCATGCTGCCAAAGGAAAGTCGGCGAGTGCCGTGAAAAGTGTTGGAGTGCAGCTCTTTCTGAGAAGCCTTAGTGAAGGTACTGCTTTAACACTGGTAGGCCTCTCAGGACTGCAGGGTCTCTCGCGCCTGGACCCAGGTCATGGAAGAACACGGTGTACCCAAAGTGTCAAGTGCGGCTTCTGAGTGAGCTCCAGCCACATGGGTCGTTGGCCTCCACTCTGTGCATGCAGAGGGCAGGGCAACACACGGCTTTCTCCGGCGGAGAGCCAGACCTCCAACTCTGGAAACCAGTCTTGGTAACAGAGTGGGGGCCGGTGTCTTGTGCAATGCATGTCCGACTCCCGGCTTAGATATTAGCTGCACTGAATCATATCCGGAGAGTCACATTGATTTTATGAACTCGAAGCTGACGACCCTTCTCCTCAAGCAGAAACGTGACTTTACAACCAGCCTGATATGATGGACCCCTCTCCCGAAGCACTGCTGGGCGATTGAAAGTTCCAAAGTCGACAACGCCTGACTGAAGCACTGTGGTGACTAGGCACGTCACCTCGCGCAGAACCTCTGCTTACAAAAGGGTCCTCACAGGAGCGCCTAGTGTGTCGCATGGCTCTCTCGTAGCTGGGCAGAAGGTGCTGCTCCACAGGCTGGGTTTGCACGTAGAAACTGGATCCTGAGGGCTAAAGCATTCTTTGCCCCGTTGGAAGCAGGAGGCTTGGGGCGAGAAAACTGAACGAAAGGCACGGGGTGGCGCCCATGTTGGACACCCTGCAGGAATTGCCCGGGAGGAAGAGTGAGTTTTCTCGAAAGAAACAGTGCGCCTGCCGTTCCTTGCCAGGAGCTCATGCAGCAGACTGCTTCAGCTAAGGCGAATGTCGACTGAGCGGCATACTCAAAGTAAGGGGCAGTGTTTCCATCAGCAAAGTTGGTGGTCACAAGTAGACCCGAGGCTTTCACCACTGAAGTGCTGTAATGCTGGTGTGCCTTTCACATATCTGAGGACGCTCACGTCTGCACCATTTTCCGAGGAAAATCACTGTGTACCCAAAGTGTCATCTGTGCCTTCTGAGCAACCTCATGCCTCATGATGGTCTTTGGGCTCTACTGTTGGTATGCAGAAGGCCAGGCAGCAATGTGTTTCCTCCATCGGGGAGCCAGATAGCCACAGCATAGAAGAATCCTCAGGACGAGTTTTCTCCCTGGTCTTCTGGGCAATGCAAGGGGACCCCAGTTTGTAACCCTGAGCTGCACTGGAACAAACACCGCCATGGCAAGTGTTCTCAGAATTCATAGCTGACGTCTTCCCCTCGCATGCATCACGTCGACTTCAGATCCAGCTGGAGACATGTGCTCTCAGCCTTTGAAGACTGTCAGGCCTTTGCAAGATCCACGGTGATGTAGGTGAAACTAGATCATTCACTGGCTCACACCATTCACCTCAGGAGGACTCCTGCTTGCCAAAGTGTTTTCATGGAAGGGCACATGTGTGTGGCATGTCTCTTTCACCTGCTTGTGGACTTCAGGTACATGAGCTAGGTGTCAACCGTGAAAGTGGAGAGGGACGGGAACAGCACAATTTGCCCCAGTGACAAAGCAGAGAGATGTGTCCTCAGAGCTGCCTGAGAAACAGTCCTGTTGCCGGTCTTCTATTCACCCCAGGATTACCCTGAGAGGTAACCTGAGGCCGAGTGAATTTTCTTGGAAGAACCGGAGTGCGTGCCGTTCCTTGCTAGGTTCTCATCCCAAAGCCTTCTTGGCTAGTCATAAGGAAACTTGCCCGCGTGTTGCAAGGAAAGTCCGTGTTTTGGATGATCAGTGCTTAATGAAAAGCACTGTGGTCGCCAACTTTCTCAACCCTGCAGGAATACCCGGGGAGGAACGGAGACTTTGCCCAAAGAAACAGAGTGCTTGCAGTGCCTTGTTAGGAGCACATCCAGCACAGGACTTTATCTATGGCGAATGTCAGCCGAGCGCCAGAGTCAAAGTAAGGTGCAGTGTTTCCACCAGCAGAGTCGCAGTCAGCAGTTTCAAAGAGGCCTTCCCCACTAAAGTGCTGTAAATGCGGGTGTGCCTTTCAAAGTCTGAGGATGCGAGCGTCTGCACCGTATTCCAAGGAAGGTCACTGTGTACCACAAGTGGCATCTGTGCCTGCTGAGCACCATCCAGCCACATGGGTCTTTGGACTCTACTGTTTTGTATGCAGGAGGCTGGGCAACAACGTTTTTCCTCCATGGGAGAGCTAGATTTGGAGAGCTTAGAGGAAGCCTGAAGAACACATTGATAACGGGGCTTCTGGGCAAGGCAAGGGGGCCTCATTTTGTAACCCTGAGCTGCTTTTGGAAAACCACCGTGCTTACACGAGTTCTCGGAATTCATACTTGACCTCTTGCTCCCTGAAGCAGCGCCTGGACTTTACCTCTAGAGGGAGAAATAGGCAGTCGTCCTCTGAAGGTGGCTAGGCCTTTGGGAGATGTACCATGACCTAGGCGAAACGAAGGCGTTCACTGGCTCGCGCAATTTACTTCAGGAGGAACACTGGCTTTCCAAAGCGCTTTCAGCGAAGAAGTACAGTATGTGACATGGGCCTCCTTTGGTTCCCGGGACGTCAACTACATGAGCTGTGTGGCAACCGTGAAAAGGAGGCTGGACGAGAAAAGCGAAATCTGTCCCGTTGGCAACCCGGAGAGCTGGGTGCTCAGAGCTGCCTGAAAAAGGGTCCTGTTGCCCGTCTTGTAATCACCGTAGGAGTTCCCTGGGAGGCAAAGTGAGGAAGAGTGAGTTTTCTCGAAAGAACGAGGGGGTGTGTGCAGTCCCTCACTAGGAGCTCATCCCAAAGCCTTCTTGGCTAGTGGTTCGGAAACCTGCCCCCATGCTGCCAAAGGAAAGTCGGCGAGTGCCGTGAAAAGTGTTGGAGTGCAGCTCTTTCTGAGAAGCCTTAGTGAAGGTACTGCTTTAACACTGGTAGGCCTCTCAGGACTGCAGGGTCTCTCGCGCCTGGACCCAGGTCATGGAAGAACACGGTGTACCCAAAGTGTCAAGTGCGGCTTCTGAGTGAGCTCCAGCCACATGGGTCGTTGGCCTCCACTCTGTGCATGCAGAGGGCAGGGCAACACACGGCTTTCTCCGGCGGAGAGCCAGACCTCCAACTCTGGAAACCAGTCTTGGTAACAGAGTGGGGGCCGGTGTCTTGTGCAATGCATGTCCGACTCCCGGCTTAGATATTAGCTGCACTGAATCATATCCGGAGAGTCACATTGATTTTATGAACTCGAAGCTGACGACCCTTCTCCTCAAGCAGAAACGTGACTTTACAACCAGCCTGATATGATGGACCCCTCTCCCGAAGCACTGCTGGGCGATTGAAAGTTCCAAAGTCGACAACGCCTGACTGAAGCACTGTGGTGACTAGGCACGTCACCTCGCGCAGAACCTCTGCTTACAAAAGGGTCCTCACAGGAGCGCCTAGTGTGTCGCATGGCTCTCTCGTAGCTGGGCAGAAGGTGCTGCTCCACAGGCTGGGTTTGCACGTAGAAACTGGATCCTGAGGGCTAAAGCATTCTTTGCCCCGTTGGAAGCAGGAGGCTTGGGGCGAGAAAACTGAACGAAAGGCACGGGGTGGCGCCCATGTTGGACACCCTGCAGGAATTGCCCGGGAGGAAGAGTGAGTTTTCTCGAAAGAAACAGTGCGCCTGCCGTTCCTTGCCAGGAGCTCATGCAGCAGACTGCTTCAGCTAAGGCGAATGTCGACTGAGCGGCATACTCAAAGTAAGGGGCAGTGTTTCCATCAGCAAAGTTGGTGGTCACAAGTAGACCCGAGGCTTTCACCACTGAAGTGCTGTAATGCTGGTGTGCCTTTCACATATCTGAGGACGCTCACGTCTGCACCATTTTCCGAGGAAAATCACTGTGTACCCAAAGTGTCATCTGTGCCTTCTGAGCAACCTCATGCCTCATGATGGTCTTTGGGCTCTACTGTTGGTATGCAGAAGGCCAGGCAGCAATGTGTTTCCTCCATCGGGGAGCCAGATAGCCACAGCATAGAAGAATCCTCAGGACGAGTTTTCTCCCTGGTCTTCTGGGCAATGCAAGGGGACCCCAGTTTGTAACCCTGAGCTGCACTGGAACAAACACCGCCATGGCAAGTGTTCTCAGAATTCATAGCTGACGTCTTCCCCTCGCATGCATCACGTCGACTTCAGATCCAGCTGGAGACATGTGCTCTCAGCCTTTGAAGACTGTCAGGCCTTTGCAAGATCCACGGTGATGTAGGTGAAACTAGATCATTCACTGGCTCACACCATTCACCTCAGGAGGACTCCTGCTTGCCAAAGTGTTTTCATGGAAGGGCACATGTGTGTGGCATGTCTCTTTCACCTGCTTGTGGACTTCAGGTACATGAGCTAGGTGTCAACCGTGAAAGTGGAGAGGGACGGGAACAGCACAATTTGCCCCAGTGACAAAGCAGAGAGATGTGTCCTCAGAGCTGCCTGAGAAACAGTCCTGTTGCCGGTCTTCTATTCACCCCAGGATTACCCTGAGAGGTAACCTGAGGCCGAGTGAATTTTCTTGGAAGAACCGGAGTGCGTGCCGTTCCTTGCTAGGTTCTCATCCCAAAGCCTTCTTGGCTAGTCATAAGGAAACTTGCCCGCGTGTTGCAAGGAAAGTCCGTGTTTTGGATGATCAGTGCTTAATGAAAAGCACTGTGGTCGCCAACTTTCTCAACCCTGCAGGAATACCCGGGGAGGAACGGAGACTTTGCCCAAAGAAACAGAGTGCTTGCAGTGCCTTGTTAGGAGCACATCCAGCACAGGACTTTATCTATGGCGAATGTCAGCCGAGCGCCAGAGTCAAAGTAAGGTGCAGTGTTTCCACCAGCAGAGTCGCAGTCAGCAGTTTCAAAGAGGCCTTCCCCACTAAAGTGCTGTAAATGCGGGTGTGCCTTTCAAAGTCTGAGGATGCGAGCGTCTGCACCGTATTCCAAGGAAGGTCACTGTGTACCACAAGTGGCATCTGTGCCTGCTGAGCACCATCCAGCCACATGGGTCTTTGGACTCTACTGTTTTGTATGCAGGAGGCTGGGCAACAACGTTTTTCCTCCATGGGAGAGCTAGATTTGGAGAGCTTAGAGGAAGCCTGAAGAACACATTGATAACGGGGCTTCTGGGCAAGGCAAGGGGGCCTCATTTTGTAACCCTGAGCTGCTTTTGGAAAACCACCGTGCTTACACGAGTTCTCGGAATTCATACTTGACCTCTTGCTCCCTGAAGCAGCGCCTGGACTTTACCTCTAGAGGGAGAAATAGGCAGTCGTCCTCTGAAGGTGGCTAGGCCTTTGGGAGATGTACCATGACCTAGGCGAAACGAAGGCGTTCACTGGCTCGCGCAATTTACTTCAGGAGGAACACTGGCTTTCCAAAGCGCTTTCAGCGAAGAAGTACAGTATGTGACATGGGCCTCCTTTGGTTCCCGGGACGTCAACTACATGAGCTGTGTGGCAACCGTGAAAAGGAGGCTGGACGAGAAAAGCGAAATCTGTCCCGTTGGCAACCCGGAGAGCTGGGTGCTCAGAGCTGCCTGAAAAAGGGTCCTGTTGCCCGTCTTGTAATCACCGTAGGAGTTCCCTGGGAGGCAAAGTGAGGAAGAGTGAGTTTTCTCGAAAGAACGAGGGGGTGTGTGCAGTCCCTCACTAGGAGCTCATCCCAAAGCCTTCTTGGCTAGTGGTTCGGAAACCTGCCCCCATGCTGCCAAAGGAAAGTCGGCGAGTGCCGTGAAAAGTGTTGGAGTGCAGCTCTTTCTGAGAAGCCTTAGTGAAGGTACTGCTTTAACACTGGTAGGCCTCTCAGGACTGCAGGGTCTCTCGCGCCTGGACCCAGGTCATGGAAGAACACGGTGTACCCAAAGTGTCAAGTGCGGCTTCTGAGTGAGCTCCAGCCACATGGGTCGTTGGCCTCCACTCTGTGCATGCAGAGGGCAGGGCAACACACGGCTTTCTCCGGCGGAGAGCCAGACCTCCAACTCTGGAAACCAGTCTTGGTAACAGAGTGGGGGCCGGTGTCTTGTGCAATGCATGTCCGACTCCCGGCTTAGATATTAGCTGCACTGAATCATATCCGGAGAGTCACATTGATTTTATGAACTCGAAGCTGACGACCCTTCTCCTCAAGCAGAAACGTGACTTTACAACCAGCCTGATATGATGGACCCCTCTCCCGAAGCACTGCTGGGCGATTGAAAGTTCCAAAGTCGACAACGCCTGACTGAAGCACTGTGGTGACTAGGCACGTCACCTCGCGCAGAACCTCTGCTTACAAAAGGGTCCTCACAGGAGCGCCTAGTGTGTCGCATGGCTCTCTCGTAGCTGGGCAGAAGGTGCTGCTCCACAGGCTGGGTTTGCACGTAGAAACTGGATCCTGAGGGCTAAAGCATTCTTTGCCCCGTTGGAAGCAGGAGGCTTGGGGCGAGAAAACTGAACGAAAGGCACGGGGTGGCGCCCATGTTGGACACCCTGCAGGAATTGCCCGGGAGGAAGAGTGAGTTTTCTCGAAAGAAACAGTGCGCCTGCCGTTCCTTGCCAGGAGCTCATGCAGCAGACTGCTTCAGCTAAGGCGAATGTCGACTGAGCGGCATACTCAAAGTAAGGGGCAGTGTTTCCATCAGCAAAGTTGGTGGTCACAAGTAGACCCGAGGCTTTCACCACTGAAGTGCTGTAATGCTGGTGTGCCTTTCACATATCTGAGGACGCTCACGTCTGCACCATTTTCCGAGGAAAATCACTGTGTACCCAAAGTGTCATCTGTGCCTTCTGAGCAACCTCATGCCTCATGATGGTCTTTGGGCTCTACTGTTGGTATGCAGAAGGCCAGGCAGCAATGTGTTTCCTCCATCGGGGAGCCAGATAGCCACAGCATAGAAGAATCCTCAGGACGAGTTTTCTCCCTGGTCTTCTGGGCAATGCAAGGGGACCCCAGTTTGTAACCCTGAGCTGCACTGGAACAAACACCGCCATGGCAAGTGTTCTCAGAATTCATAGCTGACGTCTTCCCCTCGCATGCATCACGTCGACTTCAGATCCAGCTGGAGACATGTGCTCTCAGCCTTTGAAGACTGTCAGGCCTTTGCAAGATCCACGGTGATGTAGGTGAAACTAGATCATTCACTGGCTCACACCATTCACCTCAGGAGGACTCCTGCTTGCCAAAGTGTTTTCATGGAAGGGCACATGTGTGTGGCATGTCTCTTTCACCTGCTTGTGGACTTCAGGTACATGAGCTAGGTGTCAACCGTGAAAGTGGAGAGGGACGGGAACAGCACAATTTGCCCCAGTGACAAAGCAGAGAGATGTGTCCTCAGAGCTGCCTGAGAAACAGTCCTGTTGCCGGTCTTCTATTCACCCCAGGATTACCCTGAGAGGTAACCTGAGGCCGAGTGAATTTTCTTGGAAGAACCGGAGTGCGTGCCGTTCCTTGCTAGGTTCTCATCCCAAAGCCTTCTTGGCTAGTCATAAGGAAACTTGCCCGCGTGTTGCAAGGAAAGTCCGTGTTTTGGATGATCAGTGCTTAATGAAAAGCACTGTGGTCGCCAACTTTCTCAACCCTGCAGGAATACCCGGGGAGGAACGGAGACTTTGCCCAAAGAAACAGAGTGCTTGCAGTGCCTTGTTAGGAGCACATCCAGCACAGGACTTTATCTATGGCGAATGTCAGCCGAGCGCCAGAGTCAAAGTAAGGTGCAGTGTTTCCACCAGCAGAGTCGCAGTCAGCAGTTTCAAAGAGGCCTTCCCCACTAAAGTGCTGTAAATGCGGGTGTGCCTTTCAAAGTCTGAGGATGCGAGCGTCTGCACCGTATTCCAAGGAAGGTCACTGTGTACCACAAGTGGCATCTGTGCCTGCTGAGCACCATCCAGCCACATGGGTCTTTGGACTCTACTGTTTTGTATGCAGGAGGCTGGGCAACAACGTTTTTCCTCCATGGGAGAGCTAGATTTGGAGAGCTTAGAGGAAGCCTGAAGAACACATTGATAACGGGGCTTCTGGGCAAGGCAAGGGGGCCTCATTTTGTAACCCTGAGCTGCTTTTGGAAAACCACCGTGCTTACACGAGTTCTCGGAATTCATACTTGACCTCTTGCTCCCTGAAGCAGCGCCTGGACTTTACCTCTAGAGGGAGAAATAGGCAGTCGTCCTCTGAAGGTGGCTAGGCCTTTGGGAGATGTACCATGACCTAGGCGAAACGAAGGCGTTCACTGGCTCGCGCAATTTACTTCAGGAGGAACACTGGCTTTCCAAAGCGCTTTCAGCGAAGAAGTACAGTATGTGACATGGGCCTCCTTTGGTTCCCGGGACGTCAACTACATGAGCTGTGTGGCAACCGTGAAAAGGAGGCTGGACGAGAAAAGCGAAATCTGTCCCGTTGGCAACCCGGAGAGCTGGGTGCTCAGAGCTGCCTGAAAAAGGGTCCTGTTGCCCGTCTTGTAATCACCGTAGGAGTTCCCTGGGAGGCAAAGTGAGGAAGAGTGAGTTTTCTCGAAAGAACGAGGGGGTGTGTGCAGTCCCTCACTAGGAGCTCATCCCAAAGCCTTCTTGGCTAGTGGTTCGGAAACCTGCCCCCATGCTGCCAAAGGAAAGTCGGCGAGTGCCGTGAAAAGTGTTGGAGTGCAGCTCTTTCTGAGAAGCCTTAGTGAAGGTACTGCTTTAACACTGGTAGGCCTCTCAGGACTGCAGGGTCTCTCGCGCCTGGACCCAGGTCATGGAAGAACACGGTGTACCCAAAGTGTCAAGTGCGGCTTCTGAGTGAGCTCCAGCCACATGGGTCGTTGGCCTCCACTCTGTGCATGCAGAGGGCAGGGCAACACACGGCTTTCTCCGGCGGAGAGCCAGACCTCCAACTCTGGAAACCAGTCTTGGTAACAGAGTGGGGGCCGGTGTCTTGTGCAATGCATGTCCGACTCCCGGCTTAGATATTAGCTGCACTGAATCATATCCGGAGAGTCACATTGATTTTATGAACTCGAAGCTGACGACCCTTCTCCTCAAGCAGAAACGTGACTTTACAACCAGCCTGATATGATGGACCCCTCTCCCGAAGCACTGCTGGGCGATTGAAAGTTCCAAAGTCGACAACGCCTGACTGAAGCACTGTGGTGACTAGGCACGTCACCTCGTGCAGAACCTCTGCTTACAAAAGGGTCCTCACAGGAGCGCCTAGTGTGTCGCATGGCTCTCTCGTAGCTGGGCAGAAGGTGCTGCTCCACAGGCTGGGTTTGCACGTAGAAACTGGATCCTGAGGGCTAAAGCATTCTTTGCCCCGTTGGAAGCAGGAGGCTTGGGGCGAGAAAACTGAACGAAAGGCACGGGGTGGCGCCCATGTTGGACACCCTGCAGGAATTGCCCGGGAGGAAGAGTGAGTTTTCTCGAAAGAAACAGTGCGCCTGCCGTTCCTTGCCAGGAGCTCATGCAGCAGACTGCTTCAGCTAAGGCGAATGTCGACTGAGCGGCATACTCAAAGTAAGGGGCAGTGTTTCCATCAGCAAAGTTGGTGGTCACAAGTAGACCCGAGGCTTTCACCACTGAAGTGCTGTAATGCTGGTGTGCCTTTCACATATCTGAGGACGCTCACGTCTGCACCATTTTCCGAGGAAAATCACTGTGTACCCAAAGTGTCATCTGTGCCTTCTGAGCAACCTCATGCCTCATGATGGTCTTTGGGCTCTACTGTTGGTATGCAGAAGGCCAGGCAGCAATGTGTTTCCTCCATCGGGGAGCCAGATAGCCACAGCATAGAAGAATCCTCAGGACGAGTTTTCTCCCTGGTCTTCTGGGCAATGCAAGGGGACCCCAGTTTGTAACCCTGAGCTGCACTGGAACAAACACCGCCATGGCAAGTGTTCTCAGAATTCATAGCTGACGTCTTCCCCTCGCATGCATCACGTCGACTTCAGATCCAGCTGGAGACATGTGCTCTCAGCCTTTGAAGACTGTCAGGCCTTTGCAAGATCCACGGTGATGTAGGTGAAACTAGATCATTCACTGGCTCACACCATTCACCTCAGGAGGACTCCTGCTTGCCAAAGTGTTTTCATGGAAGGGCACATGTGTGTGGCATGTCTCTTTCACCTGCTTGTGGACTTCAGGTACATGAGCTAGGTGTCAACCGTGAAAGTGGAGAGGGACGGGAACAGCACAATTTGCCCCAGTGACAAAGCAGAGAGATGTGTCCTCAGAGCTGCCTGAGAAACAGTCCTGTTGCCGGTCTTCTATTCACCCCAGGATTACCCTGAGAGGTAACCTGAGGCCGAGTGAATTTTCTTGGAAGAACCGGAGTGCGTGCCGTTCCTTGCTAGGTTCTCATCCCAAAGCCTTCTTGGCTAGTCATAAGGAAACTTGCCCGCGTGTTGCAAGGAAAGTCCGTGTTTTGGATGATCAGTGCTTAATGAAAAGCACTGTGGTCGCCAACTTTCTCAACCCTGCAGGAATACCCGGGGAGGAACGGAGACTTTGCCCAAAGAAACAGAGTGCTTGCAGTGCCTTGTTAGGAGCACATCCAGCACAGGACTTTATCTATGGCGAATGTCAGCCGAGCGCCAGAGTCAAAGTAAGGTGCAGTGTTTCCACCAGCAGAGTCGCAGTCAGCAGTTTCAAAGAGGCCTTCCCCACTAAAGTGCTGTAAATGCGGGTGTGCCTTTCAAAGTCTGAGGATGCGAGCGTCTGCACCGTATTCCAAGGAAGGTCACTGTGTACCACAAGTGGCATCTGTGCCTGCTGAGCACCATCCAGCCACATGGGTCTTTGGACTCTACTGTTTTGTATGCAGGAGGCTGGGCAACAACGTTTTTCCTCCATGGGAGAGCTAGATTTGGAGAGCTTAGAGGAAGCCTGAAGAACACATTGATAACGGGGCTTCTGGGCAAGGCAAGGGGGCCTCATTTTGTAACCCTGAGCTGCTTTTGGAAAACCACCGTGCTTACACGAGTTCTCGGAATTCATACTTGACCTCTTGCTCCCTGAAGCAGCGCCTGGACTTTACCTCTAGAGGGAGAAATAGGCAGTCGTCCTCTGAAGGTGGCTAGGCCTTTGGGAGATGTACCATGACCTAGGCGAAACGAAGGCGTTCACTGGCTCGCGCAATTTACTTCAGGAGGAACACTGGCTTTCCAAAGCGCTTTCAGCGAAGAAGTACAGTATGTGACATGGGCCTCCTTTGGTTCCCGGGACGTCAACTACATGAGCTGTGTGGCAACCGTGAAAAGGAGGCTGGACGAGAAAAGCGAAATCTGTCCCGTTGGCAACCCGGAGAGCTGGGTGCTCAGAGCTGCCTGAAAAAGGGTCCTGTTGCCCGTCTTGTAATCACCGTAGGAGTTCCCTGGGAGGCAAAGTGAGGAAGAGTGAGTTTTCTCGAAAGAACGAGGGGGTGTGTGCAGTCCCTCACTAGGAGCTCATCCCAAAGCCTTCTTGGCTAGTGGTTCGGAAACCTGCCCCCATGCTGCCAAAGGAAAGTCGGCGAGTGCCGTGAAAAGTGTTGGAGTGCAGCTCTTTCTGAGAAGCCTTAGTGAAGGTACTGCTTTAACACTGGTAGGCCTCTCAGGACTGCAGGGTCTCTCGCGCCTGGACCCAGGTCATGGAAGAACACGGTGTACCCAAAGTGTCAAGTGCGGCTTCTGAGTGAGCTCCAGCCACATGGGTCGTTGGCCTCCACTCTGTGCATGCAGAGGGCAGGGCAACACACGGCTTTCTCCGGCGGAGAGCCAGACCTCCAACTCTGGAAACCAGTCTTGGTAACAGAGTGGGGGCCGGTGTCTTGTGCAATGCATGTCCGACTCCCGGCTTAGATATTAGCTGCACTGAATCATATCCGGAGAGTCACATTGATTTTATGAACTCGAAGCTGACGACCCTTCTCCTCAAGCAGAAACGTGACTTTACAACCAGCCTGATATGATGGACCCCTCTCCCGAAGCACTGCTGGGCGATTGAAAGTTCCAAAGTCGACAACGCCTGACTGAAGCACTGTGGTGACTAGGCACGTCACCTCGCGCAGAACCTCTGCTTACAAAAGGGTCCTCACAGGAGCGCCTAGTGTGTCGCATGGCTCTCTCGTAGCTGGGCAGAAGGTGCTTCTCCACAGGCTGGGTTTGCACGTAGAAACTGGATCCTGAGGGCTAAAGCATTCTTTGCCCCGTTGGAAGCAGGAGGCTTGGGGCGAGAAAACTGAACGAAAGGCACGGGGTGGCGCCCATGTTGGACACCCTGCAGGAATTGCCCGGGAGGAAGAGTGAGTTTTCTCGAAAGAAACAGTGCGCCTGCCGTTCCTTGCCAGGAGCTCATGCAGCAGACTGCTTCAGCTAAGGCGAATGTCGACTGAGCGGCATACTCAAAGTAAGGGGCAGTGTTTCCATCAGCAAAGTTGGTGGTCACAAGTAGACCCGAGGCTTTCACCACTGAAGTGCTGTAATGCTGGTGTGCCTTTCACATATCTGAGGACGCTCACGTCTGCACCATTTTCCGAGGAAAATCACTGTGTACCCAAAGTGTCATCTGTGCCTTCTGAGCAACCTCATGCCTCATGATGGTCTTTGGGCTCTACTGTTGGTATGCAGAAGGCCAGGCAGCAATGTGTTTCCTCCATCGGGGAGCCAGATAGCCACAGCATAGAAGAATCCTCAGGACGAGTTTTCTCCCTGGTCTTCTGGGCAATGCAAGGGGACCCCAGTTTGTAAACCTGAGCTGCACTGGAACAAACACCGCCATGGCAAGTGTTCTCAGAATTCATAGCTGACGTCTTCCCCTCGCATGCATCACGTCGACTTCAGATCCAGCTGGAGACATGTGCTCTCAGCCTTTGAAGACTGTCAGGCCTTTGCAAGATCCACGGTGATGTAGGTGAAACTAGATCATTCACTGGCTCACACCATTCACCTCAGGAGGACTCCTGCTTGCCAAAGTGTTTTCATGGAAGGGCACATGTGTGTGGCATGTCTCTTTCACCTGCTTGTGGACTTCAGGTACATGAGCTAGGTGTCAACCGTGAAAGTGGAGAGGGACGGGAACAGCACAATTTGCCCCAGTGACAAAGCAGAGAGATGTGTCCTCAGAGCTGCCTGAGAAACAGTCCTGTTGCCGGTCTTCTATTCACCCCAGGATTACCCTGAGAGGTAACCTGAGGCCGAGTGAATTTTCTTGGAAGAACCGGAGTGCGTGCCGTTCCTTGCTAGGTTCTCATCCCAAAGCCTTCTTGGCTAGTCATAAGGAAACTTGCCCGCGTGTTGCAAGGAAAGTCCGTGTTTTGGATGATCAGTGCTTAATGAAAAGCACTGTGGTCGCCAACTTTCTCAACCCTGCAGGAATACCCGGGGAGGAACGGAGACTTTGCCCAAAGAAACAGAGTGCTTGCAGTGCCTTGTTAGGAGCACATCCAGCACAGGACTTTATCTATGGCGAATGTCAGCCGAGCGCCAGAGTCAAAGTAAGGTGCAGTGTTTCCACCAGCAGAGTCGCAGTCAGCAGTTTCAAAGAGGCCTTCCCCACTAAAGTGCTGTAAATGCGGGTGTGCCTTTCAAAGTCTGAGGATGCGAGCGTCTGCACCGTATTCCAAGGAAGGTCACTGTGTACCACAAGTGGCATCTGTGCCTGCTGAGCACCATCCAGCCACATGGGTCTTTGGACTCTACTGTTTTGTATGCAGGAGGCTGGGCAACAACGTTTTTCCTCCATGGGAGAGCTAGATTTGGAGAGCTTAGAGGAAGCCTGAAGAACACATTGATAACGGGGCTTCTGGGCAAGGCAAGGGGGCCTCATTTTGTAACCCTGAGCTGCTTTTGGAAAACCACCGTGCTTACACGAGTTCTCGGAATTCATACTTGACCTCTTGCTCCCTGAAGCAGCGCCTGGACTTTACCTCTAGAGGGAGAAATAGGCAGTCGTCCTCTGAAGGTGGCTAGGCCTTTGGGAGATGTACCATGACCTAGGCGAAACGAAGGCGTTCACTGGCTCGCGCAATTTACTTCAGGAGGAACACTGGCTTTCCAAAGCGCTTTCAGCGAAGAAGTACAGTATGTGACATGGGCCTCCTTTGGTTCCCGGGACGTCAACTACATGAGCTGTGTGGCAACCGTGAAAAGGAGGCTGGACGAGAAAAGCGAAATCTGTCCCGTTGGCAACCCGGAGAGCTGGGTGCTCAGAGCTGCCTGAAAAAGGGTCCTGTTGCCCGTCTTGTAATCACCGTAGGAGTTCCCTGGGAGGCAAAGTGAGGAAGAGTGAGTTTTCTCGAAAGAACGAGGGGGTGTGTGCAGTCCCTCACTAGGAGCTCATCCCAAAGCCTTCTTGGCTAGTGGTTCGGAAACCTGCCCCCATGCTGCCAAAGGAAAGTCGGCGAGTGCCGTGAAAAGTGTTGGAGTGCAGCTCTTTCTGAGAAGCCTTAGTGAAGGTACTGCTTTAACACTGGTAGGCCTCTCAGGACTGCAGGGTCTCTCGCGCCTGGACCCAGGTCATGGAAGAACACGGTGTACCCAAAGTGTCAAGTGCGGCTTCTGAGTGAGCTCCAGCCACATGGGTCGTTGGCCTCCACTCTGTGCATGCAGAGGGCAGGGCAACACACGGCTTTCTCCGGCGGAGAGCCAGACCTCCAACTCTGGAAACCAGTCTTGGTAACAGAGTGGGGGCCGGTGTCTTGTGCAATGCATGTCCGACTCCCGGCTTAGATATTAGCTGCACTGAATCATATCCGGAGAGTAACATTGATTTTATGAACTCGAAGCAGACGACCCTTCACCTCAAGCAGAAACGTGACTTTACAACCAGCCTGATATGATGGACCCCTCTCCCGAAGCACTGCTGGGCGATTGAAAGTTCCAAAGTCGACATCGCCTGACTGAAGCACTGTGGTGACTAGGCACGTCACCTCGCGCAGAACCTCTGCTTACAAAAGGGTCCTCACAGGAGCGCCTAGTGTGTCGCATGGCTCTCTCGTAGCTGGGCAGAAGGTGCTGCTCCACAGGCTGGGTTTGCACGTAGAAACTGGATCCTGAGGGCTAAAGCATTCTTTGCCCCGTTGGAAGCAGGAGGCTTGGGGCGAGAAAACTGAACGAAAGGCACGGGGTGGCGCCCATGTTGGACACCCTGCAGGAATTGCCCGGGAGGAAGAGTGAGTTTTCTCGAAAGAAACAGTGCGCCTGCCGTTCCTTGCCAGGAGCTCATGCAGCAGACTGCTTCAGCTAAGGCGAATGTCGACTGAGCGGCATACTCAAAGTAAGGGGCAGTGTTTCCATCAGCAAAGTTGGTGGTCACAAGTAGACCCGAGGCTTTCACCACTGAAGTGCTGTAATGCTGGTGTGCCTTTCACATATCTGAGGACGCTCACGTCTGCACCATTTTCCGAGGAAAATCACTGTGTACCCAAAGTGTCATCTGTGCCTTCTGAGCAACCTCATGCCTCATGATGGTCTTTGGGCTCTACTGTTGGTATGCAGAAGGCCAGGCAGCAATGTGTTTCCTCCATCGGGGAGCCAGATAGCCACAGCATAGAAGAATCCTCAGGACGAGTTTTCTCCCTGGTCTTCTGGGCAATGCAAGGGGACCCCAGTTTGTAAACCTGAGCTGCACTGGAACAAACACCGCCATGGCAAGTGTTCTCAGAATTCCTAGCTGACGTCTTCCCCTCGCATGCATCACGTCGACTTCAGATCCAGCTGGAGACATGTGCTCTCAGCCTTTGAAGACTGTCAGGCCTTTGCAAGATCCACGGTGATGTAGGTGAAACTAGATCATTCACTGGCTCACACCATTCACCTCAGGAGGACTCCTGCTTGCCAAAGTGTTTTCATGGAAGGGCACATGTGTGTGGCATGTCTCTTTCACCTGCTTGTGGACTTCAGGTACATGAGCTAGGTGTCAACCGTGAAAGTGGAGAGGGACGGGAACAGCACAATTTGCCCCAGTGACAAAGCAGAGAGATGTGTCCTCAGAGCTGCCTGAGAAACAGTCCTGTTGCCGGTCTTCTATTCACCCCAGGATTACCCTGAGAGGTAACCTGAGGCCGAGTGAATTTTCTTGGAAGAACCGGAGTGCGTGCCGTTCCTTGCTAGGTTCTCATCCCAAAGCCTTCTTGGCTAGTCATAAGGAAACTTGCCCGCGTGTTGCAAGGAAAGTCCGTGTTTTGGATGATCAGTGCTTAATGAAAAGCACTGTGGTCGCCAACTTTCTCAACCCTGCAGGAATACCCGGGGAGGAACGGAGACTTTGCCCAAAGAAACAGAGTGCTTGCAGTGCCTTGTTAGGAGCACATCCAGCACAGGACTTTATCTATGGCGAATGTCAGCCGAGCGCCAGAGTCAAAGTAAGGTGCAGTGTTTCCACCAGCAGAGTCGCAGTCAGCAGTTTCAAAGAGGCCTTCCCCACTAAAGTGCTGTAAATGCGGGTGTGCCTTTCAAAGTCTGAGGATGCGAGCGTCTGCACCGTATTCCAAGGAAGGTCACTGTGTACCACAAGTGGCATCTGTGCCTGCTGAGCACCATCCAGCCACATGGGTCTTTGGACTCTACTGTTTTGTATGCAGGAGGCTGGGCAACAACGTTTTTCCTCCATGGGAGAGCTAGATTTGGAGAGCTTAGAGGAAGCCTGAAGAACACATTGATAACGGGGCTTCTGGGCAAGGCAAGGGGGCCTCATTTTGTAACCCTGAGCTGCTTTTGGAAAACCACCGTGCTTACACGAGTTCTCGGAATTCATACTTGACCTCTTGCTCCCTGAAGCAGCGCCTGGACTTTACCTCTAGAGGGAGAAATAGGCAGTCGTCCTCTGAAGGTGGCTAGGCCTTTGGGAGATGTACCATGACCTAGGCGAAACGAAGGCGTTCACTGGCTCGCGCAATTTACTTCAGGAGGAACACTGGCTTTCCAAAGCGCTTTCAGCGAAGAAGTACAGTATGTGACATGGGCCTCCTTTGGTTCCCGGGACGTCAACTACATGAGCTGTGTGGCAACCGTGAAAAGGAGGCTGGACGAGAAAAGCGAAATCTGTCCCGTTGGCAACCCGGAGAGCTGGGTGCTCAGAGCTGCCTGAAAAAGGGTCCTGTTGCCCGTCTTGTAATCACCGTAGGAGTTCCCTGGGAGGCAAAGTGAGGAAGAGTGAGTTTTCTCGAAAGAACGAGGGGGTGTGTGCAGTCCCTCACTAGGAGCTCATCCCAAAGCCTTCTTGGCTAGTGGTTCGGAAACCTGCCCCCATGCTGCCAAAGGAAAGTCGGCGAGTGCCGTGAAAAGTGTTGGAGTGCAGCTCTTTCTGAGAAGCCTTAGTGAAGGTACTGCTTTAACACTGGTAGGCCTCTCAGGACTGCAGGGTCTCTCGCGCCTGGACCCAGGTCATGGAAGAACACGGTGTACCCAAAGTGTCAAGTGCGGCTTCTGAGTGAGCTCCAGCCACATGGGTCGTTGGCCTCCACTCTGTGCATGCAGAGGGCAGGGCAACACACGGCTTTCTCCGGCGGAGAGCCAGACCTCCAACTCTGGAAACCAGTCTTGGTAACAGAGTGGGGGCCGGTGTCTTGTGCAATGCATGTCCGACTCCCGGCTTAGATATTAGCTGCACTGAATCATATCCGGAGAGTAACATTGATTTTATGAACTCAAAGCTGACGACCCTTCACCTCAAGCAGAAACGTGACTTTACAACCAGCCTGATATGATGGACCCCTCTCCCGAAGCACTGCTGGGCGATTGAAAGTTCCAAAGTCGACAACGCCTGACTGAAGCACTGTGGTGACTAGGCACGTCACCTCGCGCAGAACCTCTGCTTACAAAAGGGTCCTCACAGGAGCGCCTAGTGTGTCGCATGGCTCTCTCGTAGCTGGGCAGAAGGTGCTGCTCCACAGGCTGGGTTTGCACGTAGAAACTGGATCCTGAGGGCTAAAGCATTCTTTGCCCCGTTGGAAGCAGGAGGCTTGGGGCGAGAAAACTGAACGAAAGGCACGGGGTGGCGCCCATGTTGGACACCCTGCAGGAATTGCCCGGGAGGAAGAGTGAGTTTTCTCGAAAGAAACAGTGCGCCTGCCGTTCCTTGCCAGGAGCTCATGCAGCAGACTGCTTCAGCTAAGGCGAATGTCGACTGAGCGGCATACTCAAAGTAAGGGGCAGTGTTTCCATCAGCAAAGTTGGTGGTCACAAGTAGACCCGAGGCTTTCACCACTGAAGTGCTGTAATGCTGGTGTGCCTTTCACATATCTGAGGACGCTCACGTCTGCACCATTTTCCGAGGAAAATCACTGTGTACCCAAAGTGTCATCTGTGCCTTCTGAGCAACCTCATGCCTCATGATGGTCTTTGGGCTCTACTGTTGGTATGCAGAAGGCCAGGCAGCAATGTGTTTCCTCCATCGGGGAGCCAGATAGCCACAGCATAGAAGAATCCTCAGGACGAGTTTTCTCCCTGGTCTTCTGGGCAATGCAAGGGGACCCCAGTTTGTAAACCTGAGCTGCACTGGAACAAACACCGCCATGGCAAGTGTTCTCAGAATTCCTAGCTGACGTCTTCCCCTCGCATGCATCACGTCGACTTCAGATCCAGCTGGAGACATGTGCTCTCAGCCTTTGAAGACTGTCAGGCCTTTGCAAGATCCACGGTGATGTAGGTGAAACTAGATCATTCACTGGCTCACACCATTCACCTCAGGAGGACTCCTGCTTGCCAAAGTGTTTTCATGGAAGGGCACATGTGTGTGGCATGTCTCTTTCACCTGCTTGTGGACTTCAGGTACATGAGCTAGGTGTCAACCGTGAAAGTGGAGAGGGACGGGAACAGCACAATTTGCCCCAGTGACAAAGCAGAGAGATGTGTCCTCAGAGCTGCCTGAGAAACAGTCCTGTTGCCGGTCTTCTATTCACCCCAGGATTACCCTGAGAGGTAACCTGAGGCCGAGTGAATTTTCTTGGAAGAACCGGAGTGCGTGCCGTTCCTTGCTAGGTTCTCATCCCAAAGCCTTCTTGGCTAGTCATAAGGAAACTTGCCCGCGTGTTGCAAGGAAAGTCCGTGTTTTGGATGATCAGTGCTTAATGAAAAGCACTGTGGTCGCCAACTTTCTCAACCCTGCAGGAATACCCGGGGAGGAACGGAGACTTTGCCCAAAGAAACAGAGTGCTTGCAGTGCCTTGTTAGGAGCACATCCAGCACAGGACTTTATCTATGGCGAATGTCAGCCGAGCGCCAGAGTCAAAGTAAGGTGCAGTGTTTCCACCAGCAGAGTCGCAGTCAGCAGTTTCAAAGAGGCCTTCCCCACTAAAGTGCTGTAAATGCGGGTGTGCCTTTCAAAGTCTGAGGATGCGAGCGTCTGCACCGTATTCCAAGGAAGGTCACTGTGTACCACAAGTGGCATCTGTGCCTGCTGAGCACCATCCAGCCACATGGGTCTTTGGACTCTACTGTTTTGTATGCAGGAGGCTGGGCAACAACGTTTTTCCTCCATGGGAGAGCTAGATTTGGAGAGCTTAGAGGAAGCCTGAAGAACACATTGATAACGGGGCTTCTGGGCAAGGCAAGGGGGCCTCATTTTGTAACCCTGAGCTGCTTTTGGAAAACCACCGTGCTTACACGAGTTCTCGGAATTCATACTTGACCTCTTGCTCCCTGAAGCAGCGCCTGGACTTTACCTCTAGAGGGAGAAATAGGCAGTCGTCCTCTGAAGGTGGCTAGGCCTTTGGGAGATGTACCATGACCTAGGCGAAACGAAGGCGTTCACTGGCTCGCGCAATTTACTTCAGGAGGAACACTGGCTTTCCAAAGCGCTTTCAGCGAAGAAGTACAGTATGTGACATGGGCCTCCTTTGGTTCCCGGGACGTCAACTACATGAGCTGTGTGGCAACCGTGAAAAGGAGGCTGGACGAGAAAAGCGAAATCTGTCCCGTTGGCAACCCGGAGAGCTGGGTGCTCAGAGCTGCCTGAAAAAGGGTCCTGTTGCCCGTCTTGTAATCACCGTAGGAGTTCCCTGGGAGGCAAAGTGAGGAAGAGTGAGTTTTCTCGAAAGAACGAGGGGGTGTGTGCAGTCCCTCACTAGGAGCTCATCCCAAAGCCTTCTTGGCTAGTGGTTCGGAAACCTGCCCCCATGCTGCCAAAGGAAAGTCGGCGAGTGCCGTGAAAAGTGTTGGAGTGCAGCTCTTTCTGAGAAGCCTTAGTGAAGGTACTGCTTTAACACTGGTAGGCCTCTCAGGACTGCAGGGTCTCTCGCGCCTGGACCCAGGTCATGGAAGAACACGGTGTACCCAAAGTGTCAAGTGCGGCTTCTGAGTGAGCTCCAGCCACATGGGTCGTTGGCCTCCACTCTGTGCATGCAGAGGGCAGGGCAACACACGGCTTTCTCCGGCGGAGAGCCAGACCTCCAACTCTGGAAACCAGTCTTGGTAACAGAGTGGGGGCCGGTGTCTTGTGCAATGCATGTCCGACTCCCGGCTTAGATATTAGCTGCACTGAATCATATCCGGAGAGTAACATTGATTTTATGAACTCAAAGCTGACGACCCTTCACCTCAAGCAGAAACGTGACTTTACAACCAGCCTGATATGATGGACCCCTCTCCCGAAGCACTGCTGGGCGATTGAAAGTTCCAAAGTCGACAACGCCTGACTGAAGCACTGTGGTGACTAGGCACGTCACCTCGCGCAGAACCTCTGCTTACAAAAGGGTCCTCACAGGAGCGCCTAGTGTGTCGCATGGCTCTCTCGTAGCTGGGCAGAAGGTGCTGCTCCACAGGCTGGGTTTGCACGTAGAAACTGGATCCTGAGGGCTAAAGCATTCTTTGCCCCGTTGGAAGCAGGAGGCTTGGGGCGAGAAAACTGAACGAAAGGCACGGGGTGGCGCCCATGTTGGACACCCTGCAGGAATTGCCCGGGAGGAAGAGTGAGTTTTCTCGAAAGAAACAGTGCGCCTGCCGTTCCTTGCCAGGAGCTCATGCAGCAGACTGCTTCAGCTAAGGCGAATGTCGACTGAGCGGCATACTCAAAGTAAGGGGCAGTGTTTCCATCAGCAAAGTTGGTGGTCACAAGTAGACCCGAGGCTTTCACCACTGAAGTGCTGTAATGCTGGTGTGCCTTTCACATATCTGAGGACGCTCACGTCTGCACCAGTTTCCGAGGAAAATCACTGTGTACCCAAAGTGTCATCTGTGCCTTCTGAGCAACCTCATGCCTCATGATGGTCTTTGGGCTCTACTGTTGGTATGCAGAAGGCCAGGCAGCAATGTGTTTCCTCCATCGGGGAGCCAGATAGCCACAGCATAGAAGAATCCTCAGGACGAGTTTTCTCCCTGGTCTTCTGGGCAATGCAAGGGGACCCCAGTTTGTAAACCTGAGCTGCACTGGAACAAACACCGCCATGGCAAGTGTTCTCAGAATTCCTAGCTGACGTCTTCCCCTCGCATGCATCACGTCGACTTCAGATCCAGCTGGAGACATGTGCTCTCAGCCTTTGAAGACTGTCAGGCCTTTGCAAGATCCACGGTGATGTAGGTGAAACTAGATCATTCACTGGCTCACACCATTCACCTCAGGAGGACTCCTGCTTGCCAAAGTGTTTTCATGGAAGGGCACATGTGTGTGGCATGTCTCTTTCACCTGCTTGTGGACTTCAGGTACATGAGCTAGGTGTCAACCGTGAAAGTGGAGAGGGACGGGAACAGCACAATTTGCCCCAGTGACAAAGCAGAGAGATGTGTCCTCAGAGCTGCCTGAGAAACAGTCCTGTTGCCGGTCTTCTATTCACCCCAGGATTACCCTGAGAGGTAACCTGAGGCCGAGTGAATTTTCTTGGAAGAACCGGAGTGCGTGCCGTTCCTTGCTAGGTTCTCATCCCAAAGCCTTCTTGGCTAGTCATAAGGAAACTTGCCCGCGTGTTGCAAGGAAAGTCCGTGTTTTGGATGATCAGTGCTTAATGAAAAGCACTGTGGTCGCCAACTTTCTCAACCCTGCAGGAATACCCGGGGAGGAACGGAGACTTTGCCCAAAGAAACAGAGTGCTTGCAGTGCCTTGTTAGGAGCACATCCAGCACAGGACTTTATCTATGGCGAATGTCAGCCGAGCGCCAGAGTCAAAGTAAGGTGCAGTGTTTCCACCAGCAGAGTCGCAGTCAGCAGTTTCAAAGAGGCCTTCCCCACTAAAGTGCTGTAAATGCGGGTGTGCCTTTCAAAGTCTGAGGATGCGAGCGTCTGCACCGTATTCCAAGGAAGGTCACTGTGTACCACAAGTGGCATCTGTGCCTGCTGAGCACCATCCAGCCACATGGGTCTTTGGACTCTACTGTTTTGTATGCAGGAGGCTGGGCAACAACGTTTTTCCTCCATGGGAGAGCTAGATTTGGAGAGCTTAGAGGAAGCCTGAAGAACACATTGATAACGGGGCTTCTGGGCAAGGCAAGGGGGCCTCATTTTGTAACCCTGAGCTGCTTTTGGAAAACCACCGTGCTTACACGAGTTCTCGGAATTCATACTTGACCTCTTGCTCCCTGAAGCAGCGCCTGGACTTTACCTCTAGAGGGAGAAATAGGCAGTCGTCCTCTGAAGGTGGCTAGGCCTTTGGGAGATGTACCATGACCTAGGCGAAACGAAGGCGTTCACTGGCTCGCGCAATTTACTTCAGGAGGAACACTGGCTTTCCAAAGCGCTTTCAGCGAAGAAGTACAGTATGTGACATGGGCCTCCTTTGGTTCCCGGGACGTCAACTACATGAGCTGTGTGGCAACCGTGAAAAGGAGGCTGGACGAGAAAAGCGAAATCTGTCCCGTTGGCAACCCGGAGAGCTGGGTGCTCAGAGCTGCCTGAAAAAGGGTCCTGTTGCCCGTCTTGTAATCACCGTAGGAGTTCCCTGGGAGGCAAAGTGAGGAAGAGTGAGTTTTCTCGAAAGAACGAGGGGGTGTGTGCAGTCCCTCACTAGGAGCTCATCCCAAAGCCTTCTTGGCTAGTGGTTCGGAAACCTGCCCCCATGCTGCCAAAGGAAAGTCGGCGAGTGCCGTGAAAAGTGTTGGAGTGCAGCTCTTTCTGAGAAGCCTTAGTGAAGGTACTGCTTTAACACTGGTAGGCCTCTCAGGACTGCAGGGTCTCTCGCGCCTGGACCCAGGTCATGGAAGAACACGGTGTACCCAAAGTGTCAAGTGCGGCTTCTGAGTGAGCTCCAGCCACATGGGTCGTTGGCCTCCACTCTGTGCATGCAGAGGGCAGGGCAACACACGGCTTGCTCCGGCGGAGAGCCAGACCTCCAACTCTGGAAACCAGTCTTGGTAACAGAGTGGGGGCCGGTGTCTTGTGCAATGCATGTCCGACTCCCGGCTTAGATATTAGCTGCACTGAATCATATCCGGAGAGTAACATTGATTTTATGAACTCAAAGCTGACGACCCTTCACCTCAAGCAGAAACGTGACTTTACAACCAGCCTGATATGATGGACCCCTCTCCCGAAGCACTGCTGGGCGATTGAAAGTTCCAAAGTCGACAACGCCTGACTGAAGCACTGTGGTGACTAGGCACGTCACCTCGCGCAGAACCTCTGCTTACAAAAGGGTCCTCACAGGAGCGCCTAGTGTGTCGCATGGCTCTCTCGTAGCTGGGCAGAAGGTGCTGCTCCACAGGCTGGGTTTGCACGTAGAAACTGGATCCTGAGGGCTAAAGCATTCTTTGCCCCTTTGGAAGCAGGAGGCTTGGGGCGAGAAAACTGAACGAAAGGCACGGGGTGGCGCCCATGTTGGACACCCTGCAGGAATTGCCCGGGAGGAAGAGTGAGTTTTCTCGAAAGAAACAGTGCGCCTGCCGTTCCTTGCCAGGAGCTCATGCAGCAGACTGCTTCAGCTAAGGCGAATGTCGACTGAGCGGCATACTCAAAGTAAGGGGCAGTGTTTCCATCAGCAAAGTTGGTGGTCACAAGTAGACCCGAGGCTTTCACCACTGAAGTGCTGTAATGCTGGTGTGCCTTTCACATATCTGAGGACGCTCACGTCTGCACCATTTTCCGAGGAAAATCACTGTGTACCCAAAGTGTCATCTGTGCCTTCTGAGCAACCTCATGCCTCATGATGGTCTTTGGGCTCTACTGTTGGTATGCAGAAGGCCAGGCAGCAATGTGTTTCCTCCATCGGGGAGCCAGATAGCCACAGCATAGAAGAATCCTCAGGACGAGTTTTCTCCCTGGTCTTCTGGGCAATGCAAGGGGACCCCAGTTTGTAAACCTGAGCTGCACTGGAACAAACACCGCCATGGCAAGTGTTCTCAGAATTCATAGCTGACGTCTTCCCCTCGCATGCATCACGTCGACTTCAGATCCAGCTGGAGACATGTGCTCTCAGCCTTTGAAGACTGTCAGGCCTTTGCAAGATCCACGGTGATGTAGGTGAAACTAGATCATTCACTGGCTCACACCATTCACCTCAGGAGGACTCCTGCTTGCCAAAGTGTTTTCATGGAAGGGCACATGTGTGTGGCATGTCTCTTTCACCTGCTTGTGGACTTCAGGTACATGAGCTAGGTGTCAACCGTGAAAGTGGAGAGGGACGGGAACAGCACAATTTGCCCCAGTGACAAAGCAGAGAGATGTGTCCTCAGAGCTGCCTGAGAAACAGTCCTGTTGCCGGTCTTCTATTCACCCCAGGATTACCCTGAGAGGTAACCTGAGGCCGAGTGAATTTTCTTGGAAGAACCGGAGTGCGTGCCGTTCCTTGCTAGGTTCTCATCCCAAAGCCTTCTTGGCTAGTCATAAGGAAACTTGCCCGCGTGTTGCAAGGAAAGTCCGTGTTTTGGATGATCAGTGCTTAATGAAAAGCACTGTGGTCGCCAACTTTCTCAACCCTGCAGGAATACCCGGGGAGGAACGGAGACTTTGCCCAAAGAAACAGAGTGCTTGCAGTGCCTTGTTAGGAGCACATCCAGCACAGGACTTTATCTATGGCGAATGTCAGCCGAGCGCCAGAGTCAAAGTAAGGTGCAGTGTTTCCACCAGCAGAGTCGCAGTCAGCAGTTTCAAAGAGGCCTTCCCCACTAAAGTGCTGTAAATGCGGGTGTGCCTTTCAAAGTCTGAGGATGCGAGCGTCTGCACCGTATTCCAAGGAAGGTCACTCTGTACCACAAGTGGCATCTGTGCCTGCTGAGCACCATCCAGCCACATGGGTCTTTGGACTCTACTGTTTTGTATGCAGGAGGCTGGGCAACAACGTTTTTCCTCCATGGGAGAGCTAGATTTGGAGAGCTTAGAGGAAGCCTGAAGAACACATTGATAACGGGGCTTCTGGGCAAGGCAAGGGGGCCTCATTTTGTAACCCTGAGCTGCTTTTGGAAAACCACCGTGCTTACACGAGTTCTCGGAATTCATACTTGACCTCTTGCTCCCTGAAGCAGCACCTGGACTTTACCTCTAGAGGGAGAAATAGGCAGTCGTCCTCTGAAGGTGGCTAGGCCTTTGGGAGATGTACCATGACCTAGGCGAAACGAAGGCGTTCACTGGCTCGCGCAATTTACTTCAGGAGGAACACTGGCTTTCCAAAGCGCTTTCAGCGAAGAAGTACAGTATGTGACATGGGCCTCCTTTGGTTCCCGGGACGTCAACTACATGAGCTGTGTGGCAACCGTGAAAAGGAGGCTGGACGAGAAAAGCGAAATCTGTCCCGTTGGCAACCCGGAGAGCTGGGTGCTCAGAGCTGCCTGAAAAAGGGTCCTGTTGCCCGTCTTGTAATCACCGTAGGAGTTCCCTGGGAGGCAAAGTGAGGAAGAGTGAGTTTTCTCGAAAGAACGAGGGGGTGTGTGCAGTCCCTCACTAGGAGCTCATCCCAAAGCCTTCTTGGCTAGTGGTTCGGAAACCTGCCCCCATGCTGCCAAAGGAAAGTCGGCGAGTGCCGTGAAAAGTGTTGGAGTGCAGCTCTTTCTGAGAAGCCTTAGTGAAGGTACTGCTTTAACACTGGTAGGCCTCTCAGGACTGCAGGGTCTCTCGCGCCTGGACCCAGGTCATGGAAGAACACGGTGTACCCAAAGTGTCAAGTGCGGCTTCTGAGTGAGCTCCAGCCACATGGGTCGTTGGCCTCCACTCTGTGCATGCAGAGGGCAGGGCAACACACGGCTTGCTCCGGCGGAGAGCCAGACCTCCAACTCTGGAAACCAGTCTTGGTAACAGAGTGGGGGCCGGTGTCTTGTGCAATGCATGTCCGACTCCCGGCTTAGATATTAGCTGCACTGAATCATATCCGGAGAGTAACATTGATTTTATGAACTCAAAGCTGACGACCCTTCACCTCAAGCAGAAACGTGACTTTACAACCAGCCTGATATGATGGACCCCTCTCCCGAAGCACTGCTGGGCGATTGAAAGTTCCAAAGTCGACAACGCCTGACTGAAGCACTGTGGTGACTAGGCACGTCACCTCGCGCAGAACCTCTGCTTACAAAAGGGTCCTCACAGGAGCGCCTAGTGTGTCGCATGGCTCTCTCGTAGCTGGGCAGAAGGTGCTGCTCCACAGGCTGGGTTTGCACGTAGAAACTGGATCCTGAGGGCTAAAGCATTCTTTGCCCCTTTGGAAGCAGGAGGCTTGGGGCGAGAAAACTGAACGAAAGGCACGGGGTGGCGCCCATGTTGGACACCCTGCAGGAATTGCCCGGGAGGAAGAGTGAGTTTTCTCGAAAGAAACAGTGCGCCTGCCGTTCCTTGCCAGGAGCTCATGCAGCAGACTGCTTCAGCTAAGGCGAATGTCGACTGAGCGGCATACTCAAAGTAAGGGGCAGTGTTTCCATCAGCAAAGTTGGTGGTCACAAGTAGACCCGAGGCTTTCACCACTGAAGTGCTGTAATGCTGGTGTGCCTTTCACATATCTGAGGACGCTCACGTCTGCACCATTTTCCGAGGAAAATCACTGTGTACCCAAAGTGTCATCTGTGCCTTCTGAGCAACCTCATGCCTCATGATGGTCTTTGGGCTCTACTGTTGGTATGCAGAAGGCCAGGCAGCAATGTGTTTCCTCCATCGGGGAGCCAGATAGCCACAGCATAGAAGAATCCTCAGGACGAGTTTCCTCCCTGGTCTTCTGGGCAATGCAAGGGGACCCCAGTTTGTAAACCTGAGCTGCACTGGAACAAACACCGCCATGGCAAGTGTTCTCAGAATTCATAGCTGACGTCTTCCCCTCGCATGCATCACGTCGACTTCAGATCCAGCTGGAGACATGTGCTCTCAGCCTTTGAAGACTGTCAGGCCTTTGCAAGATCCACGGTGATGTAGGTGAAACTAGATCATTCACTGGCTCACACCATTCACCTCAGGAGGACTCCTGCTTGCCAAAGTGTTTTCATGGAAGGGCACATGTGTGTGGCATGTCTCTTTCACCTGCTTGTGGACTTCAGGTACATGAGCTAGGTGTCAACCGTGAAAGTGGAGAGGGACGGGAACAGCACAATTTGCCCCAGTGACAAAGCAGAGAGATGTGTCCTCAGAGCTGCCTGAGAAACAGTCCTGTTGCCGGTCTTCTATTCACCCCAGGATTACCCTGAGAGGTAACCTGAGGCCGAGTGAATTTTCTTGGAAGAACCGGAGTGCGTGCCGTTCCTTGCTAGGTTCTCATCCCAAAGCCTTCTTGGCTAGTCATAAGGAAACTTGCCCGCGTGTTGCAAGGAAAGTCCGTGTTTTGGATGATCAGTGCTTAATGAAAAGCACTGTGGTCGCCAACTTTCTCAACCCTGCAGGAATACCCGGGGAGGAACGGAGACTTTGCCCAAAGAAACAGAGTGCTTGCAGTGCCTTGTTAGGAGCACATCCAGCACAGGACTTTATCTATGGCGAATGTCAGCCGAGCGCCAGAGTCAAAGTAAGGTGCAGTGTTTCCACCAGCAGAGTCGCAGTCAGCAGTTTCAAAGAGGCCTTCCCCACTAAAGTGCTGTAAATGCGGGTGTGCCTTTCAAAGTCTGAGGATGCGAGCGTCTGCACCGTATTCCAAGGAAGGTCACTCTGTACCACAAGTGGCATCTGTGCCTGCTGAGCACCATCCAGCCACATGGGTCTTTGGACTCTACTGTTTTGTATGCAGGAGGCTGGGCAACAACGTTTTTCCTCCATGGGAGAGCTAGATTTGGAGAGCTTAGAGGAAGCCTGAAGAACACATTGATAACGGGGCTTCTGGGCAAGGCAAGGGGGCCTCATTTTGTAACCCTGAGCTGCTTTTGGAAAACCACCGTGCTTACACGAGTTCTCGGAATTCATACTTGACCTCTTGCTCCCTGAAGCAGCACCTGGACTTTACCTCTAGAGGGAGAAATAGGCAGTCGTCCTCTGAAGGTGGCTAGGCCTTTGGGAGATGTACCATGACCTAGGCGAAACGAAGGCGTTCACTGGCTCGCGCAATTTACTTCAGGAGGAACACTGGCTTTCCAAAGCGCTTTCAGCGAAGAAGTACAGTATGTGACATGGGCCTCCTTTGGTTCCCGGGACGTCAACTACATGAGCTGTGTGGCAACCGTGAAAAGGAGGCTGGACGAGAAAAGCGAAATCTGTCCCGTTGGCAACCCGGAGAGCTGGGTGCTCAGAGCTGCCTGAAAAAGGGTCCTGTTGCCCGTCTTGTAATCACCGTAGGAGTTCCCTGGGAGGCAAAGTGAGGAAGAGTGAGTTTTCTCGAAAGAACGAGGGGGTGTGTGCAGTCCCTCACTAGGAGCTCATCCCAAAGCCTTCTTGGCTAGTGGTTCGGAAACCTGCCCCCATGCTGCCAAAGGAAAGTCGGCGAGTGCCGTGAAAAGTGTTGGAGTGCAGCTCTTTCTGAGAAGCCTTAGTGAAGGTACTGCTTTAACACTGGTAGGCCTCTCAGGACTGCAGGGTCTCTCGCGCCTGGACCCAGGTCATGGAAGAACACGGTGTACCCAAAGTGTCAAGTGCGGCTTCTGAGTGAGCTCCAGCCACATGGGTCGTTGGCCTCCACTCTGTGCATGCAGAGGGCAGGGCAACACACGGCTTGCTCCGGCGGAGAGCCAGACCTCCAACTCTGGAAACCAGTCTTGGTAACAGAGTGGGGGCCGGTGTCTTGTGCAATGCATGTCCGACTCCCGGCTTAGATATTAGCTGCACTGAATCATATCCGGAGAGTAACATTGATTTTATGAACTCAAAGCTGACGACCCTTCACCTCAAGCAGAAACGTGACTTTACAACCAGCCTGATATGATGGACCCCTCTCCCGAAGCACTGCTGGGCGATTGAAAGTTCCAAAGTCGACAACGCCTGACTGAAGCACTGTGGTGACTAGGCACGTCACCTCGCGCAGAACCTCTGCTTACAAAAGGGTCCTCACAGGAGCGCCTAGTGTGTCGCATGGCTCTCTCGTAGCTGGGCAGAAGGTGCTGCTCCACAGGCTGGGTTTGCACGTAGAAACTGGATCCTGAGGGCTAAAGCATTCTTTGCCCCTTTGGAAGCAGGAGGCTTGGGGCGAGAAAACTGAACGAAAGGCACGGGGTGGCGCCCATGTTGGACACCCTGCAGGAATTGCCCGGGAGGAAGAGTGAGTTTTCTCGAAAGAAACAGTGCGCCTGCCGTTCCTTGCCAGGAGCTCATGCAGCAGACTGCTTCAGCTAAGGCGAATGTCGACTGAGCGGCATACTCAAAGTAAGGGGCAGTGTTTCCATCAGCAAAGTTGGTGGTCACAAGTAGACCCGAGGCTTTCACCACTGAAGTGCTGTAATGCTGGTGTGCCTTTCACATATCTGAGGACGCTCACGTCTGCACCATTTTCCGAGGAAAATCACTGTGTACCCAAAGTGTCATCTGTGCCTTCTGAGCAACCTCATGCCTCATGATGGTCTTTGGGCTCTACTGTTGGTATGCAGAAGGCCAGGCAGCAATGTGTTTCCTCCATCGGGGAGCCAGATAGCCACAGCATAGAAGAATCCTCAGGACGAGTTTTCTCCCTGGTCTTCTGGGCAATGCAAGGGGACCCCAGTTTGTAAACCTGAGCTGCACTGGAACAAACACCGCCATGGCAAGTGTTCTCAGAATTCATAGCTGACGTCTTCCCCTCGCATGCATCACGTCGACCTCAGATCCAGCTGGAGACATGTGCTCTCAGCCTTTGAAGACTGTCAGGCCTTTGCAAGATCCACGGTGATGTAGGTGAAACTAGATCATTCACTGGCTCACACCATTCACCTCAGGAGGACTCCTGCTTGCCAAAGTGTTTTCATGGAAGGGCACATGTGTGTGGCATGTCTCTTTCACCTGCTTGTGGACTTCAGGTACATGAGCTAGGTGTCAACCGTGAAAGTGGAGAGGGACGGGAACAGCACAATTTGCCCCAGTGACAAAGCAGAGAGATGTGTCCTCAGAGCTGCCTGAGAAACAGTCCTGTTGCCGGTCTTCTATTCACCCCAGGATTACCCTGAGAGGTAACCTGAGGCCGAGTGAATTTTCTTGGAAGAACCGGAGTGCGTGCCGTTCCTTGCTAGGTTCTCATCCCAAAGCCTTCTTGGCTAGTCATAAGGAAACTTGCCCGCGTGTTGCAAGGAAAGTCCGTGTTTTGGATGATCAGTGCTTAATGAAAAGCACTGTGGTCGCC
This sequence comes from Eubalaena glacialis, assembly GCF_028564815.1. Lineage (NCBI taxonomy): Eukaryota > Metazoa > Chordata > Mammalia > Artiodactyla > Balaenidae > Eubalaena > Eubalaena glacialis. The sequence continues at coordinate 36,301,783 of NC_083718.1, forward strand.
AACTTTCTCAACCCTGCAGGAATACCCGGGGAGGAACGGAGACTTTGCCCAAAGAAACAGAGTGCTTGCAGTGCCTTGTTAGGAGCACATCCAGCACAGGACTTTATCTATGGCGAATGTCAGCCGAGCGCCAGAGTCAAAGTAAGGTGCAGTGTTTCCACCAGCAGAGTCGCAGTCAGCAGTTTCAAAGAGGCCTTCCCCACTAAAGTGCTGTAAATGCGGGTGTGCCTTTCAAAGTCTGAGGATGCGAGCGTCTGCACCGTATTCCAAGGAAGGTCACTGTGTACCACAAGTGGCATCTGTGCCTGCTGAGCACCATCCAGCCACATGGGTCTTTGGACTCTACTGTTTTGTATGCAGGAGGCTGGGCAACAACGTTTTTCCTCCATGGGAGAGCTAGATTTGGAGAGCTTAGAGGAAGCCTGAAGAACACATTGATAACGGGGCTTCTGGGCAAGGCAAGGGGGCCTCATTTTGTAACCCTGAGCTGCTTTTGGAAAACCACCGTGCTTACACGAGTTCTCGGAATTCATACTTGACCTCTTGCTCCCTGAAGCAGCACCTGGACTTTACCTCTAGAGGGAGAAATAGGCAGTCGTCCTCTGAAGGTGGCTAGGCCTTTGGGAGATGTACCATGACCTAGGCGAAACGAAGGCGTTCACTGGCTCGCGCAATTTACTTCAGGAGGAACACTGGCTTTCCAAAGCGCTTTCAGCGAAGAAGTACAGTATGTGACATGGGCCTCCTTTGGTTCCCGGGACGTCGACTACATGAGCTGTGTGGCAACCGTGAAAAGGAGGCTGGACGAGAAAAGCGAAATCTGTCCCGTTGGCAACCCGGAGAGCTGGGTGCTCAGAGCTGCCTGAAAAAGGGTCCTGTTGCCCGTCTTGTAATCACCGTAGGAGTTCCCTGGGAGGCAAAGTGAGGAAGAGTGAGTTTTCTCGAAAGAACGAGGGGGTGTGTGCAGTCCCTCACTAGGAGCTCATCCCAAAGCCTTCTTGGCTAGTGGTTCGGAAACCTGCCCCCATGCTGCCAAAGGAAAGTCGGCGAGTGCCGTGAAAAGTGTTGGAGTGCAGCTCTTTCTGAGAAGCCTTAGTGAAGGTACTGCTTTAACACTGGTAGGCCTCTCAGGACTGCAGGGTCTCTCGCGCCTGGACCCAGGTCATGGAAGAACACGGTGTACCCAAAGTGTCAAGTGCGGCTTCTGAGTGAGCTCCAGCCACATGGGTCGTTGGCCTCCACTCTGTGCATGCAGAGGGCAGGGCAACACACGGCTTTCTCCGGCGGAGAGCCAGACCTCCAACTCTGGAAACCAGTCTTGGTAACAGAGTGGGGGCCGGTGTCTTGTGCAATGCATGTCCGACTCCCGGCTTAGATATTAGCTGCACTGAATCATATCCGGAGAGTAACATTGATTTTATGAACTCGAAGCTGACGACCCTTCACCTCAAGCAGAAACGTGACTTTACAACCAGCCTGATATGATGGACCCCTCTCCCGAAGCACTGCTGGGCGATTGAAAGTTCCAAAGTCGACAACGCCTGACTGAAGCACTGTGGTGACTAGGCACGTCACCTCGCGCAGAACCTCTGCTTACAAAAGGGTCCTCACAGGAGCGCCTAGTGTGTCGCATGGCTCTCTCGTAGCTGGGCAGAAGGTGCTGCTCCACAGGCTGGGTTTGCACGTAGAAACTGGATCCTGAGGGCTAAAGCATTCTTTGCCCCTTTGGAAGCAGGAGGCTTGGGGCGAGAAAACTGAACGAAAGGCACGGGGTGGCGCCCATGTTGGACACCCTGCAGGAATTGCCCGGGAGGAAGAGTGAGTTTTCTCGAAAGAAACAGTGCGCCTGCCGTTCCTTGCCAGGAGCTCATGCAGCAGACTGCTTCAGCTAAGGCGAATGTCGACTGAGCGGCATACTCAAAGTAAGGGGCAGTGTTTCCATCAGCAAAGTTGGTGGTCACAAGTAGACCCGAGGCTTTCACCACTGAAGTGCTGTAATGCTGGTGTGCCTTTCACATATCTGAGGACGCTCACGTCTGCACCATTTTCCGAGGAAAATCACTGTGTACCCAAAGTGTCATCTGTGCCTTCTGAGCAACCTCATGCCTCATGATGGTCTTTGGGCTCTACTGTTGGTATGCAGAAGGCCAGGCAGCAATGTGTTTCCTCCATCGGGGAGCCAGATAGCCACAGCATAGAAGAATCCTCAGGACGAGTTTTCTCCCTGGTCTTCTGGGCAATGCAAGGGGACCCCAGTTTGTAAACCTGAGCTGCACTGGAACAAACACCGCCATGGCAAGTGTTCTCAGAATTCCTAGCTGACGTCTTCCCCTCGCATGCATCACGTCGACTTCAGATCCAGCTGGAGACATGTGCTCTCAGCCTTTGAAGACTGTCAGGCCTTTGCAAGATCCACGGTGATGTAGGTGAAACTAGATCATTCACTGGCTCACACCATTCACCTCAGGAGGACTCCTGCTTGCCAAAGTGTTTTCATGGAAGGGCACATGTGTGTGGCATGTCTCTTTCACCTGCTTGTGGACTTCAGGTACATGAGCTAGGTGTCAACCGTGAAAGTGGAGAGGGACGGGAACAGCACAATTTGCCCCAGTGACAAAGCAGAGAGATGTGTCCTCAGAGCTGCCTGAGAAACAGTCCTGTTGCCGGTCTTCTATTCACCCCAGGATTACCCTGAGAGGTAACCTGAGGCCGAGTGAATTTTCTTGGAAGAACCGGAGTGCGTGCCGTTCCTTGCTAGGTTCTCATCCCAAAGCCTTCTTGGCTAGTCATAAGGAAACTTGCCCGCGTGTTGCAAGGAAAGTCCGTGTTTTGGATGATCAGTGCTTAATGAAAAGCACTGTGGTCGCCAACTTTCTCAACCCTGCAGGAATACCCGGGGAGGAACGGAGACTTTGCCCAAAGAAACAGAGTGCTTGCAGTGCCTTGTTAGGAGCACATCCAGCACAGGACTTTATCTATGGCGAATGTCAGCCGAGCGCCAGAGTCAAAGTAAGGTGCAGTGTTTCCACCAGCAGAGTCGCAGTCAGCAGTTTCAAAGAGGCCTTCCCCACTAAAGTGCTGTAAATGCGGGTGTGCCTTTCAAAGTCTGAGGATGCGAGCGTCTGCACCGTATTCCAAGGAAGGTCACTGTGTACCACAAGTGGCATCTGTGCCTGCTGAGCACCATCCAGCCACATGGGTCTTTGGACTCTACTGTTTTGTATGCAGGAGGCTGGGCAACAACGTTTTTCCTCCATGGGAGAGCTAGATTTGGAGAGCTTAGAGGAAGCCTGAAGAACACATTGATAACGGGGCTTCTGGGCAAGGCAAGGGGGCCTCATTTTGTAACCCTGAGCTGCTTTTGGAAAACCACCGTGCTTACACGAGTTCTCGGAATTCATACTTGACCTCTTGCTCCCTGAAGCAGCGCCTGGACTTTACCTCTAGAGGGAGAAATAGGCAGTCGTCCTCTGAAGGTGGCTAGGCCTTTGGGAGATGTACCATGACCTAGGCGAAACGAAGGCGTTCACTGGCTCGCGCAATTTACTTCAGGAGGAACACTGGCTTTCCAAAGCGCTTTCAGCGAAGAAGTACAGTATGTGACATGGGCCTCCTTTGGTTCCCGGGACGTCGACTACATGAGCTGTGTGGCAACCGTGAAAAGGAGGCTGGACGAGAAAAGCGAGATCTGTCCCGTTGGCAACCCGGAGAGCTGGGTGCTCAGAGCTGCCTGAAAAAGGGTCCTGTTGCCCGTCTTGTAATCACCGTAGGAGTTCCCTGGGAGGCAAAGTGAGGAAGAGTGAGTTTTCTCGAAAGAACGAGGGGGTGTGTGCAGTCCCTCACTAGGAGCTCATCCCAAAGCCTTCTTGGCTAGTGGTTCGGAAACCTGCCCCCATGCTGCCAAAGGAAAGTCGGCGAGTGCCGTGAAAAGTGTTGGAGTGCAGCTCTTTCTGAGAAGCCTTAGTGAAGGTACTGCTTTAACACTGGTAGGCCTCTCAGGACTGCAGGGTCTCTCGCGCCTGGACCCAGGTCATGGAAGAACACGGTGTACCCAAAGTGTCAAGTGCGGCTTCTGAGTGAGCTCCAGCCACATGGGTCGTTGGCCTCCACTCTGTGCATGCAGAGGGCAGGGCAACACACGGCTTTCTCCGGCGGAGAGCCAGACCTCCAACTCTGGAAACCAGTCTTGGTAACAGAGTGGGGGCCGGTGTCTTGTGCAATGCATGTCCGACTCCCAGCTTAGATATTAGCTGCACTGAATCATATCCGGAGAGTAACATTGATTTTATGAACTCGAAGCTGACGACCCTTCACCTCAAGCAGAAACGTGACTTTACAACCAGCCTGATATGATGGACCCCTCTCCCGAAGCACTGCTGGGCGATTGAAAGTTCCAAAGTCGACAACGCCTGACTGAAGCACTGTGGTGACTAGGCACGTCACCTCGCGCAGAACCTCTGCTTACAAAAGGGTCCTCACAGGAGCGCCTAGTGTGTCGCATGGCTCTCTCGTAGCTGGGCAGAAGGTGCTGCTCCACAGGCTGGGTTTGCACGTAGAAACTGGATCCTGAGGGCTAAAGCATTCTTTGCCCCTTTGGAAGCAGGAGGCTTGGGGCGAGAAAACTGAACGAAAGGCACGGGGTGGCGCCCATGTTGGACACCCTGCAGGAATTGCCCGGGAGGAAGAGTGAGTTTTCTCGAAAGAAACAGTGCGCCTGCCGTTCCTTGCCAGGAGCTCATGCAGCAGACTGCTTCAGCTAAGGCGAATGTCGACTGAGCGGCATACTCAAAGTAAGGGGCAGTGTTTCCATCAGCAAAGTTGGTGGTCACAAGTAGACCCGAGGCTTTCACCACTGAAGTGCTGTAATGCTGGTGTGCCTTTCACATATCTGAGGACGCTCACGTCTGCACCATTTTCCGAGGAAAATCACTGTGTACCCAAAGTGTCATCTGTGCCTTCTGAGCAACCTCATGCCTCATGATGGTCTTTGGGCTCTACTGTTGGTATGCAGAAGGCCAGGCAGCAATGTGTTTCCTCCATCGGGGAGCCAGATAGCCACAGCATAGAAGAATCCTCAGGACGAGTTTTCTCCCTGGTCTTCTGGGCAATGCAAGGGGACCCCAGTTTGTAAACCTGAGCTGCACTGGAACAAACACCGCCATGGCAAGTGTTCTCAGAATTCCTAGCTGACGTCTTCCCCTCGCATGCATCACGTCGACTTCAGATCCAGCTGGAGACATGTGCTCTCAGCCTTTGAAGACTGTCAGGCCTTTGCAAGATCCACGGTGATGTAGGTGAAACTAGATCATTCACTGGCTCACACCATTCACCTCAGGAGGACTCCTGCTTGCCAAAGTGTTTTCATGGAAGGGCACATGTGTGTGGCATGTCTCTTTCACCTGCTTGTGGACTTCAGGTACATGAGCTAGGTGTCAACCGTGAAAGTGGAGAGGGACGGGAACAGCACAATTTGCCCCAGTGACAAAGCAGAGAGATGTGTCCTCAGAGCTGCCTGAGAAACAGTCCTGTTGCCGGTCTTCTATTCACCCCAGGATTACCCTGAGAGGTAACCTGAGGCCGAGTGAATTTTCTTGGAAGAACCGGAGTGCGTGCCGTTCCTTGCTAGGTTCTCATCCCAAAGCCTTCTTGGCTAGTCATAAGGAAACTTGCCCGCGTGTTGCAAGGAAAGTCCGTGTTTTGGATGATCCGTGCTTAATGAAAAGCACTGTGGTCGCCAACTTTCTCAACCCTGCAGGAATACCCGGGGAGGAACGGAGACTTTGCCCAAAGAAACAGAGTGCTTGCAGTGCCTTGTTAGGAGCACATCCAGCACAGGACTTTATCTATGGCGAATGTCAGCCGAGCGCCAGAGTCAAAGTAAGGTGCAGTGTTTCCACCAGCAGAGTCGCAGTCAGCAGTTTCAAAGAGGCCTTCCCCACTAAAGTGCTGTAAATGCGGGTGTGCCTTTCAAAGTCTGAGGATGCGAGCGTCTGCACCGTATTCCAAGGAAGGTCACTGTGTACCACAAGTGGCATCTGTGCCTGCTGAGCACCATCCAGCCACATGGGTCTTTGGACTCTACTGTTTTGTATGCAGGAGGCTGGGCAACAACGTTTTTCCTCCATGGGAGAGCTAGATTTGGAGAGCTTAGAGGAAGCCTGAAGAACACATTGATAACGGGGCTTCTGGGCAAGGCAAGGGGGCCTCATTTTGTAACCCTGAGCTGCTTTTGGAAAACCACCGTGCTTACACGAGTTCTCGGAATTCATACTTGACCTCTTGCTCCCTGAAGCAGCACCTGGACTTTACCTCTAGAGGGAGAAATAGGCAGTCGTCCTCTGAAGGTGGCTAGGCCTTTGGGAGATGTACCATGACCTAGGCGAAACGAAGGCGTTCACTGGCTCGCGCAATTTACTTCAGGAGGAACACTGGCTTTCCAAAGCGCTTTCAGCGAAGAAGTACAGTATGTGACATGGGCCTCCTTTGGTTCCCGGGACGTCAACTACATGAGCTGTGTGGCAACCGTGAAAAGGAGGCTGGACGAGAAAAGCGAAATCTGTCCCGTTGGCAACCCGGAGAGCTGGGTGCTCAGAGCTGCCTGAAAAAGGGTCCTGTTGCCCGTCTTGTAATCACCGTAGGAGTTCCCTGGGAGGCAAAGTGAGGAAGAGTGAGTTTTCTCGAAAGAACGAGGGGGTGTGTGCAGTCCCTCACTAGGAGCTCATCCCAAAGCCTTCTTGGCTAGTGGTTCGGAAACCTGCCCCCATGCTGCCAAAGGAAAGTCGGCGAGTGCCGTGAAAAGTGTTGGAGTGCAGCTCTTTCTGAGAAGCCTTAGTGAAGGTACTGCTTTAACACTGGTAGGCCTCTCAGGACTGCAGGGTCTCTCGCGCCTGGACCCAGGTCATGGAAGAACACGGTGTACCCAAAGTGTCAAGTGCGGCTTCTGAGTGAGCTCCAGCCACATGGGTCGTTGGCCTCCACTCTGTGCATGCAGAGGGCAGGGCAACACACGGCTTTCTCCGGCGGAGAGCCAGACCTCCAACTCTGGAAACCAGTCTTGGTAACAGAGTGGGGGCCGGTGTCTTGTGCAATGCATGTCCGACTCCCGGCTTAGATATTAGCTGCACTGAATCATATCCGGAGAGTAACATTGATTTTATGAACTCAAAGCTGACGACCCTTCACCTCAAGCAGAAACGTGACTTTACAACCAGCCTGATATGATGGACCCCTCTCCCGAAGCACTGCTGGGCGATTGAAAGTTCCAAAGTCGACATCGCCTGACTGAAGCACTGTGGTGACTAGGCACGTCACCTCGCGCAGAACCTCTGCTTACAAAAGGGTCCTCACAGGAGCGCCTAGTGTGTCGCATGGCTCTCTCGTAGCTGGGCAGAAGGTGCTGCTCCACAGGCTGGGTTTGCACGTAGAAACTGGATCCTGAGGGCTAAAGCATTCTTTGCCCCTTTGGAAGCAGGAGGCTTGGGGCGAGAAAACTGAACGAAAGGCACGGGGTGGCGCCCATGTTGGACACCCTGCAGGAATTGCCCGGGAGGAAGAGTGAGTTTTCTCGAAAGAAACAGTGCGCCTGCCGTTCCTTGCCAGGAGCTCATGCAGCAGACTGCTTCAGCTAAGGCGAATGTCGACTGAGCGGCATACTCAACGTAAGGGGCAGTGTTTCCATCAGCAAAGTTGGTGGTCACAAGTAGACCCGAGGCTTTCACCACTGAAGTGCTGTAATGCTGGTGTGCCTTTCACATATCTGAGGACGCTCACGTCTGCACCATTTTCCGAGGAAAATCACTGTGTACCCAAAGTGTCATCTGTGCCTTCTGAGCAACCTCATGCCTCATGATGGTCTTTGGGCTCTACTGTTGGTATGCAGAAGGCCAGGCAGCAATGTGTTTCCTCCATCGGGGAGCCAGATAGCCACAGCATAGAAGAATCCTCAGGACGAGTTTTCTCCCTGGTCTTCTGGGCAATGCAAGGGGACCCCAGTTTGTAAACCTGAGCTGCACTGGAACAAACACCGCCATGGCAAGTGTTCTCAGAATTCATAGCTGACGTCTTCCCCTCGCATGCATCACGTCGACTTCAGATCCAGCTGGAGACATGTGCTCTCAGCCTTTGAAGACTGTCAGGCCTTTGCAAGATCCACGGTGATGTAGGTGAAACTAGATCATTCACTGGCTCACACCATTCACCTCAGGAGGACTCCTGCTTGCCAAAGTGTTTTCATGGAAGGGCACATGTGTGTGGCATGTCTCTTTCACCTGCTTGTGGACTTCAGGTACATGAGCTAGGTGTCAACCGTGAAAGTGGAGAGGGACGGGAACAGCAGAATTTGCCCCAGTGACAAAGCAGAGAGATGTGTCCTCAGAGCTGCCTGAGAAACAGTCCTGTTGCCGGTCTTCTATTCGCCCCAGGATTACCCTGTGAGGTAACCTGAGGCCGAGTGAATTTTCTTGGAAGAACCGGAGTGCGTGCCGTTCCTTGCTAGGTTCTCATCCCAAAGCCTTCTTGGCTAGTCATAAGGAAACTTGCCCGCGTGTTGCAAGGAAAGTCCGTGTTTTGGATGATCAGTGCTTAATGAAAAGCACTGTGGTCGCCAACTTTCTCAACCCTGCAGGAATACCCGGGGAGGAACGGAGACTTTGCCCAAAGAAACAGAGTGCTTGCAGTGCCTTGTTAGGAGCACATCCAGCACAGGACTTTATCTATGGCGAATGTCAGCCGAGCGCCAGAGTCAAAGTAAGGTGCAGTGTTTCCACCAGCAGAGTCGCAGTCAGCAGTTTCAAAGAGGCCTTCCCCACTAAAGTGCTGTAAATGCGGGTGTGCCTTTCAAAGTCTGAGGATGCGAGCATCTGCACCGTATTCCAAGGAAGGTCACTGTGTACCACAAGTGGCATCTGTGCCTGCTGAGCACCATCCAGCCACATGGGTCTTTGGACTCTACTGTTTTGTATGCAGGAGGCTGGGCAACAACGTTTTTCCTCCATGGGAGAGCTAGTTTTGGAGAGCTTAGAGGAAGCCTGAAGAACACATTGATAACGGGGCTTCTGGGCAAGGCAAGGGGGCCTCATTTTGTAACCCTGAGCTGCTTTTGGAAAACCACCGTGCTTACACGAGTTCTCGGAATTCATACTTGACCTCTTGCTCCCTGAAGCAGCACCTGGACTTTACCTCTAGAGGGAGAAATAGGCAGTCGTCCTCTGAAGGTGGCTAGGCCTTTGGGAGATGTACCATGACCTAGGCGAAACGAAGGCGTTCACTGGCTCGCGCAATTTACTTCAGGAGGAACACTGGCTTTCCAAAGCGCTTTCAGCGAAGAAGTACAGTATGTGACATGGGCCTCCTTTGGTTCCCGGGACGTCGACTACATGAGCTGTGTCGCAACCGTGAAAAGGAGGCTGGACGAGAAAAGCGAAATCTGTCCCGTTGGCAACCCGGAGAGCTGGGTGCTCAGAGCTGCCTGAAAAAGGGTCCTGTTGCCCGTCTTGTAATCACCGTAGGAGTTCCCTGGGAGGCAAAGTGAGGAAGAGTGAGTTTTCTCGAAAGAACGAGGGGGTGTGTGCAGTCCCTCACTAGGAGCTCATCCCAAAGCCTTCTTGGCTAGTGGTTCGGAAACCTGCCCCCATGCTGCCAAAGGAAAGTCGGCGAGTGCCGTGAAAAGTGTTGGAGTGCAGCTCTTTCTGAGAAGCCTTAGTGAAGGTACTGCTTTAACACTGGTAGGCCTCTCAGGACTGCAGGGTCTCTCGCGCCTGGACCCAGGTCATGGAAGAACACGGTGTACCCAAAGTGTCAAGTGCGGCTTCTGAGTGAGCTCCAGCCACATGGGTCGTTGGCCTCCACTCTGTGCATGCAGAGGGCAGGGCAACACACGGCTTTCTCCGGCGGAGAGCCAGACCTCCAACTCTGGAAACCAGTCTTGGTAACAGAGTGGGGGCCGGTGTCTTGTGCAATGCATGTCCGACTCCCGGCTTAGATATTAGCTGCACTGAATCATATCCGGAGAGTAACATTGATTTTATGAACTCGAAGCTGACGACCCTTCACCTCAAGCAGAAACGTGACTTTACAACCAGTCTGATATGATGGACCCCTCTCCCGAAGCACTGCTGGGCGATTGAAAGTTCCAAAGTCGACATCGCCTGACTGAAGCACTGTGGTGACTAGGCACGTCACCTCGCGCAGAACCTCTGCTTACAAAAGGGTCCTCACAGGAGCGCCTAGTGTGTCGCATGGCTCTCTCGTAGCTGGGCAGAAGGTGCTGCTCCACAGGCTGGGTTTGCACGTAGAAACTGGATCCTGAGGGCTAAAGCATTCTTTGCCCCTTTGGAAGCAGGAGGCTTGGGGCGAGAAAACTGAACGAAAGGCACGGGGTGGCGCCCATGTTGGACACCCTGCAGGAATTGCCCGGGAGGAAGAGTGAGTTTTCTCGAAAGAAACAGTGCGCCTGCCGTTCCTTGCCAGGAGCTCATGCAGCAGACTGCTTCAGCTAAGGCGAATGTCGACTGAGCGGCATACTCAAAGTAAGGGGCAGTGTTTCCATCAGCAAAGTTGGTGGTCACAAGTAGACCCGAGGCTTTCACCACTGAAGTGCTGTAATGCTGGTGTGCCTTTCACATATCTGAGGACGCTCACGTCTGCACCATTTTCCGAGGAAAATCACTGTGTACCCAAAGTGTCATCTGTGCCTTCTGAGCAACCTCATGCCTCATGATGGTCTTTGGGCTCTACTGTTGGTATGCAGAAGGCCAGGCAGCAATGTGTTTCCTCCATCGGGGAGCCAGATAGCCACAGCATAGAAGAATCCTCAGGACGAGTTTTCTCCCTGGTCTTCTGGGCAATGCAAGGGGACCCCAGTTTGTAAACCTGAGCTGCACTGGAACAAACACCGCCATGGCAAGTGTTCTCAGAATTCATAGCTGACGTCTTCCCCTCGCATGCATCACGTCGACTTCAGATCCAGCTGGAGACATGTGCTCTCAGCCTTTGAAGACTGTCAGGCCTTTGCAAGATCCACGGTGATGTAGGTGAAACTAGATCATTCACTGGCTCACACCATTCACCTCAGGAGGACTCCTGCTTGCCAAAGTGTTTTCATGGAAGGGCACATGTGTGTGGCATGTCTCTTTCACCTGCTTGTGGACTTCAGGTACATGAGCTAGGTGTCAACCGTGAAAGTGGAGAGGGACGGGAACAGCAGAATTTGCCCCAGTGACAAAGCAGAGAGATGTGTCCTCAGAGCTGCCTGAGAAACAGTCCTGTTGCCGGTCTTCTATTCGCCCCAGGATTACCCTGTGAGGTAACCTGAGGCCGAGTGAATTTTCTTGGAAGAACCGGAGTGCGTGCCGTTCCTTGCTAGGTTCTCATCCCAAAGCCTTCTTGGCTAGTCATAAGGAAACTTGCCCGCGTGTTGCAAGGAAAGTCCGTGTTTTGGATGATCAGTGCTTAATGAAAAGCACTGTGGTCGCCAACTTTCTCAACCCTGCAGGAATACCCGGGGAGGAACGGAGACTTTGCCCAAAGAAACAGAGTGCTTGCAGTGCCTTGTTAGGAGCACATCCAGCACAGGACTTTATCTATGGCGAATGTCAGCCGAGCGCCAGAGTCAAAGTAAGGTGCAGTGTTTCCACCAGCAGAGTCGCAGTCAGCAGTTTCAAAGAGGCCTTCCCCACTAAAGTGCTGTAAATGCGGGTGTGCCTTTCAAAGTCTGAGGATGCGAGCGTCTGCACCGTATTCCAAGGAAGGTCACTGTGTACCACAAGTGGCATCTGTGCCTGCTGAGCACCATCCAGCCACATGGGTCTTTGGACTCTACTGTTTTGTATGCAGGAGGCTGGGCAACAACGTTTTTCCTCCATGGGAGAGCTAGTTTTGGAGAGCTTAGAGGAAGCCTGAAGAACACATTGATAACGGGGCTACTGGGCAAGGCAAGGGGGCCTCATTTTGTAACCCTGAGCTGCTTTTGGAAAACCACCGTGCTTACACGAGTTATCGGAATTCATACTTGACCTCTTGCTCCCTGAAGCAGCACCTGGACTTTACCTCTAGAGGGAGAAATAGGCAGTCGTCCTCTGAAGGTGGCTAGGCCTTTGGGAGATGTACCATGACCTAGGCGAAACGAAGGCGTTCACTGGCTCGCGCAATTTACTTCAGGAGGAACACTGGCTTTCCAAAGCGCTTTCAGCGAAGAAGTACAGTATGTGACATGGGCCTCCTTTGGTTCCCGGGACGTCGACTACATGAGCTGTGTGGCAACCGTGAAAAGGAGGCTGGACGAGAAAAGCGAAATCTGTCCCGTTGGCAACCCGGAGAGCTGGGTGCTCAGAGCTGCCTGAAAAAGGGTCCTGTTGCCCGTCTTGTAATCACCGTAGGAGTTCCCTGGGAGGCAAAGTGAGGAAGAGTGAGTTTTCTCGAAAGAACGAGGGGGTGTGTGCAGTCCCTCACTAGGAGCTCATCCCAAAGCCTTCTTGGCTAGTGGTTCGGAAACCTGCCCCCATGCTGCCAAAGGAAAGTCGGCGAGTGCCGTGAAAAGTGTTGGAGTGCAGCTCTTTCTGAGAAGCCTTAGTGAAGGTACTGCTTTAACACTGGTAGGCCTCTCAGGACTGCAGGGTCTCTCGCGCCTGGACCCAGGTCATGGAAGAACACGGTGTACCCAAAGTGTCAAGTGCGGCTTCTGAGTGAGCTCCAGCCACATGGGTCGTTGGCCTCCACTCTGTGCATGCAGAGGGCAGGGCAACACACGGCTTTCTCCGGCGGAGAGCCAGACCTCCAACTCTGGAAACCAGTCTTGGTAACAGAGTGGGGGCCGGTGTCTTGTGCAATGCATGTCCGACTCCCGGCTTAGATATTAGCTGCACTGAATCATATCCGGAGAGTAACATTGATTTTATGAACTCGAAGCTGACGACCCTTCACCTCAAGCAGAAACGTGACTTTACAACCAGTCTGATATGATGGACCCCTCTCCCGAAGCACTGCTGGGCGATTGAAAGTTCCAAAGTCGACATCGCCTGACTGAAGCACTGTGGTGACTAGGCACGTCACCTCGCGCAGAACCTCTGCTTACAAAAGGGTCCTCACAGGAGCGCCTAGTGTGTCGCATGGCTCTCTCGTAGCTGGGCAGAAGGTGCTGCTCCACAGGCTGGGTTTGCACGTAGAAACTGGATCCTGAGGGCTAAAGCATTCTTTGCCCCTTTGGAAGCAGGAGGCTTGGGGCGAGAAAACTGAACGAAAGGCACGGGGTGGCGCCCATGTTGGACACCCTGCAGGAATTGCCCGGGAGGAAGAGTGAGTTTTCTCGAAAGAAACAGTGCGCCTGCCGTTCCTTGCCAGGAGCTCATGCAGCAGACTGCTTCAGCTAAGGCGAATGTCGACTGAGCGGCATACTCAAAGTAAGGGGCAGTGTTTCCATCAGCAAAGTTGGTGGTCACAAGTAGACCCGAGGCTTTCACCACTGAAGTGCTGTAATGCTGGTGTGCCTTTCACATATCTGAGGACGCTCACGTCTGCACCATTTTCCGAGGAAAATCACTGTGTACCCAAAGTGTCATCTGTGCCTTCTGAGCAACCTCATGCCTCATGATGGTCTTTGGGCTCTACTGTTGGTATGCAGAAGGCCAGGCAGCAATGTGTTTCCTCCATCGGGGAGCCAGATAGCCACAGCATAGAAGAATCCTCAGGACGAGTTTTCTCCCTGGTCTTCTGGGCAATGCAAGGGGACCCCAGTTTGTAAACCTGAGCTGCACTGGAACAAACACCGCCATGGCAAGTGTTCTCAGAATTCATAGCTGACGTCTTCCCCTCGCATGCATCACGTCGACTTCAGATCCAGCTGGAGACATGTGCTCTCAGCCTTTGAAGACTGTCAGGCCTTTGCAAGATCCACGGTGATGTAGGTGAAACTAGATCATTCACTGGCTCACACCATTCACCTCAGGAGGACTCCTGCTTGCCAAAGTGTTTTCATGGAAGGGCACATGTGTGTGGCATGTCTCTTTCACCTGCTTGTGGACTTCAGGTACATGAGCTAGGTGTCAACCGTGAAAGTGGAGAGGGACGGGAACAGCAGAATTTGCCCCAGTGACAAAGCAGAGAGATGTGTCCTCAGAGCTGCCTGAGAAACAGTCCTGTTGCCGGTCTTCTATTCGCCCCAGGATTACCCTGTGAGGTAACCTGAGGCCGAGTGAATTTTCTTGGAAGAACCGGAGTGCGTGCCGTTCCTTGCTAGGTTCTCATCCCAAAGCCTTCTTGGCTAGTCATAAGGAAACTTGCCCGCGTGTTGCAAGGAAAGTCCGTGTTTTGGATGATCAGTGCTTAATGAAAAGCACTGTGGTCGCCAACTTTCTCAACCCTGCAGGAATACCCGGGGAGGAACGGAGACTTTGCCCAAAGAAACAGAGTGCTTGCAGTGCCTTGTTAGGAGCACATCCAGCACAGGACTTTATCTATGGCGAATGTCAGCCGAGCGCCAGAGTCAAAGTAAGGTGCAGTGTTTCCACCAGCAGAGTCGCAGTCAGCAGTTTCAAAGAGGCCTTCCCCACTAAAGTGCTGTAAATGCGGGTGTGCCTTTCAAAGTCTGAGGATGCGAGCGTCTGCACCGTATTCCAAGGAAGGTCACTGTGTACCACAAGTGGCATCTGTGCCTGCTGAGCACCATCCAGCCACATGGGTCTTTGGACTCTACTGTTTTGTATGCAGGAGGCTGGGCAACAACGTTTTTCCTCCATGGGAGAGCTAGATTTGGAGAGCTTAGAGGAAGCCTGAAGAACACATTGATAACGGGGCTTCTGGGCAAGGCAAGGGGGCCTCATTTTGTAACCCTGAGCTGCTTTTGGAAAACCACCGTGCTTACACGAGTTCTCGGAATTCATACTTGACCTCTTGCTCCCTGAAGCAGCACCTGGACTTTACCTCTAGAGGGAGAAATAGGCAGTCGTCCTCTGAAGGTGGCTAGGCCTTTGGGAGATGTACCATGACCTAGGCGAAACGAAGGCGTTCACTGGCTCGCGCAATTTACTTCAGGAGGAACACTGGCTTTCCAAAGCGCTTTCAGCGAAGAAGTACAGTATGTGACATGGGCCTCCTTTGGTTCCCGGGACGTCGACTACATGAGCTGTGTGGCAACCGTGAAAAGGAGGCTGGACGAGAAAAGCGAAATCTGTCCCGTTGGCAACCCGGAGAGCTGGGTGCTCAGAGCTGCCTGAAAAAGGGTCCTGTTGCCCGTCTTGTAATCACCGTAGGAGTTCCCTGGGAGGCAAAGTGAGGAAGAGTGAGTTTTCTCGAAAGAACGAGGGGGTGTGTGCAGTCCCTCACTAGGAGCTCATCCCAAAGCCTTCTTGGCTAGTGGTTCGGAAACCTGCCCCCATGCTGCCAAAGGAAAGTCGGCGAGTGCCGTGAAAAGTGTTGGAGTGCAGCTCTTTCTGAGAAGCCTTAGTGAAGGTACTGCTTTAACACTGGTAGGCCTCTCAGGACTGCAGGGTCTCTCGCGCCTGGACCCAGGTCATGGAAGAACACGGTGTACCCAAAGTGTCAAGTGCGGCTTCTGAGTGAGCTCCAGCCACATGGGTCGTTGGCCTCCACTCTGTGCATGCAGAGGGCAGGGCAACACACGGCTTTCTCCGGCGGAGAGCCAGACCTCCAACTCTGGAAACCAGTCTTGGTAACAGAGTGGGGGCCGGTGTCTTGTGCAATGCATGTCCGACTCCCGGCTTAGATATTAGCTGCACTGAATCATATCCGGAGAGTAACATTGATTTTATGAACTCAAAGCTGACGACCCTTCACCTCAAGCAGAAACGTGACTTTACAACCAGCCTGATATGATGGACCCCTCTCCCGAAGCACTGCTGGGCGATTGAAAGTTCCAAAGTCGACATCGCCTGACTGAAGCACTGTGGTGACTAGGCACGTCACCTCGCGCAGAACCTCTGCTTACAAAAGGGTCCTCACAGGAGCGCCTAGTGTGTCGCATGGCTCTCTCGTAGCTGGGCAGAAGGTGCTGCTCCACAGGCTGGCTTTGCACGTAGAAACTGGATCCTGAGGGCTAAAGCATTCTTTGCCCCTTTGGAAGCAGGAGGCTTGGGGCGAGAAAACTGAACGAAAGGCACGGGGTGGCGCCCATGTTGGACACCCTGCAGGAATTGCCCGGGAGGAAGAGTGAGTTTTCTCGAAAGAAACAGTGCGCCTGCCGTTCCTTGCCAGGAGCTCATGCAGCAGACTGCTTCAGCTAAGGCGAATGTCGACTGAGCGGCATACTCAAAGTAAGGGGCAGTGTTTCCATCAGCAAAGTTGGTGGTCACAAGTAGACCCGAGGCTTTCACCACTGAAGTGCTGTAATGCTGGTGTGCCTTTCACATATCTGAGGACGCTCACGTCTGCACCATTTTCCGAGGAAAATCACTGTGTACCCAAAGTGTCATCTGTGCCTTCTGAGCAACCTCATGCCTCATGATGGTCTTTGGGCTCTACTGTTGGTATGCAGAAGGCCAGGCAGCAATGTGTTTCCTCCATCGGGGAGCCAGATAGCCACAGCATAGAAGAATCCTCAGGACGAGTTTTCTCCCTGGTCTTCTGGGCAATGCAAGGGGACCCCAGTTTGTAAACCTGAGCTGCACTGGAACAAACACCGCCATGGCAAGTGTTCTCAGAATTCATAGCTGACGTCTTCCCCTCGCATGCATCACGTCGACTTCAGATCCAGCTGGAGACATGTGCTCTCAGCCTTTGAAGACTGTCAGGCCTTTGCAAGATCCACGGTGATGTAGGTGAAACTAGATCATTCACTGGCTCACACCATTCACCTCAGGAGGACTCCTGCTTGCCAAAGTGTTTTCATGGAAGGGCACATGTGTGTGGCATGTCTCTTTCACCTGCTTGTGGACTTCAGGTACATGAGCTAGGTGTCAACCGTGAAAGTGGAGAGGGACGGGAACAGCAGAATTTCCCCAGTGACAAAGCAGAGAGATGTGTCCTCAGAGCTGCCTGAGAAACAGTCCTGTTGCCGGTCTTCTATTCGCCCCAGGATTACCCTGTGAGGTAACCTGAGGCCGAGTGAATTTTCTTGGAAGAACCGGAGTGCGTGCCGTTCCTTGCTAGGTTCTCATCCCAAAGCCTTCTTGGCTAGTCATAAGGAAACTTGCCCGCGTGTTGCAAGGAAAGTCCGTGTTTTGGATGATCAGTGCTTAATGAAAAGCACTGTGGTCGCCAACTTTCTCAACCCTGCAGGAATACCCGGGGAGGAACGGAGACTTTGCCCAAAGAAACAGAGTGCTTGCAGTGCCTTGTTAGGAGCACATCCAGCACAGGACTTTATCTATGGCGAATGTCAGCCGAGCGCCAGAGTCAAAGTAAGGTGCAGTGTTTCCACCAGCAGAGTCGCAGTCAGCAGTTTCAAAGAGGCCTTCCCCACTAAAGTGCTGTAAATGCGGGTGTGCCTTTCAAAGTCTGAGGATGCGAGCGTCTGCACCGTATTCCAAGGAAGGTCACTGTGTACCACAAGTGGCATCTGTGCCTGCTGAGCACCATCCAGCCACATGGGTCTTTGGACTCTACTGTTTTGTATGCAGGAGGCTGGGCAACAACGTTTTTCCTCCATGGGAGAGCTAGATTTGGAGAGCTTAGAGGAAGCCTGAAGAACACATTGATAACGGGGCTTCTGGGCAAGGCAAGGGGGCCTCATTTTGTAACCCTGAGCTGCTTTTGGAAAACCACCGTGCTTACACGAGTTCTCGGAATTCATACTTGACCTCTTGCTCCCTGAAGCAGCACCTGGACTTTACCTCTAGAGGGAGAAATAGGCAGTCGTCCTCTGAAGGTGGCTAGGCCTTTGGGAGATGTACCATGACCTAGGCGAAACGAAGGCGTTCACTGGCTCGCGCAATTTACTTCAGGAGGAACACTGGCTTTCCAAAGCGCTTTCAGCGAAGAAGTACAGTATGTGACATGGGCCTCCTTTGGTTCCCGGGACGTCGACTACATGAGCTGTGTGGCAACCGTGAAAAGGAGGCTGGACGAGAAAAGCGAAATCTGTCCCGTTGGCAACCCGGAGAGCTGGGTGCTCAGAGCTGCCTGAAAAAGGGTCCTGTTGCCCGTCTTGTAATCACCGTAGGAGTTCCCTGGGAGGCAAAGTGAGGAAGAGTGAGTTTTCTCGAAAGAACGAGGGGGTGTGTGCAGTCCCTCACTAGGAGCTCATCCCAAAGCCTTCTTGGCTAGTGGTTCGGAAACCTGCCCCCATGCTGCCAAAGGAAAGTCGGCGAGTGCCGTGAAAAGTGTTGGAGTGCAGCTCTTTCTGAGAAGCCTTAGTGAAGGTACTGCTTTAACACTGGTAGGCCTCTCAGGACTGCAGGGTCTCTCGCGCCTGGACCCAGGTCATGGAAGAACACGGTGTACCCAAAGTGTCAAGTGCGGCTTCTGAGTGAGCTCCAGCCACATGGGTCGTTGGCCTCCACTCTGTGCATGCAGAGGGCAGGGCAACACACGGCTTTCTCCGGCGGAGAGCCAGACCTCCAACTCTGGAAACCAGTCTTGGTAACAGAGTGGGGGCCGGTGTCTTGTGCAATGCATGTCCGACTCCCGGCTTAGATATTAGCTGCACTGAATCATATCCGGAGAGTAACATTGATTTTATGAACTCAAAGCTGACGACCCTTCACCTCAAGCAGAAACGTGACTTTACAACCAGCCTGATATGATGGACCCCTCTCCCGAAGCACTGCTGGGCGATTGAAAGTTCCAAAGTCGACATCGCCTGACTGAAGCACTGTGGTGACTAGGCACGTCACCTCGCGCAGAACGTCTGCTTACAAAAGGGTCCTCACAGGAGCGCCTAGTGTGTCGCATGGCTCTCTCGTAGCTGGGCAGAAGGTGCTGCTCCACAGGCTGGGTTTGCACGTAGAAACTGGATCCTGAGGGCTAAAGCATTCTTTGCCCCTTTGGAAGCAGGAGGCTTGGGGCGAGAAAACTGAACGAAAGGCACGGGGTGGCGCCCATGTTGGACACCCTGCAGGAATTGCCCGGGAGGAAGAGTGAGTTTTCTCGAAAGAAACAGTGCGCCTGCCGTT
Source organism: Eubalaena glacialis (assembly GCF_028564815.1). Taxonomy (NCBI): domain Eukaryota; kingdom Metazoa; phylum Chordata; class Mammalia; order Artiodactyla; family Balaenidae; genus Eubalaena; species Eubalaena glacialis. The sequence continues at coordinate 36,320,844 of NC_083718.1, forward strand.
CCTTGCCAGGAGCTCATGCAGCAGACTGCTTCAGCTAAGGCGAATGTCGACTGAGCGGCATACTCAAAGTAAGGGGCAGTGTTTCCATCAGCAAAGTTGGTGGTCACAAGTAGACCCGAGGCTTTCACCACTGAAGTGCTGTAATGCTGGTGTGCCTTTCACATATCTGAGGACGCTCACGTCTGCACCATTTTCCGAGGAAAATCACTGTGTACCCAAAGTGTCATCTGTGCCTTCTGAGCAACCTCATGCCTCATGATGGTCTTTGGGCTCTACTGTTGGTATGCAGAAGGCCAGGCAGCAATGTGTTTCCTCCATCGGGGAGCCAGATAGCCACAGCATAGAAGAATCCTCAGGACGAGTTTTCTCCCTGGTCTTCTGGGCAATGCAAGGGGACCCCAGTTTGTAAACCTGAGCTGCACTGGAACAAACACCGCCATGGCAAGTGTTCTCAGAATTCATAGCTGACGTCTTCCCCTCGCATGCATCACGTCGACTTCAGATCCAGCTGGAGACATGTGCTCTCAGCCTTTGAAGACTGTCAGGCCTTTGCAAGATCCACGGTGATGTAGGTGAAACTAGATCATTCACTGGCTCACACCATTCACCTCAGGAGGACTCCTGCTTGCCAAAGTGTTTTCATGGAAGGGCACATGTGTGTGGCATGTCTCTTTCACCTGCTTGTGGACTTCAGGTACATGAGCTAGGTGTCAACCGTGAAAGTGGAGAGGGACGGGAACAGCACAATTTGCCCCAGTGACAAAGCAGAGAGATGTGTCCTCAGAGCTGCCTGAGAAACAGTCCTGTTGCCGGTCTTCTATTCACCCCAGGATTACCCTGAGAGGTAACCTGAGGCCGAGTGAATTTTCTTGGAAGAACCGGAGTGCGTGCCGTTCCTTGCTAGGTTCTCATCCCAAAGCCTTCTTGGCTAGTCATAAGGAAACTTGCCCGCGTGTTGCAAGGAAAGTCCGTGTTTTGGATGATCAGTGCTTAATGAAAAGCACTGTGGTCGCCAACTTTCTCAACCCTGCAGGAATACCCGGGGAGGAACGGAGACTTTGCCCAAAGAAACAGAGTGCTTGCAGTGCCTTGTTAGGAGCACATCCAGCACAGGACTTTATCTATGGCGAATGTCAGCCGAGCGCCAGAGTCAAAGTAAGGTGCAGTGTTTCCACCAGCAGAGTCGCAGTCAGCAGTTTCAAAGAGGCCTTCCCCACTAAAGTGCTGTAAATGCGGGTGTGCCTTTCAAAGTCTGAGGATGCGAGCGTCTGCACCGTATTCCAAGGAAGGTCACTCTGTACCACAAGTGGCATCTGTGCCTGCTGAGCACCATCCAGCCACATGGGTCTTTGGACTCTACTGTTTTGTATGCAGGAGGCTGGGCAACAACGTTTTTCCTCCATGGGAGAGCTAGATTTGGAGAGCTTAGAGGAAGCCTGAAGAACACATTGATAACGGGGCTTCTGGGCAAGGCAAGGGGGCCTCATTTTGTAACCCTGAGCTGCTTTTGGAAAACCACCGTGCTTACACGAGTTCTCGGAATTCATACTTGACCTCTTGCTCCCTGAAGCAGCACCTGGACTTTACCTCTAGAGGGAGAAATAGGCAGTCGTCCTCTGAAGGTGGCTAGGCCTTTGGGAGATGTACCATGACCTAGGCGAAACGAAGGCGTTCACTGGCTCGCGCAATTTACTTCAGGAGGAACACTGGCTTTCCAAAGCGCTTTCAGCGAAGAAGTACAGTATGTGACATGGGCCTCCTTTGGTTCCCGGGACGTCAACTACATGAGCTGTGTGGCAACCGTGAAAAGGAGGCTGGACGAGAAAAGCGAAATCTGTCCCGTTGGCAACCCGGAGAGCTGGGTGCTCAGAGCTGCCTGAAAAAGGGTCCTGTTGCCCGTCTTGTAATCACCGTAGGAGTTCCCTGGGAGGCAAAGTGAGGAAGAGTGAGTTTTCTCGAAAGAACGAGGGGGTGTGTGCAGTCCCTCACTAGGAGCTCATCCCAAAGCCTTCTTGGCTAGTGGTTCGGAAACCTGCCCCCATGCTGCCAAAGGAAAGTCGGCGAGTGCCGTGAAAAGTGTTGGAGTGCAGCTCTTTCTGAGAAGCCTTAGTGAAGGTACTGCTTTAACACTGGTAGGCCTCTCAGGACTGCAGGGTCTCTCGCGCCTGGACCCAGGTCATGGAAGAACACGGTGTACCCAAAGTGTCAAGTGCGGCTTCTGAGTGAGCTCCAGCCACATGGGTCGTTGGCCTCCACTCTGTGCATGCAGAGGGCAGGGCAACACACGGCTTGCTCCGGCGGAGAGCCAGACCTCCAACTCTGGAAACCAGTCTTGGTAACAGAGTGGGGGCCGGTGTCTTGTGCAATGCATGTCCGACTCCCGGCTTAGATATTAGCTGCACTGAATCATATCCGGAGAGTAACATTGATTTTATGAACTCAAAGCTGACGACCCTTCACCTCAAGCAGAAACGTGACTTTACAACCAGCCTGATATGATGGACCCCTCTCCCGAAGCACTGCTGGGCGATTGAAAGTTCCAAAGTCGACAACGCCTGACTGAAGCACTGTGGTGACTAGGCACGTCACCTCGCGCAGAACCTCTGCTTACAAAAGGGTCCTCACAGGAGCGCCTAGTGTGTCGCATGGCTCTCTCGTAGCTGGGCAGAAGGTGCTGCTCCACAGGCTGGGTTTGCACGTAGAAACTGGATCCTGAGGGCTAAAGCATTCTTTGCCCCTTTGGAAGCAGGAGGCTTGGGGCGAGAAAACTGAACGAAAGGCACGGGGTGGCGCCCATGTTGGACACCCTGCAGGAATTGCCCGGGAGGAAGAGTGAGTTTTCTCGAAAGAAACAGTGCGCCTGCCGTTCCTTGCCAGGAGCTCATGCAGCAGACTGCTTCAGCTAAGGCGAATGTCGACTGAGCGGCATACTCAAAGTAAGGGGCAGTGTTTCCATCAGCAAAGTTGGTGGTCACAAGTAGACCCGAGGCTTTCACCACTGAAGTGCTGTAATGCTGGTGTGCCTTTCACATATCTGAGGACGCTCACGTCTGCACCATTTTCCGAGGAAAATCACTGTGTACCCAAAGTGTCATCTGTGCCTTCTGAGCAACCTCATGCCTCATGATGGTCTTTGGGCTCTACTGTTGGTATGCAGAAGGCCAGGCAGCAATGTGTTTCCTCCATCGGGGAGCCAGATAGCCACAGCATAGAAGAATCCTCAGGACGAGTTTCCTCCCTGGTCTTCTGGGCAATGCAAGGGGACCCCAGTTTGTAAACCTGAGCTGCACTGGAACAAACACCGCCATGGCAAGTGTTCTCAGAATTCATAGCTGACGTCTTCCCCTCGCATGCATCACGTCGACTTCAGATCCAGCTGGAGACATGTGCTCTCAGCCTTTGAAGACTGTCAGGCCTTTGCAAGATCCACGGTGATGTAGGTGAAACTAGATCATTCACTGGCTCACACCATTCACCTCAGGAGGACTCCTGCTTGCCAAAGTGTTTTCATGGAAGGGCACATGTGTGTGGCATGTCTCTTTCACCTGCTTGTGGACTTCAGGTACATGAGCTAGGTGTCAACCGTGAAAGTGGAGAGGGACGGGAACAGCACAATTTGCCCCAGTGACAAAGCAGAGAGATGTGTCCTCAGAGCTGCCTGAGAAACAGTCCTGTTGCCGGTCTTCTATTCACCCCAGGATTACCCTGAGAGGTAACCTGAGGCCGAGTGAATTTTCTTGGAAGAACCGGAGTGCGTGCCGTTCCTTGCTAGGTTCTCATCCCAAAGCCTTCTTGGCTAGTCATAAGGAAACTTGCCCGCGTGTTGCAAGGAAAGTCCGTGTTTTGGATGATCAGTGCTTAATGAAAAGCACTGTGGTCGCCAACTTTCTCAACCCTGCAGGAATACCCGGGGAGGAACGGAGACTTTGCCCAAAGAAACAGAGTGCTTGCAGTGCCTTGTTAGGAGCACATCCAGCACAGGACTTTATCTATGGCGAATGTCAGCCGAGCGCCAGAGTCAAAGTAAGGTGCAGTGTTTCCACCAGCAGAGTCGCAGTCAGCAGTTTCAAAGAGGCCTTCCCCACTAAAGTGCTGTAAATGCGGGTGTGCCTTTCAAAGTCTGAGGATGCGAGCGTCTGCACCGTATTCCAAGGAAGGTCACTCTGTACCACAAGTGGCATCTGTGCCTGCTGAGCACCATCCAGCCACATGGGTCTTTGGACTCTACTGTTTTGTATGCAGGAGGCTGGGCAACAACGTTTTTCCTCCATGGGAGAGCTAGATTTGGAGAGCTTAGAGGAAGCCTGAAGAACACATTGATAACGGGGCTTCTGGGCAAGGCAAGGGGGCCTCATTTTGTAACCCTGAGCTGCTTTTGGAAAACCACCGTGCTTACACGAGTTCTCGGAATTCATACTTGACCTCTTGCTCCCTGAAGCAGCACCTGGACTTTACCTCTAGAGGGAGAAATAGGCAGTCGTCCTCTGAAGGTGGCTAGGCCTTTGGGAGATGTACCATGACCTAGGCGAAACGAAGGCGTTCACTGGCTCGCGCAATTTACTTCAGGAGGAACACTGGCTTTCCAAAGCGCTTTCAGCGAAGAAGTACAGTATGTGACATGGGCCTCCTTTGGTTCCCGGGACGTCAACTACATGAGCTGTGTGGCAACCGTGAAAAGGAGGCTGGACGAGAAAAGCGAAATCTGTCCCGTTGGCAACCCGGAGAGCTGGGTGCTCAGAGCTGCCTGAAAAAGGGTCCTGTTGCCCGTCTTGTAATCACCGTAGGAGTTCCCTGGGAGGCAAAGTGAGGAAGAGTGAGTTTTCTCGAAAGAACGAGGGGGTGTGTGCAGTCCCTCACTAGGAGCTCATCCCAAAGCCTTCTTGGCTAGTGGTTCGGAAACCTGCCCCCATGCTGCCAAAGGAAAGTCGGCGAGTGCCGTGAAAAGTGTTGGAGTGCAGCTCTTTCTGAGAAGCCTTAGTGAAGGTACTGCTTTAACACTGGTAGGCCTCTCAGGACTGCAGGGTCTCTCGCGCCTGGACCCAGGTCATGGAAGAACACGGTGTACCCAAAGTGTCAAGTGCGGCTTCTGAGTGAGCTCCAGCCACATGGGTCGTTGGCCTCCACTCTGTGCATGCAGAGGGCAGGGCAACACACGGCTTGCTCCGGCGGAGAGCCAGACCTCCAACTCTGGAAACCAGTCTTGGTAACAGAGTGGGGGCCGGTGTCTTGTGCAATGCATGTCCGACTCCCGGCTTAGATATTAGCTGCACTGAATCATATCCGGAGAGTAACATTGATTTTATGAACTCAAAGCTGACGACCCTTCACCTCAAGCAGAAACGTGACTTTACAACCAGCCTGATATGATGGACCCCTCTCCCGAAGCACTGCTGGGCGATTGAAAGTTCCAAAGTCGACAACGCCTGACTGAAGCACTGTGGTGACTAGGCACGTCACCTCGCGCAGAACCTCTGCTTACAAAAGGGTCCTCACAGGAGCGCCTAGTGTGTCGCATGGCTCTCTCGTAGCTGGGCAGAAGGTGCTGCTCCACAGGCTGGGTTTGCACGTAGAAACTGGATCCTGAGGGCTAAAGCATTCTTTGCCCCTTTGGAAGCAGGAGGCTTGGGGCGAGAAAACTGAACGAAAGGCACGGGGTGGCGCCCATGTTGGACACCCTGCAGGAATTGCCCGGGAGGAAGAGTGAGTTTTCTCGAAAGAAACAGTGCGCCTGCCGTTCCTTGCCAGGAGCTCATGCAGCAGACTGCTTCAGCTAAGGCGAATGTCGACTGAGCGGCATACTCAAAGTAAGGGGCAGTGTTTCCATCAGCAAAGTTGGTGGTCACAAGTAGACCCGAGGCTTTCACCACTGAAGTGCTGTAATGCTGGTGTGCCTTTCACATATCTGAGGACGCTCACGTCTGCACCATTTTCCGAGGAAAATCACTGTGTACCCAAAGTGTCATCTGTGCCTTCTGAGCAACCTCATGCCTCATGATGGTCTTTGGGCTCTACTGTTGGTATGCAGAAGGCCAGGCAGCAATGTGTTTCCTCCATCGGGGAGCCAGATAGCCACAGCATAGAAGAATCCTCAGGACGAGTTTTCTCCCTGGTCTTCTGGGCAATGCAAGGGGACCCCAGTTTGTAAACCTGAGCTGCACTGGAACAAACACCGCCATGGCAAGTGTTCTCAGAATTCATAGCTGACGTCTTCCCCTCGCATGCATCACGTCGACCTCAGATCCAGCTGGAGACATGTGCTCTCAGCCTTTGAAGACTGTCAGGCCTTTGCAAGATCCACGGTGATGTAGGTGAAACTAGATCATTCACTGGCTCACACCATTCACCTCAGGAGGACTCCTGCTTGCCAAAGTGTTTTCATGGAAGGGCACATGTGTGTGGCATGTCTCTTTCACCTGCTTGTGGACTTCAGGTACATGAGCTAGGTGTCAACCGTGAAAGTGGAGAGGGACGGGAACAGCACAATTTGCCCCAGTGACAAAGCAGAGAGATGTGTCCTCAGAGCTGCCTGAGAAACAGTCCTGTTGCCGGTCTTCTATTCACCCCAGGATTACCCTGAGAGGTAACCTGAGGCCGAGTGAATTTTCTTGGAAGAACCGGAGTGCGTGCCGTTCCTTGCTAGGTTCTCATCCCAAAGCCTTCTTGGCTAGTCATAAGGAAACTTGCCCGCGTGTTGCAAGGAAAGTCCGTGTTTTGGATGATCAGTGCTTAATGAAAAGCACTGTGGTCGCCAACTTTCTCAACCCTGCAGGAATACCCGGGGAGGAACGGAGACTTTGCCCAAAGAAACAGAGTGCTTGCAGTGCCTTGTTAGGAGCACATCCAGCACAGGACTTTATCTATGGCGAATGTCAGCCGAGCGCCAGAGTCAAAGTAAGGTGCAGTGTTTCCACCAGCAGAGTCGCAGTCAGCAGTTTCAAAGAGGCCTTCCCCACTAAAGTGCTGTAAATGCGGGTGTGCCTTTCAAAGTCTGAGGATGCGAGCGTCTGCACCGTATTCCAAGGAAGGTCACTGTGTACCACAAGTGGCATCTGTGCCTGCTGAGCACCATCCAGCCACATGGGTCTTTGGACTCTACTGTTTTGTATGCAGGAGGCTGGGCAACAACGTTTTTCCTCCATGGGAGAGCTAGATTTGGAGAGCTTAGAGGAAGCCTGAAGAACACATTGATAACGGGGCTTCTGGGCAAGGCAAGGGGGCCTCATTTTGTAACCCTGAGCTGCTTTTGGAAAACCACCGTGCTTACACGAGTTCTCGGAATTCATACTTGACCTCTTGCTCCCTGAAGCAGCACCTGGACTTTACCTCTAGAGGGAGAAATAGGCAGTCGTCCTCTGAAGGTGGCTAGGCCTTTGGGAGATGTACCATGACCTAGGCGAAACGAAGGCGTTCACTGGCTCGCGCAATTTACTTCAGGAGGAACACTGGCTTTCCAAAGCGCTTTCAGCGAAGAAGTACAGTATGTGACATGGGCCTCCTTTGGTTCCCGGGACGTCGACTACATGAGCTGTGTGGCAACCGTGAAAAGGAGGCTGGACGAGAAAAGCGAAATCTGTCCCGTTGGCAACCCGGAGAGCTGGGTGCTCAGAGCTGCCTGAAAAAGGGTCCTGTTGCCCGTCTTGTAATCACCGTAGGAGTTCCCTGGGAGGCAAAGTGAGGAAGAGTGAGTTTTCTCGAAAGAACGAGGGGGTGTGTGCAGTCCCTCACTAGGAGCTCATCCCAAAGCCTTCTTGGCTAGTGGTTCGGAAACCTGCCCCCATGCTGCCAAAGGAAAGTCGGCGAGTGCCGTGAAAAGTGTTGGAGTGCAGCTCTTTCTGAGAAGCCTTAGTGAAGGTACTGCTTTAACACTGGTAGGCCTCTCAGGACTGCAGGGTCTCTCGCGCCTGGACCCAGGTCATGGAAGAACACGGTGTACCCAAAGTGTCAAGTGCGGCTTCTGAGTGAGCTCCAGCCACATGGGTCGTTGGCCTCCACTCTGTGCATGCAGAGGGCAGGGCAACACACGGCTTTCTCCGGCGGAGAGCCAGACCTCCAACTCTGGAAACCAGTCTTGGTAACAGAGTGGGGGCCGGTGTCTTGTGCAATGCATGTCCGACTCCCGGCTTAGATATTAGCTGCACTGAATCATATCCGGAGAGTAACATTGATTTTATGAACTCGAAGCTGACGACCCTTCACCTCAAGCAGAAACGTGACTTTACAACCAGCCTGATATGATGGACCCCTCTCCCGAAGCACTGCTGGGCGATTGAAAGTTCCAAAGTCGACAACGCCTGACTGAAGCACTGTGGTGACTAGGCACGTCACCTCGCGCAGAACCTCTGCTTACAAAAGGGTCCTCACAGGAGCGCCTAGTGTGTCGCATGGCTCTCTCGTAGCTGGGCAGAAGGTGCTGCTCCACAGGCTGGGTTTGCACGTAGAAACTGGATCCTGAGGGCTAAAGCATTCTTTGCCCCTTTGGAAGCAGGAGGCTTGGGGCGAGAAAACTGAACGAAAGGCACGGGGTGGCGCCCATGTTGGACACCCTGCAGGAATTGCCCGGGAGGAAGAGTGAGTTTTCTCGAAAGAAACAGTGCGCCTGCCGTTCCTTGCCAGGAGCTCATGCAGCAGACTGCTTCAGCTAAGGCGAATGTCGACTGAGCGGCATACTCAAAGTAAGGGGCAGTGTTTCCATCAGCAAAGTTGGTGGTCACAAGTAGACCCGAGGCTTTCACCACTGAAGTGCTGTAATGCTGGTGTGCCTTTCACATATCTGAGGACGCTCACGTCTGCACCATTTTCCGAGGAAAATCACTGTGTACCCAAAGTGTCATCTGTGCCTTCTGAGCAACCTCATGCCTCATGATGGTCTTTGGGCTCTACTGTTGGTATGCAGAAGGCCAGGCAGCAATGTGTTTCCTCCATCGGGGAGCCAGATAGCCACAGCATAGAAGAATCCTCAGGACGAGTTTTCTCCCTGGTCTTCTGGGCAATGCAAGGGGACCCCAGTTTGTAAACCTGAGCTGCACTGGAACAAACACCGCCATGGCAAGTGTTCTCAGAATTCCTAGCTGACGTCTTCCCCTCGCATGCATCACGTCGACTTCAGATCCAGCTGGAGACATGTGCTCTCAGCCTTTGAAGACTGTCAGGCCTTTGCAAGATCCACGGTGATGTAGGTGAAACTAGATCATTCACTGGCTCACACCATTCACCTCAGGAGGACTCCTGCTTGCCAAAGTGTTTTCATGGAAGGGCACATGTGTGTGGCATGTCTCTTTCACCTGCTTGTGGACTTCAGGTACATGAGCTAGGTGTCAACCGTGAAAGTGGAGAGGGACGGGAACAGCACAATTTGCCCCAGTGACAAAGCAGAGAGATGTGTCCTCAGAGCTGCCTGAGAAACAGTCCTGTTGCCGGTCTTCTATTCACCCCAGGATTACCCTGAGAGGTAACCTGAGGCCGAGTGAATTTTCTTGGAAGAACCGGAGTGCGTGCCGTTCCTTGCTAGGTTCTCATCCCAAAGCCTTCTTGGCTAGTCATAAGGAAACTTGCCCGCGTGTTGCAAGGAAAGTCCGTGTTTTGGATGATCAGTGCTTAATGAAAAGCACTGTGGTCGCCAACTTTCTCAACCCTGCAGGAATACCCGGGGAGGAACGGAGACTTTGCCCAAAGAAACAGAGTGCTTGCAGTGCCTTGTTAGGAGCACATCCAGCACAGGACTTTATCTATGGCGAATGTCAGCCGAGCGCCAGAGTCAAAGTAAGGTGCAGTGTTTCCACCAGCAGAGTCGCAGTCAGCAGTTTCAAAGAGGCCTTCCCCACTAAAGTGCTGTAAATGCGGGTGTGCCTTTCAAAGTCTGAGGATGCGAGCGTCTGCACCGTATTCCAAGGAAGGTCACTGTGTACCACAAGTGGCATCTGTGCCTGCTGAGCACCATCCAGCCACATGGGTCTTTGGACTCTACTGTTTTGTATGCAGGAGGCTGGGCAACAACGTTTTTCCTCCATGGGAGAGCTAGATTTGGAGAGCTTAGAGGAAGCCTGAAGAACACATTGATAACGGGGCTTCTGGGCAAGGCAAGGGGGCCTCATTTTGTAACCCTGAGCTGCTTTTGGAAAACCACCGTGCTTACACGAGTTCTCGGAATTCATACTTGACCTCTTGCTCCCTGAAGCAGCGCCTGGACTTTACCTCTAGAGGGAGAAATAGGCAGTCGTCCTCTGAAGGTGGCTAGGCCTTTGGGAGATGTACCATGACCTAGGCGAAACGAAGGCGTTCACTGGCTCGCGCAATTTACTTCAGGAGGAACACTGGCTTTCCAAAGCGCTTTCAGCGAAGAAGTACAGTATGTGACATGGGCCTCCTTTGGTTCCCGGGACGTCGACTACATGAGCTGTGTGGCAACCGTGAAAAGGAGGCTGGACGAGAAAAGCGAGATCTGTCCCGTTGGCAACCCGGAGAGCTGGGTGCTCAGAGCTGCCTGAAAAAGGGTCCTGTTGCCCGTCTTGTAATCACCGTAGGAGTTCCCTGGGAGGCAAAGTGAGGAAGAGTGAGTTTTCTCGAAAGAACGAGGGGGTGTGTGCAGTCCCTCACTAGGAGCTCATCCCAAAGCCTTCTTGGCTAGTGGTTCGGAAACCTGCCCCCATGCTGCCAAAGGAAAGTCGGCGAGTGCCGTGAAAAGTGTTGGAGTGCAGCTCTTTCTGAGAAGCCTTAGTGAAGGTACTGCTTTAACACTGGTAGGCCTCTCAGGACTGCAGGGTCTCTCGCGCCTGGACCCAGGTCATGGAAGAACACGGTGTACCCAAAGTGTCAAGTGCGGCTTCTGAGTGAGCTCCAGCCACATGGGTCGTTGGCCTCCACTCTGTGCATGCAGAGGGCAGGGCAACACACGGCTTTCTCCGGCGGAGAGCCAGACCTCCAACTCTGGAAACCAGTCTTGGTAACAGAGTGGGGGCCGGTGTCTTGTGCAATGCATGTCCGACTCCCAGCTTAGATATTAGCTGCACTGAATCATATCCGGAGAGTAACATTGATTTTATGAACTCGAAGCTGACGACCCTTCACCTCAAGCAGAAACGTGACTTTACAACCAGCCTGATATGATGGACCCCTCTCCCGAAGCACTGCTGGGCGATTGAAAGTTCCAAAGTCGACAACGCCTGACTGAAGCACTGTGGTGACTAGGCACGTCACCTCGCGCAGAACCTCTGCTTACAAAAGGGTCCTCACAGGAGCGCCTAGTGTGTCGCATGGCTCTCTCGTAGCTGGGCAGAAGGTGCTGCTCCACAGGCTGGGTTTGCACGTAGAAACTGGATCCTGAGGGCTAAAGCATTCTTTGCCCCTTTGGAAGCAGGAGGCTTGGGGCGAGAAAACTGAACGAAAGGCACGGGGTGGCGCCCATGTTGGACACCCTGCAGGAATTGCCCGGGAGGAAGAGTGAGTTTTCTCGAAAGAAACAGTGCGCCTGCCGTTCCTTGCCAGGAGCTCATGCAGCAGACTGCTTCAGCTAAGGCGAATGTCGACTGAGCGGCATACTCAAAGTAAGGGGCAGTGTTTCCATCAGCAAAGTTGGTGGTCACAAGTAGACCCGAGGCTTTCACCACTGAAGTGCTGTAATGCTGGTGTGCCTTTCACATATCTGAGGACGCTCACGTCTGCACCATTTTCCGAGGAAAATCACTGTGTACCCAAAGTGTCATCTGTGCCTTCTGAGCAACCTCATGCCTCATGATGGTCTTTGGGCTCTACTGTTGGTATGCAGAAGGCCAGGCAGCAATGTGTTTCCTCCATCGGGGAGCCAGATAGCCACAGCATAGAAGAATCCTCAGGACGAGTTTTCTCCCTGGTCTTCTGGGCAATGCAAGGGGACCCCAGTTTGTAAACCTGAGCTGCACTGGAACAAACACCGCCATGGCAAGTGTTCTCAGAATTCCTAGCTGACGTCTTCCCCTCGCATGCATCACGTCGACTTCAGATCCAGCTGGAGACATGTGCTCTCAGCCTTTGAAGACTGTCAGGCCTTTGCAAGATCCACGGTGATGTAGGTGAAACTAGATCATTCACTGGCTCACACCATTCACCTCAGGAGGACTCCTGCTTGCCAAAGTGTTTTCATGGAAGGGCACATGTGTGTGGCATGTCTCTTTCACCTGCTTGTGGACTTCAGGTACATGAGCTAGGTGTCAACCGTGAAAGTGGAGAGGGACGGGAACAGCACAATTTGCCCCAGTGACAAAGCAGAGAGATGTGTCCTCAGAGCTGCCTGAGAAACAGTCCTGTTGCCGGTCTTCTATTCACCCCAGGATTACCCTGAGAGGTAACCTGAGGCCGAGTGAATTTTCTTGGAAGAACCGGAGTGCGTGCCGTTCCTTGCTAGGTTCTCATCCCAAAGCCTTCTTGGCTAGTCATAAGGAAACTTGCCCGCGTGTTGCAAGGAAAGTCCGTGTTTTGGATGATCCGTGCTTAATGAAAAGCACTGTGGTCGCCAACTTTCTCAACCCTGCAGGAATACCCGGGGAGGAACGGAGACTTTGCCCAAAGAAACAGAGTGCTTGCAGTGCCTTGTTAGGAGCACATCCAGCACAGGACTTTATCTATGGCGAATGTCAGCCGAGCGCCAGAGTCAAAGTAAGGTGCAGTGTTTCCACCAGCAGAGTCGCAGTCAGCAGTTTCAAAGAGGCCTTCCCCACTAAAGTGCTGTAAATGCGGGTGTGCCTTTCAAAGTCTGAGGATGCGAGCGTCTGCACCGTATTCCAAGGAAGGTCACTGTGTACCACAAGTGGCATCTGTGCCTGCTGAGCACCATCCAGCCACATGGGTCTTTGGACTCTACTGTTTTGTATGCAGGAGGCTGGGCAACAACGTTTTTCCTCCATGGGAGAGCTAGATTTGGAGAGCTTAGAGGAAGCCTGAAGAACACATTGATAACGGGGCTTCTGGGCAAGGCAAGGGGGCCTCATTTTGTAACCCTGAGCTGCTTTTGGAAAACCACCGTGCTTACACGAGTTCTCGGAATTCATACTTGACCTCTTGCTCCCTGAAGCAGCACCTGGACTTTACCTCTAGAGGGAGAAATAGGCAGTCGTCCTCTGAAGGTGGCTAGGCCTTTGGGAGATGTACCATGACCTAGGCGAAACGAAGGCGTTCACTGGCTCGCGCAATTTACTTCAGGAGGAACACTGGCTTTCCAAAGCGCTTTCAGCGAAGAAGTACAGTATGTGACATGGGCCTCCTTTGGTTCCCGGGACGTCAACTACATGAGCTGTGTGGCAACCGTGAAAAGGAGGCTGGACGAGAAAAGCGAAATCTGTCCCGTTGGCAACCCGGAGAGCTGGGTGCTCAGAGCTGCCTGAAAAAGGGTCCTGTTGCCCGTCTTGTAATCACCGTAGGAGTTCCCTGGGAGGCAAAGTGAGGAAGAGTGAGTTTTCTCGAAAGAACGAGGGGGTGTGTGCAGTCCCTCACTAGGAGCTCATCCCAAAGCCTTCTTGGCTAGTGGTTCGGAAACCTGCCCCCATGCTGCCAAAGGAAAGTCGGCGAGTGCCGTGAAAAGTGTTGGAGTGCAGCTCTTTCTGAGAAGCCTTAGTGAAGGTACTGCTTTAACACTGGTAGGCCTCTCAGGACTGCAGGGTCTCTCGCGCCTGGACCCAGGTCATGGAAGAACACGGTGTACCCAAAGTGTCAAGTGCGGCTTCTGAGTGAGCTCCAGCCACATGGGTCGTTGGCCTCCACTCTGTGCATGCAGAGGGCAGGGCAACACACGGCTTTCTCCGGCGGAGAGCCAGACCTCCAACTCTGGAAACCAGTCTTGGTAACAGAGTGGGGGCCGGTGTCTTGTGCAATGCATGTCCGACTCCCGGCTTAGATATTAGCTGCACTGAATCATATCCGGAGAGTAACATTGATTTTATGAACTCAAAGCTGACGACCCTTCACCTCAAGCAGAAACGTGACTTTACAACCAGCCTGATATGATGGACCCCTCTCCCGAAGCACTGCTGGGCGATTGAAAGTTCCAAAGTCGACATCGCCTGACTGAAGCACTGTGGTGACTAGGCACGTCACCTCGCGCAGAACCTCTGCTTACAAAAGGGTCCTCACAGGAGCGCCTAGTGTGTCGCATGGCTCTCTCGTAGCTGGGCAGAAGGTGCTGCTCCACAGGCTGGGTTTGCACGTAGAAACTGGATCCTGAGGGCTAAAGCATTCTTTGCCCCTTTGGAAGCAGGAGGCTTGGGGCGAGAAAACTGAACGAAAGGCACGGGGTGGCGCCCATGTTGGACACCCTGCAGGAATTGCCCGGGAGGAAGAGTGAGTTTTCTCGAAAGAAACAGTGCGCCTGCCGTTCCTTGCCAGGAGCTCATGCAGCAGACTGCTTCAGCTAAGGCGAATGTCGACTGAGCGGCATACTCAACGTAAGGGGCAGTGTTTCCATCAGCAAAGTTGGTGGTCACAAGTAGACCCGAGGCTTTCACCACTGAAGTGCTGTAATGCTGGTGTGCCTTTCACATATCTGAGGACGCTCACGTCTGCACCATTTTCCGAGGAAAATCACTGTGTACCCAAAGTGTCATCTGTGCCTTCTGAGCAACCTCATGCCTCATGATGGTCTTTGGGCTCTACTGTTGGTATGCAGAAGGCCAGGCAGCAATGTGTTTCCTCCATCGGGGAGCCAGATAGCCACAGCATAGAAGAATCCTCAGGACGAGTTTTCTCCCTGGTCTTCTGGGCAATGCAAGGGGACCCCAGTTTGTAAACCTGAGCTGCACTGGAACAAACACCGCCATGGCAAGTGTTCTCAGAATTCATAGCTGACGTCTTCCCCTCGCATGCATCACGTCGACTTCAGATCCAGCTGGAGACATGTGCTCTCAGCCTTTGAAGACTGTCAGGCCTTTGCAAGATCCACGGTGATGTAGGTGAAACTAGATCATTCACTGGCTCACACCATTCACCTCAGGAGGACTCCTGCTTGCCAAAGTGTTTTCATGGAAGGGCACATGTGTGTGGCATGTCTCTTTCACCTGCTTGTGGACTTCAGGTACATGAGCTAGGTGTCAACCGTGAAAGTGGAGAGGGACGGGAACAGCAGAATTTGCCCCAGTGACAAAGCAGAGAGATGTGTCCTCAGAGCTGCCTGAGAAACAGTCCTGTTGCCGGTCTTCTATTCGCCCCAGGATTACCCTGTGAGGTAACCTGAGGCCGAGTGAATTTTCTTGGAAGAACCGGAGTGCGTGCCGTTCCTTGCTAGGTTCTCATCCCAAAGCCTTCTTGGCTAGTCATAAGGAAACTTGCCCGCGTGTTGCAAGGAAAGTCCGTGTTTTGGATGATCAGTGCTTAATGAAAAGCACTGTGGTCGCCAACTTTCTCAACCCTGCAGGAATACCCGGGGAGGAACGGAGACTTTGCCCAAAGAAACAGAGTGCTTGCAGTGCCTTGTTAGGAGCACATCCAGCACAGGACTTTATCTATGGCGAATGTCAGCCGAGCGCCAGAGTCAAAGTAAGGTGCAGTGTTTCCACCAGCAGAGTCGCAGTCAGCAGTTTCAAAGAGGCCTTCCCCACTAAAGTGCTGTAAATGCGGGTGTGCCTTTCAAAGTCTGAGGATGCGAGCATCTGCACCGTATTCCAAGGAAGGTCACTGTGTACCACAAGTGGCATCTGTGCCTGCTGAGCACCATCCAGCCACATGGGTCTTTGGACTCTACTGTTTTGTATGCAGGAGGCTGGGCAACAACGTTTTTCCTCCATGGGAGAGCTAGTTTTGGAGAGCTTAGAGGAAGCCTGAAGAACACATTGATAACGGGGCTTCTGGGCAAGGCAAGGGGGCCTCATTTTGTAACCCTGAGCTGCTTTTGGAAAACCACCGTGCTTACACGAGTTCTCGGAATTCATACTTGACCTCTTGCTCCCTGAAGCAGCACCTGGACTTTACCTCTAGAGGGAGAAATAGGCAGTCGTCCTCTGAAGGTGGCTAGGCCTTTGGGAGATGTACCATGACCTAGGCGAAACGAAGGCGTTCACTGGCTCGCGCAATTTACTTCAGGAGGAACACTGGCTTTCCAAAGCGCTTTCAGCGAAGAAGTACAGTATGTGACATGGGCCTCCTTTGGTTCCCGGGACGTCGACTACATGAGCTGTGTCGCAACCGTGAAAAGGAGGCTGGACGAGAAAAGCGAAATCTGTCCCGTTGGCAACCCGGAGAGCTGGGTGCTCAGAGCTGCCTGAAAAAGGGTCCTGTTGCCCGTCTTGTAATCACCGTAGGAGTTCCCTGGGAGGCAAAGTGAGGAAGAGTGAGTTTTCTCGAAAGAACGAGGGGGTGTGTGCAGTCCCTCACTAGGAGCTCATCCCAAAGCCTTCTTGGCTAGTGGTTCGGAAACCTGCCCCCATGCTGCCAAAGGAAAGTCGGCGAGTGCCGTGAAAAGTGTTGGAGTGCAGCTCTTTCTGAGAAGCCTTAGTGAAGGTACTGCTTTAACACTGGTAGGCCTCTCAGGACTGCAGGGTCTCTCGCGCCTGGACCCAGGTCATGGAAGAACACGGTGTACCCAAAGTGTCAAGTGCGGCTTCTGAGTGAGCTCCAGCCACATGGGTCGTTGGCCTCCACTCTGTGCATGCAGAGGGCAGGGCAACACACGGCTTTCTCCGGCGGAGAGCCAGACCTCCAACTCTGGAAACCAGTCTTGGTAACAGAGTGGGGGCCGGTGTCTTGTGCAATGCATGTCCGACTCCCGGCTTAGATATTAGCTGCACTGAATCATATCCGGAGAGTAACATTGATTTTATGAACTCGAAGCTGACGACCCTTCACCTCAAGCAGAAACGTGACTTTACAACCAGTCTGATATGATGGACCCCTCTCCCGAAGCACTGCTGGGCGATTGAAAGTTCCAAAGTCGACATCGCCTGACTGAAGCACTGTGGTGACTAGGCACGTCACCTCGCGCAGAACCTCTGCTTACAAAAGGGTCCTCACAGGAGCGCCTAGTGTGTCGCATGGCTCTCTCGTAGCTGGGCAGAAGGTGCTGCTCCACAGGCTGGGTTTGCACGTAGAAACTGGATCCTGAGGGCTAAAGCATTCTTTGCCCCTTTGGAAGCAGGAGGCTTGGGGCGAGAAAACTGAACGAAAGGCACGGGGTGGCGCCCATGTTGGACACCCTGCAGGAATTGCCCGGGAGGAAGAGTGAGTTTTCTCGAAAGAAACAGTGCGCCTGCCGTTCCTTGCCAGGAGCTCATGCAGCAGACTGCTTCAGCTAAGGCGAATGTCGACTGAGCGGCATACTCAAAGTAAGGGGCAGTGTTTCCATCAGCAAAGTTGGTGGTCACAAGTAGACCCGAGGCTTTCACCACTGAAGTGCTGTAATGCTGGTGTGCCTTTCACATATCTGAGGACGCTCACGTCTGCACCATTTTCCGAGGAAAATCACTGTGTACCCAAAGTGTCATCTGTGCCTTCTGAGCAACCTCATGCCTCATGATGGTCTTTGGGCTCTACTGTTGGTATGCAGAAGGCCAGGCAGCAATGTGTTTCCTCCATCGGGGAGCCAGATAGCCACAGCATAGAAGAATCCTCAGGACGAGTTTTCTCCCTGGTCTTCTGGGCAATGCAAGGGGACCCCAGTTTGTAAACCTGAGCTGCACTGGAACAAACACCGCCATGGCAAGTGTTCTCAGAATTCATAGCTGACGTCTTCCCCTCGCATGCATCACGTCGACTTCAGATCCAGCTGGAGACATGTGCTCTCAGCCTTTGAAGACTGTCAGGCCTTTGCAAGATCCACGGTGATGTAGGTGAAACTAGATCATTCACTGGCTCACACCATTCACCTCAGGAGGACTCCTGCTTGCCAAAGTGTTTTCATGGAAGGGCACATGTGTGTGGCATGTCTCTTTCACCTGCTTGTGGACTTCAGGTACATGAGCTAGGTGTCAACCGTGAAAGTGGAGAGGGACGGGAACAGCAGAATTTGCCCCAGTGACAAAGCAGAGAGATGTGTCCTCAGAGCTGCCTGAGAAACAGTCCTGTTGCCGGTCTTCTATTCGCCCCAGGATTACCCTGTGAGGTAACCTGAGGCCGAGTGAATTTTCTTGGAAGAACCGGAGTGCGTGCCGTTCCTTGCTAGGTTCTCATCCCAAAGCCTTCTTGGCTAGTCATAAGGAAACTTGCCCGCGTGTTGCAAGGAAAGTCCGTGTTTTGGATGATCAGTGCTTAATGAAAAGCACTGTGGTCGCCAACTTTCTCAACCCTGCAGGAATACCCGGGGAGGAACGGAGACTTTGCCCAAAGAAACAGAGTGCTTGCAGTGCCTTGTTAGGAGCACATCCAGCACAGGACTTTATCTATGGCGAATGTCAGCCGAGCGCCAGAGTCAAAGTAAGGTGCAGTGTTTCCACCAGCAGAGTCGCAGTCAGCAGTTTCAAAGAGGCCTTCCCCACTAAAGTGCTGTAAATGCGGGTGTGCCTTTCAAAGTCTGAGGATGCGAGCGTCTGCACCGTATTCCAAGGAAGGTCACTGTGTACCACAAGTGGCATCTGTGCCTGCTGAGCACCATCCAGCCACATGGGTCTTTGGACTCTACTGTTTTGTATGCAGGAGGCTGGGCAACAACGTTTTTCCTCCATGGGAGAGCTAGTTTTGGAGAGCTTAGAGGAAGCCTGAAGAACACATTGATAACGGGGCTACTGGGCAAGGCAAGGGGGCCTCATTTTGTAACCCTGAGCTGCTTTTGGAAAACCACCGTGCTTACACGAGTTATCGGAATTCATACTTGACCTCTTGCTCCCTGAAGCAGCACCTGGACTTTACCTCTAGAGGGAGAAATAGGCAGTCGTCCTCTGAAGGTGGCTAGGCCTTTGGGAGATGTACCATGACCTAGGCGAAACGAAGGCGTTCACTGGCTCGCGCAATTTACTTCAGGAGGAACACTGGCTTTCCAAAGCGCTTTCAGCGAAGAAGTACAGTATGTGACATGGGCCTCCTTTGGTTCCCGGGACGTCGACTACATGAGCTGTGTGGCAACCGTGAAAAGGAGGCTGGACGAGAAAAGCGAAATCTGTCCCGTTGGCAACCCGGAGAGCTGGGTGCTCAGAGCTGCCTGAAAAAGGGTCCTGTTGCCCGTCTTGTAATCACCGTAGGAGTTCCCTGGGAGGCAAAGTGAGGAAGAGTGAGTTTTCTCGAAAGAACGAGGGGGTGTGTGCAGTCCCTCACTAGGAGCTCATCCCAAAGCCTTCTTGGCTAGTGGTTCGGAAACCTGCCCCCATGCTGCCAAAGGAAAGTCGGCGAGTGCCGTGAAAAGTGTTGGAGTGCAGCTCTTTCTGAGAAGCCTTAGTGAAGGTACTGCTTTAACACTGGTAGGCCTCTCAGGACTGCAGGGTCTCTCGCGCCTGGACCCAGGTCATGGAAGAACACGGTGTACCCAAAGTGTCAAGTGCGGCTTCTGAGTGAGCTCCAGCCACATGGGTCGTTGGCCTCCACTCTGTGCATGCAGAGGGCAGGGCAACACACGGCTTTCTCCGGCGGAGAGCCAGACCTCCAACTCTGGAAACCAGTCTTGGTAACAGAGTGGGGGCCGGTGTCTTGTGCAATGCATGTCCGACTCCCGGCTTAGATATTAGCTGCACTGAATCATATCCGGAGAGTAACATTGATTTTATGAACTCGAAGCTGACGACCCTTCACCTCAAGCAGAAACGTGACTTTACAACCAGTCTGATATGATGGACCCCTCTCCCGAAGCACTGCTGGGCGATTGAAAGTTCCAAAGTCGACATCGCCTGACTGAAGCACTGTGGTGACTAGGCACGTCACCTCGCGCAGAACCTCTGCTTACAAAAGGGTCCTCACAGGAGCGCCTAGTGTGTCGCATGGCTCTCTCGTAGCTGGGCAGAAGGTGCTGCTCCACAGGCTGGGTTTGCACGTAGAAACTGGATCCTGAGGGCTAAAGCATTCTTTGCCCCTTTGGAAGCAGGAGGCTTGGGGCGAGAAAACTGAACGAAAGGCACGGGGTGGCGCCCATGTTGGACACCCTGCAGGAATTGCCCGGGAGGAAGAGTGAGTTTTCTCGAAAGAAACAGTGCGCCTGCCGTTCCTTGCCAGGAGCTCATGCAGCAGACTGCTTCAGCTAAGGCGAATGTCGACTGAGCGGCATACTCAAAGTAAGGGGCAGTGTTTCCATCAGCAAAGTTGGTGGTCACAAGTAGACCCGAGGCTTTCACCACTGAAGTGCTGTAATGCTGGTGTGCCTTTCACATATCTGAGGACGCTCACGTCTGCACCATTTTCCGAGGAAAATCACTGTGTACCCAAAGTGTCATCTGTGCCTTCTGAGCAACCTCATGCCTCATGATGGTCTTTGGGCTCTACTGTTGGTATGCAGAAGGCCAGGCAGCAATGTGTTTCCTCCATCGGGGAGCCAGATAGCCACAGCATAGAAGAATCCTCAGGACGAGTTTTCTCCCTGGTCTTCTGGGCAATGCAAGGGGACCCCAGTTTGTAAACCTGAGCTGCACTGGAACAAACACCGCCATGGCAAGTGTTCTCAGAATTCATAGCTGACGTCTTCCCCTCGCATGCATCACGTCGACTTCAGATCCAGCTGGAGACATGTGCTCTCAGCCTTTGAAGACTGTCAGGCCTTTGCAAGATCCACGGTGATGTAGGTGAAACTAGATCATTCACTGGCTCACACCATTCACCTCAGGAGGACTCCTGCTTGCCAAAGTGTTTTCATGGAAGGGCACATGTGTGTGGCATGTCTCTTTCACCTGCTTGTGGACTTCAGGTACATGAGCTAGGTGTCAACCGTGAAAGTGGAGAGGGACGGGAACAGCAGAATTTGCCCCAGTGACAAAGCAGAGAGATGTGTCCTCAGAGCTGCCTGAGAAACAGTCCTGTTGCCGGTCTTCTATTCGCCCCAGGATTACCCTGTGAGGTAACCTGAGGCCGAGTGAATTTTCTTGGAAGAACCGGAGTGCGTGCCGTTCCTTGCTAGGTTCTCATCCCAAAGCCTTCTTGGCTAGTCATAAGGAAACTTGCCCGCGTGTTGCAAGGAAAGTCCGTGTTTTGGATGATCAGTGCTTAATGAAAAGCACTGTGGTCGCCAACTTTCTCAACCCTGCAGGAATACCCGGGGAGGAACGGAGACTTTGCCCAAAGAAACAGAGTGCTTGCAGTGCCTTGTTAGGAGCACATCCAGCACAGGACTTTATCTATGGCGAATGTCAGCCGAGCGCCAGAGTCAAAGTAAGGTGCAGTGTTTCCACCAGCAGAGTCGCAGTCAGCAGTTTCAAAGAGGCCTTCCCCACTAAAGTGCTGTAAATGCGGGTGTGCCTTTCAAAGTCTGAGGATGCGAGCGTCTGCACCGTATTCCAAGGAAGGTCACTGTGTACCACAAGTGGCATCTGTGCCTGCTGAGCACCATCCAGCCACATGGGTCTTTGGACTCTACTGTTTTGTATGCAGGAGGCTGGGCAACAACGTTTTTCCTCCATGGGAGAGCTAGATTTGGAGAGCTTAGAGGAAGCCTGAAGAACACATTGATAACGGGGCTTCTGGGCAAGGCAAGGGGGCCTCATTTTGTAACCCTGAGCTGCTTTTGGAAAACCACCGTGCTTACACGAGTTCTCGGAATTCATACTTGACCTCTTGCTCCCTGAAGCAGCACCTGGACTTTACCTCTAGAGGGAGAAATAGGCAGTCGTCCTCTGAAGGTGGCTAGGCCTTTGGGAGATGTACCATGACCTAGGCGAAACGAAGGCGTTCACTGGCTCGCGCAATTTACTTCAGGAGGAACACTGGCTTTCCAAAGCGCTTTCAGCGAAGAAGTACAGTATGTGACATGGGCCTCCTTTGGTTCCCGGGACGTCGACTACATGAGCTGTGTGGCAACCGTGAAAAGGAGGCTGGACGAGAAAAGCGAAATCTGTCCCGTTGGCAACCCGGAGAGCTGGGTGCTCAGAGCTGCCTGAAAAAGGGTCCTGTTGCCCGTCTTGTAATCACCGTAGGAGTTCCCTGGGAGGCAAAGTGAGGAAGAGTGAGTTTTCTCGAAAGAACGAGGGGGTGTGTGCAGTCCCTCACTAGGAGCTCATCCCAAAGCCTTCTTGGCTAGTGGTTCGGAAACCTGCCCCCATGCTGCCAAAGGAAAGTCGGCGAGTGCCGTGAAAAGTGTTGGAGTGCAGCTCTTTCTGAGAAGCCTTAGTGAAGGTACTGCTTTAACACTGGTAGGCCTCTCAGGACTGCAGGGTCTCTCGCGCCTGGACCCAGGTCATGGAAGAACACGGTGTACCCAAAGTGTCAAGTGCGGCTTCTGAGTGAGCTCCAGCCACATGGGTCGTTGGCCTCCACTCTGTGCATGCAGAGGGCAGGGCAACACACGGCTTTCTCCGGCGGAGAGCCAGACCTCCAACTCTGGAAACCAGTCTTGGTAACAGAGTGGGGGCCGGTGTCTTGTGCAATGCATGTCCGACTCCCGGCTTAGATATTAGCTGCACTGAATCATATCCGGAGAGTAACATTGATTTTATGAACTCAAAGCTGACGACCCTTCACCTCAAGCAGAAACGTGACTTTACAACCAGCCTGATATGATGGACCCCTCTCCCGAAGCACTGCTGGGCGATTGAAAGTTCCAAAGTCGACATCGCCTGACTGAAGCACTGTGGTGACTAGGCACGTCACCTCGCGCAGAACCTCTGCTTACAAAAGGGTCCTCACAGGAGCGCCTAGTGTGTCGCATGGCTCTCTCGTAGCTGGGCAGAAGGTGCTGCTCCACAGGCTGGCTTTGCACGTAGAAACTGGATCCTGAGGGCTAAAGCATTCTTTGCCCCTTTGGAAGCAGGAGGCTTGGGGCGAGAAAACTGAACGAAAGGCACGGGGTGGCGCCCATGTTGGACACCCTGCAGGAATTGCCCGGGAGGAAGAGTGAGTTTTCTCGAAAGAAACAGTGCGCCTGCCGTTCCTTGCCAGGAGCTCATGCAGCAGACTGCTTCAGCTAAGGCGAATGTCGACTGAGCGGCATACTCAAAGTAAGGGGCAGTGTTTCCATCAGCAAAGTTGGTGGTCACAAGTAGACCCGAGGCTTTCACCACTGAAGTGCTGTAATGCTGGTGTGCCTTTCACATATCTGAGGACGCTCACGTCTGCACCATTTTCCGAGGAAAATCACTGTGTACCCAAAGTGTCATCTGTGCCTTCTGAGCAACCTCATGCCTCATGATGGTCTTTGGGCTCTACTGTTGGTATGCAGAAGGCCAGGCAGCAATGTGTTTCCTCCATCGGGGAGCCAGATAGCCACAGCATAGAAGAATCCTCAGGACGAGTTTTCTCCCTGGTCTTCTGGGCAATGCAAGGGGACCCCAGTTTGTAAACCTGAGCTGCACTGGAACAAACACCGCCATGGCAAGTGTTCTCAGAATTCATAGCTGACGTCTTCCCCTCGCATGCATCACGTCGACTTCAGATCCAGCTGGAGACATGTGCTCTCAGCCTTTGAAGACTGTCAGGCCTTTGCAAGATCCACGGTGATGTAGGTGAAACTAGATCATTCACTGGCTCACACCATTCACCTCAGGAGGACTCCTGCTTGCCAAAGTGTTTTCATGGAAGGGCACATGTGTGTGGCATGTCTCTTTCACCTGCTTGTGGACTTCAGGTACATGAGCTAGGTGTCAACCGTGAAAGTGGAGAGGGACGGGAACAGCAGAATTTCCCCAGTGACAAAGCAGAGAGATGTGTCCTCAGAGCTGCCTGAGAAACAGTCCTGTTGCCGGTCTTCTATTCGCCCCAGGATTACCCTGTGAGGTAACCTGAGGCCGAGTGAATTTTCTTGGAAGAACCGGAGTGCGTGCCGTTCCTTGCTAGGTTCTCATCCCAAAGCCTTCTTGGCTAGTCATAAGGAAACTTGCCCGCGTGTTGCAAGGAAAGTCCGTGTTTTGGATGATCAGTGCTTAATGAAAAGCACTGTGGTCGCCAACTTTCTCAACCCTGCAGGAATACCCGGGGAGGAACGGAGACTTTGCCCAAAGAAACAGAGTGCTTGCAGTGCCTTGTTAGGAGCACATCCAGCACAGGACTTTATCTATGGCGAATGTCAGCCGAGCGCCAGAGTCAAAGTAAGGTGCAGTGTTTCCACCAGCAGAGTCGCAGTCAGCAGTTTCAAAGAGGCCTTCCCCACTAAAGTGCTGTAAATGCGGGTGTGCCTTTCAAAGTCTGAGGATGCGAGCGTCTGCACCGTATTCCAAGGAAGGTCACTGTGTACCACAAGTGGCATCTGTGCCTGCTGAGCACCATCCAGCCACATGGGTCTTTGGACTCTACTGTTTTGTATGCAGGAGGCTGGGCAACAACGTTTTTCCTCCATGGGAGAGCTAGATTTGGAGAGCTTAGAGGAAGCCTGAAGAACACATTGATAACGGGGCTTCTGGGCAAGGCAAGGGGGCCTCATTTTGTAACCCTGAGCTGCTTTTGGAAAACCACCGTGCTTACACGAGTTCTCGGAATTCATACTTGACCTCTTGCTCCCTGAAGCAGCACCTGGACTTTACCTCTAGAGGGAGAAATAGGCAGTCGTCCTCTGAAGGTGGCTAGGCCTTTGGGAGATGTACCATGACCTAGGCGAAACGAAGGCGTTCACTGGCTCGCGCAATTTACTTCAGGAGGAACACTGGCTTTCCAAAGCGCTTTCAGCGAAGAAGTACAGTATGTGACATGGGCCTCCTTTGGTTCCCGGGACGTCGACTACATGAGCTGTGTGGCAACCGTGAAAAGGAGGCTGGACGAGAAAAGCGAAATCTGTCCCGTTGGCAACCCGGAGAGCTGGGTGCTCAGAGCTGCCTGAAAAAGGGTCCTGTTGCCCGTCTTGTAATCACCGTAGGAGTTCCCTGGGAGGCAAAGTGAGGAAGAGTGAGTTTTCTCGAAAGAACGAGGGGGTGTGTGCAGTCCCTCACTAGGAGCTCATCCCAAAGCCTTCTTGGCTAGTGGTTCGGAAACCTGCCCCCATGCTGCCAAAGGAAAGTCGGCGAGTGCCGTGAAAAGTGTTGGAGTGCAGCTCTTTCTGAGAAGCCTTAGTGAAGGTACTGCTTTAACACTGGTAGGCCTCTCAGGACTGCAGGGTCTCTCGCGCCTGGACCCAGGTCATGGAAGAACACGGTGTACCCAAAGTGTCAAGTGCGGCTTCTGAGTGAGCTCCAGCCACATGGGTCGTTGGCCTCCACTCTGTGCATGCAGAGGGCAGGGCAACACACGGCTTTCTCCGGCGGAGAGCCAGACCTCCAACTCTGGAAACCAGTCTTGGTAACAGAGTGGGGGCCGGTGTCTTGTGCAATGCATGTCCGACTCCCGGCTTAGATATTAGCTGCACTGAATCATATCCGGAGAGTAACATTGATTTTATGAACTCAAAGCTGACGACCCTTCACCTCAAGCAGAAACGTGACTTTACAACCAGCCTGATATGATGGACCCCTCTCCCGAAGCACTGCTGGGCGATTGAAAGTTCCAAAGTCGACATCGCCTGACTGAAGCACTGTGGTGACTAGGCACGTCACCTCGCGCAGAACGTCTGCTTACAAAAGGGTCCTCACAGGAGCGCCTAGTGTGTCGCATGGCTCTCTCGTAGCTGGGCAGAAGGTGCTGCTCCACAGGCTGGGTTTGCACGTAGAAACTGGATCCTGAGGGCTAAAGCATTCTTTGCCCCTTTGGAAGCAGGAGGCTTGGGGCGAGAAAACTGAACGAAAGGCACGGGGTGGCGCCCATGTTGGACACCCTGCAGGAATTGCCCGGGAGGAAGAGTGAGTTTTCTCGAAAGAAACAGTGCGCCTGCCGTTCCTTGCCAGGAGCTCATGCAGCAGACTGCTTCAGCTAAGGCGAATGTCGACTGAGCGGCATACTCAAAGTAAGGGGCAGTGTTTCCATCAGCAAAGTTGGTGGTCACAAGTAGACCCGAGGCTTTCACCACTGAAGTGCTGTAATGCTGGTGTGCCTTTCACATATCTGAGGACGCTCACGTCTGCACCATTTTCCGAGGAAAATCACTGTGTACCCAAAGTGTCATCTGTGCCTTCTGAGCAACCTCATGCCTCATGATGGTCTTTGGGCTCTACTGTTGGTATGCAGAAGGCCAGGCAGCAATGTGTTTCCTCCATCGGGGAGCCAGATAGCCACAGCATAGAAGAATCCTCAGGACGAGTTTTCTCCCTGGTCTTCTGGGCAATGCAAGGGGACCCCAGTTTGTAAACCTGAGCTGCACTGGAACAAACACCGCCATGGCAAGTGTTCTCAGAATTCATAGCTGACGTCTTCCCCTCGCATGCATCACGTCGACTTCAGATCCAGCTGGAGACATGTGCTCTCAGCCTTTGAAGACTGTCAGGCCTTTGCAAGATCCACGGTGATGTAGGTGAAACTAGATCATTCACTGGCTCACACCATCCACCTCAGGAGGACTCCTGCTTGCCAAAGTGTTTTCATGGAAGGGCACATGTGTGTGGCATGTCTCTTTCACCTGCTTGTGGACTTCAGGTACATGAGCTAGGTGTCAACCGTGAAAGTGGAGAGGGACGGGAACAGCACAATTTGCCCCAGTGACAAAGCAGAGAGATGTGTCCTCAGAGCTGCCCGAGAAACAGTCCTGTTGCCGGTCTTCTATTCGCCCCAGGATTACCCTGAGAGGTAACCTGAGGCCGAGTGAATTTTCTTGGAAGAACCGGAGTGCGTGCCGTTCCTTGCTAGGTTCTCATCCCAAAGCCTTCTTGGCTAGTCATAAGGAAACTTGCCCGCGTGTTGCAAGGAAAGTCCGTGTTTTGGATGATCAGTGCTTAATGAAAAGCACTGTGGTCGCCAACTTTCTCAACCCTGCAGGAATACCCGGGGAGGAACGGAGACTTTGCCCAAAGAAACAGAGTGCTTGCAGTGCCTTGTTAGGAGCACATCCAGCACAGGACTTTATCTATGGCGAGTGTCAGCCGAGCGCCAGAGTCAAAGTAAGGTGCAGTGTTTCCACCAGCAGAGTCGCAGTCAGCAGTTTCAAAGAGGCCTTCCCCACTAAAGTGCTGTAAATGCGGGTGTGCCTTTCAAAGTCTGAGGATGCGAGCGTCTGCACCGTATTCCAAGGAAGGTCCCTGTGTACCAAAAGTGGCATCTGTGCCTGCTGAGCACCATCCAGCCACATGGGTCTTTGGACTCTACTGTTTTGTATGCAGGAGGCTGGGCAACAACGTTTTTCCTCCATGGGAGAGCTAGATTTGGAGAGCTTAGAGGAAGCCTGAAGAACACGTTGATACCGGGGCTTCTGGGCAATGCAAGGGGGCCTCATTTTGTAACCCTGAGCTGCTTTTGGAAAACCACCGTGCTTACACGAGTTCTCGGAATTCATACCTGACCTCTTGCTCCCTGAAGCAGCACCAGGACTTTACCTCTAGAGGGAGAAATAGGCAGTCGTCCTCTGAAGGTGGCTAGGCCTTCGGGAGATGTACCATGACCTAGGCGAAACGAAGGCGTTCACTGGCTCGCGCAATTTACTTCAGGAGGAACACTGGCTTTCCAAAGCGCTTTCAGCGAAGAAGTACAGTATGTGACATGGGCCTCCTTTGGTTCCCGGGACGTCGACTACATGAGCTGTGTGGCAACCGTGAAAAGGAGGCTGGACGAGAAAAGCGAAATCTGTCCCGTTGGCAACCCGGAGAGCTGGGTGCTCAGAGCTGCCTGAAAAAGGGTCCTGTTGCCCGTCTTGTAATCACCGTAGGAGTTCCCTGGGAGGCAAAGTGAGGAAGAGTGAGTTTTCTCGAAAGAACGAGGGGGTGTGTGCAGTCCCTCACTAGGAGCTCATCCCAAAGCCTTCTTGGCTAGTGGTTCGGAAACCTGCCCCCATGCTGCCAAAGGAAAGTCGGCGAGTGCCGTGAAAAGTGTTGGAGTGCAGCTCTTTCTGAGAAGCCTTAGTGAAGGTACTGCTTTAACACTGGTAGGCCTCTCAGGACTGCAGGGTCTCTCGCGCCTGGACCCAGGTCATGGAAGAACACGGTGTACCCAAAGTGTCAAGTGCGGCTTCTGAGTGAGCTCCAGCCACATGGGTCGTTGGCCTCCACTCTGTGCATGCAGAGGGCAGGGCAACACACGGCTTTCTCCGGCGGAGAGCCAGACCTCCAACTCTGGAAACCAGTCTTGGTAACAGAGTGGGGGCCGGTGTCTTGTGCAATGCATGTCCGACTCCCGGCTTAGATATTAGCTGCACTGAATCATATCCGGAGAGTAACATTGATTTTATGAACTCAAAGCTGACGACCCTTCACCTCAAGCAGAAATGTGACTTTACAACCAGCCTGATATGATGGACCCCTCTCCCGAAGCACTGCTGGGCGATTGAAAGTTCCAAAGTCGACAACGCCTGACTGAAGCACTGTGGTGACTAGGCACGTCACCTCGCGCAGAACCTCTGCTTACAAAAGGGTCCTCACAGGAGCGCCTAGTGTGTCGCATGGCTCTCTCGTAGCTGGGCAGAAGGTGCTGCTCCACAGGCTGGGTTTGCACGTAGAAACTGGATCCTGAGGGCTAAAGCATTCTTTGCCCCTTTGGAAGCAGGAGGCTTGGGGCGAGAAAACTGAACGAAAGGCACGGGGTGGCGCCCATGTTGGACACCCTGCAGGAATTGCCCGGGAGGAAGAGTGAGTTTTCTCGAAAGAAACAGTGCGCCTGCCGTTCCTTGCCAGGAGCTCATGCAGCAGACTGCTTCAGCTAAGGCGAATGTCGACTGAGCGGCATACTCAAAGTAAGGGGCAGTGTTTCCATCAGCAAAGTTGGTGGTCACAAGTAGACCCGAGGCTTTCACCACTGAAGTGCTGTAATGCTGGTGTGCCTTTCACATATCTGAGGACGCTCACGTCTGCACCATTTTCCGAGGAAAATCACTGTGTACCCAAAGTGTCATCTGTGCCTTCTGAGCAACCTCATGCCTCATGATGGTCTTTGGGCTCTACTGTTGGTATGCAGAAGGCCAGGCAGCAATGTGTTTCCTCCATCGGGGAGCCAGATAGCCACAGCATAGAAGAATCCTCAGGACGAGTTTTCTCCCTGGTCTTCTGGGCAATGCAAGGGGACCCCAGTTTGTAAACCTGAGCTGCACTGGAACAAACACCGCCATGGCAAGTGTTCTCAGAATTCATAGCTGACGTCTTCCCCTCGCATGCATCACGTCGACTTCAGATCCAGCTGGAGACATGTGCTCTCAGCCTTTGAAGACTGTCAGGCCTTTGCAAGATCCACGGTGATGTAGGTGAAACTAGATCATTCACTGGCTCACACCATCCACCTCAGGAGGACTCCTGCTTGCCAAAGTGTTTTCATGGAAGGGCACATGTGTGTGGCATGTCTCTTTCACCTGCTTGTGGACTTCAGGTACATGAGCTAGGTGTCAACCGTGAAAGTGGAGAGGGACGGGAACAGCACAATTTGCCCCAGTGACAAAGCAGAGAGATGTGTCCTCAGAGCTGCCCGAGAAACAGTCCTGTTGCCGGTCTTCTATTCGCCCCAGGATTACCCTGAGAGGTAACCTGAGGCCGAGTGAATTTTCTTGGAAGAACCGGAGTGCGTGCCGTTCCTTGCTAGGTTCTCATCCCAAAGCCTTCTTGGCTAGTCATAAGGAAACTTGCCCGCGTGTTGCAAGGAAAGTCCGTGTTTTGGATGATCAGTGCTTAATGAAAAGCACTGTGGTCGCCAACTTTCTCAACCCTGCAGGAATACCCGGGGAGGAACGGAGACTTTGCCCAAAGAAACAGAGTGCTTGCAGTGCCTTGTTAGGAGCACATCCAGCACAGGACTTTATCTATGGCGAGTGTCAGCCGAGCGCCAGAGTCAAAGTAAGGTGCAGTGTTTCCACCAGCAGAGTCGCAGTCAGCAGTTTCAAAGAGGCCTTCCCCACTAAAGTGCTGTAAATGCGGGTGTGCCTTTCAAAGTCTGAGGATGCGAGCGTCTGCACCGTATTCCAAGGAAGGTCCCTGTGTACCAAAAGTGGCATCTGTGCCTGCTGAGCACCATCCAGCCACATGGGTCTTTGGACTCTACTGTTTTGTATGCAGGAGGCTGGGCAACAACGTTTTTCCTCCATGGGAGAGCTAGATTTGGAGAGCTTAGAGGAAGCCTGAAGAACACGTTGATACCGGGGCTTCTGGGCAATGCAAGGGGGCCTCATTTTGTAACCCTGAGCTGCTTTTGGAAAACCACCGTGCTTACACGAGTTCTCGGAATTCATACCTGACCTCTTGCTCCCTGAAGCAGCACCAGGACTTTACCTCTAGAGGGAGAAATAGGCAGTCGTCCTCTGAAGGTGGCTAGGCCTTCGGGAGATGTACCATGACCTAGGCGAAACGAAGGCGTTCACTGGCTCGCGCAATTTACTTCAGGAGGAACACTGGCTTTCCAAAGCGCTTTCAGCGAAGAAGTACAGTATGTGACATGGGCCTCCTTTGGTTCCCGGGACGTCGACTACATGAGCTGTGTGGCAACCGTGAAAAGGAGGCTGGACGAGAAAAGCGAAATCTGTCCCGTTGGCAACCCGGAGAGCTGGGTGCTCAGAGCTGCCTGAAAAAGGGTCCTGTTGCCCGTCTTGTAATCACCGTAGGAGTTCCCTGGGAGGCAAAGTGAGGAAGAGTGAGTTTTCTCGAAAGAACGAGGGGGTGTGTACAGTCCCTCACTAGGAGCTCATCCCAAAGCCTTCTTGGCTAGTGGTTCGGAAACCTGCCCCCATGCTGCCAAAGGAAAGTCGGCGAGTGCCGTGAAAAGTGTTGGAGTGCAGCTCTTTCTGAGAAGCCTTAGTGAAGGTACTGCTTTAACACTGGTAGGCCTCTCAGGACTGCAGGGTCTCTCGCGCCTGGACCCAGGTCATGGAAGAACACGGTGTACCCAAAGTGTCAAGTGCGGCTTCTGAGTGAGCTCCAGCCACATGGGTCGTTGGCCTCCACTCTGTGCATGCAGAGGGCAGGGCAACACACGGCTTTCTCCGGCGGAGAGCCAGACCTCCAACTCTGGAAACCAGTCTTGGTAACAGAGTGGGGGCCGGTGTCTTGTGCAATGCATGTCCGACTCCCGGCTTAGATATTAGCTGCACTGAATCATATCCGGAGAGTAACATTGATTTTATGAACTCAAAGCTGACGACCCTTCACCTCAAGCAGAAATGTGACTTTACAACCAGCCTGATATGATGGACCCCTCTCCCGAAGCACTGCTGGGCGATTGAAAGTTCCAAAGTCGACAACGCCTGACTGAAGCACTGTGGTGACTAGGCACGTCACCTCGCGCAGAACCTCTGCTTACAAAAGGGTCCTCACAGGAGCGCCTAGTGTGTCGCATGGCTCTCTCGTAGCTGGGCAGAAGGTGCTGCTCCACAGGCTGGGTTTGCACGTAGAAACTGGATCCTGAGGGCTAAAGCATTCTTTGCCCCTTTGGAAGCAGGAGGCTTGGGGCGAGAAAACTGAACGAAAGGCACGGGGTGGCGCCCATGTTGGACACCCTGCAGGAATTGCCCGGGAGGAAGAGTGAGTTTTCTCGAAAGAAACAGTGCGCCTGCCGTTCCTTGCCAGGAGCTCATGCAGCAGACTGCTTCAGCTAAGGCGAATGTCGACTGAGCGGCATACTCAAAGTAAGGGGCAGTGTTTCCATCAGCAAAGTTGGTGGTCACAAGTAGACCCGAGGCTTTCACCACTGAAGTGCTGTAATGCTGGTGTGCCTTTCACATATCTGAGGACGCTCACGTCTGCACCATTTTCCGAGGAAAATCACTGTGTACCCAAAGTGTCATCTGTGCCTTCTGAGCAACCTCATGCCTCATGATGGTCTTTGGGCTCTACTGTTGGTATGCAGAAGGCCAGGCAGCAATGTGTTTCCTCCATCGGGGAGCCAGATAGCCACAGCATAGAAGAATCCTCAGGACGAGTTTTCTCCCTGGTCTTCTGGGCAATGCAAGGGGACCCCAGTTTGTAAACCTGAGCTGCACTGGAACAAACACCGCCATGGCAAGTGTTCTCAGAATTCATAGCTGACGTCTTCCCCTCGCATGCATCACGTCGACTTCAGATCCAGCTGGAGACATGTGCTCTCAGCCTTTGAAGACTGTCAGGCCTTTGCAAGATCCACGGTGATGTAGGTGAAACTAGATCATTCACTGGCTCACACCATCCACCTCAGGAGGACTCCTGCGTGCCAAAGTGTTTTCATGGAAGGGCACATGTGTGTGGCATGTCTCTTTCACCTGCTTGTGGACTTCAGGTACATGAGCTAGGTGTCAACCGTGAAAGTGGAGAGGGACGGGAACAGCACAATTTGCCCCAGTGACAAAGCAGAGAGATGTGTCCTCAGAGCTGCCCGAGAAACAGTCCTGTTGCCGGTCTTCTATTCGCCCCAGGATTACCCTGAGAGGTAACCTGAGGCCGAGTGAATTTTCTTGGAAGAACCGGAGTGCGTGCCGTTCCTTGCTAGGTTCTCATCCCAAAGCCTTCTTGGCTAGTCATAAGGAAACTTGCCCGCGTGTTGCAAGGAAAGTCCGTGTTTTGGATGATCAGTGCTTAATGAAAAGCACTGTGGTCGCCAACTTTCTCAACCCTGCAGGAATACCCGGGGAGGAACGGAGACTTTGCCCAAAGAAACAGAGTGCTTGCAGTGCCTTGTTAGGAGCACATCCAGCACAGGACTTTATCTATGGCGAGTGTCAGCCGAGCGCCAGAGTCAAAGTAAGGTGCAGTGTTTCCACCAGCAGAGTCGCAGTCAGCAGTTTCAAAGAGGCCTTCCCCACTAAAGTGCTGTAAATGCGGGTGTGCCTTTCAAAGTCTGAGGATGCGAGCGTCTGCACCGTATTCCAAGGAAGGTCCCTGTGTACCAAAAGTGGCATCTGTGCCTGCTGAGCACCATCCAGCCACATGGGTCTTTGGACTCTACTGTTTTGTATGCAGGAGGCTGGGCAACAACGTTTTTCCTCCATGGGAGAGCTAGATTTGGAGAGCTTAGAGGAAGCCTGAAGAACACGTTGATACCGGGGCTTCTGGGCAATGCAAGGGGGCCTCATTTTGTAACCCTGAGCTGCTTTTGGAAAACCACCGTGCTTACACGAGTTCTCGGAATTCATACCTGACTTCTTGCTCCCTGAAGCAGCACCAGGACTTTACCTCTAGAGGGAGAAATAGGCAGTCGTCCTCTGAAGGTGGCTAGGCCTTCGGGAGATGTACCATGACCTAGGCGAAACGAAGGCGTTCACTGGCTCGCGCAATTTACTTCAGGAGGAACACTGGCTTTCCAAAGCGCTTTCAGCGAAGAAGTACACTATGTGACATGGGCCTCCTTTGGTTCCCGGGACGTCGACTACATGAGCTGTGTGGCAACCGTGAAAAGGAGGCTGGACGAGAAAAGCGAAATCTGTCCCGTTGGCAACCCGGAGAGCTGGGTGCTCAGAGCTGCCTGAAAAAGGGTCCTGTTGCCCGTCTTGTAATCACCGTAGGAGTTCCCTGGGAGGCAAAGTGAGGAAGAGTGAGTTTTCTCGAAAGAACGAGGGGGTGTGTGCAGTCCCTCACTAGGAGCTCATCCCAAAGCCTTCTTGGCTAGTGGTTCGGAAACCTGCCCCCATGCTGCCAAAGGAAAGTCGGCGAGTGCCGTGAAAAGTGTTGGAGTGCAGCTCTTTCTGAGAAGCCTTAGTGAAGGTACTGCTTTAACACTGGTAGGCCTCTCAGGACTGCAGGGTCTCTCGCGCCTGGACCCAGGTCATGGAAGAACACGGTGTACCCAAAGTGTCAAGTGCGGCTTCTGAGTGAGCTCCAGCCACATGGGTCGTTGGCCTCCACTCTGTGCATGCAGAGGGCAGGGCAACACACGGCTTTCTCCGGCGGAGAGCCAGACCTCCAACTCTGGAAACCAGTCTTGGTAACAGAGTGGGGGCCGGTGTCTTGTGCAATGCATGTCCGACTCCCGGCTTAGATATTAGCTGCACTGAATCATATCCGGAGAGTAACATTGATTTTATGAACTCAAAGCTGACGACCCTTCACCTCAAGCAGAAATGTGACTTTACAACCAGTCTGATATGATGGACCCCTCTCCCGAAGCACTGCTGGGCGATTGAAAGTTCCAAAGTCGACAACGCCTGACTGAAGCACTGTGGTGACTAGGCACGTCACCTCGCGCAGAACCTCTGCTTACAAAAGGGTCCTCACAGGAGCGCCTAGTGTGTCGCATGGCTCTCTCGTAGCTGGGCAGAAGGTGCTGCTCCACAGGCTGGGTTTGCACGTAGAAACTGGATCCTGAGGGCTAAAGCATTCTTTGCCCCTTTGGAAGCAGGAGGCTTGGGGCGAGAAAACTGAACGAAAGGCACGGGGTGGCGCCCATGTTGGACACCCTGCAGGAATTGCCCGGGAGGAAGAGTGAGTTTTCTCGAAAGAAACAGTGCGCCTGCCGTTCCTTGCCAGGAGCTCATGCAGCAGACTGCTTCAGCTAAGGCGAATGTCGACTGAGCGGCATACTCAAAGTAAGGGGCAGTGTTTCCATCAGCAAAGTTGGTGGTCACAAGTAGACCCGAGGCTTTCACCACTGAAGTGCTGTAATGCTGGTGTGCCTTTCACATATCTGAGGACGCTCACGTCTGCACCATTTTCCGAGGAAAATCACTGTGTACCCAAAGTGTCATCTGTGCCTTCTGAGCAACCTCATGCCTCATGATGGTCTTTGGGCTCTACTGTTGGTATGCAGAAGGCCAGGCAGCAATGTGTTTCCTCCATCGGGGAGCCAGATAGCCACAGCATAGAAGAATCCTCAGGACGAGTTTCCTCCCTGGTCTTCTGGGCAATGCAAGGGGACCCCAGTTTGTAAACCTGAGCTGCACTGGAACAAACACCGCCATGGCAAGTGTTCTCAGAATTCATAGCTGACGTCTTCCCCTCGCATGCATCACGTCGACTTCAGATCCAGCTGGAGACATGTGCTCTCAGCCTTTGAAGACTGTCAGGCCTTTGCAAGATCCACGGTGATGTAGGTGAAACTAGATCATTCACTGGCTCACACCATCCACCTCAGGAGGACTCCTGCTTGCCAAAGTGTTTTCATGGAAGGGCACATGTGTGTGGCATGTCTCTTTCACCTGCTTGTGGACTTCAGGTACATGAGCTAGGTGTCAACCGTGAAAGTGGAGAGGGACGGGAACAGCACAATTTGCCCCAGTGACAAAGCAGAGAGATGTGTGCTCAGAGCTGCCTGAGAAACAGTCCTGTTGCCGGTCTTCTATTCGCCCCAGGATTACCCTGAGAGGTAACCTGAGGCCGAGTGAATTTTCTTGGAAGAACCGGAGTGCGTGCCGTTCCTTGCTAGGTTCTCATCCCAAAGCCTTCTTGGCTAGTCATAAGGAAACTTGCCCGCGTGTTGCAAGGGAAGTCCGTGTTTTGGATGATCAGTGCTTAATGAAAAGCACTGTGGTCGCCAACTTTCTCAACCCTGCAGGAATACCCGGGGAGGAACGGAGACTTTGCCCAAAGAAACAGAGTGCTTGCAGTGCCTTGTTAGGAGCACATCCAGCACAGGACTTTATCTATGGCGAATGTCAGCCGAGCGCCAGAGTCAAAGTAAGGTGCAGTGTTTCCACCAGCAGAGTCGCAGTCAGCAGTTTCAAAGAGGCCTTCCCCACTAAAGTGCTGTAAATGCGGGTGTGCCTTTCAAAGTCTGAGGATGCGAGCGTCTGCACCGTATTCCAAGGAAGGTCCCTGTGTACCACAAGTGGCATCTGTGCCTGCTGAGCACCATCCAGCCACATGGGTCTTTGGACTCTACTGTTTTGTATGCAGGAGGCTGGGCAACAACGTTTTTCCTCCATGGGAGAGCTAGATTTGGAGAGCTTAGAGGAAGCCTGAAGAACACATTGATAACGGGGCTTCTGGGCAAGGCAAGGGGGCCTCATTTTGTAACCCTGAGCTGCTTTTGGAAAACCACCGTGCTTACACGAGTTCTCGGAATTCATACTTGACCTCTTGCTCCCTGAAGCAGCACCTGGACTTTACCTCTAGAGGGAGAAATAGGCAGTCGTCCTCTGAAGGTGGCTAGGCCTTTGGGAGATGTACCATGACCTAGGCGAAACGAAGGCGTTCACTGGCTCGCGCAATTTACTTCAGGAGGAACACTGGCTTTCCAAAGCGCTTTCAGCGAAGAAGTACACTATGTGACATGGGCCTCCTTTGGTTCCCGGGACGTCGACTACATGAGCTGTGTGGCAACCGTGAAAAGGAGGCTGGACGAGAAAAGCGAAATCTGTCCCGTTGGCAACCCGGAGAGCTGGGTGCTCAGAGCTGCCTGAAAAAGGGTCCTGTTGCCCGTCTTGTAATCACCGTAGGAGTTCCCTGGGAGGCAAAGTGAGGAAGAGTGAGTTTTCTCGAAAGAACGAGGGGGTGTGTGCAGTCCCTCACTAGGAGCTCATCCCAAAGCCTTCTTGGCTAGTGGTTCGGAAACCTGCCCCCATGCTGCCAAAGGAAAGTCGGCGAGTGCCGTGAAAAGTGTTGGAGTGCAGCTCTTTCTGAGAAGCCTTAGTGAAGGTACTGCTTTAACACTGGTAGGCCTCTCAGGACTGCAGGGTCTCTCGCGCCTGGACCCAGGTCATGGAAGAACACGGTGTACCCAAAGTGTCAAGTGCGGCTTCTGAGTGAGCTCCAGCCACATGGGTCGTTGGCCTCCACTCTGTGCATGCAGAGGGCAGGGCAACACATGGCTTTCTCCGGCGGAGAGCCAGACCTCCAACTCTGGAAACCAGTCTTGGTAACAGAGTGGGGGCCGGTGTCTTGTGCAATGCATGTCCGACTCCCGGCTTAGATATTAGCTGCACTGAATCATATCCGGAGAGTAACATTGATTTTATGAACTCAAAGCTGACGGCCCTTCACCTCAAGCAGAAACGTGACTTTACAACCAGTCTGATATGATGGACCCCTCTCCCGAAGCACTGCTGGGCGATTGAAAGTTCCAAAGTCGACATCGCCTGACTGAAGCACTGTGGTGACTAGGCACGTCACCTCGCGCAGAACCTCTGCTTACAAAAGGGTCCTCACAGGAGCGCCTAGTGTGTCGCATGGCTCTCTCGTAGCTGGGCAGAAGGTGCTGCTCCACAGGCTGGGTTTGCACGTAGAAACTGGATCCTGAGGGCTAAAGCATTCTTTGCCCCTTTGGAAGCAGGAGGCTTGGGGCGAGAAAACTGAACGAAAGGCACGGGGTGGCGCCCATGTTGGACACCCTGCAGGAATTGCCCGGGAGGAAGAGTGAGTTTTCTCGAAAGAAACAGTGCGCCTGCCGTTCCTTGCCAGGAGCTCATGCAGCAGACTGCTTCAGCTAAGGCGAATGTCGACTGAGCGGCATACTCAAAGTAAGGGGCAGTGTTTCCATCAGCAAAGTTGGTGGTCACAAGTAGACCCGAGGCTTTCACCACTGAAGTGCTGTAATGCTGGTGTGCCTTTCACATATCTGAGGACGCTCACGTCTGCACCATTTTCCGAGGAAAATCACTGTGTACCCAAAGTGTCATCTGTGCCTTCTGAGCAACCTCATGCCTCATGATGGTCTTTGGGCTCTACTGTTGGTATGCAGAAGGCCAGGCAGCAATGTGTTTCCTCCATCGGGGAGCCAGATAGCCACAGCATAGAAGAATCCTCAGGACGAGTTTTCTCCCTGGTCTTCTGGGCAATGCAAGGGGACCCCAGTTTGTAAACCTGAGCTGCACTGGAACAAACACCGCCATGGCAAGTGTTCTCAGAATTCATAGCTGACCTCTTCCCCTCGCATGCATCACGTCGACTTCAGATCCAGCTGGAGACATGTGCTCTCAGCCTTTGAAGACTGTCAGGCCTTTGCAAGATCCACGGTGATGTAGGTGAAACTAGATCATTCACTGGCTCACACCATTCACCTCAGGAGGACTCCTGCTTGCCAAAGTGTTTTCATGGAAGGGCACATGTGTGTGGCATGTCTCTTTCACCTGCTTGTGGACTTCAGGTACATGAGCTAGGTGTCAACCGTGAAAGTGGAGAGGGACGGGAACAGCAGAATTTGCCCCAGTGACAAAGCAGAGAGATGTGTCCTCAGAGCTGCCTGAGAAACAGTCCTGTTGCCGGTCTTCTATTCGCCCCAGGATTACCCTGAGAGGTAACCTGAGGCCGAGTGAATTTTCTTGGAAGAACCGGAGTGCGTGCCGTTCCTTGCTAGGTTCTCATCCCAAAGCCTTCTTGGCTAGTCATAAGGAAACTTGCCCGCGTGTTGCAAGGAAAGTCCGTGTTTTGGATGATCAGTGCTTAATGAAAAGCACTGTGGTCGCCAACTTTCTCAACCCTGCAGGAATACCCGGGGAGGAACGGAGACTTTGCCCAAAGAAACAGAGTGCTTGCAGTGCCTTGTTAGGAGCACATCCAGCACAGGACTTTATCTATGGCGAATGTCAGCCGAGCGCCAGAGTCAAAGTAAGGTGCAGTGTTTCCACCAGCAGAGTCGCAGTCAGCAGTTTCAAAGAGGCCTTCCCCACTAAAGTGCTGTAAATGCGGGTGTGCCTTTCAAAGTCTGAGGATGCGAGCGTCTGCACCGTATTCCAAGGAAGGTCACTGTGTACCACAAGTGGCATCTGTGCCTGCTGAGCACCATCCAGCCACATGGGTCTTTGGACTCTACTGTTTTGTATGCAGGAGGCTGGGCAACAACGTTTTTCCTCCATGGGAGAGCTAGATTTGGAGAGCTTAGAGGAAGCCTGAAGAACACATTGATAACGGGGCTTCTGGGCAAGGCAAGGGGGCCTCATTTTGTAACCCTGAGCTGCTTTTGGAAAACCACCGTGCTTACACGAGTTCTCGGAATTCATACTTGACCTCTTGCTCCCTGAAGCAGCACCTGGACTTTACCTCTAGAGGGAGAAATAGGCAGTCGTCCTCTGAAGGTGGCTAGGCCTTTGGGAGATGTACCATGACCTAGGCGAAACGAAGGCGTTCACTGGCTCGCGCAATTTACTTCAGGAGGAACACTGGCTTTCCAAAGCGCTTTCAGCGAAGAAGTACACTATGTGACATGGGCCTCCTTTGGTTCCCGGGACGTCGACTACATGAGCTGTGTGGCAACCGTGAAAAGGAGGCTGGACGAGAAAAGCGAAATCTGTCCCGTTGGCAACCCGGAGAGCTGGGTGCTCAGAGCTGCCTGAAAAAGGGTCCTGTTGCCCGTCTTGTAATCACCGTAGGAGTTCCCTGGGAGGCAAAGTGAGGAAGAGTGAGTTTTCTCGAAAGAACGAGGGGGTGTGTGCAGTCCCTCACTAGGAGCTCATCCCAAAGCCTTCTTGGCTAGTGGTTCGGAAACCTGCCCCCATGCTGCCAAAGGAAAGTCCGCGAGTGCCGTGAAAAGTGTTGGAGTGCAGCTCTTTCTGAGAAGCCTTAGTGAAGGTACTGCTTTAACACTGGTAGGCCTCTCAGGACTGCAGGGTCTCTCGCGCCTGGACCCAGGTCATGGAAGAACACGGTGTACCCAAAGTGTCAAGTGCGGCTTCTGAGTGAGCTCCA
Source organism: Eubalaena glacialis (assembly GCF_028564815.1). NCBI lineage: Eukaryota > Metazoa > Chordata > Mammalia > Artiodactyla > Balaenidae > Eubalaena > Eubalaena glacialis. Next base: position 36,360,359 of record NC_083718.1, read on the forward strand.
GCCACATGGGTCGTTGGCCTCCACTCTGTGCATGCAGAGGGCAGGGCAACACATGGCTTTCTCCGGCGGAGAGCCAGACCTCCAACTCTGGAAACCAGTCTTGGTAACAGAGTGGGGGCCGGTGTCTTGTGCAATGCATGTCCGACTCCCGGCTTAGATATTAGCTGCACTGAATCATATCCGGAGAGTAACATTGATTTTATGAACTCGAAGCTGACGACCCTTCACCTCAAGCAGAAACGTGACTTTACAACCAGCCTGATATGATGGACCCCTCTCCCGAAGCACTGCTGGGCGATTGAAAGTTCCAAAGTCGACATCGCCTGACTGAAGCACTGTGGTGACTAGGCACGTCACCTCGCGCAGAACCTCTGCTTACAAAAGGGTCCTCACAGGAGCGCCTAGTGTGTTGCATGGCTCTCTCGTAGCTGGGCAGAAGGTGCTGCTCCACAGGCTGGGTTTGCACGTAGAAACTGGATCCTGAGGGCTAAAGCATTCTTTGCCCCTTTGGAAGCAGGAGGCTTGGGGCGAGAAAACTGAACGAAAGGCACGGGGTGGCGCCCATGTTGGACACCCTGCAGGAATTGCCCGGGAGGAAGAGTGAGTTTTCTCGAAAGAAACAGTGCGCCTGCCGTTCCTTGCCAGGAGCTCATGCAGCAGACTGCTTCAGCTAAGGCGAATGTCGACTGAGCGGCATACTCAAAGTAAGGGGCAGTGTTTCCATCAGCAAAGTTGGTGGTCACAAGTAGACCCGAGGCTTTCACCACTGAAGTGCTGTAATGCTGGTGTGCCTTTCACATATCTGAGGACGCTCACGTCTGCACCATTTTCCGAGGAAAATCACTGTGTACCCAAAGTGTCATCTGTGCCTTCTGAGCAACCTCATGCCTCATGATGGTCTTTGGGCTCTACTGTTGGTATGCAGAAGGCCAGGCAGCAATGTGTTTCCTCCATCGGGGAGCCAGATAGCCACAGCATAGAAGAATCCTCAGGACGAGTTTTCTCCCTGGTCTTCTGGGCAATGCAAGGGGACCCCAGTTTGTAAACCTGAGCTGCACTGGAACAAACACCGCCATGGCAAGTGTTCTCAGAATTCATAGCTGACCTCTTCCCCTCGCATGCATCACGTCGACTTCAGATCCAGCTGGAGACATGTGCTCTCAGCCTTTGAAGACTGTCAGGCCTTTGCAAGATCCACGGTGATGTAGGTGAAACTAGATCATTCACTGGCTCACACCATTCACCTCAGGAGGACTCCTGCTTGCCAAAGTGTTTTCATGGAAGGGCACATGTGTGTGGCATGTCTCTTTCACCTGCTTGTGGACTTCAGGTACATGAGCTAGGTGTCAACCGTGAAAGTGGAGAGGGACGGGAACAGCAGAATTTGCCCCAGTGACAAAGCAGAGAGATGTGTCCTCAGAGCTGCCTGAGAAACAGTCCTGTTGCCGGTCTTCTATTCGCCCCAGGATTACCCTGAGAGGTAACCTGAGGCCGAGTGAATTTTCTTGGAAGAACCGGAGTGCGTGCCGTTCCTTGCTAGGTTCTCATCCCAAAGCCTTCTTGGCTAGTCATAAGGAAACTTGCCCGCGTGTTGCAAGGAAAGTCCGTGTTTTGGATGATCAGTGCTTAATGAAAAGCACTGTGGTCGCCAACTTTCTCAACCCTGCAGGAATACCCGGGGAGGAACGGAGACTTTGCCCAAAGAAACAGAGTGCTTGCAGTGCCTTGTTAGGAGCACATCCAGCACAGGACTTTATCTATGGCGAATGTCAGCCGAGCGCCAGAGTCAAAGTAAGGTGCAGTGTTTCCACCAGCAGAGTCGCAGTCAGCAGTTTCAAAGAGGCCTTCCCCACTAAAGTGCTGTAAATGCGGGTGTGCCTTTCAAAGTCTGAGGATGCGAGCGTCTGCACCGTATTCCAAGGAAGGTCACTGTGTACCACAAGTGGCATCTGTGCCTGCTGAGCACCATCCAGCCACATGGGTCTTTGGACTCTACTGTTTTGTATGCAGGAGGCTGGGCAACAACGTTTTTCCTCCATGGGAGAGCTAGATTTGGAGAGCTTAGAGGAAGCCTGAAGAACACATTGATAACGGGGCTTCTGGGCAAGGCAAGGGGGCCTCATTTTGTAACCCTGAGCTGCTTTTGGAAAACCACCGTGCTTACACGAGTTCTCGGAATTCATACTTGACCTCTTGCTCCCTGAAGCAGCACCTGGACTTTACCTCTAGAGGGAGAAATAGGCAGTCGTCCTCTGAAGGTGGCTAGGCCTTTGGGAGATGTACCATGACCTAGGCGAAACGAAGGCGTTCACTGGCTCGCGCAATTTACTTCAGGAGGAACACTGGCTTTCCAAAGCGCTTTCAGCGAAGAAGTACACTATGTGACATGGGCCTCCTTTGGTTCCCGGGACGTCGACTACATGAGCTGTGTGGCAACCGTGAAAAGGAGGCTGGACGAGAAAAGCGAAATCTGTCCCGTTGGCAACCCGGAGAGCTGGGTGCTCAGAGCTGCCTGAAAAAGGGTCCTGTTGCCCGTCTTGTAATCACCGTAGGAGTTCCCTGGGAGGCAAAGTGAGGAAGAGTGAGTTTTCTCGAAAGAACGAGGGGGTGTGTGCAGTCCCTCACTAGGAGCTCATCCCAAAGCCTTCTTGGCTAGTGGTTCGGAAACCTGCCCCCATGCTGCCAAAGGAAAGTCGGCGAGTGCCGTGAAAAGTGTTGGAGTGCAGCTCTTTCTGAGAAGCCTTAGTGAAGGTACTGCTTTAACACTGGTAGGCCTCTCAGGACTGCAGGGTCTCTCGCGCCTGGACCCAGGTCATGGAAGAACACGGTGTACCCAAAGTGTCAAGTGCGGCTTCTGAGTGAGCTCCAGCCACATGGGTCGTTGGCCTCCACTCTGTGCATGCAGAGGGCAGGGCAACACACGGCTTTCTCCGGCGGAGAGCCAGACCTCCAACTCTGGAAACCAGTCTTGGTAACAGAGTGGGGGCCGGTGTCTTGTGCAATGCATGTCCGACTCCCGGCTTAGATATTAGCTGCACTGAATCATATCCGGAGAGTAACATTGATTTTATGAACTCGAAGCTGACGACCCTTCACCTCAAGCAGAAACGTGACTTTACAACCAGCCTGATATGATGGACCCCTCTCCCGAAGCACTGCTGGGCGATTGAAAGTTCCAAAGTCGACATCGCCTGACTGAAGCACTGTGGTGACTAGGCACGTCACCTCGCGCAGAACCTCTGCTTACAAAAGGGTCCTCACAGGAGCGCCTAGTGTGTCGCATGGCTCTCTCGTAGCTGGGCAGAAGGTGCTGCTCCACAGGCTGGGTTTGCACGTAGAAACTGGATCCTGAGGGCTAAAGCATTCTTTGCCCCTTTGGAAGCAGGAGGCTTGGGGCGAGAAAACTGAACGAAAGGCACGGGGTGGCGCCCATGTTGGACACCCTGCAGGAATTGCCCGGGAGGAAGAGTGAGTTTTCTCGAAAGAAACAGTGCGCCTGCCGTTCCTTGCCAGGAGCTCATGCAGCAGACTGCTTCAGCTAAGGCGAATGTCGACTGAGCGGCATACTCAAAGTAAGGGGCAGTGTTTCCATCAGCAAAGTTGGTGGTCACAAGTAGACCCGAGGCTTTCACCACTGAAGTGCTGTAATGCTGGTGTGCCTTTCACATATCTGAGGACGCTCACGTCTGCACCATTTTCCGAGGAAAATCACTGTGTACCCAAAGTGTCATCTGTGCCTTCTGAGCAACCTCATGCCTCATGATGGTCTTTGGGCTCTACTGTTGGTATGCAGAAGGCCAGGCAGCAATGTGTTTCCTCCATCGGGGAGCCAGATAGCCACAGCATAGAAGAATCCTCAGGACGAGTTTTCTCCCTGGTCTTCTGGGCAATGCAAGGGGACCCCAGTTTGTAAACCTGAGCTGCACTGGAACAAACACCGCCATGGCAAGTGTTCTCAGAATTCATAGCTGACGTCTTCCCCTCGCATGCATCACGTCGACTTCAGATCCAGCTGGAGACATGTGCTCTCAGCCTTTGAAGACTGTCAGGCCTTTGCAAGATCCACGGTGATGTAGGTGAAACTAGATCATTCACTGGCTCACACCATTCACCTCAGGAGGACTCCTGCTTGCCAAAGTGTTTTCATGGAAGGGCACATGTGTGTGGCATGTCTCTTTCACCTGCTTGTGGACTTCAGGTACATGAGCTAGGTGTCAACCGTGAAAGTGGAGAGGGACGGGAACAGCAGAATTTGCCCCAGTGACAAAGCAGAGAGATGTGTCCTCAGAGCTGCCTGAGAAACAGTCCTGTTGCCGGTCTTCTATTCGCCCCAGGATTACCCTGAGAGGTAACCTGAGGCCGAGTGAATTTTCTTGGAAGAACCGGAGTGCGTGCCGTTCCTTGCTAGGTTCTCATCCCAAAGCCTTCTTGGCTAGTCATAAGGAAACTTGCCCGCGTGTTGCAAGGAAAGTCCGTGTTTTGGATGATCAGTGCTTAATGAAAAGCACTGTGGTCGCCAACTTTCTCAACCCTGCAGGAATACCCGGGGAGGAACGGAGACTTTGCCCAAAGAAACAGAGTGCTTGCAGTGCCTTGTTAGGAGCACATCCAGCACAGGACTTTATCTATGGCGAATGTCAGCCGAGCGCCAGAGTCAAAGTAAGGTGCAGTGTTTCCACCAGCAGAGTCGCAGTCAGCAGTTTCAAAGAGGCCTTCCCCACTAAAGTGCTGTAAATGCGGGTGTGCCTTTCAAAGTCTGAGGATGCGAGCGTCTGCACCGTATTCCAAGGAAGGTCACTGTGTACCACAAGTGGCATCTGTGCCTGCTGAGCACCATCCAGCCACATGGGTCTTTGGACTCTACTGTTTTGTATGCAGGAGGCTGGGCAACAACGTTTTTCCTCCATGGGAGAGCTAGATTTGGAGAGCTTAGAGGAAGCCTGAAGAACACATTGATAACGGGGCTTCTGGGCAAGGCAAGGGGGCCTCATTTTGTAACCCTGAGCTGCTTTTGGAAAACCACCGTGCTTACACGAGTTCTCGGAATTCATACTTGACCTCTTGCTCCCTGAAGCAGCACCTGGACTTTACCTCTAGAGGGAGAAATAGGCAGTCGTCCTCTGAAGGTGGCTAGGCCTTTGGGAGATGTACCATGACCTAGGCGAAACGAAGGCGTTCACTGGCTCGCGCAATTTACTTCAGGAGGAACACTGGCTTTCCAAAGCGCTTTCAGCGAAGAAGTACACTATGTGACATGGGCCTCCTTTGGTTCCCGGGACGTCGACTACATGAGCTGTGTGGCAACCGTGAAAAGGAGGCTGGACGAGAAAAGCGAAATCTGTCCCGTTGGCAACCCGGAGAGCTGGGTGCTCAGAGCTGCCTGAAAAAGGGTCCTGTTGCCCGTCTTGTAATCACCGTAGGAGTTCCCTGGGAGGCAAAGTGAGGAAGAGTGAGTTTTCTCGAAAGAACGAGGGGGTGTGTGCAGTCCCTCACTAGGAGCTCATCCCAAAGCCTTCTTGGCTAGTGGTTCGGAAACCTGCCCCCATGCTGCCAAAGGAAAGTCGGCGAGTGCCGTGAAAAGTGTTGGAGTGCAGCTCTTTCTGAGAAGCCTTAGTGAAGGTACTGCTTTAACACTGGTAGGCCTCTCAGGACTGCAGGGTCTCTCGCGCCTGGACCCAGGTCATGGAAGAACACGGTGTACCCAAAGTGTCAAGTGCGGCTTCTGAGTGAGCTCCAGCCACATGGGTCGTTGGCCTCCACTCTGTGCATGCAGAGGGCAGGGCAACACACGGCTTTCTCCGGCGGAGAGCCAGACCTCCAACTCTGGAAACCAGTCTTGGTAACAGAGTGGGGGCCGGTGTCTTGTGCAATGCATGTCCGACTCCCGGCTTAGATATTAGCTGCACTGAATCATATCCGGAGAGTAACATTGATTTTATGAACTCGAAGCTGACGACCCTTCACCTCAAGCAGAAACGTGACTTTACAACCAGCCTGATATGATGGACCCCTCTCCCGAAGCACTGCTGGGCGATTGAAAGTTCCAAAGTCGACATCGCCTGACTGAAGCACTGTGGTGACTAGGCACGTCACCTCGCGCAGAACCTCTGCTTACAAAAGGGTCCTCACAGGAGCGCCTAGTGTGTCGCATGGCTCTCTCGTAGCTGGGCAGAAGGTGCTGCTCCACAGGCTGGGTTTGCACGTAGAAACTGGATCCTGAGGGCTAAAGCATTCTTTGCCCCTTTGGAAGCAGGAGGCTTGGGGCGAGAAAACTGAACGAAAGGCACGGGGTGGCGCCCATGTTGGACACCCTGCAGGAATTGCCCGGGAGGAAGAGTGAGTTTTCTCGAAAGAAACAGTGCGCCTGCCGTTCCTTGCCAGGAGCTCATGCAGCAGACTGCTTCAGCTAAGGCGAATGTCGACTGAGCGGCATACTCAAAGTAAGGGGCAGTGTTTCCATCAGCAAAGTTGGTGGTCACAAGTAGACCCGAGGCTTTCACCACTGAAGTGCTGTAATGCTGGTGTGCCTTTCACATATCTGAGGACGCTCACGTCTGCACCATTTTCCGAGGAAAATCACTGTGTACCCAAAGTGTCATCTGTGCCTTCTGAGCAACCTCATGCCTCATGATGGTCTTTGGGCTCTACTGTTGGTATGCAGAAGGCCAGGCAGCAATGTGTTTCCTCCATCGGGGAGCCAGATAGCCACAGCATAGAAGAATCCTCAGGACGAGTTTTCTCCCTGGTCTTCTGGGCAATGCAAGGGGACCCCAGTTTGTAAACCTGAGCTGCACTGGAACAAACACCGCCATGGCAAGTGTTCTCAGAATTCATAGCTGACGTCTTCCCCTCGCATGCATCACGTCGACTTCAGATCCAGCTGGAGACATGTGCTCTCAGCCTTTGAAGACTGTCAGGCCTTTGCAAGATCCACGGTGATGTAGGTGAAACTAGATCATTCACTGGCTCACACCATCCACCTCAGGAGGACTCCTGCTTGCCAAAGTGTTTTCATGGAAGGGCACATGTGTGTGGCATGTCTCTTTCACCTGCTTGTGGACTTCAGGTACATGAGCTAGGTGTCAACCGTGAAAGTGGAGAGGGACGGGAACAGCAGAATTTGCCCCAGTGACAAAGCAGAGAGATGTGTCCTCAGAGCTGCCTGAGAAACAGTCCTGTTGCCGGTCTTCTATTCGCCCCAGGATTACCCTGTGAGGTAACCTGAGGCCGAGTGAATTTTCTTGGAAGAACCGGAGTGCGTGCCGTTCCTTGCTAGGTTCTCATCCCAAAGCCTTCTTGGCTAGTCATAAGGAAACTTGCCCGCGTGTTGCAAGGAAAGTCCGTGTTTTGGATGATCAGTGCTTAATGAAAAGCACTGTGGTCGCCAACTTTCTCAACCCTGCAGGAATACCCGGGGAGGAACGGAGACTTTGCCCAAAGAAACAGAGTGCTTGCAGTGCCTTGTTAGGAGCACATCCAGCACAGGACTTTATCTATGGCGAATGTCAGCCGAGCGCCAGAGTCAAAGTAAGGTGCAGTGTTTCCACCAGCAGAGTCGCAGTCAGCAGTTTCAAAGAGGCCTTCCCCACTAAAGTGCTGTAAATGCGGGTGTGCCTTTCAAAGTCTGAGGATGCGAGCGTCTGCACCGTATTCCAAGGAAGGTCACTGTGTACCACAAGTGGCATCTGTGCCTGCTGAGCACCATCCAGCCACATGGGTCTTTGGACTCTACTGTTTTGTATGCAGGAGGCTGGGCAACAACGTTTTTCCTCCATGGGAGAGCTAGATTTGGAGAGCTTAGAGGAAGCCTGAAGAACACGTTGATAACGGGGCTTCTGGGCAATGCAAGGGGGCCTCATTTTGTAACCCTGAGCTGCTTTTGGAAAACCACCGTGCTTACACGAGTTCTCGGAATTCATACTTGACCTCTTGCTCCCTGAAGCAGCACCTGGACTTTACCTCTAGAGGGAGAAATAGGCAGTCGTCCTCTGAAGGTGGCTAGGCCTTCGGGAGATGTACCATGACCTAGGCGAAACGAAGGCGTTCACTGGCTCGCGCAATTTACTTCAGGAGGAACACTGGCTTTCCAAAGCGCTTTCAGCGAAGAAGTACAGTATGTGACATGGGCCTCCTTTGGTTCCCGGGACGTCGACTACATGAGCTGTGTGGCAACCGTGAAAAGGAGGCTGGACGAGAAAAGCGAAATCTGTCCCGTTGGCAACCCGGAGAGCTGGGTGCTCAGAGCTGCCTGAAAAAGGGTCCTGTTGCCCGTCTTGTAATCACCGTAGGAGTTCCCTGGGAGGCAAAGTGAGGAAGAGTGAGTTTTCTCGAAAGAACGAGGGGGTGTGTGCAGTCCCTCACTAGGAGCTCATCCCAAAGCCTTCTTGGCTAGTGGTTCGGAAACCTGCCCCCATGCTGCCAAAGGAAAGTCGGCGAGTGCCGTGAAAAGTGTTGGAGTGCAGCTCTTTCTGAGAAGCCTTAGTGAAGGTACTGCTTTAACACTGGTAGGCCTCTCAGGACTGCAGGGTCTCTCGCGCCTGGACCCAGGTCATGGAAGAACACGGTGTACCCAAAGTGTCAAGTGCGGCTTCTGAGTGAGCTCCAGCCACATGGGTCGTTGGCCTCCACTCTGTGCATGCAGAGGGCAGGGCAACACACGGCTTTCTCCGGCGGAGAGCCAGACCTCCAACTCTGGAAACCAGTCTTGGTAACAGAGTGGGGGCCGGTGTCTTGTGCAATGCATGTCCGACTCCCGGCTTAGATATTAGCTGCACTGAATCATATCCGGAGAGTAACATTGATTTTATGAACTCAAAGCTGACGACCCTTCACCTCAAGCAGAAACGTGACTTTACAACCAGCCTGATATGATGGACCCCTCTCCCGAAGCACTGCTGGGCGATTGAAAGTTCCAAAGTCGACATCGCCTGACTGAAGCACTGTGGTGACTAGGCACGTCACCTCGCGCAGAACCTCTGCTTACAAAAGGGTCCTCACAGGAGCGCCTAGTGTGTCGCATGGCTCTCTCGTAGCTGGGCAGAAGGTGCTGCTCCACAGGCTGGGTTTGCACGTAGAAACTGGATCCTGAGGGCTAAAGCATTCTTTGCCCCTTTGGAAGCAGGAGGCTTGGGGCGAGAAAACTGAACGAAAGGCACGGGGTGGCGCCCATGTTGGACACCCTGCAGGAATTGCCCGGGAGGAAGAGTGAGTTTTCTCGAAAGAAACAGTGCGCCTGCCGTTCCTTGCCAGGAGCTCATGCAGCAGACTGCTTCAGCTAAGGCGAATGTCGACTGAGCGGCATACTCAAAGTAAGGGGCAGTGTTTCCATCAGCAAAGTTGGTGGTCACAAGTAGACCCGAGGCTTTCACCACTGAAGTGCTGTAATGCTGGTGTGCCTTTCACATATCTGAGGACGCTCACGTCTGCACCATTTTCCGAGGAAAATCACTGTGTACCCAAAGTGTCATCTGTGCCTTCTGAGCAACCTCATGCCTCATGATGGTCTTTGGGCTCTACTGTTGGTATGCAGAAGGCCAGGCAGCAATGTGTTTCCTCCATCGGGGAGCCAGATAGCCACAGCATAGAAGAATCCTAAGGACGAGTTTTCTCCCTGGTCTTCTGGGCAATGCAAGGGGACCCCAGTTTGTAAACCTGAGCTGCACTGGAACAAACACCGCCATGGCAAGTGTTCTCAGAATTCATAGCTGACCTCTTCCCCTCGCATGCATCACGTCGACTTCAGATCCAGCTGGAGACATGTGCTCTCAGCCTTTGAAGACTGTCAGGCCTTTGCAAGATCCACGGTGATGTAGGTGAAACTAGATCATTCACTGGCTCACACCATTCACCTCAGGAGGACTCCTGCTTGCCAAAGTGTTTTCATGGAAGGGCACATGTGTGTGGCATGTCTCTTTCACCTGCTTGTGGACTTCAGGTACATGAGCTAGGTGTCAACCGTGAAAGTGGAGAGGGACGGGAACAGCAGAATTTGCCCCAGTGACAAAGCAGAGAGATGTGTCCTCAGAGCTGCCTGAGAAACAGTCCTGTTGCCGGTCTTCTATTCGCCCCAGGATTACCCTGTGAGGTAACCTGAGGCCGAGTGAATTTTCTTGGAAGAACCGGAGTGCGTGCCGTTCCTTGCTAGGTTCTCATCCCAAAGCCTTCTTGGCTAGTCATAAGGAAACTTGCCCGCGTGTTGCAAGGAAAGTCCGTGTTTTGGATGATCAGTGCTTCATGAAAAGCACTGTGGTCGCCAACTTTCTCAACCCTGCAGGAATACCCGGGGAGGAACGGAGACTTTGCCCAAAGAAACAGAGTGCTTGCAGTGCCTTGTTAGGAGCACATCCAGCACAGGACTTTATCTATGGCGAATGTCAGCCGAGCGCCAGAGTCAAAGTAAGGTGCAGTGTTTCCACCAGCAGAGTCGCAGTCAGCAGTTTCAAAGAGGCCTTCCCCACTAAAGTGCTGTAAATGCGGGTGTGCCTTTCAAAGTCTGAGGATGCGAGCGTCTGCACCGTATTCCAAGGAAGGTCCCTGTGTACCAAAAGTGGCATCTGTGCCTGCTGAGCACCATCCAGCCACATGGGTCTTTGGACTCTACTGTTTTGTATGCAGGAGGCTGGGCAACAACGTTTTTCCTCCATGGGAGAGCTAGATTTGGAGAGCTTAGAGGAAGCCTGAAGAACACGTTGATAACGGGGCTTCTGGGCAATGCAAGGGGGACTCATTTTGTAACCCTGAGCTGCTTTTGGAAAACCACCGTGCTTACACGAGTTCTCGGAATTCATACTTGACCTCTTGCTCCCTGAAGCAGCACCTGGACTTTACCTCTAGAGGGAGAAATAGGCAGTCGTCCTCTGAAGGTGGCTAGGCCTTCGGGAGATGTACCATGACCTAGGCGAAACGAAGGCGTTCACTGGCTCGCGCAATTTACTTCAGGAGGAACACTGGCTTTCCAAAGCGCTTTCAGCGAAGAAGTACAGTATGTGACATGGGCCTCCTTTGGTTCCCGGGACGTCAACTACATGAGCTGTGTGGCAACCGTGAAAAGGAGGCTGGACGAGAAAAGCGAAATCTGTCCCGTTGGCAACCCGGAGAGCTGGGTGCTCAGAGCTGCCTGAAAAAGGGTCCTGTTGCCCGTCTTGTAATCACCGTAGGAGTTCCCTGGGAGGCAAAGTGAGGAAGAGTGAGTTTTCTCGAAGAACGAGGGGGTGTGTGCAGTCCCTCACTAGGAGCTCATCCCAAAGCCTTCTTGGCTAGTGGTTCGGAAACCTGCCCCCATGCTGCCAAAGGAAAGTCGGCGAGTGCCGTGAAAAGTGTTGGAGTGCAGCTCTTTCTGAGAAGCCTTAGTGAAGGTACTGCTTTAACACTGGTAGGCCTCTCAGGACTGCAGGGTCTCTCGCGCCTGGACCCAGGTCATGGAAGAACACGGTGTACCCAAAGTGTCAAGTGCGGCTTCTGAGTGAGCTCCAGCCACATGGGTCGTTGGCCTCCACTCTGTGCATGCAGAGGGCAGGGCAACACACGGCTTTCTCCGGCGGAGAGCCAGACCTCCAACTCTGGAAACCAGTCTTGGTAACAGAGTGGGGGCCGGTGTCTTGTGCAATGCATGTCCGACTCCCGGCTTAGATATTAGCTGCACTGAATCATATCCGGAGAGTAACATTGATTTTATGAACTCGAAGCTGACGACCCTTCACCTCAAGCAGAAACGTGACTTTACAACCAGTCTGATATGATGGACCCCTCTCCCGAAGCACTGCTGGGCGATTGAAAGTTCCAAAGTCGACAACGCCTGACTGAAGCACTGTGGTGACTAGGCACGTCACCTCGCGCAGAACCTCTGCTTACAAAAGGGTCCTCACAGGAGCGCCTAGTGTGTCGCATGGCTCTCTCGTAGCTGGGCAGAAGGTGCTGCTCCACAGGCTGGGTTTGCACGTAGAAACTGGATCCTGAGGGCTAAAGCATTCTTTGCCCCTTTGGAAGCAGGAGGCTTGGGGCGAGAAAACTGAACGAAAGGCACGGGGTGGCGCCCATGTTGGACACCCTGCAGGAATTGCCCGGGAGGAAGAGTGAGTTTTCTCGAAAGAAACAGTGCGCCTGCCGTTCCTTGCCAGGAGCTCATGCAGCAGACTGCTTCAGCTAAGGCGAATGTCGACTGAGCGGCATACTCAAAGTAAGGGGCAGTGTTTCCATCAGCAAAGTTGGCGGTCCCAAGTAGACCCGAGGCTTTCACCACTGAAGTGCTGTAATGCTGGTGTGCCTTTCACATATCTGAGGACGCTCACGTCTGCACCATTTTCCGAGGAAAATCACTGTGTACCCAAAGTGTCATCTGTGCCTTCTGAGCAACCTCATGCCTCATGATGGTCTTTGGGCTCTACTGTTGGTATGCAGAAGGCCAGGCAGCAATGTGTTTCCTCCATCGGGGAGCCAGATAGCCACAGCATAGAAGAATCCTCAGGACGAGTTTCCTCCCTGGTCTTCTGGGCAATGCAAGGGGACCCCAGTTTGTAAACCTGAGCTGCACTGGAACAAACACCGCCATGGCAAGTGTTCTCAGAATTCATAGCTGACGTCTTCCCCTCGCATGCATCACGTCGACTTCAGATCCAGCTGGAGACATGTGCTCTCAGCCTTTGAAGACTGTCAGGCCTTTGCAAGATCCACGGTGATGTAGGTGAAACTAGGTCATTCACTGGCTCACACCATTCACCTCAGGAGGACTCCTGCTTGCCAAAGTGTTTTCATGGAAGGGCACATGTGTGTGGCATGTCTCTTTCACCTGCTTGTGGACTTCAGGTACATGAGCTAGGTGTCAACCGTGAAAGTGGAGAGGGACGGGAACAGCACAATTTGCCCCAGTGACAAAGCAGAGAGATGTGTCCTCAGAGCTGCCCGAGAAACAGTCCTGTTGCCGGTCTTCTATTCACCCCAGGATTACCCTGAGAGGTAACCTGAGGCCGAGTGAATTTTCTTGGAAGAACCGGAGTGCGTGCCGTTCCTTGCTAGGTTCTCATCCCAAAGCCTTCTTGGCTAGTCATAAGGAAACTTGCCCGCGTGTTGCAAGGAAAGTCCGTGTTTTGGATGATCAGTGCTTAATGAAAAGCACTGTGGTCGCCAACTTTCTCAACCCTGCAGGAATACCCGGGGAGGAACGGAGACTTTGCCCAAAGAAACAGAGTGCTTGCAGTGCCTTGTTAGGAGCACATCCAGCACAGGACTTTATCTATGGCGAATGTCAGCCGAGCACCAGAGTCAAAGTAAGGTGCAGTGTTTCCACCAGCAGAGTCGCAGTCAGCAGTTTCAAAGAGGCCTTCCCCACTAAAGTGCTGTAAATGCGGGTGTGCCTTTCAAAGTCTGAGGATGCGAGCGTCTGCACCGTATTCCAAGGAAGGTCACTGTGTACCACAAGTGGCATCTGTGCCTGCTGAGCACCATCCAGCCACATGGGTCTTTGGACTCTACTGTTTTGTATGCAGGAGGCTGGGCAACAACGTTTTTCCTCCATGGGAGAGCTAGATTTGGAGAGCTTAGAGGAAGCCTGAAGAACACGTTGATAACGGGGCTTCTGGGCAATGCAAGGGGGCCTCATTTTGTAACCCTGAGCTGCTTTTGGAAAACCACCGTGCTTACACGAGTTCTCGGAATTCATACTTGACCTCTTGCTCCCTGAAGCAGCACCTGGACTTTACCTCTAGAGGGAGAAATAGGCAGTCGTCCTCTGAAGGTGGCTAGGCCTTCGGGAGATGTACCATGACCTAGGCGAAACGAAGGCGTTCACTGGCTCGCGCAATTTACTTCAGGAGGAACACTGGCTTTCCAAAGCGCTTTCAGCGAAGAAGTACAGTATGTGACATGGGCCTCCTTTGGTTCCCGGGACGTCAACTACATGAGCTGTGTGGCAACCGTGAAAAGGAGGCTGGACGAGAAAAGCGAAATCTGTCCCGTTGGCAACCCGGAGAGCTGGGTGCTCAGAGCTGCCTGAAAAAGGGTCCTGTTGCCCGTCTTGTAATCACCGTAGGAGTTCCCTGGGAGGCAAAGTGAGGAAGAGTGAGTTTTCTCGAAAGAACGAGGGGGTGTGTGCAGTCCCTCACTAGGAGCTCATCCCAAAGCCTTCTTGGCTAGTGGTTCGGAAACCTGCCCCCATGCTGCCAAAGGAAAGTCCGCGAGTGCCGTGAAAAGTGTTGGAGTGCAGCTCTTTCTGAGAAGCCTTAGTGAAGGTACTGCTTTAACACTGGTAGGCCTCTCAGGACTGCAGGGTCTCTCGCGCCTGGACCCAGGTCATGGAAGAACACGGTGTACCCAAAGTGTCAAGTGCGGCTTCTGAGTGAGCTCCAGCCACATGGGTCGTTGGCCTCCACTCTGTGCATGCAGAGGGCAGGGCAACACACGGCTTTCTCCGGCGGAGAGCCAGACCTCCAACTCTGGAAACCAGTCTTGGTAACAGAGTGGGGGCCGGTGTCTTGTGCAATGCATGTCCGACTCCCGGCTTAGATATTAGCTGCACTGAATCATATCCGGAGAGTAACATTGATTTTATGAACTCGAAGCTGACGACCCTTCACCTCAAGCAGAAATGTGACTTTACAACCAGTCTGATATGATGGACCCCTCTCCCGAAGCACTGCTGGGCGATTGAAAGTTCCAAAGTCGACAACGCCTGACTGAAGCACTGTGGTGACTAGGCACGTCACCTCGCGCAGAACCTCTGCTTACAAAAGGGTCCTCACAGGAGCGCCTAGTGTGTCGCATGGCTCTCTCGTAGCTGGGCAGAAGGTGCTGCTCCACAGGCTGGGTTTGCACGTAGAAACTGGATCCTGAGGGCTAAAGCATTCTTTGCCCCTTTGGAAGCAGGAGGCTTGGGGCGAGAAAACTGAACGAAAGGCACGGGGTGGCGCCCATGTTGGACACCCTGCAGGAATTGCCCGGGAGGAAGAGTGAGTTTTCTCGAAAGAAACAGTGCGCCTGCCGTTCCTTGCCAGGAGCTCATGCAGCAGACTGCTTCAGCTAAGGCGAATGTCGACTGAGCGGCATACTCAAAGTAAGGGGCAGTGTTTCCATCAGCAAAGTTGGCGGTCCCAAGTAGACCCGAGGCTTTCACCACTGAAGTGCTGTAATGCTGGTGTGCCTTTCACATATCTGAGGACGCTCACGTCTGCACCATTTTCCGAGGAAAATCACTGTGTACCCAAAGTGTCATCTGTGCCTTCTGAGCAACCTCATGCCTCATGATGGTCTTTGGGCTCTACTGTTGGTATGCAGAAGGCCAGGCAGCAATGTGTTTCCTCCATCGGGGAGCCAGATAGCCACAGCATAGAAGAATCCTCAGGACGAGTTTCCTCCCTGGTCTTCTGGGCAATGCAAGGGGACCCCAGTTTGTAAACCTGAGCTGCACTGGAACAAACACCGCCATGGCAAGTGTTCTCAGAATTCATAGCTGACGTCTTCCCCTCGCATGCATCACGTCGACTTCAGATCCAGCTGGAGACATGTGCTCTCAGCCTTTGAAGACTGTCAGGCCTTTGCAAGATCCACGGTGATGTAGGTGAAACTAGATCATTCACTGGCTCACACCATTCACCTCAGGAGGACTCCTGCTTGCCAAAGTGTTTTCATGGAAGGGCACATGTGTGTGGCATGTCTCTTTCACCTGCTTGTGGACTTCAGGTACATGAGCTAGGTGTCAACCGTGAAAGTGGAGAGGGACGGGAACAGCACAATTTGCCCCAGTGACAAAGCAGAGAGATGTGTCCTCAGAGCTGCCCGAGAAACAGTCCTGTTGCCGGTCTTCTATTCACCCCAGGATTACCCTGAGAGGTAACCTGAGGCCGAGTGAATTTTCTTGGAAGAACCGGAGTGCGTGCCGTTCCTTGCTAGGTTCTCATCCCAAAGCCTTCTTGGCTAGTCATAAGGAAACTTGCCCGCGTGTTGCAAGGAAAGTCCGTGTTTTGGATGATCAGTGCTTAATGAAAAGCACTGTGGTCGCCAACTTTCTCAACCCTGCAGGAATACCCGGGGAGGAACGGAGACTTTGCCCAAAGAAACAGAGTGCTTGCAGTGCCTTGTTAGGAGCACATCCAGCACAGGACTTTATCTATGGCGAATGTCAGCCGAGCGCCAGAGTCAAAGTAAGGTGCAGTGTTTCCACCAGCAGAGTCGCAGTCAGCAGTTTCAAAGAGGCCTTCCCCACTAAAGTGCTGTAAATGCGGGTGTGCCTTTCAAAGTCTGAGGATGCGAGCGTCTGCACCGTATTCCAAGGAAGGTCACTGTGTACCACAAGTGGCATCTGTGCCTGCTGAGCACCATCCAGCCACATGGGTCTTTGGACTCTACTGTTTTGTATGCAGGAGGCTGGGCAACAACGTTTTTCCTCCATGGGAGAGCTAGATTTGGAGAGCTTAGAGGAAGCCTGAAGAACACGTTGATAACGGGGCTTCTGGGCAATGCAAGGGGGCCTCATTTTGTAACCCTGAGCTGCTTTTGGAAAACCACCGTGCTTACACGAGTTCTCGGAATTCATACTTGACCTCTTGCTCCCTGAAGCAGCACCTGGACTTTACCTCTAGAGGGAGAAATAGGCAGTCGTCCTCTGAAGGTGGCTAGGCCTTCGGGAGATGTACCATGACCTAGGCGAAACGAAGGCGTTCACTGGCTCGCGCAATTTACTTCAGGAGGAACACTGGCTTTCCAAAGCGCTTTCAGCGAAGAAGTACAGTATGTGACATGGGCCTCCTTTGGTTCCCGGGACGTCAACTACATGAGCTGTGTGGCAACCGTGAAAAG
The DNA here is from genome assembly GCF_028564815.1 of Eubalaena glacialis. Taxonomy (NCBI): domain Eukaryota; kingdom Metazoa; phylum Chordata; class Mammalia; order Artiodactyla; family Balaenidae; genus Eubalaena; species Eubalaena glacialis. The sequence goes on from NC_083718.1 coordinate 36,377,144, forward strand.
GAGGCTGGACGAGAAAAGCGAAATCTGTCCCGTTGGCAACCCGGAGAGCTGGGTGCTCAGAGCTGCCTGAAAAAGGGTCCTGTTGCCCGTCTTGTAATCACCGTAGGAGTTCCCTGGGAGGCAAAGTGAGGAAGAGTGAGTTTTCTCGAAAGAACGAGGGGGTGTGTGCAGTCCCTCACTAGGAGCTCATCCCAAAGCCTTCTTGGCTAGTGGTTCGGAAACCTGCCCCCATGCTGCCAAAGGAAAGTCCGCGAGTGCCGTGAAAAGTGTTGGAGTGCAGCTCTTTCTGAGAAGCCTTAGTGAAGGTACTGCTTTAACACTGGTAGGCCTCTCAGGACTGCAGGGTCTCTCGCGCCTGGACCCAGGTCATGGAAGAACACGGTGTACCCAAAGTGTCAAGTGCGGCTTCTGAGTGAGCTCCAGCCACATGGGTCGTTGGCCTCCACTCTGTGCATGCAGAGGGCAGGGCAACACACGGCTTTCTCCGGCGGAGAGCCAGACCTCCAACTTTGGAAACCAGTCTTGGTAACAGAGTGGGGGCCGGTGTCTTGTGCAATGCATGTCCGACTCCCGGCTTAGATATTAGCTGCACTGAATCATATCCGGAGAGTAACATTGATTTTATGAACTCGAAGCTGACGACCCTTCACCTCAAGCAGAAATGTGACTTTACAACCAGTCTGATATGATGGACCCCTCTCCCGAAGCACTGCTGGGCGATTGAAAGTTCCAAAGTCGACAACGCCTGACTGAAGCACTGTGGTGACTAGGCACGTCACCTCGCGCAGAACGTCTGCTTACAAAAGGGTCCTCACAGGAGCGCCTAGTGTGTCGCATGGCTCTCTCGTAGCTGGGCAGAAGGTGCTGCTCCACAGGCTGGGTTTGCACGTAGAAACTGGATCCTGAGGGCTAAAGCATTCTTTGCCCCTTTGGAAGCAGGAGGCTTGGGGCGAGAAAACTGAACGAAAGGCACGGGGTGGCGCCCATGTTGGACACCCTGCAGGAATTGCCCGGGAGGAAGAGTGAGTTTTCTCGAAAGAAACAGTGCGCCTGCCGTTCCTTGCCAGGAGCTCATGCAGCAGACTGCTTCAGCTAAGGCGAATGTCGACTGAGCGGCATACTCAAAGTAAGGGGCAGTGTTTCCATCAGCAAAGTTGGCGGTCCCAAGTAGACCCGAGGCTTTCACCACTGAAGTGCTGTAATGCTGGTGTGCCTTTCACATATCTGAGGACGCTCACGTCTGCACCATTTTCCGAGGAAAATCACTGTGTACCCAAAGTGTCATCTGTGCCTTCTGAGCAACCTCATGCCTCATGATGGTCTTTGGGCTCTACTGTTGGTATGCAGAAGGCCAGGCAGCAATGTGTTTCCTCCATCGGGGAGCCAGATAGCCACAGCATAGAAGAATCCTCAGGACGAGTTTCCTCCCTGGTCTTCTGGGCAATGCAAGGGGACCCCAGTTTGTAAACCTGAGCTGCACTGGAACAAACACCGCCATGGCAAGTGTTCTCAGAATTCATAGCTGACGTCTTCCCCTCGCATGCATCACGTCGACTTCAGATCCAGCTGGAGACATGTGCTCTCAGCCTTTGAAGACTGTCAGGCCTTTGCAAGATCCACGGTGATGTAGGTGAAACTAGATCATTCACTGGCTCACACCATTCACCTCAGGAGGACTCCTGCTTGCCAAAGTGTTTTCATGGAAGGGCACATGTGTGTGGCATGTCTCTTTCACCTGCTTGTGGACTTCAGGTACATGAGCTAGGTGTCAACCGTGAAAGTGGAGAGGGACGGGAACAGCACAATTTGCCCCAGTGACAAAGCAGAGAGATGTGTCCTCAGAGCTGCCCGAGAAACAGTCCTGTTGCCGGTCTTCTATTCACCCCAGGATTACCCTGAGAGGTAACCTGAGGCCGAGTGAATTTTCTTGGAAGAACCGGAGTGCGTGCCGTTCCTTGCTAGGTTCTCATCCCAAAGCCTTCTTGGCTAGTCATAAGGAAACTTGCCCGCGTGTTGCAAGGAAAGTCCGTGTTTTGGATGATCAGTGCTTAATGAAAAGCACTGTGGTCGCCAACTTTCTCAACCCTGCAGGAATACCCGGGGAGGAACGGAGACTTTGCCCAAAGAAACAGAGTGCTTGCAGTGCCTTGTTAGGAGCACATCCAGCACAGGACTTTATCTATGGCGAATGTCAGCCGAGCGCCAGAGTCAAAGTAAGGTGCAGTGTTTCCACCAGCAGAGTCGCAGTCAGCAGTTTCAAAGAGGCCTTCCCCACTAAAGTGCTGTAAATGCGGGTGTGCCTTTCAAAGTCTGAGGATGCGAGCGTCTGCACCGTATTCCAAGGAAGGTCACTGTGTACCACAAGTGGCATCTGTGCCTGCTGAGCACCATCCAGCCACATGGGTCTTTGGACTCTACTGTTTTGTATGCAGGAGGCTGGGCAACAACGTTTTTCCTCCATGGGAGAGCTAGATTTGGAGAGCTTAGAGGAAGCCTGAAGAACACGTTGATAACGGGGCTTCTGGGCAATGCAAGGGGGCCTCATTTTGTAACCCTGAGCTGCTTTTGGAAAACCACCGTGCTTACACGAGTTCTCGGAATTCATACTTGACCTCTTGCTCCCTGAAGCAGCACCTGGACTTTACCTCTAGAGGGAGAAATAGGCAGTCGTCCTCTGAAGGTGGCTAGGCCTTCGGGAGATGTACCATGACCTAGGCGAAACGAAGGCGTTCACTGGCTCGCGCAATTTACTTCAGGAGGAACACTGGCTTTCCAAAGCGCTTTCAGCGAAGAAGTACAGTATGTGACATGGGCCTCCTTTGGTTCCCGGGACGTCAACTACATGAGCTGTGTGGCAACCGTGAAAAGGAGGCTGGACGAGAAAAGCGAAATCTGTCCCGTTGGCAACCCGGAGAGCTGGGTGCTCAGAGCTGCCTGAAAAAGGGTCCTGTTGCCCGTCTTGTAATCACCGTAGGAGTTCCCTGGGAGGCAAAGTGAGGAAGAGTGAGTTTTCTCGAAAGAACGAGGGGGTGTGTGCAGTCCCTCACTAGGAGCTCATCCCAAAGCCTTCTTGGCTAGTGGTTCGGAAACCTGCCCCCATGCTGCCAAAGGAAAGTTGGCGAGTGCCGTGAAAAGTGTTGGAGTGCAGCTCTTTCTGAGAAGCCTTAGTGAAGGTACTGCTTTAACACTGGTAGGCCTCTCAGGACTGCAGGGTCTCTCGCGCCTGGACCCAGGTCATGGAAGAACACGGTGTACCCAAAGTGTCAAGTGCGGCTTCTGAGTGAGCTCCAGCCACATGGGTCGTTGGCCTCCACTCTGTGCATGCAGAGGGCAGGGCAACACACGGCTTTCTCCGGCGGAGAGCCAGACCTCCAACTCTGGAAACCAGTCTTGGTAACAGAGTGGGGGCCGGTGTCTTGTGCAATGCATGTCCGACTCCCGGCTTAGATATTAGCTGCACTGAATCATATCCGGAGAGTAACATTGATTTTATGAACTCGAAGCTGACGACCCTTCACCTCAAGCAGAAATGTGACTTTACAACCAGTCTGATATGATGGGCCCCTCTCCCGAAGCACTGCTGGGCGATTGAAAGTTCTAAAGTCGACAACGCCTGACTGAAGCACTGTGGTGACTAGGCACGTCACCTCGCGCAGAACCTCTGCTTACAAAAGGGTCCTCACAGGAGCGCCTAGTGTGTCGCATGGCTCTCTCGTAGCTGGGCAGAAGGTGCTGCTCCACAGGCTGGGTTTGCACGTAGAAACTGGATCCTGAGGGCTAAAGCATTCTTTGCCCCTTTGGAAGCAGGAGGCTTGGGGCGAGAAAACTGAATGAAAGGCACGGGGTGGCGCCCATGTTGGACACCCTGCAGGAATTGCCCGGGAGGAAGAGTGAGTTTTCTCGAAAGAAACAGTGCGCCTGCCGTTCCTTGCCAGGAGCTCATGCAGCAGACTGCTTCAGCTAAGGCGAATGTCGACTGAGCGGCATACTCAAAGTAAGGGGCAGTGTTTCCATCAGCAAAGTTGGCGGTCACAAGTAGACCCGAGGCTTTCACCACTGAAGTGCTGTAATGCTGGTGTGCCTTTCACATATCTGAGGACGCTCACGTCTGCACCATTTTCCGAGGAAAATCACTGTGTACCCAAAGTGTCATCTGTGCCTTCTGAGCAACCTCATGCCTCATGATGGTCTTTGGGCTCTACTGTTGGTATGCAGAAGGCCAGGCAGCAATGTGTTTCCTCCATCGGGGAGCCAGATAGCCACAGCATAGAAGAATCCTCAGGACGAGTTTCCTCCCTGGTCTTCTGGGCAATGCAAGGGGACCCCAGTTTGTAAACCTGAGCTGCACTGGAACAAACACCGCCATGGCAAGTGTTCTCAGAATTCATAGCTGACGTCTTCCCCTCGCATGCATCACGTCGACTTCAGATCCAGCTGGAGACATGTGCTCTCAGCCTTTGAAGACTGTCAGGCCTTTGCAAGATCCACGGTGATGTAGGTGAAACTAGGTCATTCACTGGCTCACACCATTCACCTCAGGAGGACTCCTGCTTGCCAAAGTGTTTTCATGGAAGGGCACATGTGTGTGGCATGTCTCTTTCACCTGCTTGTGGACTTCAGGTACATGAGCTAGGTGTCAACCGTGAAAGTGGAGAGGGACGGGAACAGCACAATTTGCCCCAGTGACAAAGCAGAGAGATGTGTCCTCAGAGCTGCCCGAGAAACAGTCCTGTTGCCGGTCTTCTATTCACCCCAGGATTACCCTGAGAGGTAACTTGAGGCCGAGTGAATTTTCTTGGAAGAACCGGAGTGCGTGCCGTTCCTTGCTAGGTTCTCATCCCAAAGCCTTCTTGGCTAGTCATAAGGAAACTTGCCCGCGTGTTGCAAGGAAAGTCCGTGTTTTGGATGATCAGTGCTTAATGAAAAGCACTGTGGTCGCCAACTTTCTCAACCCTGCAGGAATACCCGGGGAGGAACGGAGACTTTGCCCAAAGAAACAGAGTGCTTGCAGTGCCTTGTTAGGAGCACATCCAGCACAGGACTTTATCTATGGCGAATGTCAGCCGAGCACCAGAGTCAAAGTAAGGTGCAGTGTTTCCACCAGCAGAGTCGCAGTCAGCAGTTTCAAAGAGGCCTTCCCCACTAAAGTGCTGTAAATGCGGGTGTGCCTTTCAAAGTCTGAGGATGCGAGCGTCTGCACCGTATTCCAAGGAAGGTCACTGTGTACCACAAGTGGCATCTGTGCCTGCTGAGCACCATCCAGCCACATGGGTCTTTGGACTCTACTGTTTTGTATGCAGGAGGCTGGGCAACAACGTTTTTCCTCCATGGGAGAGCTAGATTTGGAGAGCTTAGAGGAAGCCTGAAGAACACGTTGATAACGGGGCTTCTGGGCAATGCAAGGGGGCCTCATTTTGTAACCCTGAGCTGCTTTTGGAAAACCACCGTGCTTACACGAGTTCTCGGAATTCATACTTGACCTCTTGCTCCCTGAAGCAGCACCTGGACTTTACCTCTAGAGGGAGAAATAGGCAGTCGTCCTCTGAAGGTGGCTAGGCCTTTGGGAGATGTACCATGACCTAGGCGAAATGAAGGCGTTCACTGGCTCGCGCAATTTACTTCAGGAGGAACACTGGCTTTCCAAAGCGCTTTCAGCGAAGAAGTACAGTATGTGACATGGGCCTCCTTTGGTTCCCGGGACGTCAACTACATGAGCTGTGTGGCAACCGTGAAAAGGAGGCTGGACGAGAAAAGCGAAATCTGTCCCGTTGGCAACCCGGAGAGCTGGGTGCTCAGAGCTGCCTGAAAAAGGGTCCTGTTGCCCGTCTTGTAATCACCGTAGGAGTTCCCTGGGAGGCAAAGTGAGGAAGAGTGAGTTTTCTCGAAAGAACGAGGGGGTGTGTGCAGTCCCTCACTAGGAGCTCATCCCAAAGCCTTCTTGGCTAGTGGTTCGGAAACCTGCCCCCATGCTGCCAAAGGAAAGTCCGCGAGTGCCGTGAAAAGTGTTGGAGTGCAGCTCTTTCTGAGAAGCCTTAGTGAAGGTACTGCTTTAACACTGGTAGGCCTCTCAGGACTGCAGGGTCTCTCGCGCCTGGACCCAGGTCATGGAAGAACACGGTGTACCCAAAGTGTCAAGTGCGGCTTCTGAGTGAGCTCCAGCCACATGGGTCGTTGGCCTCCACTCTGTGCATGCAGAGGGCAGGGCAACACACGGCTTTCTCCGGCGGAGAGCCAGACCTCCAACTTTGGAAACCAGTCTTGGTAACAGAGTGGGGGCCGGTGTCTTGTGCAATGCATGTCCGACTCCCGGCTTAGATATTAGCTGCACTGAATCATATCCGGAGAGTAACATTGATTTTATGAACTCGAAGCTGACGACCCTTCACCTCAAGCAGAAACGTGACTTTACAACCAGTCTGATATGATGGACCCCTCTCCCGAAGCACTGCTGGGCGATTGAAAGTTCCAAAGTCGACAACGCCTGACTGAAGCACTGTGGTGACTAGGCACGTCACCTCGCGCAGAACCTCTGCTTACAAAAGGGTCCTCACAGGAGCGCCTAGTGTGTCGCATGGCTCTCTCGTAGCTGGGCAGAAGGTGCTGCTCCACAGGCTGGGTTTGCACGTAGAAACTGGATCCTGAGGGCTAAAGCATTCTTTGCCCCTTTGGAAGCAGGAGGCTTGGGGCGAGAAAACTGAACGAAAGGCACGGGGTGGCGCCCATGTTGGACACCCTGCAGGAATTGCCCGGGAGGAAGAGTGAGTTTTCTCGAAAGAAACAGTGCGCCTGCCGTTCCTTGCCAGGAGCTCATGCAGCAGACTGCTTCAGCTAAGGCGAATGTCGACTGAGCGGCATACTCAAAGTAAGGGGCAGTGTTTCCATCAGCAAAGTTGGCGGTCCCAAGTAGACCCGAGGCTTTCACCACTGAAGTGCTGTAATGCTGGTGTGCCTTTCACATATCTGAGGACGCTCACGTCTGCACCATTTTCCGAGGAAAATCACTGTGTACCCAAAGTGTCATCTGTGCCTTCTGAGCAACCTCATGCCTCATGATGGTCTTTGGGCTCTACTGTTGGTATGCAGAAGGCCAGGCAGCAATGTGTTTCCTCCATCGGGGAGCCAGATAGCCACAGCATAGAAGAATCCTCAGGACGAGTTTCCTCCCTGGTCTTCTGGGCAATGCAAGGGGACCCCAGTTTGTAAACCTGAGCTGCACTGGAACAAACACCGCCATGGCAAGTGTTCTCAGAATTCATAGCTGACGTCTTCCCCTCGCATGCATCACGTCGACTTCAGATCCAGCTGGAGACATGTGCTCTCAGCCTTTGAAGACTGTCAGGCCTTTGCAAGATCCACGGTGATGTAGGTGAAACTAGGTCATTCACTGGCTCACACCATTCACCTCAGGAGGACTCCTGCTTGCCAAAGTGTTTTCATGGAAGGGCACATGTGTGTGGCATGTCTCTTTCACCTGCTTGTGGACTTCAGGTACATGAGCTAGGTGTCAACCGTGAAAGTGGAGAGGGACGGGAACAGCACAATTTGCCCCAGTGACAAAGCAGAGAGATGTGTCCTCAGAGCTGCCCGAGAAACAGTCCTGTTGCCGGTCTTCTATTCACCCCAGGATTACCCTGAGAGGTAACCTGAGGCCGAGTGAATTTTCTTGGAAGAACCGGAGTGCGTGCCGTTCCTTGCTAGGTTCTCATCCCAAAGCCTTCTTGGCTAGTCATAAGGAAACTTGCCCGCGTGTTGCAAGGAAAGTCCGTGTTTTGGATGATCAGTGCTTCATGAAAAGCACTGTGGTCGCCAACTTTCTCAACCCTGCAGGAATACCCGGGGAGGAACGGAGACTTTGCCCAAAGAAACAGAGTGCTTGCAATGCCTTGCTAGGAGCACATCCAGCACAGGACTTTATCTATGGCGAATGTCAGCCGAGCGCCAGAGTCAAAGTAAGGTGCAGTGTTTCCACCAGCAGAGTCGCAGTCAGCAGTTTCAAAGAGGCCTTCCCCACTAAAGTGCTGTAAATGCGGGTGTGCCTTTCAAAGTCTGAGGATGCGAGCGTCTGCACCGTATTCCAAGGAAGGTCCCTGTGTACCAAAAGTGGCATCTGTGCCTGCTGAGCACCATCCAGCCACATGGGTCTTTGGACTCTACTGTTTTGTATGCAGGAGGCTGGGCAACAACGTTTTTCCTCCATGGGAGAGCTAGATTTGGAGAGCTTAGAGGAAGCCTGAAGAACACGTTGATAACGGGGCTTCTGGGCAATGCAAGGGGGCCTCATTTTGTAACCCTGAGCTGCTTTTGGAAAACCACCGTGCTTACACGAGTTCTCGGAATTCTTGACCTCTTGCTCCCTGAAGCAGCACCTGGACTTTACCTCTAGAGGGAGAAATAGGCAGTCATCCTCTGAAGGTGGCTAGGCCTTTGTGAGATGTACCATGACCTAGGCGAAACAAAGGCGTTCACTGGCTCCCGCAATTTACTTCAGGAGGAACACTGGCTTTCCAAAGCGCTTTCAGCGAAGAAGTACAGTATGTGACATGGGCCTCCTTTGGTTCCCGGAACGTCAACTACATGAGCTGTGTGGCAACCGTGAAAAGGAGGCTGGACGAGAAAAGCGAAATCTGTCCCGTTGGCAACCCGGAGAGCTGGGTGCTCAGAGCTGCCTGAAAAAGGGTCCTGTTGCCCGTCTTGTACTCACCGTAGGAGTTCCCTGGGAGGCAAAGTGAGGAAGAGTGAGTTTTCTCGAAAGAACGAGGGGGTGTGTGCAGTTCCTCACTAGGAGCTCATCCCATAGCCTTCTTGGCTAGTGGTTCGGAAACCTGCCCCCATGCTGCCAAAGGAAGGTCCACGAGTGCCGTGAAAAGTGTTGGAGTGCAGCTCTTTCTGAGAAGCCTTAGTGAAGGTACTGCTTTAACACTGGTAGGCCTCTCAGGACTGCAGGGTCTCTCGCGCCTGGACCCAGGTCATGGAGAACACGGTGTACCCAAAGTGTCAACTGCGGCTTCTGAGTAACCTCCAGCCACATGGGTCGTTGGCCTCCACTCTGTGCATGCAGAGGGCAGGGCAACACACGGCTTGCTCCGGCGGAGAGCCAGACCTCCACCTCTGGAAACCAGTCTTGGTAACAGAGTGGGGGACGGTGTCATGAGCAATGCATGTCACACTCCCGGCTTAGATATTAGCTGCCCTGAATCATATCCGGAGAGTAACATTGATTTTATGAACTCAAAGCTGACGACCCTTCACCTCAAGCAGAAATGTGACTTTACAACCAGTCTGATATGATGGACCCCTCTCCCGAAGCACTGCTGGGCGATTGAAAGTTCCAAAGTCGACATCGCCTGACTGAAGCACTGTGGTGACTAGGCACGTCACCTCGCGCAGAACCTCTGCTTACAAAAGGGTCCTCACAGGAGCGCCTAGTGTGTCGCATGGCTCTCTCGTAGCTGGGCAGAAGGTGCTGCTCCACAGGCTGGGTTTGCACGTAGAAACTGGATCCTGAGGGCTAAAGCATTCTTTGCCCCTTTGGAAGCAGGAGGCTTGGGGCGAGAAAACTGAAGGAAAGTCACGGGGTGGCGCCCATGTTGGACACCCTGCAGGAATTGCCCGGGAGGAAGAGTGAGTTTTCTCGAAAGAAACAGTGCGCCTGCCGTTCCTTGCCAGGAGCTCATGCAGCAGACTGCTTCAGCTAAGGCGAATGTCGACTGAGCGGCATACTCAAAGTAAGGGGCAGTGTTTCCATCAGCAAAGTTGGTGGTCACAAGTAGACCCGAGGCTTTCACCACTGAAGTGCTGTAATGCTGGTGTGCCTTTCACATATCTGAGGACGCTCACGTCTGCACCATTTTCCGAGGAAAATCACTGTGTACCCAAAGTGTCATCTGTGCCTTCTGAGCAACCTCATGCCTCATGATGGTCTTTGGGCTCTACTGTTGGTATGCAGAAGGCCAGGCAGCAATGTGTTTCCTCCATCGGGGAGCCAGATAGCCACAGCATAGAAGAATCCTCAGGACGAGTTTCCTCCCTGGTCTTCTGGGCAATGCAAGGGGACCCCAGTTTGTAAACCTGAGCTGCACTGGAACAAACACCGCCATGGCAAGTGTTCTCAGAATTCATAGCTGACGTCTTCCCCTCGCATGCATCACGTCGACTTCAGATCCAGCTGGAGACATGTGCTCTCAGCCTTTGAAGACTGTCAGGCCTTTGCAAGATCCACGGTGATGTAGGTGAAACTAGGTCATTCACTGGCTCACACCATTCACCTCAGGAGGACTCCTGCTTGCCAAAGTGTTTTCATGGAAGGGCACATGTGTGTGGCATGTCTCTTTCACCTGCTTGTGGACTTCAGGTACATGAGCTAGGTGTCAACCGTGAAAGTGGAGAGGGACGGGAACAGCACAATTTGCCCCAGTGACAAAGCAGAGAGATGTGTCCTCAGAGCTGCCCGAGAAACAGTCCTGTTGCCGGTCTTCTATTCACCCCAGGATTACCCTGAGAGGTAACCTGAGGCCGAGTGAATTTTCTTGGAAGAACCGGAGTGCGTGCCGTTCCTTGCTAGGTTCTCATCCCAAAGCCTTCTTGGCTAGTCATAAGGAAACTTGCCCGCGTGTTGCAAGGAAAGTCCGTGTTTTGGATGATCAGTGCTTCATGAAAAGCACTGTGGTCGCCAACTTTCTCAACCCTGCAGGAACACCCGGGGAGGAACGGAGACTTTGCCCAAAGAAACAGAGTGCTTGCAATGCCTTGCTAGGAGCACATCCAGCACAGGACTTTATCTATGGCGAATGTCAGCCGAGCGCCAGAGTCAAAGTAAGGTGCAGTGTTTCCACCAGCAGAGTCGCAGTCAGCAGTTTCAAAGAGGCCTTCCCCACTAAAGTGCTGTAAATGCGGGTGTGCCTTTCAAAGTCTGAGGATGCGAGCGTCTGCACCGTATTCCAAGGAAGGTCCCTGTGTACCAAAAGTGGCATCTGTGCCTGCTGAGCACCATCCAGCCACATGGGTCTTTGGACGCTACTGTTTTGTATGCAGGAGGCTGGGCAACAACGTTTTTCCTCCATGGGAGAGCTAGATTTGGAGAGCTTAGAGGAAGCCTGAAGAACACGTTGATACCGGGGCTTCTGGGCAATGCAAGGGGGCCTCATTTTGTAACCCTGAGCTGCTTTTGGAAAACCACCGTGCTTACACGAGTTCTCGGAATTCTTGACCTCTTGCTCCCTGAAGCAGCACCTGGACTTTACCTCTAGAGGGAGAAATAGGCAGTCATCCTCTGAAGGTGGCTAGGCCTTTGTGAGATGTACCATGACCTAGGCGAAACAAAGGCGTTCACTGGCTCGCGCAATTTACTTCAGGAGGAACACTGGCTTTCCAAAGCGCTTTCAGCGAAGAAGTACAGTATGTGACATGGGCCTCCTTTGGTTCCCGGAACGTCAACTACATGAGCTGTGTGGCAACCGTGAAAAGGAGGCTGGACGAGAAAAGCGAAATCTGTCCCGTTGGCAACCCGGAGAGCTGGGTGCTCAGAGCTGCCTGAAAAAGGGTCCTGTTGCCCGTCTTGTACTCACCGTAGGAGTTCCCTGGGAGGCAAAGTGAGGAAGAGTGAGTTTTCTCGCAAGAACGAGGGGGTGTGTGCAGTTCCTCACTAGGAGCTCATCCCATAGCCTTCTTGGCTAGTGGTTCGGAAACCTGCCCCCATGCTGCCAAAGGAAGGTCCACGAGTGCCGTGAAAAGTGTTGGAGTGCAGCTCTTTCTGAGAAGCCTTAGTGAAGGTACTGCTTTAACACTGGTAGGCCTCTCAGGACTGCAGGGTCTCTCGCGCCTGGACCCAGGTCATGGAGAACACGGTGTACCCAAAGTGTCAAGTGCGGCTTCTGAGTGAGCTCCAGCCACATGGGTCGTTGGCCTCCACTCTGTGCATGCAGAGGGCAGGGCAACACACGGCTTGCTCCGGCGGAGAGCCAGACCTCCACCTCTGGAAACCAGTCTTGGTAACAGAGTGGGGGACGGTGTCATGAGCAATGCATGTCACACTCCCGGCTTAGATATTAGCTGCCCTGAATCATATCCGGAGAGTAACATTGATTTTATGAACTCAAAGCTGACGGCCCTTCACCTCAAGCAGAAATGTGACTTTACAACCAGTCTGATATGATGGACCCCTCTCCCGAAGCACTGCTGGGCGATTGAAAGTTCCAAAGTCGACATCGCCTGACTGAAGCACTGTGGTGACTAGGCACGTCACCTCGCGCAGAACCTCTGCTTACAAAAGGGTCCTCACAGGAGCGCCTAGTGTGTCGCATGGCTCTCTCGTAGCTGGGCAGAAGGTGCTGCTCCACAGGCTGGGTTTGCACGTAGAAACTGGATCCTGAGGGCTAAAGCATTCTTTGCCCCTTTGGAAGCAGGAGGCTTGGGGCGAGAAAACTGAAGGAAAGTCATGGGGTGGCGCCCATGTTGGACACCCTGCAGGAATTGCCCGGGAGGAAGAGTGAGTTTTCTCGAAAGAAACAGTGCGCCTGCCGTTCCTTGCCAGGAGCTCATGCAGCAGACTGCTTCAGCTAAGGCGAATGTCGACTGAGCGGCATACTCAAAGTAAGGGGCAGTGTTTCCATCAGCAAAGTTGGTGGTCACAAGTAGACCCGAGGCTTTCACCACTGAAGTGCTGTAATGCTGGTGTGCCTTTCACATATCTGAGGACGCTCACGTCTGCACCATTTTCCGAGGAAAATCACTGTGTACCCGAAGTGTCATCTGTGCCTTCTGAGCAACCTCATGCCTCATGATGGTCTTTGGGCTCTACTGTTGGTATGCAGAAGGCCAGGCAGCAATGTGTTTCCTCCATCGGGGAGCCAGATAGCCACAGCATAGAAGAATCCTCAGGACGAGTTTTCTCCCTGGTCTTCTGGGCAATGCAAGGGGACCCCAGTTTGTAAACCTGAGCTGCACTGGAACAAACACCGCCATGGCAAGTGTTCTCAGAATTCATAGCTGACGTCTTCCCCTCGCATGCATCACGTCGACTTCAGATCCAGCTGGAGACATGTGCTCTCAGCCTTTGAAGACTGTCAGGCCTTTGCAAGATCCACGGTGATGTAGGTGAAACTAGATCATTCACTGGCTCACACCATTCACCTCAGGAGGACTCCTGCTTGCCAAAGTGTTTTCATGGAAGGGCACATGTGTGTGGCATGTCTCTTTCACCTGCTTGTGGACTTCAGGTACATGAGCTAGGTGTCAACCGTGAAAGTGGAGAGGGACGGGAACAGCACAATTTGCCCCAGTGACAAAGCAGAGAGATGTGTCCTCAGAGCTGCCTGAGAAACAGTCCTGTTGCCGGTCTTCTATTCACCCCAGGATTACCCTGAGAGGTAACCTGAGGCCGAGTGAATTTTCTTGGAAGAACCGGAGTGCGTGCCGTTCCTTGCTAGGTTCTCATCCCAAAGCCTTCTTGGCTAGTCATAAGGAAACTTGCCCGCGTGTTGCAAGGAAAGTCCGTGTTTTGGATGATCAGTGCTTCATGAAAAGCACTGTGGTCGCCAACTTTCTCAACCCTGCAGGAACACCCGGGGAGGAACGGAGACTTTGCCCAAAGAAACAGAGTGCTTGCAATGCCTTGCTAGGAGCACATCCAGCACAGGACTTTATCTATGGCGAATGTCAGCCGAGCGCCAGAGTCAAAGTAAGGTGCAGTGTTTCCACCAGCAGAGTCGCAGTCAGCAGTTTCAAAGAGGCCTTCCCCACTAAAGTGCTGTAAATGCGGGTGTGCCTTTCAAAGTCTGAGGATGCGAGCGTCTGCACCGTATTCCAAGGAAGGTCCCTGTGTACCAAAAGTGGCATCTGTGCCTGCTGAGCACCATCCAGCCACATGGGTCTTTGGACTCTACTGTTTTGTATGCAGGAGGCTGGGCAACAACGTTTTTCCTCCATGGGAGAGCTAGATTTGGAGAGCTTAGAGGAAGCCTGAAGAACACGTTGATAACGGGGCTTCTGGGCAATGCAAGGGGGCCTCATTTTGTAACCCTGAGCTGCTTTTGGAAAACCACCGTGCTTACACGAGTTCTCGGAATTCTTGACCTCTTGCTCCCTGAAGCAGCACCTGGACTTTACCTCTAGAGGGAGAAATAGGCAGTCATCCTCTGAAGGTGGCTAGGCCTTTGTGAGATGTACCATGACCTAGGCGAAACAAAGGCGTTCACTGGCTCGCGCAATTTACTTCAGGAGGAACACTGGCTTTCCAAAGCGCTTTCAGCGAAGAAGTACAGTATGTGACATGGGCCTCCTTTGGTTCCCGGAACGTCAACTACATGAGCTGTGTGGCAACCGTGAAAAGGAGGCTGGACGAGAAAAGCGAAATCTGTCCCGTTGGCAACCCGGAGAGCTGGGTGCTCAGAGCTGCCTGAAAAAGGGTCCTGTTGCCCGTCTTGTACTCACCGTAGGAGTTCCCTGGGAGGCAAAGTGAGGAAGAGTGAGTTTTCTCGAAAGAACGAGGGGGTGTGTGCAGTTCCTCACTAGGAGCTCATCCCATAGCCTTCTTGGCTAGTGGTTCGGAAACCTGCCCCCATGCTGCCAAAGGAAGGTCCACGAGTGCCGTGAAAAGTGTTGGAGTGCAGCTCTTTCTGAGAAGCCTTAGTGAAGGTACTGCTTTAACACTGGTAGGCCTCTCAGGACTGCAGGGTCTCTCGCGCCTGGACCCAGGTCATGGAGAACACGGTGTACCCAAAGTGTCAAGTGCGGCTTCTGAGTGAGCTCCAGCCACATGGGTCGTTGGCCTCCACTCTGTGCATGCAGAGGGCAGGGCAACACACGGCTTGCTCCGGCGGAGAGCCAGACCTCCACCTCTGGAAACCAGTCTTGGTAACAGAGTGGGGGACGGTGTCATGAGCAATGCATGTCACACTCCCGGCTTAGATATTAGCTGCCCTGAATCATATCCGGAGAGTAACATTGATTTTATGAACTCAAAGCTGACGGCCCTTCACCTCAAGCAGAAATGTGACTTTACAACCAGTCTGATATGATGGACCCCTCTCCCGAAGCACTGCTGGGCGATTGAAAGTTCCAAAGTCGACATCGCCTGACTGAAGCACTGTGGTGACTAGGCACGTCACCTCGCGCAGAACCTCTGCTTACAAAAGGGTCCTCACAGGAGCGCCTAGTGTGTCGCATGGCTCTCTCGTAGCTGGGCAGAAGGTGCTGCTCCACAGGCTGGGTTTGCACGTAGAAACTGGATCCTGAGGGCTAAAGCATTCTTTGCCCCTTTGGAAGCAGGAGGCTTGGGGCGAGAAAACTGAAGGAAAGTCATGGGGTGGCGCCCATGTTGGACACCCTGCAGGAATTGCCCGGGAGGAAGAGTGAGTTTTCTCGAAAGAAACAGTGCGCCTGCCGTTCCTTGCCAGGAGCTCATGCAGCAGACTGCTTCAGCTAAGGCGAATGTCGACTGAGCGGCATACTCAAAGTAAGGGGCAGTGTTTCCATCAGCAAAGTTGGTGGTCACAAGTAGACCCGAGGCTTTCACCACTGAAGTGCTGTAATGCTGGTGTGCCTTTCACATATCTGAGGACGCTCACGTCTGCACCATTTTCCGAGGAAAATCACTGTGTACCCAAAGTGTCATCTGTGCCTTCTGAGCAACCTCATGCCTCATGATGGTCTTTGGGCTCTACTGTTGGTATGCAGAAGGCCAGGCAGCAATGTGTTTCCTCCATCGGGGAGCCAGATAGCCACAGCATAGAAGAATCCTCAGGACGAGTTTTCTCCCTGGTCTTCTGGGCAATGCAAGGGGACCCCAGTTTGTAAACCTGAGCTGCACTGGAACAAACACCGCCATGGCAAGTGTTCTCAGAATTCATAGCTGACGTCTTCCCCTCGCATGCATCACGTCGACTTCAGATCCAGCTGGAGACATGTGCTCTCAGCCTTTGAAGACTGTCAGGCCTTTGCAAGATCCACGGTGATGTAGGTGAAACTAGATCATTCACTGGCTCACACCATTCACCTCAGGAGGACTCCTGCTTGCCAAAGTGTTTTCATGGAAGGGCACATGTGTGTGGCATGTCTCTTTCACCTGCTTGTGGACTTCAGGTACATGAGCTAGGTGTCAACCGTGAAAGTGGAGAGGGACGGGAACAGCACAATTTGCCCCAGTGACAAAGCAGAGAGATGTGTCCTCAGAGCTGCCTGAGAAACAGTCCTGTTGCCGGTCTTCTATTCACCCCAGGATTACCCTGAGAGGTAACCTGAGGCCGAGTGAATTTTCTTGGAAGAACCGGAGTGCGTGCCGTTCCTTGCTAGGTTCTCATCCCAAAGCCTTCTTGGCTAGTCATAAGGAAACTTGCCCGCGTGTTGCAAGGAAAGTCCGTGTTTTGGATGATCAGTGCTTCATGAAAAGCACTGTGGTCGCCAACTTTCTCAACCCTGCAGGAACACCCGGGGAGGAACGGAGACTTTGCCCAAAGAAACAGAGTGCTTGCAATGCCTTGCTAGGAGCACATCCAGCACAGGACTTTATCTATGGCGAATGTCAGCCGAGCGCCAGAGTCAAAGTAAGGTGCAGTGTTTCCACCAGCAGAGTCGCAGTCAGCAGTTTCAAAGAGGCCTTCCCCACTAAAGTGCTGTAAATGCGGGTGTGCCTTTCAAAGTCTGAGGATGCGAGCGTCTGCACCGTATTCCAAGGAAGGTCCCTGTGTACCAAAAGTGGCATCTGTGCCTGCTGAGCACCATCCAGCCACATGGGTCTTTGGACTCTACTGTTTTGTATGCAGGAGGCTGGGCAACAACGTTTTTCCTCCATGGGAGAGCTAGATTTGGAGAGCTTAGAGGAAGCCTGAAGAACACGTTGATAACGGGGCTTCTGGGCAATGCAAGGGGGCCTCATTTTGTAACCCTGAGCTGCTTTTGGAAAACCACCGTGCTTACACGAGTTCTCGGAATTCTTGACCTCTTGCTCCCTGAAGCAGCACCTGGACTTTACCTCTAGAGGGAGAAATAGGCAGTCATCCTCTGAAGGTGGCTAGGCCTTTGTGAGATGTACCATGACCTAGGCGAAACAAAGGCGTTCACTGGCTCGCGCAATTTACTTCAGGAGGAACACTGGCTTTCCAAAGCGCTTTCAGCGAAGAAGTACAGTATGTGACATGGGCCTCCTTTGGTTCCCGGAACGTCAACTACATGAGCTGTGTGGCAACCGTGAAAAGGAGGCTGGACGAGAAAAGCGAAATCTGTCCCGTTGGCAACCCGGAGAGCTGGGTGCTCAGAGCTGCCTGAAGAAGGGTCCTGTTGCCCGTCTTGTACTCACCGTAGGAGTTCCCTGGGAGGCAAAGTGAGGAAGAGTGAGTTTTCTCGAAAGAACGAGGGGGTGTGTGCAGTTCCTCACTAGGAGCTCATCCCATAGCCTTCTTGGCTAGTGGTTCGGAAACCTGCCCCCATGCTGCCAAAGGAAGGTCCACGAGTGCCGTGAAAAGTGTTGGAGTGCAGCTCTTTCTGAGAAGCCTTAGTGAAGGTACTGCTTTAACACTGGTAGGCCTCTCAGGACTGCAGGGTCTCTCGCGCCTGGACCCAGGTCATGGAGAACACGGTGTACCCAAAGTGTCAAGTGCGGCTTCTGAGTGAGCTCCAGCCACATGGGTCGTTGGCCTCCACTCTGTGCATGCAGAGGGCAGGGCAACACACGGCTTGCTCCGGCGGAGAGCCAGACCTCCACCTCTGGAAACCAGTCTTGGTAACAGAGTGGGGGACGGTGTCATGAGCAATGCATGTCACACTCCCGGCTTAGATATTAGCTGCCCTGAATCATATCCGGAGAGTAACATTGATTTTATGAACTCAAAGCTGACGGCCCTTCACCTCAAGCAGAAATGTGACTTTACAACCAGTCTGATATGATGGACCCCTCTCCCGAAGCACTGCTGGGCGATTGAAAGTTCCAAAGTCGACATCGCCTGACTGAAGCACTGTGGTGACTAGGCACGTCACCTCGCGCAGAACCTCTGCTTACAAAAGGGTCCTCACAGGAGCGCCTAGTGTGTCGCATGGCTCTCTCGTAGCTGGGCAGAAGGTGCTGCTCCACAGGCTGGGTTTGCACGTAGAAACTGGATCCTGAGGGCTAAAGCATTCTTTGCCCCTTTGGAAGCAGGAGGCTTGGGGCGAGAAAACTGAAGGAAAGTCATGGGGTGGCGCCCATGTTGGACACCCTGCAGGAATTGCCCGGGAGGAAGAGTGAGTTTTCTCGAAAGAAACAGTGCGCCTGCCGTTCCTTGCCAGGAGCTCATGCAGCAGACTGCTTCAGCTAAGGCGAATGTCGACTGAGCGGCATACTCAAAGTAAGGGGCCGTGTTTCCATCAGCAAAGTTGGTGGTCACAAGTAGACCCGAGGCTTTCACCACTGAAGTGCTGTAATGCTGGTGTGCCTTTCACATATCTGAGGACGCTCACGTCTGCACCATTTTCCGAGGAAAATCACTGTGTACCCAAAGTGTCATCTGTGCCTTCTGAGCAACCTCATGCCTCATGATGGTCTTTGGGCTCTACTGTTGGTATGCAGAAGGCCAGGCAGCAATGTGTTTCCTCCATCGGGGAGCCAGATAGCCACAGCATAGAAGAATCCTCAGGACGAGTTTTCTCCCTGGTCTTCTGGGCAATGCAAGGGGACCCCAGTTTGTAAACCTGAGCTGCACTGGAACAAACACCGCCATGGCAAGTGTTCTCAGAATTCATAGCTGACGTCTTCCCCTCGCATGCATCACGTCGACTTCAGATCCAGCTGGAGACATGTGCTCTCAGCCTTTGAAGACTGTCAGGCCTTTGCAAGATCCACGGTGATGTAGGTGAAACTAGATCATTCACTGGCTCACACCATTCACCTCAGGAGGACTCCTGCTTGCCAAAGTGTTTTCATGGAAGGGCACATGTGTGTGGCATGTCTCTTTCACCTGCTTGTGGACTTCAGGTACATGAGCTAGGTGTCAACCGTGAAAGTGGAGAGGGACGGGAACAGCACAATTTGCCCCAGTGACAAAGCAGAGAGATGTGTCCTCAGAGCTGCCTGAGAAACAGTCCTGTTGCCGGTCTTCTATTCACCCCAGGATTACCCTGAGAGGTAACCTGAGGCCGAGTGAATTTTCTTGGAAGAACCGGAGTGCGTGCCGTTCCTTGCTAGGTTCTCATCCCAAAGCCTTCTTGGCTAGTCATAAGGAAACTTGCCCGCGTGTTGCAAGGAAAGTCCGTGTTTTGGATGATCAGTGCTTCATGAAAAGCACTGTGGTCGCCAACTTTCTCAACCCTGCAGGAACACCCGGGGAGGAACGGAGACTTTGCCCAAAGAAACAGAGTGCTTGCAATGCCTTGCTAGGAGCACATCCAGCACAGGACTTTATCTATGGCGAATGTCAGCCGAGCGCCAGAGTCAAAGTAAGGTGCAGTGTTTCCACCAGCAGAGTCGCAGTCAGCAGTTTCAAAGAGGCCTTCCCCACTAAAGTGCTGTAAATGCGGGTGTGCCTTTCAAAGTCTGAGGATGCGAGCGTCTGCACCGTATTCCAAGGAAGGTCCCTGTGTACCAAAAGTGGCATCTGTGCCTGCTGAGCACCATCCAGCCACATGGGTCTTTGGACTCTACTGTTTTGTATGCAGGAGGCTGGGCAACAACGTTTTTCCTCCATGGGAGAGCTAGATTTGGAGAGCTTAGAGGAAGCCTGAAGAACACGTTGATAACGGGGCTTCTGGGCAATGCAAGGGGGCCTCATTTTGTAACCCTGAGCTGCTTTTGGAAAACCACCGTGCTTACACGAGTTCTCGGAATTCTTGACCTCTTGCTCCCTGAAGCAGCACCTGGACTTTACCTCTAGAGGGAGAAATAGGCAGTCATCCTCTGAAGGTGGCTAGGCCTTTGTGAGATGTACCATGACCTAGGCGAAACAAAGGCGTTCACTGGCTCGCGCAATTTACTTCAGGAGGAACACTGGCTTTCCAAAGCGCTTTCAGCGAAGAAGTACAGTATGTGACATGGGCCTCCTTTGGTTCCCGGAACGTCAACTACATGAGCTGTGTGGCAACCGTGAAAAGGAGGCTGGACGAGAAAAGCGAAATCTGTCCCGTTGGCAACCCGGAGAGCTGGGTGCTCAGAGCTGCCTGAAGAAGGGTCCTGTTGCCCGTCTTGTACTCACCGTAGGAGTTCCCTGGGAGGCAAAGTGAGGAAGAGTGAGTTTTCTCGAAAGAACGAGGGGGTGTGTGCAGTTCCTCACTAGGAGCTCATCCCATAGCCTTCTTGGCTAGTGGTTCGGAAACCTGCCCCCATGCTGCCAAAGGAAGGTCCACGAGTGCCGTGAAAAGTGTTGGAGTGCAGCTCTTTCTGAGAAGCCTTAGTGAAGGTACTGCTTTAACACTGGTAGGCCTCTCAGGACTGCAGGGTCTCTCGCGCCTGGACCCAGGTCATGGAGAACACGGTGTACCCAAAGTGTCAACTGCGGCTTCTGAGTGAGCTCCAGCCACATGGGTCGTTGGCCTCCACTCTGTGCATGCAGAGGGCAGGGCAACACACGGCTTGCTCCGGCGGAGAGCCAGACCTCCACCTCTGGAAACCAGTCTTGGTAACAGAGTGGGGGACGGTGTCATGAGCAATGCATGTCACACTCCCGGCTTAGATATTAGCTGCCCTGAATCATATCCGGAGAGTAACATTGATTTTATGAACTCAAAGCTGACGGCCCTTCACCTCAAGCAGAAATGTGACTTTACAACCAGTCTGATATGATGGACCCCTCTCCCGAAGCACTGCTGGGCGATTGAAAGTTCCAAAGTCGACATCGCCTGACTGAAGCACTGTGGTGACTAGGCACGTCACCTCGCGCAGAACCTCTGCTTACAAAAGGGTCCTCACAGGAGCGCCTAGTGTGTCGCATGGCTCTCTCGTAGCTGGGCAGAAGGTGCTGCTCCACAGGCTGGGTTTGCACGTAGAAACTGGATCCTGAGGGCTAAAGCATTCTTTGCCCCTTTGGAAGCAGGAGGCTTGGGGCGAGAAAACTGAAGGAAAGTCATGGGGTGGCGCCCATGTTGGACACCCTGCAGGAATTGCCCGGGAGGAAGAGTGAGTTTTCTCGAAAGAAACAGTGCGCCTGCCGTTCCTTGCCAGGAGCTCATGCAGCAGACTGCTTCAGCTAAGGCGAATGTCGACTGAGCGGCATACTCAAAGTAAGGGGCAGTGTTTCCATCAGCAAAGTTGGTGGTCACAAGTAGACCCGAGGCTTTCACCACTGAAGTGCTGTAATGCTGGTGTGCCTTTCACATATCTGAGGACGCTCACGTCTGCACCATTTTCCGAGGAAAATCACTGTGTACCCAAAGTGTCATCTGTGCCTTCTGAGCAACCTCATGCCTCATGATGGTCTTTGGGCTCTACTGTTGGTATGCAGAAGGCCAGGCAGCAATGTGTTTCCTCCATCGGGGAGCCAGATAGCCACAGCATAGAAGAATCCTCAGGACGAGTTTCCTCCCTGGTCTTCTGGGCAATGCAAGGGGACCCCAGTTTGTAAACCTGAGCTGCACTGGAACAAACACCGCCATGGCAAGTGTTCTCAGAATTCATAGCTGACGTCTTCCCCTCGCATGCATCACGTCGACTTCAGATCCAGCTGGAGACATGTGCTCTCAGCCTTTGAAGACTGTCAGGCCTTTGCAAGATCCACGGTGATGTAGGTGAAACTAGATCATTCACTGGCTCACACCATTCACCTCAGGAGGACTCCTGCTTGCCAAAGTGTTTTCATGGAAGGGCACATGTGTGTGGCATGTCTCTTTCACCTGCTTGTGGACTTCAGGTACATGAGCTAGGTGTCAACCGTGAAAGTGGAGAGGGACGGGAACAGCACAATTTGCCCCAGTGACAAAGCAGAGAGATGTGTCCTCAGAGCTGCCTGAGAAACAGTCCTGTTGCCGGTCTTCTATTCACCCCAGGATTACCCTGAGAGGTAACCTGAGGCCGAGTGAATTTTCTTGGAAGAACCGGAGTGCGTGCCGTTCCTTGCTAGGTTCTCATCCCAAAGCCTTCTTGGCTAGTCATAAGGAAACTTGCCCGCGTGTTGCAAGGAAAGTCCGTGTTTTGGATGATCAGTGCTTCATGAAAAGCACTGTGGTCGCCAACTTTCTCAACCCTGCAGGAACACCCGGGGAGGAACGGAGACTTTGCCCAAAGAAACAGAGTGCTTGCAATGCCTTGCTAGGAGCACATCCAGCACAGGACTTTATCTATGGCGAATGTCAGCCGAGCGCCAGAGTCAAAGTAAGGTGCAGTGTTTCCACCAGCAGAGTCGCAGTCAGCAGTTTCAAAGAGGCCTTCCCCACTAAAGTGCTGTAAATGCGGGTGTGCCTTTCAAAGTCTGAGGATGCGAGCGTCTGCACCGTATTCCAAGGAAGGTCCCTGTGTACCAAAAGTGGCATCTGTGCCTGCTGAGCACCATCCAGCCACATGGGTCTTTGGACTCTACTGTTTTGTATGCAGGAGGCTGGGCAACAACGTTTTTCCTCCATGGGAGAGCTAGATTTGGAGAGCTTAGAGGAAGCCTGAAGAACACGTTGATAACGGGGCTTCTGGGCAATGCAAGGGGGCCTCATTTTGTAACCCTGAGCTGCTTTTGGAAAACCACCGTGCTTACACGAGTTCTCGGAATTCTTGACCTCTTGCTCCCTGAAGCAGCACCTGGACTTTACCTCTAGAGGGAGAAATAGGCAGTCATCCTCTGAAGGTGGCTAGGCCTTTGTGAGATGTACCATGACCTAGGCGAAACAAAGGCGTTCACTGGCTCGCGCAATTTACTTCAGGAGGAACACTGGCTTTCCAAAGCGCTTTCAGCGAAGAAGTACAGTATGTGACATGGGCCTCCTTTGGTTCCCGGAACGTCAACTACATGAGCTGTGTGGCAACCGTGAAAAGGAGGCTGGACGAGAAAAGCGAAATCTGTCCCGTTGGCAACCCGGAGAGCTGGGTGCTCAGAGCTGCCTGAAAAAGGGTCCTGTTGCCCGTCTTGTACTCACCGTAGGAGTTCCCTGGGAGGCAAAGTGAGGAAGAGTGAGTTTTCTCGAAAGAACGAGGGGGTGTGTGCAGTTCCTCACTAGGAGCTCATCCCATAGCCTTCTTGGCTAGTGGTTCGGAAACCTGCCCCCATGCTGCCAAAGGAAGGTCCACGAGTGCCGTGAAAAGTGTTGGAGTGCAGCTCTTTCTGAGAAGCCTTAGTGAAGGTACTGCTTTAACACTGGTAGGCCTCTCAGGACTGCAGGGTCTCTCGCGCCTGGACCCAGGTCATGGAGAACACGGTGTACCCAAAGTGTCAAGTGCGGCTTCTGAGTGAGCTCCAGCCACATGGGTCGTTGGCCTCCACTCTGTGCATGCAGAGGGCAGGGCAACACACGGCTTGCTCCGGCGGAGAGCCAGACCTCCACCTCTGGAAACCAGTCTTGGTAACAGAGTGGGGGACGGTGTCATGAGCAATGCATGTCACACTCCCGGCTTAGATATTAGCTGCCCTGAATCATATCCGGAGAGTAACATTGATTTTATGAACTCAAAGCTGACGGCCCTTCACCTCAAGCAGAAATGTGACTTTACAACCAGTCTGATATGATGGACCCCTCTCCCGAAGCACTGCTGGGCGATTGAAAGTTCCAAAGTCGACATCGCCTGACTGAAGCACTGTGGTGACTAGGCACGTCACCTCGCGCAGAACCTCTGCTTACAAAAGGGTCCTCACAGGAGCGCCTAGTGTGTCGCATGGCTCTCTCGTAGCTGGGCAGAAGGTGCTGCTCCACAGGCTGGGTTTGCACGTAGAAACTGGATCCTGAGGGCTAAAGCATTCTTTGCCCCTTTGGAAGCAGGAGGCTTGGGGCGAGAAAACTGAAGGAAAGTCATGGGGTGGCGCCCATGTTGGACACCCTGCAGGAATTGCCCGGGAGGAAGAGTGAGTTTTCTCGAAAGAAACAGTGCGCCTGCCGTTCCTTGCCAGGAGCTCATGCAGCAGACTGCTTCAGCTAAGGCGAATGTCGACTGAGCGGCATACTCAAAGTAAGGGGCAGTGTTTCCATCAGCAAAGTTGGTGGTCACAAGTAGACCCGAGGCTTTCACCACTGAAGTGCTGTAATGCTGGTGTGCCTTTCACATATCTGAGGACGCTCACGTCTGCACCATTTTCCGAGGAAAATCACTGTGTACCCAAAGTGTCATCTGTGCCTTCTGAGCAACCTCATGCCTCATGATGGTCTTTGGGCTCTACTGTTGGTATGCAGAAGGCCAGGCAGCAATGTGTTTCCTCCATCGGGGAGCCAGATAGCCACAGCATAGAAGAATCCTCAGGACGAGTTTCCTCCCTGGTCTTCTGGGCAATGCAAGGGGACCCCAGTTTGTAAACCTGAGCTGCACTGGAACAAACACCGCCATGGCAAGTGTTCTCAGAATTCATAGCTGACGTCTTCCCCTCGCATGCATCACGTCGACTTCAGATCCAGCTGGAGACATGTGCTCTCAGCCTTTGAAGACTGTCAGGCCTTTGCAAGATCCACGGTGATGTAGGTGAAACTAGGTCATTCACTGGCTCACACCATTCACCTCAGGAGGACTCCTGCTTGCCAAAGTGTTTTCATGGAAGGGCACATGTGTGTGGCATGTCTCTTTCACCTGCTTGTGGACTTCAGGTACATGAGCTAGGTGTCAACCGTGAAAGTGGAGAGGGACGGGAACAGCACAATTTGCCCCAGTGACAAAGCAGAGAGATGTGTCCTCAGAGCTGCCCGAGAAACAGTCCTGTTGCCGGTCTTCTATTCACCCCAGGATTACCCTGAGAGGTAACCTGAGGCCGAGTGAATTTTCTTGGAAGAACCGGAGTGCGTGCCGTTCCTTGCTAGGTTCTCATCCCAAAGCCTTCTTGGCTAGTCATAAGGAAACTTGCCCGCGTGTTGCAAGGAAAGTCCGTGTTTTGGATGATCAGTGCTTCATGAAAAGCACTGTGGTCGCCAACTTTCTCAACCCTGCAGGAATACCCGGGGAGGAACGGAGACTTTGCCCAAAGAAACAGAGTGCTTGCAATGCCTTGCTAGGAGCACATCCAGCACAGGACTTTATCTATGGCGAATGTCAGCCGAGCGCCAGAGTCAAAGTAAGGTGCAGTGTTTCCACCAGCAGAGTCGCAGTCAGCAGTTTCAAAGAGGCCTTCCCCACTAAAGTGCTGTAAATGCGGGTGTGCCTTTCAAAGTCTGAGGATGCGAGCGTCTGCACCGTATTCCAAGGAAGGTCCCTGTGTACCAAAAGTGGCATCTGTGCCTGCTGAGCACCATCCAGCCACATGGGTCTTTGGACTCTACTGTTCTGTATGCAGGAGGCTGGGCAACAACGTTTTTCCTCCATGGGAGAGCTAGATTTGGAGAGCTTAGAGGAAGCCTGAAGAACACGTTGATACCGGGGCTTCTGGGCAATGCAAGGGGGCCTCATTTTGTAACCCTGAGCTGCTTTTGGAAAACCACCGTGCTTACACGAGTTCTCGGAATTCTTGACCTCTTGCTCCCTGAAGCAGCACCTGGACTTTACCTCTAGAGGGAGAAATAGGCAGTCATCCTCTGAAGGTGGCTAGGCCTTTGTGAGATGTACCATGACCTAGGCGAAACAAAGGCGTTCACTGGCTCGCGCAATTTACTTCAGGAGGAACACTGGCTTTCCAAAGCGCTTTCAGCGAAGAAGTACAGTATGTGACATGGGCCTCCTTTGGTTCCCGGAACGTCAACTACATGAGCTGTGTGGCAACCGTGAAAAGGAGGCTGGACGAGAAAAGCGAAATCTGTCCCGTTGGCAACCCGGAGAGCTGGGTGCTCAGAGCTGCCTGAAAAAGGGTCCTGTTGCCCGTCTTGTACTCACCGTAGGAGTTCCCTGGGAGGCAAAGTGAGGAAGAGTGAGTTTTCTCGCAAGAACGAGGGGGTGTGTGCAGTTCCTCACTAGGAGCTCATCCCATAGCCTTCTTGGCTAGTGGTTCGGAAACCTGCCCCCATGCTGCCAAAGGAAGGTCCACGAGTGCCGTGAAAAGTGTTGGAGTGCAGCTCTTTCTGAGAAGCCTTAGTGAAGGTACTGCTTTAACACTGGTAGGCCTCTCAGGACTGCAGGGTCTCTCGCGCCTGGACCCAGGTCATGGAGAACACGGTGTACCCAAAGTGTCAAGTGCGGCTTCTGAGTGAGCTCCAGCCACATGGGTCGTTGGCCTCCACTCTGTGCATGCAGAGGGCAGGGCAACACACGGCTTGCTCCGGCGGAGAGCCAGACCTCCACCTCTGGAAACCAGTCTTGGTAACAGAGTGGGGGACGGTGTCATGAGCAATGCATGTCACACTCCCGGCTTAGATATTAGCTGCCCTGAATCATATCCGGAGAGTAACATTGATTTTATGAACTCAAAGCTGACGACCCTTCACCTCAAGCAGAAATGTGACTTTACAACCAGTCTGATATGATGGACCCCTCTCCCGAAGCACTGCTGGGCGATTGAAAGTTCCAAAGTCGACATCGCCTGACTGAAGCACTGTGGTGACTAGGCACGTCACCTCGCGCAGAACCTCTGCTTACAAAAGGGTCCTCACAGGAGCGCCTAGTGTGTCGCATGGCTCTCTCGTAGCTGGGCAGAAGGTGCTGCTCCACAGGCTGGGTTTGCACGTAGAAACTGGATCCTGAGGGCTAAAGCATTCTTTGCCCCTTTGGAAGCAGGAGGCTTGGGGCGAGAAAACTGAAGGAAAGTCATGGGGTGGCGCCCATGTTGGACACCCTGCAGGAATTGCCCGGGAGGAAGAGTGAGTTTTCTCGAAAGAAACAGTGCGCCTGCCGTTCCTTGCCAGGAGCTCATGCAGCAGACTGCTTCAGCTAAGGCGAATGTCGACTGAGCGGCATACTCAAAGTAAGGGGCAGTGTTTCCATCAGCAAAGTTGGTGGTCACAAGTAGACCCGAGGCTTTCACCACTGAAGTGCTGTAATGCTGGTGTGCCTTTCACATATCTGAGGACGCTCACGTCTGCACCATTTTCCGAGGAAAATCACTGTGTACCCAAAGTGTCATCTGTGCCTTCTGAGCAACCTCATGCCTCATGGTGGTCTTTGGGCTCTACTGTTGGTATGCAGAAGGCCAGGCAGCAATGTGTTTCCTCCATCGGGGAGCCAGATAGCCACAGCATAGAAGAATCCTCAGGACGAGT
This sequence comes from Eubalaena glacialis, assembly GCF_028564815.1. NCBI lineage: Eukaryota > Metazoa > Chordata > Mammalia > Artiodactyla > Balaenidae > Eubalaena > Eubalaena glacialis. Next base: position 36,404,342 of record NC_083718.1, read on the forward strand.
TTTCTCCCTGGTCTTCTGGGCAATGCAAGGGGACCCCAGTTTGTAAACCTGAGCTGCACTGGAACAAACACCGCCATGGCAAGTGTTCTCAGAATTCATAGCTGACGTCTTCCCCTCGCATGCATCACGTCGACTTCAGATCCAGCTGGAGACATGTGCTCTCAGCCTTTGAAGACTGTCAGGCCTTTGCAAGATCCACGGTGATGTAGGTGAAACTAGGTCATTCACTGGCTCACACCATTCACCTCAGGAGGACTCCTGCTTGCCAAAGTGTTTTCATGGAAGGGCACATGTGTGTGGCATGTCTCTTTCACCTGCTTGTGGACTTCAGGTACATGAGCTAGGTGTCAACCGTGAAAGTGGAGAGGGACGGGAACAGCACAATTTGCCCCAGTGACAAAGCAGAGAGATGTGTCCTCAGAGCTGCCCGAGAAACAGTCCTGTTGCCGGTCTTCTATTCACCCCAGGATTACCCTGAGAGGTAACCTGAGGCCGAGTGAATTTTCTTGGAAGAACCGGAGTGCGTGCCGTTCCTTGCTAGGTTCTCATCCCAAAGCCTTCTTGGCTAGTCATAAGGAAACTTGCCCGCGTGTTGCAAGGAAAGTCCGTGTTTTGGATGATCAGTGCTTCATGAAAAGCACTGTGGTCGCCAACTTTCTCAACCCTGCAGGAATACCCGGGGAGGAACGGAGACTTTGCCCAAAGAAACAGAGTGCTTGCAATGCCTTGCTAGGAGCACATCCAGCACAGGACTTTATCTATGGCGAATGTCAGCCGAGCGCCAGAGTCAAAGTAAGGTGCAGTGTTTCCACCAGCAGAGTCGCAGTCAGCAGTTTCAAAGAGGCCTTCCCCACTAAAGTGCTGTAAATGCGGGTGTGCCTTTCAAAGTCTGAGGATGCGAGCGTCTGCACCGTATTCCAAGGAAGGTCCCTGTGTACCAAAAGTGGCATCTGTGCCTGCTGAGCACCATCCAGCCACATGGGTCTTTGGACTCTACTGTTTTGTATGCAGGAGGCTGGGCAACAACGTTTTTCCTCCATGGGAGAGCTAGATTTGGAGAGCTTAGAGGAAGCCTGAAGAACACGTTGATAACGGGGCTTCTGGGCAATGCAAGGGGGCCTCATTTTGTAACCCTGAGCTGCTTTTGGAAAACCACCGTGCTTACACGAGTTCTCGGAATTCTTGACCTCTTGCTCCCTGAAGCAGCACCTGGACTTTACCTCTAGAGGGAGAAATAGGCAGTCATCCTCTGAAGGTGGCTAGGCCTTTGTGAGATGTACCATGACCTAGGCGAAACAAAGGCGTTCACTGGCTCGCGCAATTTACTTCAGGAGGAACACTGGCTTTCCAAAGCGCTTTCAGCGAAGAAGTACAGTATGTGACATGGGCCTCCTTTGGTTCCCGGAACGTCAACTACATGAGCTGTGTGGCAACCGTGAAAAGGAGGCTGGACGAGAAAAGCGAAATCTGTCCCGTTGGCAACCCGGAGAGCTGGGTGCTCAGAGCTGCCTGAAAAAGGGTCCTGTTGCCCGTCTTGTACTCACCGTAGGAGTTCCCTGGGAGGCAAAGTGAGGAAGAGTGAGTTTTCTCGAAAGAACGAGGGGGTGTGTGCAGTTCCTCACTAGGAGCTCATCCCATAGCCTTCTTGGCTAGTGGTTCGGAAACCTGCCCCCATGCTGCCAAAGGAAGGTCCACGAGTGCCGTGAAAAGTGTTGGAGTGCAGCTCTTTCTGAGAAGCCTTAGTGAAGGTACTGCTTTAACACTGGTAGGCCTCTCAGGACTGCAGGGTCTCTCGCGCCTGGACCCAGGTCATGGAGAACACGGTGTACCCAAAGTGTCAAGTGCGGCTTCTGAGTGAGCTCCAGCCACATGGGTCGTTGGCCTCCACTCTGTGCATGCAGAGGGCAGGGCAACACACGGCTTGCTCCGGCGGAGAGCCAGACCTCCACCTCTGGAAACCAGTCTTGGTAACAGAGTGGGGGACGGTGTCATGAGCAATGCATGTCACACTCCCGGCTTAGATATTAGCTGCCCTGAATCATATCCGGAGAGTAACATTGATTTTATGAACTCAAAGCTGACGACCCTTCACCTCAAGCAGAAATGTGACTTTACAACCAGTCTGATATGATGGACCCCTCTCCCGAAGCACTGCTGGGCGATTGAAAGTTCCAAAGTCGACATCGCCTGACTGAAGCACTGTGGTGACTAGGCACGTCACCTCGCGCAGAACCTCTGCTTACAAAAGGGTCCTCACAGGAGCGCCTAGTGTGTCGCATGGCTCTCTCGTAGCTGGGCAGAAGGTGCTGCTCCACAGGCTGGGTTTGCACGTAGAAACTGGATCCTGAGGGCTAAAGCATTCTTTGCCCCTTTGGAAGCAGGAGGCTTGGGGCGAGAAAACTGAAGGAAAGTCATGGGGTGGCGCCCATGTTGGACACCCTGCAGGAATTGCCCGGGAGGAAGAGTGAGTTTTCTCGAAAGAAACAGTGCGCCTGCCGTTCCTTGCCAGGAGCTCATGCAGCAGACTGCTTCAGCTAAGGCGAATGTCGACTGAGCGGCATACTCAAAGTAAGGGGCAGTGTTTCCATCAGCAAAGTTGGTGGTCACAAGTAGACCCGAGGCTTTCACCACTGAAGTGCTGTAATGCTGGTGTGCCTTTCACATATCTGAGGACGCTCACGTCTGCACCATTTTCCGAGGAAAATCACTGTGTACCCAAAGTGTCATCTGTGCCTTCTGAGCAACCTCATGCCTCATGGTGGTCTTTGGGCTCTACTGTTGGTATGCAGAAGGCCAGGCAGCAATGTGTTTCCTCCATCGGGGAGCCAGATAGCCACAGCATAGAAGAATCCTCAGGACGAGTTTTCTCCCTGGTCTTCTGGGCAATGCAAGGGGACCCCAGTTTGTAAACCTGAGCTGCACTGGAACAAACACCGCCATGGCAAGTGTTCTCAGAATTCATAGCTGACGTCTTCCCCTCGCATGCATCACGTCGACTTCAGATCCAGCTGGAGACATGTGCTCTCAGCCTTTGAAGACTGTCAGGCCTTTGCAAGATCCACGGTGATGTAGGTGAAACTAGATCATTCACTGGCTCACACCATTCACCTCAGGAGGACTCCTGCTTGCCAAAGTGTTTTCATGGAAGGGCACATGTGTGTGGCATGTCTCTTTCACCTGCTTGTGGACTTCAGGTACATGAGCTAGGTGTCAACCGTGAAAGTGGAGAGGGACGGGAACAGCACAATTTGCCCCAGTGACAAAGCAGAGAGATGTGTCCTCAGAGCTGCCTGAGAAACAGTCCTGTTGCCGGTCTTCTATTCACCCCAGGATTACCCTGAGAGGTAACCTGAGGCCGAGTGAATTTTCTTGGAAGAACCGGAGTGCGTGCCGTTCCTTGCTAGGTTCTCATCCCAAAGCCTTCTTGGCTAGTCATAAGGAAACTTGCCCGCGTGTTGCAAGGAAAGTCCGTGTTTTGGATGATCAGTGCTTCATGAAAAGCACTGTGGTCGCCAACTTTCTCAACCCTGCAGGAATACCCGGGGAGGAACGGAGACTTTGCCCAAAGAAACAGAGTGCTTGCAATGCCTTGCTAGGAGCACATCCAGCACAGGACTTTATCTATGGCGAATGTCAGCCGAGCGCCAGAGTCAAAGTAAGGTGCAGTGTTTCCACCAGCAGAGTCGCAGTCAGCAGTTTCAAAGAGGCCTTCCCCACTAAAGTGCTGTAAATGCGGGTGTGCCTTTCAAAGTCTGAGGATGCGAGCGTCTGCACCGTATTCCAAGGAAGGTCCCTGTGTACCAAAAGTGGCATCTGTGCCTGCTGAGCACCATCCAGCCACATGGGTCTTTGGACTCTACTGTTTTGTATGCAGGAGGCTGGGCAACAACGTTTTTCCTCCATGGGAGAGCTAGATTTGGAGAGCTTAGAGGAAGCCTGAAGAACACGTTGATAACGGGGCTTCTGGGCAATGCAAGGGGGCCTCATTTTGTAACCCTGAGCTGCTTTTGGAAAACCACCGTGCTTACACGAGTTCTCGGAATTCTTGACCTCTTGCTCCCTGAAGCAGCACCTGGACTTTACCTCTAGAGGGAGAAATAGGCAGTCATCCTCTGAAGGTGGCTAGGCCTTTGTGAGATGTACCATGACCTAGGCGAAACAAAGGCGTTCACTGGCTCGCGCAATTTACTTCAGGAGGAACACTGGCTTTCCAAAGCGCTTTCAGCGAAGAAGTACAGTATGTGACATGGGCCTCCTTTGGTTCCCGGAACGTCAACTACATGAGCTGTGTGGCAACCGTGAAAAGGAGGCTGGACGAGAAAAGCGAAATCTGTCCCGTTGGCAACCCGGAGAGCTGGGTGCTCAGAGCTGCCTGAAAAAGGGTCCTGTTGCCCGTCTTGTACTCACCGTAGGAGTTCCCTGGGAGGCAAAGTGAGGAAGAGTGAGTTTTCTCGCAAGAACGAGGGGGTGTGTGCAGTTCCTCACTAGGAGCTCATCCCATAGCCTTCTTGGCTAGTGGTTCGGAAACCTGCCCCCATGCTGCCAAAGGAAGGTCCACGAGTGCCGTGAAAAGTGTTGGAGTGCAGCTCTTTCTGAGAAGCCTTAGTGAAGGTACTGCTTTAACACTGGTAGGCCTCTCAGGACTGCAGGGTCTCTCGCGCCTGGACCCAGGTCATGGAGAACACGGTGTACCCAAAGTGTCAAGTGCGGCTTCTGAGTGAGCTCCAGCCACATGGGTCGTTGGCCTCCACTCTGTGCATGCAGAGGGCAGGGCAACACACGGCTTGCTCCGGCGGAGAGCCAGACCTCCACCTCTGGAAACCAGTCTTGGTAACAGAGTGGGGGACGGTGTCATGAGCAATGCATGTCACACTCCCGGCTTAGATATTAGCTGCCCTGAATCATATCCGGAGAGTAACATTGATTTTATGAACTCAAAGCTGACGACCCTTCACCTCAAGCAGAAATGTGACTTTACAACCAGTCTGATATGATGGACCCCTCTCCCGAAGCACAGCTGGGCGATTGAAAGTTCCAAAGTCGACATCGCCTGACTGAAGCACTGTGGTGACTAGGCACGTCACCTCACGCAGAACCTCTGCTTACAAAAGGGTCCTCACAGGAGCGCCTAGTGTGTCGCATGGCTCTCTCGTAGCTGGGCAGAAGGTGCTGCTCCACAGGCTGGGTTTGCACGTAGAAACTGGATCCTGAGGGCTAAAGCATTCTTTGCCCCTTTGGAAGCAGGAGGCTTGGGGCGAGAAAACTGAACGAAAGGCACGGGGTGGCGCCCATGTTGGACACCCTGCAGGAATTGCCCGGGAGGAAGAGTGAGTTTTCTCGAAAGAAACAGTGCGCCTGCCGTTCCTTGCCAGGAGCTCATGCAGCAGACTGCTTCAGCTAAGGCGAATGTCGACTGAGCGGCATACTCAAAGTAAGGGGCAGTGTTTCCATCAGCAAAGTTGGTGGTCACAAGTAGACCCGAGGCTTTCACCACTGAAGTGCTGTAATGCTGGTGTGCCTTTCACATATCTGAGGACGCTCACGTCTGCACCATTTTCCGAGGAAAATCACTGTGTACCCAAAGTGTCATCTGTGCCTTCTGAGCAACCTCATGCCTCATGATGGTCTTTGGGCTCTACTGTTGGTATGCAGAAGGCCAGGCAGCAATGTGTTTCCTCCATCGGGGAGCCAGATAGCCACAGCATAGAAGAATCCTCAGGACGAGTTTTCTCCCTGGTCTTCTGGGCAATGCAAGGGGACCCCAGTTTGTAAACCTGAGCTGCACTGGAACAAACACCGCCATGGCAAGTGTTCTCAGAATTCATAGCTGACGTCTTCCCCTCGCATGCATCACGTCGACTTCAGATCCAGCTGGAGACATGTGCTCTCAGCCTTTGAAGACTGTCAGGCCTTTGCAAGATCCACGGTGATGTAGGTGAAACTAGATCATTCACTGGCTCACACCATTCACCTCAGGAGGACTCCTGCTTGCCAAAGTGTTTTCATGGAAGGGCACATGTGTGTGGCATGTCTCTTTCACCTGCTTGTGGACTTCAGGTACATGAGCTAGGTGTCAACCGTGAAAGTGGAGAGGGACGGGAACAGCACAATTTGCCCCAGTGACAAAGCAGAGAGATGTGTCCTCAGAGCTGCCTGAGAAACAGTCCTGTTGCCAGTCTTCTATTCACCCCAGGATTACCCTGAGAGGTAACCTGAGGCCGAGTGAATTTTCTTGGAAGAACCGGAGTGCGTGCCGTTCCTTGCTAGGTTCTCATCCCAAAGCCTTCTTGGCTAGTCATAAGGAAACTTGCCCGCGTGTTGCAAGGAAAGTCCGTGTTTTGGATGATCAGTGCTTCATGAAAAGCACTGTGGTCGCCAACTTTCTCAACCCTGCAGGAATACCCGGGGAGGAACGGAGACTTTGCCCAAAGAAACAGAGTGCTTGCAATGCCTTGCTAGGAGCACATCCAGCACAGGACTTTATCTATGGCGAATGTCAGCCGAGCGCCAGAGTCAAAGTAAGGTGCAGTGTTTCCACCAGCAGAGTCGCAGTCAGCAGTTTCAAAGAGGCCTTCCCCACTAAAGTGCTGTAAATGCGGGTGTGCCTTTCAAAGTCTGAGGATGCGAGCGTCTGCACCGTATTCCAAGGAAGGTCCCTGTGTACCACAAGTGGCATCTGTGCCTGCTGAGCACCATCCAGCCACATGGGTCTTTGGACTCTACTGTTTTGTATGCAGGAGGCTGGGCAACAACGTTTTTCCTCCATGGGAGAGCTAGATTTGGAGAGCTTAGAGGAAGCCTGAAGAACACGTTGATAACGGGGCTTCTGGGCAATGCAAGGGGGCCTCATTTTGTAACCCTGAGCTGCTTTTGGAAAACCACCGTGCTTACACGAGTTCTCGGAATTCTTGACCTCTTGCTCCCTGAAGCAGCACCTGGACTTTACCTCTAGAGGGAGAAATAGGCAGTCATCCTCTGAAGGTGGCTAGGCCTTTGTGAGATGTACCATGACCTAGGCGAAACAAAGGCGTTCACTGGCTCGCGCAATTTACTTCAGGAGGAACACTGGCTTTCCAAAGCGCTTTCAGCGAAGAAGTACAGTATGTGACATGGGCCTCCTTTGGTTCCCGGAACGTCAACTACATGAGCTGTGTGGCAACCGTGAAAAGGAGGCTGGACGAGAAAAGCGAAATCTGTCCCGTTGGCAACCCGGAGAGCTGGGTGCTCAGAGCTGCCTGAAAAAGGGTCCTGTTGCCCGTCTTGTACTCACCGTAGGAGTTCCCTGGGAGGCAAAGTGAGGAAGAGTGAGTTTTCTCGAAAGAACGAGGGGGTGTGTGCAGTTCCTCACTAGGAGCTCATCCCATAGCCTTCTTGGCTAGTGGTTCGGAAACCTGCCCCCATGCTGCCAAAGGAAGGTCCACGAGTGCCGTGAAAAGTGTTGGAGTGCAGCTCTTTCTGAGAAGCCTTAGTGAAGGTACTGCTTTAACACTGGTAGGCCTCTCAGGACTGCAGGGTCTCTCGCGCCTGGACCCAGGTCATGGAGAACACGGTGTACACAAAGTGTCAACTGCGGCTTCTGAGTAACCTCCAGCCACATGGGTCGTTGGCCTCCACTCTGTGCATGCAGAGGGCAGGGCAACACACGGCTTGCTCCGGCGGAGAGCCAGACCTCCACCTCTGGAAACCAGTCTTGGTAACAGAGTGGGGGACGGTGTCATGAGCAATGCATGTCACACTCCCGGCTTAGATATTAGCTGCCCTGAATCATATCCGGAGAGTAACATTGATTTTATGAACTCAAAGCTGACGACCCTTCACCTCAAGCAGAAATGTGACTTTACAACCAGTCTGATATGATGGACCCCTCTCCCGAAGCACTGCTGGGCGATTGAAAGTTCCAAAGTCGACATCGCCTGACTGAAGCACTGTGGTGACTAGGCACGTCACCTCGCGCAGAACCTCTGCTTACAAAAGGGTCCTCACAGGAGCGCCTAGTGTGTCGCATGGCTCTCTCGTAGCTGGGCAGAAGGTGCTGCTCCACAGGCTGGGTTTGCACGTAGAAACTGGATCCTGAGGGCTAAAGCATTCTTTGCCCCTTTGGAAGCAGGAGGCTTGGGGCGAGGAAACTGAAGGAAAGTCATGGGGTGGCGCCCATGTTGGACACCCTGCAGGAATTGCCCGGGAGGAAGAGTGAGTTTTCTCGAAAGAAACAGTGCGCCTGCCGTTCCTTGCCAGGAGCTCATGCAGCAGACTGCTTCAGCTAAGGCGAATGTCGACTGAGCGGCATACTCAAAGTAAGGGGCAGTGTTTCCATCAGCAAAGTTGGTGGTCACAAGTAGACCCGAGGCTTTCACCACTGAAGTGCTGTAATGCTGGTGTGCCTTTCACATATCTGAGGACGCTCACGTCTGCACCATTTTCCGAGGAAAATCACTGTGTACCCAAAGTGTCATCTGTGCCTTCTGAGCAACCTCATGCCTCATGATGGTCTTTGGGCTCTACTGTTGGTATGCAGAAGGCCAGGCAGCAATGTGTTTCCTCCATCGGGGAGCCAGATAGCCACAGCATAGAAGAATCCTCAGGACGAGTTTTCTCCCTGGTCTTCTGGGCAATGCAAGGGGACCCCAGTTTGTAAACCTGAGCTGCACTGGAACAAACACCGCCATGGCAAGTGTTCTCAGAATTCATAGCTGACGTCTTCCCCTCGCATGCATCACGTCGACTTCAGATCCAGCTGGAGACATGTGCTCTCAGCCTTTGAAGACTGTCAGGCCTTTGCAAGATCCACGGTGATGTAGGTGAAACTAGATCATTCACTGGCTCACACCATTCACCTCAGGAGGACTCCTGCTTGCCAAAGTGTTTTCATGGAAGGGCACATGTGTGTGGCATGTCTCTTTCACCTGCTTGTGGACTTCAGGTACATGAGCTAGGTGTCAACCGTGAAAGTGGAGAGGGACGGGAACAGCACAATTTGCCCCAGTGACAAAGCAGAGAGATGTGTCCTCAGAGCTGCCCGAGAAACAGTCCTGTTGCCGGTCTTCTATTCACCCCAGGATTACCCTGAGAGGTAACCTGAGGCCGAGTGAATTTTCTTGGAAGAACCGGAGTGCGTGCCGTTCCTTGCTAGGTTCTCATCCCAAAGCCTTCTTGGCTAGTCATAAGGAAACTTGCCCGCGTGTTGCAAGGAAAGTCCGTGTTTTGGATGATCAGTGCTTCATGAAAAGCACTGTGGTCGCCAACTTTCTCAACCCTGCAGGAATACCCGGGGAGGAACGGAGACTTTGCCCAAAGAAACAGAGTGCTTGCAATGCCTTGCTAGGAGCACATCCAGCACAGGACTTTATCTATGGCGAATGTCAGCCGAGCGCCAGAGTCAAAGTAAGGTGCAGTGTTTCCACCAGCAGAGTCGCAGTCAGCAGTTTCAAAGAGGCCTTCCCCACTAAAGTGCTGTAAATGCGGGTGTGCCTTTCAAAGTCTGAGGATGCGAGCGTCTGCACCGTATTCCAAGGAAGGTCCCTGTGTACCAAAAGTGGCATCTGTGCCTGCTGAGCACCATCCAGCCACATGGGTCTTTGGACTCTACTGTTTTGTATGCAGGAGGCTGGGCAACAACGTTTTTCCTCCATGGGAGAGCTAGATTTGGAGAGCTTAGAGGAAGCCTGAAGAACACGTTGATACCGGGGCTTCTGGGCAATGCAAGGGGGCCTCATTTTGTAACCCTGAGCTGCTTTTGGAAAACCACCGTGCTTACACGAGTTCTCGGAATTCTTGACCTCTTGCTCCCTGAAGCAGCACCTGGACTTTACCTCTAGAGGGAGAAATAGGCAGTCATCCTCTGAAGGTGGCTAGGCCTTTGTGAGATGTACCATGACCTAGGCGAAACAAAGGCGTTCACTGGCTCGCGCAATTTACTTCAGGAGGAACACTGGCTTTCCAAAGCGCTTTCAGCGAAGAAGTACAGTATGTGACATGGGCCTCCTTTGGTTCCCGGAACGTCAACTACATGAGCTGTGTGGCAACCGTGAAAAGGAGGCTGGACGAGAAAAGCGAAATCTGTCCCGTTGGCAACCCGGAGAGCTGGGTGCTCAGAGCTGCCTGAAAAAGGGTCCTGTTGCCCGTCTTGTACTCACCGTAGGAGTTCCCTGGGAGGCAAAGTGAGGAAGAGTGAGTTTTCTCGAAAGAACGAGGGGGTGTGTGCAGTTCCTCACTAGGAGCTCATCCCATAGCCTTCTTGGCTAGTGGTTCGGAAACCTGCCCCCATGCTGCCAAAGGAAGGTCCACGAGTGCCGTGAAAAGTGTTGGAGGGCAGCTCTTTCTGAGAAGCCTTAGTGAAGGTACTGCTTTAACACTGGTAGGCCTCTCAGGACTGCAGGGTCTCTCGCGCCTGGACCCAGGTCATGGAGAACACGGTGTACCCAAAGTGTCAACTGCGGCTTCTGAGTAACCTCCAGCCACATGGGTCGTTGGCCTCCACTCTGTGCATGCAGAGGGCAGGGCAACACACGGCTTGCTCCGGCGGAGAGCCAGACCTCCACCTCTGGAAACCAGTCTTGGTAACAGAGTGGGGGCCGGTGTCATGAGCAATGCATGTCACACTCCCGGCTTAGATATTAGCTGCCCTGAATCATATCCGGAGAGTAACATTGATTTTATGAACTCAAAGCTGACGACCCTTCACCTCAAGCAGAAATGTGACTTTACAACCAGTCTGATATGATGGACCCCTCTCCCGAAGCACTGCTGGGCGATTGAAAGTTCCAAAGTCGACATCGCCTGACTGAAGCACTGTGGTGACTAGGCACGTCACCTCGCGCAGAACCTCTGCTTACAAAAGGGTCCTCACAGGAGCGCCTAGTGTGTCGCATGGCTCTCTCGTAGCTGGGCAGAAGGTGCTGCTCCACAGGCTGGGTTTGCACGTAGAAACTGGATCCTGAGGGCTAAAGCATTCTTTGCCCCTTTGGAAGCAGGAGGCTTGGGGCGAGGAAACTGAAGGAAAGTCATGGGGTGGCGCCCATGTTGGACACCCTGCAGGAATTGCCCGGGAGGAAGAGTGAGTTTTCTCGAAAGAAACAGTGCGCCTGCCGTTCCTTGCCAGGAGCTCATGCAGCAGACTGCTTCAGCTAAGGCGAATGTCGACTGAGCGGCATACTCAAAGTAAGGGGCAGTGTTTCCATCAGCAAAGTTGGTGGTCACAAGTAGACCCGAGGCTTTCACCACTGAAGTGCTGTAATGCTGGTGTGCCTTTCACATATCTGAGGACGCTCACGTCGGCACCATTTTCCGAGGAAAATCACTGTGTACCCGAAGTGTCATCTGTGCCTTCTGAGCAACCTCATGCCTCATGATGGTCTTTGGGCTCTACTGTTGGTATGCAGAAGGCCAGGCAGCAATGTGTTTCCTCCATCGGGGAGCCAGATAGCCACAGCATAGAAGAATCCTCAGGACGAGTTTTCTCCCTGGTCTTCTGGGCAATGCAAGGGGACCCCAGTTTGTAAACCTGAGCTGCACTGGAACAAACACCGCCATGGCAAGTGTTCTCAGAATTCATAGCTGACGTCTTCCCCTCGCATGCATCACGTCGACTTCAGATCCAGCTGGAGACATGTGCTCTCAGCCTTTGAAGACTGTCAGGCCTTTGCAAGATCCACGGTGATGTAGGTGAAACTAGATCATTCACTGGCTCACACCATTCACCTCAGGAGGACTCCTGCTTGCCAAAGTGTTTTCATGGAAGGGCACATGTGTGTGGCATGTCTCTTTCACCTGCTTGTGGACTTCAGGTACATGAGCTAGGTGTCAACCGTGAAAGTGGAGAGGGACGGGAACAGCACAATTTGCCCCAGTGACAAAGCAGAGAGATGTGTCCTCAGAGCTGCCTGAGAAACAGTCCTGTTGCCGGTCTTCTATTCACCCCAGGATTACCCTGAGAGGTAACCTGAGGCCGAGTGAATTTTCTTGGAAGAACCGGAGTGCGTGCCGTTCCTTGCTAGGTTCTCATCCCAAAGCCTTCTTGGCTAGTCATAAGGAAACTTGCCCGCGTGTTGCAAGGAAAGTCCGTGTTTTGGATGATCAGTGCTTCATGAAAAGCACTGTGGTCGCCAACTTTCTCAACCCTGCAGGAATACCCGGGGAGGAACGGAGACTTTGCCCAAAGAAACAGAGTGCTTGCAATGCCTTGCTAGGAGCACATCCAGCACAGGACTTTATCTATGGCGAATGTCAGCCGAGCGCCAGAGTCAAAGTAAGGTGCAGTGTTTCCACCAGCAGAGTCGCAGTCAGCAGTTTCAAAGAGGCCTTCCCCACTAAAGTGCTGTAAATGCGGGTGTGCCTTTCAAAGTCTGAGGATGCGAGCGTCTGCACCGTATTCCAAGGAAGGTCCCTGTGTACCAAAAGTGGCATCTGTGCCTGCTGAGCACCATCCAGCCACATGGGTCTTTGGACTCTACTGTTTTGTATGCAGGAGGCTGGGCAACAACGTTTTTCCTCCATGGGAGAGCTAGATTTGGAGAGCTTAGAGGAAGCCTGAAGAACACGTTGATACCGGGGCTTCTGGGCAATGCAAGGGGGCCTCATTTTGTAACCCTGAGCTGCTTTTGGAAAACCACCGTGCTTACACGAGTTCTCGGAATTCTTGACCTCTTGCTCCCTGAAGCAGCACCTGGACTTTACCTCTAGAGGGAGAAATAGGCAGTCATCCTCTGAAGGTGGCTAGGCCTTTGTGAGATGTACCATGACCTAGGCGAAACAAAGGCGTTCACTGGCTCGCGCAATTTACTTCAGGAGGAACACTGGCTTTCCAAAGCGCTTTCAGCGAAGAAGTACAGTATGTGACATGGGCCTCCTTTGGTTCCCGGAACGTCAACTACATGAGCTGTGTGGCAACCGTGAAAAGGAGGCTGGACGAGAAAAGCGAAATCTGTCCCGTTGGCAACCCGGAGAGCTGGGTGCTCAGAGCTGCCTGAAAAAGGGTCCTGTTGCCCGTCTTGTACTCACCGTAGGAGTTCCCTGGGAGGCAAAGTGAGGAAGAGTGAGTTTTCTCGAAAGAACGAGGGGGTGTGTGCAGTTCCTCACTAGGAGCTCATCCCATAGCCTTCTTGGCTAGTGGTTCGGAAACCTGCCCCCATGCTGCCAAAGGAAGGTCCACGAGTGCCGTGAAAAGTGTTGGAGTGCAGCTCTTTCTGAGAAGCCTTAGTGAAGGTACTGCTTTAACACTGGTAGGCCTCTCAGGACTGCAGGGTCTCTCGCGCCTGGACCCAGGTCATGGAGAACACGGTGTACCCAAAGTGTCAACTGCGGCTTCTGAGTAACCTCCAGCCACATGGGTCGTTGGCCTCCACTCTGTGCATGCAGAGGGCAGGGCAACACACGGCTTGCTCCGGCGGAGAGCCAGACCTCCACCTCTGGAAACCAGTCTTGGTAACAGAGTGGGGGACGGTGTCATGAGCAATGCATGTCACACTCCCGGCTTAGATATTAGCTGCCCTGAATCATATCCGGAGAGTAACATTGATTTTATGAACTCAAAGCTGACGACCCTTCACCTCAAGCAGAAATGTGACTTTACAACCAGTCTGATATGATGGACCCCTCTCCCGAAGCACTGCTGGGCGATTGAAAGTTCCAAAGTCGACATCGCCTGACTGAAGCACTGTGGTGACTAGGCACGTCACCTCGCGCAGAACCTCTGCTTACAAAAGGGTCCTCACAGGAGCGCCTAGTGTGTCGCATGGCTCTCTCGTAGCTGGGCAGAAGGTGCTGCTCCACAGGCTGGGTTTGCACGTAGAAACTGGATCCTGAGGGCTAAAGCATTCTTTGCCCCTTTGGAAGCAGGAGGCTTGGGGCGAGAAAACTGAAGGAAAGTCATGGGGTGGCGCCCATGTTGGACACCCTGCAGGAATTGCCCGGGAGGAAGAGTGAGTTTTCTCGAAAGAAACAGTGCGCCTGCCGTTCCTTGCCAGGAGCTCATGCAGCAGACTGCTTCAGCTAAGGCGAATGTCGACTGAGCGGCATACTCAAAGTAAGGGGCAGTGTTTCCATCAGCAAAGTTGGTGGTCACAAGTAGACCCGAGGCTTTCACCACTGAAGTGCTGTAATGCTGGTGTGCCTTTCACATATCTGAGGACGCTCACGTCTGCACCATTTTCCGAGGAAAATCACTGTGTACCCAAAGTGTCATCTGTGCCTTCTGAGCAACCTCATGCCTCATGATGGTCTTTGGGCTCTACTGTTGGTATGCAGAAGGCCAGGCAGCAATGTGTTTCCTCCATCGGGGAGCCAGATAGCCACAGCATAGAAGAATCCTCAGGACGAGTTTTCTCCCTGGTCTTCTGGGCAATGCAAGGGGACCCCAGTTTGTAAACCTGAGCTGCACTGGAACAAACACCGCCATGGCAAGTGTTCTCAGAATTCATAGCTGACGTCTTCCCCTCGCATGCATCACGTCGACTTCAGATCCAGCTGGAGACATGTGCTCTCAGCCTTTGAAGACTGTCAGGCCTTTGCAAGATCCACGGTGATGTAGGTGAAACTAGATCATTCACTGGCTCACACCATTCACCTCAGGAGGACTCCTGCTTGCCAAAGTGTTTTCATGGAAGGGCACATGTGTGTGGCATGTCTCTTTCACCTGCTTGTGGACTTCAGGTACATGAGCTAGGTGTCAACCGTGAAAGTGGAGAGGGACGGGAACAGCACAATTTGCCCCAGTGACAAAGCAGAGAGATGTGTCCTCAGAGCTGCCTGAGAAACAGTCCTGTTGCCGGTCTTCTATTCACCCCAGGATTACCCTGAGAGGTAACCTGAGGCCGAGTGAATTTTCTTGGAAGAACCGGAGTGCGTGCCGTTCCTTGCTAGGTTCTCATCCCAAAGCCTTCTTGGCTAGTCATAAGGAAACTTGCCCGCGTGTTGCAAGGAAAGTCCGTGTTTTGGATGATCAGTGCTTCATGAAAAGCACTGTGGTCGCCAACTTTCTCAACCCTGCAGGAATACCCGGGGAGGAACGGAGACTTTGCCCAAAGAAACAGAGTGCTTGCAATGCCTTGCTAGGAGCACATCCAGCACAGGACTTTATCTATGGCGAATGTCAGCCGAGCGCCAGAGTCAAAGTAAGGTGCAGTGTTTCCACCAGCAGAGTCGCAGTCAGCAGTTTCAAAGAGGCCTTCCCCACTAAAGTGCTGTAAATGCGGGTGTGCCTTTCAAAGTCTGAGGATGCGAGCGTCTGCACCGTATTCCAAGGAAGGTCCCTGTGTACCAAAAGTGGCATCTGTGCCTGCTGAGCACCATCCAGCCACATGGGTCTTTGGACTCTACTGTTTTGTATGCAGGAGGCTGGGCAACAACGTTTTTCCTCCATGGGAGAGCTAGATTTGGAGAGCTTAGAGGAAGCCTGAAGAACACGTTGATAACGGGGCTTCTGGGCAATGCAAGGGGGCCTCATTTTGTAACCCTGAGCTGCTTTTGGAAAACCACCGTGCTTACACGAGTTCTCGGAATTCTTGACCTCTTGCTCCCTGAAGCAGCACCT
This sequence comes from Eubalaena glacialis, assembly GCF_028564815.1. Lineage (NCBI taxonomy): Eukaryota > Metazoa > Chordata > Mammalia > Artiodactyla > Balaenidae > Eubalaena > Eubalaena glacialis. The sequence continues at coordinate 36,419,868 of NC_083718.1, forward strand.
GGACTTTACCTCTAGAGGGAGAAATAGGCAGTCATCCTCTGAAGGTGGCTAGGCCTTTGTGAGATGTACCATGACCTAGGCGAAACAAAGGCGTTCACTGGCTCGCGCAATTTACTTCAGGAGGAACACTGGCTTTCCAAAGCGCTTTCAGCGAAGAAGTACAGTATGTGACATGGGCCTCCTTTGGTTCCCGGAACGTCAACTACATGAGCTGTGTGGCAACCGTGAAAAGGAGGCTGGACGAGAAAAGCGAAATCTGTCCCGTTGGCAACCCGGAGAGCTGGGTGCTCAGAGCTGCCTGAAAAAGGGTCCTGTTGCCCGTCTTGTACTCACCGTAGGAGTTCCCTGGGAGGCAAAGTGAGGAAGAGTGAGTTTTCTCGCAAGAACGAGGGGGTGTGTGCAGTTCCTCACTAGGAGCTCATCCCATAGCCTTCTTGGCTAGTGGTTCGGAAACCTGCCCCCATGCTGCCAAAGGAAGGTCCACGAGTGCCGTGAAAAGTGTTGGAGGGCAGCTCTTTCTGAGAAGCCTTAGTGAAGGTACTGCTTTAACACTGGTAGGCCTCTCAGGACTGCAGGGTCTCTCGCGCCTGGACCCAGGTCATGGAGAACACGGTGTACCCAAAGTGTCAAGTGCGGCTTCTGAGTGAGCTCCAGCCACATGGGTCGTTGGCCTCCACTCTGTGCATGCAGAGGGCAGGGCAACACACGGCTTGCTCCGGCGGAGAGCCAGACCTCCACCTCTGGAAACCAGTCTTGGTAACAGAGTGGGGGACGGTGTCATGAGCAATGCATGTCACACTCCCGGCTTAGATATTAGCTGCCCTGAATCATATCCGGAGAGTAACATTGATTTTATGAACTCAAAGCTGACGACCCTTCACCTCAAGCAGAAATGTGACTTTACAACCAGTCTGATATGATGGACCCCTCTCCCGAAGCACTGCTGGGCGATTGAAAGTTCCAAAGTCGACATCGCCTGACTGAAGCACTGTGGTGACTAGGCACGTCACCTCGCGCAGAACCTCTGCTTACAAAAGGGTCCTCACAGGAGCGCCTAGTGTGTCGCATGGCTCTCTCGTAGCTGGGCAGAAGGTGCTGCTCCACAGGCTGGGTTTGCACGTAGAAACTGGATCCTGAGGGCTAAAGCATTCTTTGCCCCTTTGGAAGCAGGAGGCTTGGGGCGAGAAAACTGAAGGAAAGTCATGGGGTGGCGCCCATGTTGGACACCCTGCAGGAATTGCCCGGGAGGAAGAGTGAGTTTTCTCGAAAGAAACAGTGCGCCTGCCGTTCCTTGCCAGGAGCTCATGCAGCAGACTGCTTCAGCTAAGGCGAATGTCGACTGAGCGGCATACTCAAAGTAAGGGGCAGTGTTTCCATCAGCAAAGTTGGTGGTCACAAGTAGACCCGAGGCTTTCACCACTGAAGTGCTGTAATGCTGGTGTGCCTTTCACATATCTGAGGACGCTCACGTCTGCACCATTTTCCGAGGAAAATCACTGTGTACCCAAAGTGTCATCTGTGCCTTCTGAGCAACCTCATGCCTCATGATGGTCTTTGGGCTCTACTGTTGGTATGCAGAAGGCCAGGCAGCAATGTGTTTCCTCCATCGGGGAGCCAGATAGCCACAGCATAGAAGAATCCTCAGGACGAGTTTTCTCCCTGGTCTTCTGGGCAATGCAAGGGGACCCCAGTTTGTAAACCTGAGCTGCACTGGAACAAACACCGCCATGGCAAGTGTTCTCAGAATTCATAGCTGACGTCTTCCCCTCGCATGCATCACGTCGACTTCAGATCCAGCTGGAGACATGTGCTCTCAGCCTTTGAAGACTGTCAGGCCTTTGCAAGATCCACGGTGATGTAGGTGAAACTAGATCATTCACTGGCTCACACCATTCACCTCAGGAGGACTCCTGCTTGCCAAAGTGTTTTCATGGAAGGGCACATGTGTGTGGCATGTCTCTTTCACCTGCTTGTGGACTTCAGGTACATGAGCTAGGTGTCAACCGTGAAAGTGGAGAGGGACGGGAACAGCACAATTTGCCCCAGTGACAAAGCAGAGAGATGTGTCCTCAGAGCTGCCTGAGAAACAGTCCTGTTGCCGGTCTTCTATTCACCCCAGGATTACCCTGAGAGGTAACCTGAGGCCGAGTGAATTTTCTTGGAAGAACCGGAGTGCGTGCCGTTCCTTGCTAGGTTCTCATCCCAAAGCCTTCTTGGCTAGTCATAAGGAAACTTGCCCGCGTGTTGCAAGGAAAGTCCGTGTTTTGGATGATCAGTGCTTCATGAAAAGCACTGTGGTCGCCAACTTTCTCAACCCTGCAGGAACACCCGGGGAGGAACGGAGACTTTGCCCAAAGAAACAGAGTGCTTGCAATGCCTTGCTAGGAGCACATCCAGCACAGGACTTTATCTATGGCGAATGTCAGCCGAGCGCCAGAGTCAAAGTAAGGTGCAGTGTTTCCACCAGCAGAGTCGCAGTCAGCAGTTTCAAAGAGGCCTTCCCCACTAAAGTGCTGTAAATGCGGGTGTGCCTTTCAAAGTCTGAGGATGCGAGCGTCTGCACCGTATTCCAAGGAAGGTCCCTGTGTACCAAAAGTGGCATCTGTGCCTGCTGAGCACCATCCAGCCACATGGGTCTTTGGACTCTACTGTTTTGTATGCAGGAGGCTGGGCAACAACGTTTTTCCTCCATGGGAGAGCTAGATTTGGAGAGCTTAGAGGAAGCCTGAAGAACACGTTGATAACGGGGCTTCTGGGCAATGCAAGGGGGCCTCATTTTGTAACCCTGAGCTGCTTTTGGAAAACCACCGTGCTTACACGAGTTCTCGGAATTCTTGACCTCTTGCTCCCTGAAGCAGCACCTGGACTTTACCTCTAGAGGGAGAAATAGGCAGTCATCCTCTGAAGGTGGCTAGGCCTTTGTGAGATGTACCATGACCTAGGCGAAACAAAGGCGTTCACTGGCTCGCGCAATTTACTTCAGGAGGAACACTGGCTTTCCAAAGCGCTTTCAGCGAAGAAGTACAGTATGTGACATGGGCCTCCTTTGGTTCCCGGAACGTCAACTACATGAGCTGTGTGGCAACCGTGAAAAGGAGGCTGGACGAGAAAAGCGAAATCTGTCCCGTTGGCAACCCGGAGAGCTGGGTGCTCAGAGCTGCCTGAAAAAGGGTCCTGTTGCCCGTCTTGTACTCACCGTAGGAGTTCCCTGGGAGGCAAAGTGAGGAAGAGTGAGTTTTCTCGCAAGAACGAGGGGGTGTGTGCAGTTCCTCACTAGGAGCTCATCCCATAGCCTTCTTGGCTAGTGGTTCGGAAACCTGCCCCCATGCTGCCAAAGGAAGGTCCACGAGTGCCGTGAAAAGTGTTGGAGGGCAGCTCTTTCTGAGAAGCCTTAGTGAAGGTACTGCTTTAACACTGGTAGGCCTCTCAGGACTGCAGGGTCTCTCGCGCCTGGACCCAGGTCATGGAGAACACGGTGTACCCAAAGTGTCAAGTGCGGCTTCTGAGTGAGCTCCAGCCACATGGGTCGTTGGCCTCCACTCTGTGCATGCAGAGGGCAGGGCAACACACGGCTTGCTCCGGCGGAGAGCCAGACCTCCACCTCTGGAAACCAGTCTTGGTAACAGAGTGGGGGCCGGTGTCATGAGCAATGCATGTCACACTCCCGGCTTAGATATTAGCTGCCCTGAATCATATCCGGAGAGTAACATTGATTTTATGAACTCAAAGCTGACGACCCTTCACCTCAAGCAGAAATGTGACTTTACAACCAGTCTGATATGATGGACCCCTCTCCCGAAGCACTGCTGGGCGATTGAAAGTTCCAAAGTCGACATCGCCTGACTGAAGCACTGTGGTGACTAGGCACGTCACCTCGCGCAGAACCTCTGCTTACAAAAGGGTCCTCACAGGAGCGCCTAGTGTGTCGCATGGCTCTCTCGTAGCTGGGCAGAAGGTGCTGCTCCACAGGCTGGGTTTGCACGTAGAAACTGGATCCTGAGGGCTAAAGCATTCTTTGCCCCTTTGGAAGCAGGAGGCTTGGGGCGAGAAAACTGAAGGAAAGTCATGGGGTGGCGCCCATGTTGGACACCCTGCAGGAATTGCCCGGGAGGAAGAGTGAGTTTTCTCGAAAGAAACAGTGCGCCTGCCGTTCCTTGCCAGGAGCTCATGCAGCAGACTGCTTCAGCTAAGGCGAATGTCGACTGAGCGGCATACTCAAAGTAAGGCGCAGTGTTTCCATCAGCAAAGTTGGTGGTCACAAGTAGACCCGAGGCTTTCACCACTGAAGTGCTGTAATGCTGGTGTGCCTTTCACATATCTGAGGACGCTCACGTCTGCACCATTTTCCGAGGAAAATCACTGTGTACCCAAAGTGTCATCTGTGCCTTCTGAGCAACCTCATGCCTCATGATGGTCTTTGGGCTCTACTGTTGGTATGCAGAAGGCCAGGCAGCAATGTGTTTCCTCCATCGGGGAGCCAGATAGCCACAGCATAGAAGAATCCTCAGGACGAGTTTTCTCCCTGGTCTTCTGGGCAATGCAAGGGGACCCCAGTTTGTAAACCTGAGCTGCACTGGAACAAACACCGCCATGGCAAGTGTTCTCAGAATTCATAGCTGACGTCTTCCCCTCGCATGCATCACGTCGACTTCAGATCCAGCTGGAGACATGTGCTCTCAGCCTTTGAAGACTGTCAGGCCTTTGCAAGATCCACGGTGATGTAGGTGAAACTAGATCATTCACTGGCTCACACCATTCACCTCAGGAGGACTCCTGCTTGCCAAAGTGTTTTCATGGAAGGGCACATGTGTGTGGCATGTCTCTTTCACCTGCTTGTGGACTTCAGGTACATGAGCTAGGTGTCAACCGTGAAAGTGGAGAGGGACGGGAACAGCACAATTTGCCCCAGTGACAAAGCAGAGAGATGTGTCCTCAGAGCTGCCTGAGAAACAGTCCTGTTGCCGGTCTTCTATTCACCCCAGGATTACCCTGAGAGGTAACCTGAGGCCGAGTGAATTTTCTTGGAAGAACCGGAGTGCGTGCCGTTCCTTGCTAGGTTCTCATCCCAAAGCCTTCTTGGCTAGTCATAAGGAAACTTGCCCGCGTGTTGCAAGGAAAGTCCGTGTTTTGGATGATCAGTGCTTCATGAAAAGCACTGTGGTCGCCAACTTTCTCAACCCTGCAGGAACACCCGGGGAGGAACGGAGACTTTGCCCAAAGAAACAGAGTGCTTGCAATGCCTTGCTAGGAGCACATCCAGCACAGGACTTTATCTATGGCGAATGTCAGCCGAGCGCCAGAGTCAAAGTAAGGTGCAGTGTTTCCACCAGCAGAGTCGCAGTCAGCAGTTTCAAAGAGGCCTTCCCCACTAAAGTGCTGTAAATGCGGGTGTGCCTTTCAAAGTCTGAGGATGCGAGCGTCTGCACCGTATTCCAAGGAAGGTCCCTGTGTACCAAAAGTGGCATCTGTGCCTGCTGAGCACCATCCAGCCACATGGGTCTTTGGACTCTACTGTTTTGTATGCAGGAGGCTGGGCAACAACGTTTTTCCTCCATGGGAGAGCTAGATTTGGAGAGCTTAGAGGAAGCCTGAAGAACACGTTGATAACGGGGCTTCTGGGCAATGCAAGGGGGCCTCATTTTGTAACCCTGAGCTGCTTTTGGAAAACCACCGTGCTTACACGAGTTCTCGGAATTCTTGACCTCTTGCTCCCTGAAGCAGCACCTGGACTTTACCTCTAGAGGGAGAAATAGGCAGTCATCCTCTGAAGGTGGCTAGGCCTTTGTGAGATGTACCATGACCTAGGCGAAACAAAGGCGTTCACTGGCTCGCGCAATTTACTTCAGGAGGAACACTGGCTTTCCAAAGCGCTTTCAGCGAAGAAGTACAGTATGTGACATGGGCCTCCTTTGGTTCCCGGAACGTCAACTACATGAGCTGTGTGGCAACCGTGAAAAGGAGGCTGGACGAGAAAAGCGAAATCTGTCCCGTTGGCAACCCGGAGAGCTGGGTGCTCAGAGCTGCCTGAAAAAGGGTCCTGTTGCCCGTCTTGTACTCACCGTAGGAGTTCCCTGGGAGGCAAAGTGAGGAAGAGTGAGTTTTCTCGCAAGAACGAGGGGGTGTGTGCAGTTCCTCACTAGGAGCTCATCCCATAGCCTTCTTGGCTAGTGGTTCGGAAACCTGCCCCCATGCTGCCAAAGGAAGGTCCACGAGTGCCGTGAAAAGTGTTGGAGTGCAGCTCTTTCTGAGAAGCCTTAGTGAAGGTACTGCTTTAACACTGGTAGGCCTCTCAGGACTGCAGGGTCTCTCGCGCCTGGACCCAGGTCATGGAGAACACGGTGTACCCAAAGTGTCAAGTGCGGCTTCTGAGTGAGCTCCAGCCACATGGGTCGTTGGCCTCCACTCTGTGCATGCAGAGGGCAGGGCAACACACGGCTTGCTCCGGCGGAGAGCCAGACCTCCACCTCTGGAAACCAGTCTTGGTAACAGAGTGGGGGACGGTGTCATGAGCAATGCATGTCACACTCCCGGCTTAGATATTAGCTGCCCTGAATCATATCCGGAGAGTAACATTGATTTTATGAACTCAAAGCTGACGGCCCTTCACCTCAAGCAGAAATGTGACTTTACAACCAGTCTGATATGATGGACCCCTCTCCCGAAGCACTGCTGGGCGATTGAAAGTTCCAAAGTCGACATCGCCTGACTGAAGCACTGTGGTGACTAGGCACGTCACCTCGCGCAGAACCTCTGCTTACAAAAGGGTCCTCACAGGAGCGCCTAGTGTGTCGCATGGCTCTCTCGTAGCTGGGCAGAAGGTGCTGCTCCACAGGCTGGGTTTGCACGTAGAAACTGGATCCTGAGGGCTAAAGCATTCTTTGCCCCTTTGGAAGCAGGAGGCTTGGGGCGAGAAAACTGAAGGAAAGTCATGGGGTGGCGCCCATGTTGGACACCCTGCAGGAATTGCCCGGGAGGAAGAGTGAGTTTTCTCGAAAGAAACAGTGCGCCTGCCGTTCCTTGCCAGGAGCTCATGCAGCAGACTGCTTCAGCTAAGGCGAATGTCGACTGAGCGGCATACTCAAAGTAAGGGGCAGTGTTTCCATCAGCAAAGTTGGTGGTCACAAGTAGACCCGAGGCTTTCACCACTGAAGTGCTGTAATGCTGGTGTGCCTTTCACATATCTGAGGACGCTCACGTCTGCACCATTTTCCGAGGAAAATCACTGTGTACCCAAAGTGTCATCTGTGCCTTCTGAGCAACCTCATGCCTCATGATGGTCTTTGGGCTCTACTGTTGGTATGCAGAAGGCCAGGCAGCAATGTGTTTCCTCCATCGGGGAGCCAGATAGCCACAGCATGGAAGAATCCTCAGGACGAGTTTTCTCCCTGGTCTTCTGGGCAATGCAAGGGGACCCCAGTTTGTAAACCTGAGCTGCACTGGAACAAACACCGCCATGGCAAGTGTTCTCAGAATTCATAGCTGACGTCTTCCCCTCGCATGCATCACGTCGACTTCAGATCCAGCTGGAGACATGTGCTCGCAGCCTTTGAAGACTGTCAGGCCTTTGCAAGATCCACGGTGATGTAGGTGAAACTAGATCATTCACTGGCTCACACCATTCACCTCAGGAGGACTCCTGCTTGCCAAAGTGTTTTCATGGAAGGGCACATGTGTGTGGCATGTCTCTTTCACCTGCTTGTGGACTTCAGGTACATGAGCTAGGTGTCAACCGTGAAAGTGGAGAGGGACGGGAACAGCACAATTTGCCCCAGTGACAAAGCAGAGAGATGTGTCCTCAGAGCTGCCTGAGAAACAGTCCTGTTGCCGGTCTTCTATTCACCCCAGGATTACCCTGAGAGGTAACCTGAGGCCGAGTGAATTTTCTTGGAAGAACCGGAGTGCGTGCCGTTCCTTGCTAGGTTCTCATCCCAAAGCCTTCTTGGCTAGTCATAAGGAAACTTGCCCGCGTGTTGCAAGGAAAGTCCGTGTTTTGGATGATCAGTGCTTCATGAAAAGCACTGTGGTCGCCAACTTTCTCAACCCTGCAGGAACACCCGGGGAGGAACGGAGACTTTGCCCAAAGAAACAGAGTGCTTGCAATGCCTTGCTAGGAGCACATCCAGCACAGGACTTTATCTATGGCGAATGTCAGCCGAGCGCCAGAGTCAAAGTAAGGTGCAGTGTTTCCACCAGCAGAGTCGCAGTCAGCAGTTTCAAAGAGGCCTTCCCCACTAAAGTGCTGTAAATGCGGGTGTGCCTTTCAAAGTCTGAGGATGCGAGCGTCTGCACCGTATTCCAAGGAAGGTCCCTGTGTACCAAAAGTGGCATCTGTGCCTGCTGAGCACCATCCAGCCACATGGGTCTTTGGACTCTACTGTTTTGTATGCAGGAGGCTGGGCAACAACGTTTTTCCTCCATGGGAGAGCTAGATTTGGAGAGCTTAGAGGAAGCCTGAAGAACACGTTGATAACGGGGCTTCTGGGCAATGCAAGGGGGCCTCATTTTGTAACCCTGAGCTGCTTTTGGAAAACCACCGTGCTTACACGAGTTCTCGGAATTCTTGACCTCTTGCTCCCTGAAGCAGCACCTGGACTTTACCTCTAGAGGGAGAAATAGGCAGTCATCCTCTGAAGGTGGCTAGGCCTTTGTGAGATGTACCATGACCTAGGCGAAACAAAGGCGTTCACTGGCTCGCGCAATTTACTTCAGGAGGAACACTGGCTTTCCAAAGCGCTTTCAGCGAAGAAGTACAGTATGTGACATGGGCCTCCTTTGGTTCCCGGAACGTCAACTACATGAGCTGTGTGGCAACCGTGAAAAGGAGGCTGGACGAGAAAAGCGAAATCTGTCCCGTTGGCAACCCGGAGAGCTGGGTGCTCAGAGCTGCCTGAAAAAGGGTCCTGTTGCCCGTCTTGTACTCACCGTAGGAGTTCCCTGGGAGGCAAAGTGAGGAAGAGTGAGTTTTCTCGCAAGAACGAGGGGGTGTGTGCAGTTCCTCACTAGGAGCTCATCCCATAGCCTTCTTGGCTAGTGGTTCGGAAACCTGCCCCCATGCTGCCAAAGGAAGGTCCACGAGTGCCGTGAAAAGTGTTGGAGGGCAGCTCTTTCTGAGAAGCCTTAGTGAAGGTACTGCTTTAACACTGGTAGGCCTCTCAGGACTGCAGGGTCTCTCGCGCCTGGACCCAGGTCATGGAGAACACGGTGTACCCAAAGTGTCAAGTGCGGCTTCTGAGTGAGCTCCAGCCACATGGGTCGTTGGCCTCCACTCTGTGCATGCAGAGGGCAGGGCAACACACGGCTTGCTCCGGCGGAGAGCCAGACCTCCACCTCTGGAAACCAGTCTTGGTAACAGAGTGGGGGACGGTGTCATGAGCAATGCATGTCACACTCCCGGCTTAGATATTAGCTGCCCTGAATCATATCCGGAGAGTAACATTGATTTTATGAACTCAAAGCTGACGACCCTTCACCTCAAGCAGAAATGTGACTTTACAACCAGTCTGATATGATGGACCCCTCTCCCGAAGCACTGCTGGGCGATTGAAAGTTCCAAAGTCGACATCGCCTGACTGAAGCACTGTGGTGACTAGGCACGTCACCTCGCGCAGAACCTCTGCTTACAAAAGGGTCCTCACAGGAGCGCCTAGTGTGTCGCATGGCTCTCTCGTAGCTGGGCAGAAGGTGCTGCTCCACAGGCTGGGTTTGCACGTAGAAACTGGATCCTGAGGGCTAAAGCATTCTTTGCCCCTTTGGAAGCAGGAGGCTTGGGGCGAGAAAACTGAAGGAAAGTCATGGGGTGGCGCCCATGTTGGACACCCTGCAGGAATTGCCCGGGAGGAAGAGTGAGTTTTCTCGAAAGAAACAGTGCGCCTGCCGTTCCTTGCCAGGAGCTCATGCAGCAGACTGCTTCAGCTAAGGCGAATGTCGACTGAGCGGCATACTCAAAGTAAGGGGCAGTGTTTCCATCAGCAAAGTTGGTGGTCACAAGTAGACCCGAGGCTTTCACCACTGAAGTGCTGTAATGCTGGTGTGCCTTTCACATATCTGAGGACGCTCACGTCTGCACCATTTTCCGAGGAAAATCACTGTGTACCCAAAGTGTCATCTGTGCCTTCTGAGCAACCTCATGCCTCATGATGGTCTTTGGGCTCTACTGTTGGTATGCAGAAGGCCAGGCAGCAATGTGTTTCCTCCATCGGGGAGCCAGATAGCCACAGCATAGAAGAATCCTCAGGACGAGTTTTCTCCCTGGTCTTCTGGGCAATGCAAGGGGACCCCAGTTTGTAAACCTGAGCTGCACTGGAACAAACACCGCCATGGCAAGTGTTCTCAGAATTCATAGCTGACGTCTTCCCCTCGCATGCATCACGTCGACTTCAGATCCAGCTGGAGACATGTGCTCTCAGCCTTTGAAGACTGTCAGGCCTTTGCAAGATCCACGGTGATGTAGGTGAAACTAGATCATTCACTGGCTCACACCATTCACCTCAGGAGGACTCCTGCTTGCCAAAGTGTTTTCATGGAAGGGCACATGTGTGTGGCATGTCTCTTTCACCTGCTTGTGGACTTCAGGTACATGAGCTAGGTGTCAACCGTGAAAGTGGAGAGGGACGGGAACAGCACAATTTGCCCCAGTGACAAAGCAGAGAGATGTGTCCTCAGAGCTGCCTGAGAAACAGTCCTGTTGCCGGTCTTCTATTCACCCCAGGATTACCCTGAGAGGTAACCTGAGGCCGAGTGAATTTTCTTGGAAGAACCGGAGTGCGTGCCGTTCCTTGCTAGGTTCTCATCCCAAAGCCTTCTTGGCTAGTCATAAGGAAACTTGCCCGCGTGTTGCAAGGAAAGTCCGTGTTTTGGATGATCAGTGCTTCATGAAAAGCACTGTGGTCGCCAACTTTCTCAACCCTGCAGGAACACCCGGGGAGGAACGGAGACTTTGCCCAAAGAAACAGAGTGCTTGCAATGCCTTGCTAGGAGCACATCCAGCACAGGACTTTATCTATGGCGAATGTCAGCCGAGCGCCAGAGTCAAAGTAAGGTGCAGTGTTTCCACCAGCAGAGTCGCAGTCAGCAGTTTCAAAGAGGCCTTCCCCACTAAAGTGCTGTAAATGCGGGTGTGCCTTTCAAAGTCTGAGGATGCGAGCGTCTGCACCGTATTCCAAGGAAGGTCCCTGTGTACCAAAAGTGGCATCTGTGCCTGCTGAGCACCATCCAGCCACATGGGTCTTTGGACTCTACTGTTTTGTATGCAGGAGGCTGGGCAACAACGTTTTTCCTCCATGGGAGAGCTAGATTTGGAGAGCTTAGAGGAAGCCTGAAGAACACGTTGATAACGGGGCTTCTGGGCAATGCAAGGGGGCCTCATTTTGTAACCCTGAGCTGCTTTTGGAAAACCACCGTGCTTACACGAGTTCTCGGAATTCTTGACCTCTTGCTCCCTGAAGCAGCACCTGGACTTTACCTCTAGAGGGAGAAATAGGCAGTCATCCTCTGAAGGTGGCTAGGCCTTTGTGAGATGTACCATGACCTAGGCGAAACAAAGGCGTTCACTGGCTCGCGCAATTTACTTCAGGAGGAACACTGGCTTTCCAAAGCGCTTTCAGCGAAGAAGTACAGTATGTGACATGGGCCTCCTTTGGTTCCCGGAACGTCAACTACATGAGCTGTGTGGCAACCGTGAAAAGGAGGCTGGACGAGAAAAGCGAAATCTGTCCCGTTGGCAACCCGGAGAGCTGGGTGCTCAGAGCTGCCTGAAAAAGGGTCCTGTTGCCCGTCTTGTACTCACCGTAGGAGTTCCCTGGGAGGCAAAGTGAGGAAGAGTGAGTTTTCTCGAAAGAACGAGGGGGTGTGTGCAGTTCCTCACTAGGAGCTCATCCCATAGCCTTCTTGGCTAGTGGTTCGGAAACCTGCCCCCATGCTGCCAAAGGAAGGTCCACGAGTGCCGTGAAAAGTGTTGGAGTGCAGCTCTTTCTGAGAAGCCTTAGTGAAGGTACTGCTTTAACACTGGTAGGCCTCTCAGGACTGCAGGGTCTCTCGCGCCTGGACCCAGGTCATGGAGAACACGGTGTACCCAAAGTGTCAAGTGCGGCTTCTGAGTGAGCTCCAGCCACATGGGTCGTTGGCCTCCACTCTGTGCATGCAGAGGGCAGGGCAACACACGGCTTGCTCCGGCGGAGAGCCAGACCTCCACCTCTGGAAACCAGTCTTGGTAACAGAGTGGGGGACGGTGTCATGAGCAATGCATGTCACACTCCCGGCTTAGATATTAGCTGCCCTGAATCATATCCGGAGAGTAACATTGATTTTATGAACTCAAAGCTGACGGCCCTTCACCTCAAGCAGAAATGTGACTTTACAACCAGTCTGATATGATGGACCCCTCTCCCGAAGCACTGCTGGGCGATTGAAAGTTCCAAAGTCGACATCGCCTGACTGAAGCACTGTGGTGACTAGGCACGTCACCTCGCGCAGAACCTCTGCTTACAAAAGGGTCCTCACAGGAGCGCCTAGTGTGTCGCATGGCTCTCTCGTAGCTGGGCAGAAGGTGCTGCTCCACAGGCTGGGTTTGCACGTAGAAACTGGATCCTGAGGGCTAAAGCATTCTTTGCCCCTTTGGAAGCAGGAGGCTTGGGGCGAGAAAACTGAAGGAAAGTCATGGGGTGGCGCCCATGTTGGACACCCTGCAGGAATTGCCCGGGAGGAAGAGTGAGTTTTCTCGAAAGAAACAGTGCGCCTGCCGTTCCTTGCCAGGAGCTCATGCAGCAGACTGCTTCAGCTAAGGCGAATGTCGACTGAGCGGCATACTCAAAGTAAGGGGCAGTGTTTCCATCAGCAAAGTTGGTGGTCACAAGTAGACCCGAGGCTTTCACCACTGAAGTGCTGTAATGCTGGTGTGCCTTTCACATATCTGAGGACGCTCACGTCTGCACCATTTTCCGAGGAAAATCACTGTGTACCCAAAGTGTCATCTGTGCCTTCTGAGCAACCTCATGCCTCATGGTGGTCTTTGGGCTCTACTGTTGGTATGCAGAAGGCCAGGCAGCAATGTGTTTCCTCCATCGGGGAGCCAGATAGCCACAGCATGGAAGAATCCTCAGGACGAGTTTTCTCCCTGGTCTTCTGGGCAATGCAAGGGGACCCCAGTTTGTAAACCTGAGCTGCACTGGAACAAACACCGCCATGGCAAGTGTTCTCAGAATTCATAGCTGACGTCTTCCCCTCGCATGCATCACGTCGACTTCAGATCCAGCTGGAGACATGTGCTCGCAGCCTTTGAAGACTGTCAGGCCTTTGCAAGATCCACGGTGATGTAGGTGAAACTAGATCATTCACTGGCTCACACCATTCACCTCAGGAGGACTCCTGCTTGCCAAAGTGTTTTCATGGAAGGGCACATGTGTGTGGCATGTCTCTTTCACCTGCTTGTGGACTTCAGGTACATGAGCTAGGTGTCAACCGTGAAAGTGGAGAGGGACGGGAACAGCACAATTTGCCCCAGTGACAAAGCAGAGAGATGTGTCCTCAGAGCTGCCTGAGAAACAGTCCTGTTGCCGGTCTTCTATTCACCCCAGGATTACCCTGAGAGGTAACCTGAGGCCGAGTGAATTTTCTTGGAAGAACCGGAGTGCGTGCCGTTCCTTGCTAGGTTCTCATCCCAAAGCCTTCTTGGCTAGTCATAAGGAAACTTGCCCGCGTGTTGCAAGGAAAGTCCGTGTTTTGGATGATCAGTGCTTCATGAAAAGCACTGTGGTCGCCAACTTTCTCAACCCTGCAGGAACACCCGGGGAGGAACGGAGACTTTGCCCAAAGAAACAGAGTGCTTGCAATGCCTTGCTAGGAGCACATCCAGCACAGGACTTTATCTATGGCGAATGTCAGCCGAGCGCCAGAGTCAAAGTAAGGTGCAGTGTTTCCACCAGCAGAGTCGCAGTCAGCAGTTTCAAAGAGGCCTTCCCCACTAAAGTGCTGTAAATGCGGGTGTGCCTTTCAAAGTCTGAGGATGCGAGCGTCTGCACCGTATTCCAAGGAAGGTCCCTGTGTACCAAAAGTGGCATCTGTGCCTGCTGAGCACCATCCAGCCACATGGGTCTTTGGACTCTACTGTTTTGTATGCAGGAGGCTGGGCAACAACGTTTTTCCTCCATGGGAGAGCTAGATTTGGAGAGCTTAGAGGAAGCCTGAAGAACACGTTGATAACGGGGCTTCTGGGCAATGCAAGGGGGCCTCATTTTGTAACCCTGAGCTGCTTTTGGAAAACCACCGTGCTTACACGAGTTCTCGGAATTCTTGACCTCTTGCTCCCTGAAGCAGCACCTGGACTTTACCTCTAGAGGGAGAAATAGGCAGTCATCCTCTGAAGGTGGCTAGGCCTTTGTGAGATGTACCATGACCTAGGCGAAACAAAGGCGTTCACTGGCTCGCGCAATTTACTTCAGGAGGAACACTGGCTTTCCAAAGCGCTTTCAGCGAAGAAGTACAGTATGTGACATGGGCCTCCTTTGGTTCCCGGAACGTCAACTACATGAGCTGTGTGGCAACCGTGAAAAGGAGGCTGGACGAGAAAAGCGAAATCTGTCCCGTTGGCAACCCGGAGAGCTGGGTGCTCAGAGCTGCCTGAAAAAGGGTCCTGTTGCCCGTCTTGTACTCACCGTAGGAGTTCCCTGGGAGGCAAAGTGAGGAAGAGTGAGTTTTCTCGAAAGAACGAGGGGGTGTGTGCAGTTCCTCACTAGGAGCTCATCCCATAGCCTTCTTGGCTAGTGGTTCGGAAACCTGCCCCCATGCTGCCAAAGGAAGGTCCACGAGTGCCGTGAAAAGTGTTGGAGTGCAGCTCTTTCTGAGAAGCCTTAGTGAAGGTACTGCTTTAACACTGGTAGGCCTCTCAGGACTGCAGGGTCTCTCGCGCCTGGACCCAGGTCATGGAGAACACGGTGTACCCAAAGTGTCAAGTGCGGCTTCTGAGTGAGCTCCAGCCACATGGGTCGTTGGCCTCCACTCTGTGCATGCAGAGGGCAGGGCAACACACGGCTTGCTCCGGCGGAGAGCCAGACCTCCACCTCTGGAAACCAGTCTTGGTAACAGAGTGGGGGACGGTGTCATGAGCAATGCATGTCACACTCCCGGCTTAGATATTAGCTGCCCTGAATCATATCCGGAGAGTAACATTGATTTTATGAACTCAAAGCTGACGGCCCTTCACCTCAAGCAGAAATGTGACTTTACAACCAGTCTGATATGATGGACCCCTCTCCCGAAGCACTGCTGGGCGATTGAAAGTTCCAAAGTCGACATCGCCTGACTGAAGCACTGTGGTGACTAGGCACGTCACCTCGCGCAGAACCTCTGCTTACAAAAGGGTCCTCACAGGAGCGCCTAGTGTGTCGCATGGCTCTCTCGTAGCTGGGCAGAAGGTGCTGCTCCACAGGCTGGGTTTGCACGTAGAAACTGGATCCTGAGGGCTAAAGCATTCTTTGCCCCTTTGGAAGCAGGAGGCTTGGGGCGAGAAAACTGAAGGAAAGTCATGGGGTGGCGCCCATGTTGGACACCCTGCAGGAATTGCCCGGGAGGAAGAGTGAGTTTTCTCGAAAGAAACAGTGCGCCTGCCGTTCCTTGCCAGGAGCTCATGCAGCAGACTGCTTCAGCTAAGGCGAATGTCGACTGAGCGGCATACTCAAAGTAAGGGGCAGTGTTTCCATCAGCAAAGTTGGTGGTCACAAGTAGACCCGAGGCTTTCACCACTGAAGTGCTGTAATGCTGGTGTGCCTTTCACATATCTGAGGACGCTCACGTCTGCACCATTTTCCGAGGAAAATCACTGTGTACCCAAAGTGTCATCTGTGCCTTCTGAGCAACCTCATGCCTCATGATGGTCTTTGGGCTCTACTGTTGGTATGCAGAAGGCCAGGCAGCAATGTGTTTCCTCCATCGGGGAGCCAGATAGCCACAGCATAGAAGAATCCTCAGGACGAGTTTTCTCCCTGGTCTTCTGGGCAATGCAAGGGGACCCCAGTTTGTAAACCTGAGCTGCACTGGAACAAACACCGCCATGGCAAGTGTTCTCAGAATTCATAGCTGACGTCTTCCCCTCGCATGCATCACGTCGACTTCAGATCCAGCTGGAGACATGTGCTCTCAGCCTTTGAAGACTGTCAGGCCTTTGCAAGATCCACGGTGATGTAGGTGAAACTAGATCATTCACTGGCTCACACCATTCACCTCAGGAGGACTCCTGCTTGCCAAAGTGTTTTCATGGAAGGGCACATGTGTGTGGCATGTCTCTTTCACCTGCTTGTGGACTTCAGGTACATGAGCTAGGTGTCAACCGTGAAAGTGGAGAGGGACGGGAACAGCACAATTTGCCCCAGTGACAAAGCAGAGAGATGTGTCCTCAGAGCTGCCTGAGAAACAGTCCTGTTGCCGGTCTTCTATTCACCCCAGGATTACCCTGAGAGGTAACCTGAGGCCGAGTGAATTTTCTTGGAAGAACCGGAGTGCGTGCCGTTCCTTGCTAGGTTCTCATCCCAAAGCCTTCTTGGCTAGTCATAAGGAAACTTGCCCGCGTGTTGCAAGGAAAGTCCGTGTTTTGGATGATCAGTGCTTCATGAAAAGCACTGTGGTCGCCAACTTTCTCAACCCTGCAGGAACACCCGGGGA
This sequence comes from Eubalaena glacialis, assembly GCF_028564815.1. Lineage (NCBI taxonomy): Eukaryota > Metazoa > Chordata > Mammalia > Artiodactyla > Balaenidae > Eubalaena > Eubalaena glacialis. Next base: position 36,436,518 of record NC_083718.1, read on the forward strand.
GGAACGGAGACTTTGCCCAAAGAAACAGAGTGCTTGCAATGCCTTGCTAGGAGCACATCCAGCACAGGACTTTATCTATGGCGAATGTCAGCCGAGCGCCAGAGTCAAAGTAAGGTGCAGTGTTTCCACCAGCAGAGTCGCAGTCAGCAGTTTCAAAGAGGCCTTCCCCACTAAAGTGCTGTAAATGCGGGTGTGCCTTTCAAAGTCTGAGGATGCGAGCGTCTGCACCGTATTCCAAGGAAGGTCCCTGTGTACCAAAAGTGGCATCTGTGCCTGCTGAGCACCATCCAGCCACATGGGTCTTTGGACTCTACTGTTTTGTATGCAGGAGGCTGGGCAACAACGTTTTTCCTCCATGGGAGAGCTAGATTTGGAGAGCTTAGAGGAAGCCTGAAGAACACGTTGATAACGGGGCTTCTGGGCAATGCAAGGGGGCCTCATTTTGTAACCCTGAGCTGCTTTTGGAAAACCACCGTGCTTACACGAGTTCTCGGAATTCTTGACCTCTTGCTCCCTGAAGCAGCACCTGGACTTTACCTCTAGAGGGAGAAATAGGCAGTCATCCTCTGAAGGTGGCTAGGCCTTTGTGAGATGTACCATGACCTAGGCGAAACAAAGGCGTTCACTGGCTCGCGCAATTTACTTCAGGAGGAACACTGGCTTTCCAAAGCGCTTTCAGCGAAGAAGTACAGTATGTGACATGGGCCTCCTTTGGTTCCCGGAACGTCAACTACATGAGCTGTGTGGCAACCGTGAAAAGGAGGCTGGACGAGAAAAGCGAAATCTGTCCCGTTGGCAACCCGGAGAGCTGGGTGCTCAGAGCTGCCTGAAAAAGGGTCCTGTTGCCCGTCTTGTACTCACCGTAGGAGTTCCCTGGGAGGCAAAGTGAGGAAGAGTGAGTTTTCTCGAAAGAACGAGGGGGTGTGTGCAGTTCCTCACTAGGAGCTCATCCCATAGCCTTCTTGGCTAGTGGTTCGGAAACCTGCCCCCATGCTGCCAAAGGAAGGTCCACGAGTGCCGTGAAAAGTGTTGGAGTGCAGCTCTTTCTGAGAAGCCTTAGTGAAGGTACTGCTTTAACACTGGTAGGCCTCTCAGGACTGCAGGGTCTCTCGCGCCTGGACCCAGGTCATGGAGAACACGGTGTACCCAAAGTGTCAAGTGCGGCTTCTGAGTGAGCTCCAGCCACATGGGTCGTTGGCCTCCACTCTGTGCATGCAGAGGGCAGGGCAACACACGGCTTGCTCCGGCGGAGAGCCAGACCTCCACCTCTGGAAACCAGTCTTGGTAACAGAGTGGGGGACGGTGTCATGAGCAATGCATGTCACACTCCCGGCTTAGATATTAGCTGCCCTGAATCATATCCGGAGAGTAACATTGATTTTATGAACTCAAAGCTGACGGCCCTTCACCTCAAGCAGAAATGTGACTTTACAACCAGTCTGATATGATGGACCCCTCTCCCGAAGCACTGCTGGGCGATTGAAAGTTCCAAAGTCGACATCGCCTGACTGAAGCACTGTGGTGACTAGGCACGTCACCTCGCGCAGAACCTCTGCTTACAAAAGGGTCCTCACAGGAGCGCCTAGTGTGTCGCATGGCTCTCTCGTAGCTGGGCAGAAGGTGCTGCTCCACAGGCTGGGTTTGCACGTAGAAACTGGATCCTGAGGGCTAAAGCATTCTTTGCCCCTTTGGAAGCAGGAGGCTTGGGGCGAGAAAACTGAAGGAAAGTCATGGGGTGGCGCCCATGTTGGACACCCTGCAGGAATTGCCCGGGAGGAAGAGTGAGTTTTCTCGAAAGAAACAGTGCGCCTGCCGTTCCTTGCCAGGAGCTCATGCAGCAGACTGCTTCAGCTAAGGCGAATGTCGACTGAGCGGCATACTCAAAGTAAGGGGCAGTGTTTCCATCAGCAAAGTTGGTGGTCACAAGTAGACCCGAGGCTTTCACCACTGAAGTGCTGTAATGCTGGTGTGCCTTTCACATATCTGAGGACGCTCACGTCTGCACCATTTTCCGAGGAAAATCACTGTGTACCCAAAGTGTCATCTGTGCCTTCTGAGCAACCTCATGCCTCATGATGGTCTTTGGGCTCTACTGTTGGTATGCAGAAGGCCAGGCAGCAATGTGTTTCCTCCATCGGGGAGCCAGATAGCCACAGCATAGAAGAATCCTCAGGACGAGTTTTCTCCCTGGTCTTCTGGGCAATGCAAGGGGACCCCAGTTTGTAAACCTGAGCTGCACTGGAACAAACACCGCCATGGCAAGTGTTCTCAGAATTCATAGCTGACGTCTTCCCCTCGCATGCATCACGTCGACTTCAGATCCAGCTGGAGACATGTGCTCTCAGCCTTTGAAGACTGTCAGGCCTTTGCAAGATCCACGGTGATGTAGGTGAAACTAGATCATTCACTGGCTCACACCATTCACCTCAGGAGGACTCCTGCTTGCCAAAGTGTTTTCATGGAAGGGCACATGTGTGTGGCATGTCTCTTTCACCTGCTTGTGGACTTCAGGTACATGAGCTAGGTGTCAACCGTGAAAGTGGAGAGGGACGGGAACAGCACAATTTGCCCCAGTGACAAAGCAGAGAGATGTGTCCTCAGAGCTGCCTGAGAAACAGTCCTGTTGCCGGTCTTCTATTCACCCCAGGATTACCCTGAGAGGTAACCTGAGGCCGAGTGAATTTTCTTGGAAGAACCGGAGTGCGTGCCGTTCCTTGCTAGGTTCTCATCCCAAAGCCTTCTTGGCTAGTCATAAGGAAACTTGCCCGCGTGTTGCAAGGAAAGTCCGTGTTTTGGATGATCAGTGCTTCATGAAAAGCACTGTGGTCGCCAACTTTCTCAACCCTGCAGGAACACCCGGGGAGGAACGGAGACTTTGCCCAAAGAAACAGAGTGCTTGCAATGCCTTGCTAGGAGCACATCCAGCACAGGACTTTATCTATGGCGAATGTCAGCCGAGCGCCAGAGTCAAAGTAAGGTGCAGTGTTTCCACCAGCAGAGTCGCAGTCAGCAGTTTCAAAGAGGCCTTCCCCACTAAAGTGCTGTAAATGCGGGTGTGCCTTTCAAAGTCTGAGGATGCGAGCGTCTGCACCGTATTCCAAGGAAGGTCCCTGTGTACCAAAAGTGGCATCTGTGCCTGCTGAGCACCATCCAGCCACATGGGTCTTTGGACTCTACTGTTTTGTATGCAGGAGGCTGGGCAACAACGTTTTTCCTCCATGGGAGAGCTAGATTTGGAGAGCTTAGAGGAAGCCTGAAGAACACGTTGATAACGGGGCTTCTGGGCAATGCAAGGGGGCCTCATTTTGTAACCCTGAGCTGCTTTTGGAAAACCACCGTGCTTACACGAGTTCTCGGAATTCTTGACCTCTTGCTCCCTGAAGCAGCACCTGGACTTTACCTCTAGAGGGAGAAATAGGCAGTCATCCTCTGAAGGTGGCTAGGCCTTTGTGAGATGTACCATGACCTAGGCGAAACAAAGGCGTTCACTGGCTCGCGCAATTTACTTCAGGAGGAACACTGGCTTTCCAAAGCGCTTTCAGCGAAGAAGTACAGTATGTGACATGGGCCTCCTTTGGTTCCCGGAACGTCAACTACATGAGCTGTGTGGCAACCGTGAAAAGGAGGCTGGACGAGAAAAGCGAAATCTGTCCCGTTGGCAACCCGGAGAGCTGGGTGCTCAGAGCTGCCTGAAAAAGGGTCCTGTTGCCCGTCTTGTACTCACCGTAGGAGTTCCCTGGGAGGCAAAGTGAGGAAGAGTGAGTTTTCTCGAAAGAACGAGGGGGTGTGTGCAGTTCCTCACTAGGAGCTCATCCCATAGCCTTCTTGGCTAGTGGTTCGGAAACCTGCCCCCATGCTGCCAAAGGAAGGTCCACGAGTGCCGTGAAAAGTGTTGGAGTGCAGCTCTTTCTGAGAAGCCTTAGTGAAGGTACTGCTTTAACACTGGTAGGCCTCTCAGGACTGCAGGGTCTCTCGCGCCTGGACCCAGGTCATGGAGAACACGGTGTACCCAAAGTGTCAAGTGCGGCTTCTGAGTGAGCTCCAGCCACATGGGTCGTTGGCCTCCACTCTGTGCATGCAGAGGGCAGGGCAACACACGGCTTGCTCCGGCGGAGAGCCAGACCTCCACCTCTGGAAACCAGTCTTGGTAACAGAGTGGGGGACGGTGTCATGAGCAATGCATGTCACACTCCCGGCTTAGATATTAGCTGCCCTGAATCATATCCGGAGAGTAACATTGATTTTATGAACTCAAAGCTGACGGCCCTTCACCTCAAGCAGAAATGTGACTTTACAACCAGTCTGATATGATGGACCCCTCTCCCGAAGCACTGCTGGGCGATTGAAAGTTCCAAAGTCGACATCGCCTGACTGAAGCACTGTGGTGACTAGGCACGTCACCTCGCGCAGAACCTCTGCTTACAAAAGGGTCCTCACAGGAGCGCCTAGTGTGTCGCATGGCTCTCTCGTAGCTGGGCAGAAGGTGCTGCTCCACAGGCTGGGTTTGCACGTAGAAACTGGATCCTGAGGGCTAAAGCATTCTTTGCCCCTTTGGAAGCAGGAGGCTTGGGGCGAGAAAACTGAAGGAAAGTCATGGGGTGGCGCCCATGTTGGACACCCTGCAGGAATTGCCCGGGAGGAAGAGTGAGTTTTCTCGAAAGAAACAGTGCGCCTGCCGTTCCTTGCCAGGAGCTCATGCAGCAGACTGCTTCAGCTAAGGCGAATGTCGACTGAGCGGCATACTCAAAGTAAGGGGCAGTGTTTCCATCAGCAAAGTTGGTGGTCACAAGTAGACCCGAGGCTTTCACCACTGAAGTGCTGTAATGCTGGTGTGCCTTTCACATATCTGAGGACGCTCACGTCTGCACCATTTTCCGAGGAAAATCACTGTGTACCCAAAGTGTCATCTGTGCCTTCTGAGCAACCTCATGCCTCATGATGGTCTTTGGGCTCTACTGTTGGTATGCAGAAGGCCAGGCAGCAATGTGTTTCCTCCATCGGGGAGCCAGATAGCCACAGCATAGAAGAATCCTCAGGACGAGTTTTCTCCCTGGTCTTCTGGGCAATGCAAGGGGACCCCAGTTTGTAAACCTGAGCTGCACTGGAACAAACACCGCCATGGCAAGTGTTCTCAGAATTCATAGCTGACGTCTTCCCCTCGCATGCATCACGTCGACTTCAGATCCAGCTGGAGACATGTGCTCTCAGCCTTTGAAGACTGTCAGGCCTTTGCAAGATCCACGGTGATGTAGGTGAAACTAGATCATTCACTGGCTCACACCATTCACCTCAGGAGGACTCCTGCTTGCCAAAGTGTTTTCATGGAAGGGCACATGTGTGTGGCATGTCTCTTTCACCTGCTTGTGGACTTCAGGTACATGAGCTAGGTGTCAACCGTGAAAGTGGAGAGGGACGGGAACAGCACAATTTGCCCCAGTGACAAAGCAGAGAGATGTGTCCTCAGAGCTGCCTGAGAAACAGTCCTGTTGCCGGTCTTCTATTCACCCCAGGATTACCCTGAGAGGTAACCTGAGGCCGAGTGAATTTTCTTGGAAGAACCGGAGTGCGTGCCGTTCCTTGCTAGGTTCTCATCCCAAAGCCTTCTTGGCTAGTCATAAGGAAACTTGCCCGCGTGTTGCAAGGAAAGTCCGTGTTTTGGATGATCAGTGCTTCATGAAAAGCACTGTGGTCGCCAACTTTCTCAACCCTGCAGGAACACCCGGGGAGGAACGGAGACTTTGCCCAAAGAAACAGAGTGCTTGCAATGCCTTGCTAGGAGCACATCCAGCACAGGACTTTATCTATGGCGAATGTCAGCCGAGCGCCAGAGTCAAAGTAAGGTGCAGTGTTTCCACCAGCAGAGTCGCAGTCAGCAGTTTCAAAGAGGCCTTCCCCACTAAAGTGCTGTAAATGCGGGTGTGCCTTTCAAAGTCTGAGGATGCGAGCGTCTGCACCGTATTCCAAGGAAGGTCCCTGTGTACCAAAAGTGGCATCTGTGCCTGCTGAGCACCATCCAGCCACATGGGTCTTTGGACTCTACTGTTTTGTATGCAGGAGGCTGGGCAACAACGTTTTTCCTCCATGGGAGAGCTAGATTTGGAGAGCTTAGAGGAAGCCTGAAGAACACGTTGATAACGGGGCTTCTGGGCAATGCAAGGGGGCCTCATTTTGTAACCCTGAGCTGCTTTTGGAAAACCACCGTGCTTACACGAGTTCTCGGAATTCTTGACCTCTTGCTCCCTGAAGCAGCACCTGGACTTTACCTCTAGAGGGAGAAATAGGCAGTCATCCTCTGAAGGTGGCTAGGCCTTTGTGAGATGTACCATGACCTAGGCGAAACAAAGGCGTTCACTGGCTCGCGCAATTTACTTCAGGAGGAACACTGGCTTTCCAAAGCGCTTTCAGCGAAGAAGTACAGTATGTGACATGGGCCTCCTTTGGTTCCCGGAACGTCAACTACATGAGCTGTGTGGCAACCGTGAAAAGGAGGCTGGACGAGAAAAGCGAAATCTGTCCCGTTGGCAACCCGGAGAGCTGGGTGCTCAGAGCTGCCTGAAAAAGGGTCCTGTTGCCCGTCTTGTACTCACCGTAGGAGTTCCCTGGGAGGCAAAGTGAGGAAGAGTGAGTTTTCTCGCAAGAACGAGGGGGTGTGTGCAGTTCCTCACTAGGAGCTCATCCCATAGCCTTCTTGGCTAGTGGTTCGGAAACCTGCCCCCATGCTGCCAAAGGAAGGTCCACGAGTGCCGTGAAAAGTGTTGGAGTGCAGCTCTTTCTGAGAAGCCTTAGTGAAGGTACTGCTTTAACACTGGTAGGCCTCTCAGGACTGCAGGGTCTCTCGCGCCTGGACCCAGGTCATGGAGAACACGGTGTACCCAAAGTGTCAAGTGCGGCTTCTGAGTGAGCTCCAGCCACATGGGTCGTTGGCCTCCACTCTGTGCATGCAGAGGGCAGGGCAACACACGGCTTGCTCCGGCGGAGAGCCAGACCTCCACCTCTGGAAACCAGTCTTGGTAACAGAGTGGGGGACGGTGTCATGAGCAATGCATGTCACACTCCCGGCTTAGATATTAGCTGCCCTGAATCATATCCGGAGAGTAACATTGATTTTATGAACTCAAAGCTGACGGCCCTTCACCTCAAGCAGAAATGTGACTTTACAACCAGTCTGATATGATGGACCCCTCTCCCGAAGCACTGCTGGGCGATTGAAAGTTCCAAAGTCGACATCGCCTGACTGAAGCACTGTGGTGACTAGGCACGTCACCTCGCGCAGAACCTCTGCTTACAAAAGGGTCCTCACAGGAGCGCCTAGTGTGTCGCATGGCTCTCTCGTAGCTGGGCAGAAGGTGCTGCTCCACAGGCTGGGTTTGCACGTAGAAACTGGATCCTGAGGGCTAAAGCATTCTTTGCCCCTTTGGAAGCAGGAGGCTTGGGGCGAGAAAACTGAAGGAAAGTCATGGGGTGGCGCCCATGTTGGACACCCTGCAGGAATTGCCCGGGAGGAAGAGTGAGTTTTCTCGAAAGAAACAGTGCGCCTGCCGTTCCTTGCCAGGAGCTCATGCAGCAGACTGCTTCAGCTAAGGCGAATGTCGACTGAGCGGCATACTCAAAGTAAGGGGCAGTGTTTCCATCAGCAAAGTTGGTGGTCACAAGTAGACCCGAGGCTTTCACCACTGAAGTGCTGTAATGCTGGTGTGCCTTTCACATATCTGAGGACGCTCACGTCTGCACCATTTTCCGAGGAAAATCACTGTGTACCCAAAGTGTCATCTGTGCCTTCTGAGCAACCTCATGCCTCATGATGGTCTTTGGGCTCTACTGTTGGTATGCAGAAGGCCAGGCAGCAATGTGTTTCCTCCATCGGGGAGCCAGATAGCCACAGCATAGAAGAATCCTCAGGACGAGTTTTCTCCCTGGTCTTCTGGGCAATGCAAGGGGACCCCAGTTTGTAAACCTGAGCTGCACTGGAACAAACACCGCCATGGCAAGTGTTCTCAGAATTCATAGCTGACGTCTTCCCCTCGCATGCATCACGTCGACTTCAGATCCAGCTGGAGACATGTGCTCTCAGCCTTTGAAGACTGTCAGGCCTTTGCAAGATCCACGGTGATGTAGGTGAAACTAGATCATTCACTGGCTCACACCATTCACCTCAGGAGGACTCCTGCTTGCCAAAGTGTTTTCATGGAAGGGCACATGTGTGTGGCATGTCTCTTTCACCTGCTTGTGGACTTCAGGTACATGAGCTAGGTGTCAACCGTGAAAGTGGAGAGGGACGGGAACAGCACAATTTGCCCCAGTGACAAAGCAGAGAGATGTGTCCTCAGAGCTGCCTGAGAAACAGTCCTGTTGCCGGTCTTCTATTCACCCCAGGATTACCCTGAGAGGTAACCTGAGGCCGAGTGAATTTTCTTGGAAGAACCGGAGTGCGTGCCGTTCCTTGCTAGGTTCTCATCCCAAAGCCTTCTTGGCTAGTCATAAGGAAACTTGCCCACGTGTTGCAAGGAAAGTCCGTGTTTTGGATGATCAGTGCTTCATGAAAAGCACTGTGGTCGCCAACTTTCTCAACCCTGCAGGAACACCCGGGGAGGAACGGAGACTTTGCCCAAAGAAACAGAGTGCTTGCAATGCCTTGCTAGGAGCACATCCAGCACAGGACTTTATCTATGGCGAATGTCAGCCGAGCGCCAGAGTCAAAGTAAGGTGCAGTGTTTCCACCAGCAGAGTCGCAGTCAGCAGTTTCAAAGAGGCCTTCCCCACTAAAGTGCTGTAAATGCGGGTGTGCCTTTCAAAGTCTGAGGATGCGAGCGTCTGCACCGTATTCCAAGGAAGGTCCCTGTGTACCAAAAGTGGCATCTGTGCCTGCTGAGCACCATCCAGCCACATGGGTCTTTGGACTCTACTGTTTTGTATGCAGGAGGCTGGGCAACAACGTTTTTCCTCCATGGGAGAGCTAGATTTGGAGAGCTTAGAGGAAGCCTGAAGAACACGTTGATAACGGGGCTTCTGGGCAATGCAAGGGGGCCTCATTTTGTAACCCTGAGCTGCTTTTGGAAAACCACCGTGCTTACACGAGTTCTCGGAATTCTTGACCTCTTGCTCCCTGAAGCAGCACCTGGACTTTACCTCTAGAGGGAGAAATAGGCAGTCATCCTCTGAAGGTGGCTAGGCCTTTGTGAGATGTACCATGACCTAGGCGAAACAAAGGCGTTCACTGGCTCGCGCAATTTACTTCAGGAGGAACACTGGCTTTCCAAAGCGCTTTCAGCGAAGAAGTACAGTATGTGACATGGGCCTCCTTTGGTTCCCGGAACGTCAACTACATGAGCTGTGTGGCAACCGTGAAAAGGAGGCTGGACGAGAAAAGCGAAATCTGTCCCGTTGGCAACCCGGAGAGCTGGGTGCTCAGAGCTGCCTGAAAAAGGGTCCTGTTGCCCGTCTTGTACTCACCGTAGGAGTTCCCTGGGAGGCAAAGTGAGGAAGAGTGAGTTTTCTCGAAAGAACGAGGGGGTGTGTGCAGTTCCTCACTAGGAGCTCATCCCATAGCCTTCTTGGCTAGTGGTTCGGAAACCTGCCCCCATGCTGCCAAAGGAAGGTCCACGAGTGCCGTGAAAAGTGTTGGAGTGCAGCTCTTTCTGAGAAGCCTTAGTGAAGGTACTGCTTTAACACTGGTAGGCCTCTCAGGACTGCAGGGTCTCTCGCGCCTGGACCCAGGTCATGGAGAACACGGTGTACCCAAAGTGTCAAGTGCGGCTTCTGAGTGAGCTCCAGCCACATGGGTCGTTGGCCTCCACTCTGTGCATGCAGAGGGCAGGGCAACACACGGCTTGCTCCGGCGGAGAGCCAGACCTCCACCTCTGGAAACCAGTCTTGGTAACAGAGTGGGGGACGGTGTCATGAGCAATGCATGTCACACTCCCGGCTTAGATATTAGCTGCCCTGAATCATATCCGGAGAGTAACATTGATTTTATGAACTCAAAGCTGACGGCCCTTCACCTCAAGCAGAAATGTGACTTTACAACCAGTCTGATATGATGGACCCCTCTCCCGAAGCACTGCTGGGCGATTGAAAGTTCCAAAGTCGACATCGCCTGACTGAAGCACTGTGGTGACTAGGCACGTCACCTCGCGCAGAACCTCTGCTTACAAAAGGGTCCTCACAGGAGCGCCTAGTGTGTCGCATGGCTCTCTCGTAGCTGGGCAGAAGGTGCTGCTCCACAGGCTGGGTTTGCACGTAGAAACTGGATCCTGAGGGCTAAAGCATTCTTTGCCCCTTTGGAAGCAGGAGGCTTGGGGCGAGAAAACTGAAGGAAAGTCATGGGGTGGCGCCCATGTTGGACACCCTGCAGGAATTGCCCGGGAGGAAGAGTGAGTTTTCTCGAAAGAAACAGTGCGCCTGCCGTTCCTTGCCAGGAGCTCATGCAGCAGACTGCTTCAGCTAAGGCGAATGTCGACTGAGCGGCATACTCAAAGTAAGGGGCAGTGTTTCCATCAGCAAAGTTGGTGGTCACAAGTAGACCCGAGGCTTTCACCACTGAAGTGCTGTAATGCTGGTGTGCCTTTCACATATCTGAGGACGCTCACGTCTGCACCATTTTCCGAGGAAAATCACTGTGTACCCAAAGTGTCATCTGTGCCTTCTGAGCAACCTCATGCCTCATGGTGGTCTTTGGGCTCTACTGTTGGTATGCAGAAGGCCAGGCAGCAATGTGTTTCCTCCATCGGGGAGCCAGATAGCCACAGCATAGAAGAATCCTCAGGACGAGTTTTCTCCCTGGTCTTCTGGGCAATGCAAGGGGACCCCAGTTTGTAAACCTGAGCTGCACTGGAACAAACACCGCCATGGCAAGTGTTCTCAGAATTCATAGCTGACGTCTTCCCCTCGCATGCATCACGTCGACTTCAGATCCAGCTGGAGACATGTGCTCTCAGCCTTTGAAGACTGTCAGGCCTTTGCAAGATCCACGGTGATGTAGGTGAAACTAGATCATTCACTGGCTCACACCATTCACCTCAGGAGGACTCCTGCTTGCCAAAGTGTTTTCATGGAAGGGCACATGTGTGTGGCATGTCTCTTTCACCTGCTTGTGGACTTCAGGTACATGAGCTAGGTGTCAACCGTGAAAGTGGAGAGGGACGGGAACAGCACAATTTGCCCCAGTGACAAAGCAGAGAGATGTGTCCTCAGAGCTGCCTGAGAAACAGTCCTGTTGCCGGTCTTCTATTCACCCCAGGATTACCCTGAGAGGTAACCTGAGGCCGAGTGAATTTTCTTGGAAGAACCGGAGTGCGTGCCGTTCCTTGCTAGGTTCTCATCCCAAAGCCTTCTTGGCTAGTCATAAGGAAACTTGCCCGCGTGTTGCAAGGAAAGTCCGTGTTTTGGATGATCAGTGCTTCATGAAAAGCACTGTGGTCGCCAACTTTCTCAACCCTGCAGGAACACCCGGGGAGGAACGGAGACTTTGCCCAAAGAAACAGAGTGCTTGCAATGCCTTGCTAGGAGCACATCCAGCACAGGACTTTATCTATGGCGAATGTCAGCCGAGCGCCAGAGTCAAAGTAAGGTGCAGTGTTTCCACCAGCAGAGTCGCAGTCAGCAGTTTCAAAGAGGCCTTCCCCACTAAAGTGCTGTAAATGCGGGTGTGCCTTTCAAAGTCTGAGGATGCGAGCGTCTGCACCGTATTCCAAGGAAGGTCCCTGTGTACCAAAAGTGGCATCTGTGCCTGCTGAGCACCATCCAGCCACATGGGTCTTTGGACTCTACTGTTTTGTATGCAGGAGGCTGGGCAACAACGTTTTTCCTCCATGGGAGAGCTAGATTTGGAGAGCTTAGAGGAAGCCTGAAGAACACGTTGATAACGGGGCTTCTGGGCAATGCAAGGGGGCCTCATTTTGTAACCCTGAGCTGCTTTTGGAAAACCACCGTGCTTACACGAGTTCTCGGAATTCTTGACCTCTTGCTCCCTGAAGCAGCACCTGGACTTTACCTCTAGAGGGAGAAATAGGCAGTCATCCTCTGAAGGTGGCTAGGCCTTTGTGAGATGTACCATGACCTAGGCGAAACAAAGGCGTTCACTGGCTCGCGCAATTTACTTCAGGAGGAACACTGGCTTTCCAAAGCGCTTTCAGCGAAGAAGTACAGTATGTGACATGGGCCTCCTTTGGTTCCCGGAACGTCAACTACATGAGCTGTGTGGCAACCGTGAAAAGGAGGCTGGACGAGAAAAGCGAAATCTGTCCCGTTGGCAACCCGGAGAGCTGGGTGCTCAGAGCTGCCTGAAAAAGGGTCCTGTTGCCCGTCTTGTACTCACCGTAGGAGTTCCCTGGGAGGCAAAGTGAGGAAGAGTGAGTTTTCTCGAAAGAACGAGGGGGTGTGTGCAGTTCCTCACTAGGAGCTCATCCCATAGCCTTCTTGGCTAGTGGTTCGGAAACCTGCCCCCATGCTGCCAAAGGAAGGTCCACGAGTGCCGTGAAAAGTGTTGGAGTGCAGCTCTTTCTGAGAAGCCTTAGTGAAGGTACTGCTTTAACACTGGTAGGCCTCTCAGGACTGCAGGGTCTCTCGCGCCTGGACCCAGGTCATGGAGAACACGGTGTACCCAAAGTGTCAAGTGCGGCTTCTGAGTGAGCTCCAGCCACATGGGTCGTTGGCCTCCACTCTGTGCATGCAGAGGGCAGGGCAACACACGGCTTGCTCCGGCGGAGAGCCAGACCTCCACCTCTGGAAACCAGTCTTGGTAACAGAGTGGGGGACGGTGTCATGAGCAATGCATGTCACACTCCCGGCTTAGATATTAGCTGCCCTGAATCATATCCGGAGAGTAACATTGATTTTATGAACTCAAAGCTGACGGCCCTTCACCTCAAGCAGAAATGTGACTTTACAACCAGTCTGATATGATGGACCCCTCTCCCGAAGCACTGCTGGGCGATTGAAAGTTCCAAAGTCGACATCGCCTGACTGAAGCACTGTGGTGACTAGGCACGTCACCTCGCGCAGAACCTCTGCTTACAAAAGGGTCCTCACAGGAGCGCCTAGTGTGTCGCATGGCTCTCTCGTAGCTGGGCAGAAGGTGCTGCTCCACAGGCTGGGTTTGCACGTAGAAACTGGATCCTGAGGGCTAAAGCATTCTTTGCCCCTTTGGAAGCAGGAGGCTTGGGGCGAGAAAACTGAAGGAAAGTCATGGGGTGGCGCCCATGTTGGACACCCTGCAGGAATTGCCCGGGAGGAAGAGTGAGTTTTCTCGAAAGAAACAGTGCGCCTGCCGTTCCTTGCCAGGAGCTCATGCAGCAGACTGCTTCAGCTAAGGCGAATGTCGACTGAGCGGCATACTCAAAGTAAGGGGCAGTGTTTCCATCAGCAAAGTTGGTGGTCACAAGTAGACCCGAGGCTTTCACCACTGAAGTGCTGTAATGCTGGTGTGCCTTTCACATATCTGAGGACGCTCACGTCTGCACCATTTTCCGAGGAAAATCACTGTGTACCCAAAGTGTCATCTGTGCCTTCTGAGCAACCTCATGCCTCATGGTGGTCTTTGGGCTCTACTGTTGGTATGCAGAAGGCCAGGCAGCAATGTGTTTCCTCCATCGGGGAGCCAGATAGCCACAGCATAGAAGAATCCTCAGGACGAGTTTTCTCCCTGGTCTTCTGGGCAATGCAAGGGGACCCCAGTTTGTAAACCTGAGCTGCACTGGAACAAACACCGCCATGGCAAGTGTTCTCAGAATTCATAGCTGACGTCTTCCCCTCGCATGCATCACGTCGACTTCAGATCCAGCTGGAGACATGTGCTCTCAGCCTTTGAAGACTGTCAGGCCTTTGCAAGATCCACGGTGATGTAGGTGAAACTAGATCATTCACTGGCTCACACCATTCACCTCAGGAGGACTCCTGCTTGCCAAAGTGTTTTCATGGAAGGGCACATGTGTGTGGCATGTCTCTTTCACCTGCTTGTGGACTTCAGGTACATGAGCTAGGTGTCAACCGTGAAAGTGGAGAGGGACGGGAACAGCACAATTTGCCCCAGTGACAAAGCAGAGAGATGTGTCCTCAGAGCTGCCTGAGAAACAGTCCTGTTGCCGGTCTTCTATTCACCCCAGGATTACCCTGAGAGGTAACCTGAGGCCGAGTGAATTTTCTTGGAAGAACCGGAGTGCGTGCCGTTCCTTGCTAGGTTCTCATCCCAAAGCCTTCTTGGCTAGTCATAAGGAAACTTGCCCGCGTGTTGCAAGGAAAGTCCGTGTTTTGGATGATCAGTGCTTCATGAAAAGCACTGTGGTCGCCAACTTTCTCAACCCTGCAGGAACACCCGGGGAGGAACGGAGACTTTGCCCAAAGAAACAGAGTGCTTGCAATGCCTTGCTAGGAGCACATCCAGCACAGGACTTTATCTATGGCGAATGTCAGCCGAGCGCCAGAGTCAAAGTAAGGTGCAGTGTTTCCACCAGCAGAGTCGCAGTCAGCAGTTTCAAAGAGGCCTTCCCCACTAAAGTGCTGTAAATGCGGGTGTGCCTTTCAAAGTCTGAGGATGCGAGCGTCTGCACCGTATTCCAAGGAAGGTCCCTGTGTACCAAAAGTGGCATCTGTGCCTGCTGAGCACCATCCAGCCACATGGGTCTTTGGACTCTACTGTTTTGTATGCAGGAGGCTGGGCAACAACGTTTTTCCTCCATGGGAGAGCTAGATTTGGAGAGCTTAGAGGAAGCCTGAAGAACACGTTGATAACGGGGCTTCTGGGCAATGCAAGGGGGCCTCATTTTGTAACCCTGAGCTGCTTTTGGAAAACCACCGTGCTTACACGAGTTCTCGGAATTCATACCTGACCTCTTGCTCCCTGAAGCAGCACCTGGACTTTACCTCTAGAGGGAGAAATAGGCAGTCATCCTCTGAAGGTGGCTAGGCCTTTGTGAGATGTACCATGACCTAGGCGAAACAAAGGCGTTCACTGGCTCGCGCAATTTACTTCAGGAGGAACACTGGCTTTCCAAAGCGCTTTCAGCGAAGAAGTACAGTATGTGACATGGGCCTCCTTTGGTTCCCGGAACGTCAACTACATGAGCTGTGTGGCAACCGTGAAAAGGAGGCTGGACGAGAAAAGCGAAATCTGTCCCGTTGGCAACCCGGAGAGCTGGGTGCTCAGAGCTGCCTGAAAAAGGGTCCTGTTGCCCGTCTTGTACTCACCGTAGGAGTTCCCTGGGAGGCAAAGTGAGGAAGAGTGAGTTTTCTCGAAAGAACGAGGGGGTGTGTGCAGTTCCTCACTAGGAGCTCATCCCATAGCCTTCTTGGCTAGTGGTTCGGAAACCTGCCCCCATGCTGCCAAAGGAAGGTCCACGAGTGCCGTGAAAAGTGTTGGAGGGCAGCTCTTTCTGAGAAGCCTTAGTGAAGGTACTGCTTTAACACTGGTAGGCCTCTCAGGACTGCAGGGTCTCTCGCGCCTGGACCCAGGTCATGGAGAACACGGTGTACCCAAAGTGTCAACTGCGGCTTCTGAGTAACCTCCAGCCACATGGGTCGTTGGCCTCCACTCTGTGCATGCAGAGGGCAGGGCAACACACGGCTTGCTCCGGCGGAGAGCCAGACCTCCACCTCTGGAAACCAGTCTTGGTAACAGAGTGGGGGACGGTGTCATGAGCAATGCATGTCACACTCCCGGCTTAGATATTAGCTGCCCTGAATCATATCCGGAGAGTAACATTGATTTTATGAACTCAAAGCTGACGGCCCTTCACCTCAAGCAGAAATGTGACTTTACAACCAGTCTGATATGATGGACCCCTCTCCCGAAGCACTGCTGGGCGATTGAAAGTTCCAAAGTCGACATCGCCTGACTGAAGCACTGTGGTGACTAGGCACGTCACCTCGCGCAGAACCTCTGCTTACAAAAGGGTCCTCACAGGAGCGCCTAGTGTGTCGCATGGCTCTCTCGTAGCTGGGCAGAAGGTGCTGCTCCACAGGCTGGGTTTGCACGTAGAAACTGGATCCTGAGGGCTAAAGCATTCTTTGCCCCTTTGGAAGCAGGAGGCTTGGGGCGAGAAAACTGAAGGAAAGTCATGGGGTGGCGCCCATGTTGGACACCCTGCAGGAATTGCCCGGGAGGAAGAGTGAGTTTTCTCGAAAGAAACAGTGCGCCTGCCGTTCCTTGCCAGGAGCTCATGCAGCAGACTGCTTCAGCTAAGGCGAATGTCGACTGAGCGGCATACTCAAAGTAAGGGGCAGTGTTTCCATCAGCAAAGTTGGTGGTCACAAGTAGACCCGAGGCTTTCACCACTGAAGTGCTGTAATGCTGGTGTGCCTTTCACATATCTGAGGACGCTCACGTCTGCACCATTTTCCGAGGAAAATCACTGTGTACCCAAAGTGTCATCTGTGCCTTCTGAGCAACCTCATGCCTCATGGTGGTCTTTGGGCTCTACTGTTGGTATGCAGAAGGCCAGGCAGCAATGTGTTTCCTCCATCGGGGAGCCAGATAGCCACAGCATAGAAGAATCCTCAGGACGAGTTTTCTCCCTGGTCTTCTGGGCAATGCAAGGGGACCCCAGTTTGTAAACCTGAGCTGCACTGGAACAAACACCGCCATGGCAAGTGTTCTCAGAATTCATAGCTGACGTCTTCCCCTCGCATGCATCACGTCGACTTCAGATCCAGCTGGAGACATGTGCTCTCAGCCTTTGAAGACTGTCAGGCCTTTGCAAGATCCACGGTGATGTAGGTGAAACTAGATCATTCACTGGCTCACACCATTCACCTCAGGAGGACTCCTGCTTGCCAAAGTGTTTTCATGGAAGGGCACATGTGTGTGGCATGTCTCTTTCACCTGCTTGTGGACTTCAGGTACATGAGCTAGGTGTCAACCGTGAAAGTGGAGAGGGACGGGAACAGCACAATTTGCCCCAGTGACAAAGCAGAGAGATGTGTCCTCAGAGCTGCCTGAGAAACAGTCCTGTTGCCGGTCTTCTATTCACCCCAGGATTACCCTGAGAGGTAACCTGAGGCCGAGTGAATTTTCTTGGAAGAACCGGAGTGCGTGCCGTTCCTTGCTAGGTTCTCATCCCAAAGCCTTCTTGGCTAGTCATAAGGAAACTTGCCCGCGTGTCGCAAGGAAAGTCCGTGTTTTGGATGATCAGTGCTTAATGAAAAGCACTGTGGTCGCCAACTTTCTCAACCCTGCAGGAACACCCGGGGAGGAACGGAGACTTTGCCCAAAGAAACAGAGTGCTTGCAATGCCTTGCTAGGAGCACATCCAGCACAGGACTTTATCTATGGCGAATGTCAGCCGAGCGCCAGAGTCAAAGTAAGGTGCAGTGTTTCCACCAGCAGAGTCGCAGTCAGCAGTTTCAAAGAGGCCTTCCCCACTAAAGTGCTGTAAATGCGGGTGTGCCTTTCAAAGTCTGAGGATGCGAGCGTCTGCACCGTATTCCAAGGAAGGTCCCTGTGTACCAAAAGTGGCATCTGTGCCTGCTGAGCACCATCCAGCCACATGGGTCTTTGGACTCTACTGTTTTGTATGCAGGAGGCTGGGCAACAACGTTTTTCCTCCATGGGAGAGCTAGATTTGGAGAGCTTAGAGGAAGCCTGAAGAACACGTTGATAACGGGGCTTCTGGGCAATGCAAGGGGGCCTCATTTTGTAACCCTGAGCTGCTTTTGGAAAACCACCGTGCTTACACGAGTTCTCGGAATTCTTGACCTCTTGCTCCCTGAAGCAGCACCTGGACTTTACCTCTAGAGGGAGAAATAGGCAGTCATCCTCTGAAGGTGGCTAGGCCTTTGTGAGATGTACCATGACCTAGGCGAAACAAAGGCGTTCACTGGCTCGCGCAATTTACTTCAGGAGGAACACTGGCTTTCCAAAGCGCTTTCAGCGAAGAAGTACAGTATGTGACATGGGCCTCCTTTGGTTCCCGGAACGTCAACTACATGAGCTGTGTGGCAACCGTGAAAAGGAGGCCGGACGAGAAAAGCGAAATCTGTCCCGTTGGCAACCCGGAGAGCTGGGTGCTCAGAGCTGCCTGAAAAAGGGTCCTGTTGCCCGTCTTGTACTCACCGTAGGAGTTCCCTGGGAGGCAAAGTGAGGAAGAGTGAGTTTTCTCGCAAGAACGAGGGGGTGTGTGCAGTTCCTCACTAGGAGCTCATCCCATAGCCTTCTTGGCTAGTGGTTCGGAAACCTGCCCCCATGCTGCCAAAGGAAGGTCCACGAGTGCCGTGAAAAGTGTTGGAGGGCAGCTCTTTCTGAGAAGCCTTAGTGAAGGTACTGCTTTAACACTGGTAGGCCTCTCAGGACTGCAGGGTCTCTCGCGCCTGGACCCAGGTCATGGAGAACACGGTGTACCCAAAGTGTCAACTGCGGCTTCTGAGTAACCTCCAGCCACATGGGTCGTTGGCCTCCACTCTGTGCATGCAGAGGGCAGGGCAACACACGGCTTGCTCCGGCGGAGAGCCAGACCTCCACCTCTGGAAACCAGTCTTGGTAACAGAGTGGGGGCCGGTGTCATGAGCAATGCATGTCACACTCCCGGCTTAGATATTAGCTGCCCTGAATCATATCCGGAGAGTAACATTGATTTTATGAACTCAAAGCTGACGACCCTTCACCTCAAGCAGAAATGTGACTTTACAACCAGTCTGATATGATGGACCCCTCTCCCGAAGCACTGCTGGGCGATTGAAAGTTCCAAAGTCGACATCGCCTGACTGAAGCACTGTGGTGACTAGGCACGTCACCTCGCGCAGAACCTCTGCTTACAAAAGGGTCCTCACAGGAGCGCCTAGTGTGTCGCATGGCTCTCTCGTAGCTGGGCAGAAGGTGCTGCTCCACAGGCTGGGTTTGCACGTAGAAACTGGATCCTGAGGGCTAAAGCATTCTTTGCCCCTTTGGAAGCAGGAGGCTTGGGGCGAGAAAACTGAAGGAAAGTCATGGGGTGGCGCCCATGTTGGACACCCTGCAGGAATTGCCCGGGAGGAAGAGTGAGTTTTCTCGAAAGAAACAGTGCGCCTGCCGTTCCTTGCCAGGAGCTCATGCAGCAGACTGCTTCAGCTAAGGCGAATGTCGACTGAGCGGCATACTCAAAGTAAGGGGCCGTGTTTCCATCAGCAAAGTTGGTGGTCACAAGTAGACCCGAGGCTTTCACCACTGAAGTGCTGTAATGCTGGTGTGCCTTTCACATATCTGAGGACGCTCACGTCTGCACCATTTTCCGAGGAAAATCACTGTGTACCCAAAGTGTCATCTGTGCCTTCTGAGCAACCTCATGCCTCATGATGGTCTTTGGGCTCTACTGTTGGTATGCAGAAGGCCAGGCAGCAATGTGTTTCCTCCATCGGGGAGCCAGATAGCCACAGCATAGAAGAATCCTCAGGACGAGTTTTCTCCCTGGTCTTCTGGGCAATGCAAGGGGACCCCAGTTTGTAAACCTGAGCTGCACTGGAACAAACACCGCCATGGCAAGTGTTCTCAGAATTCATAGCTGACGTCTTCCCCTCGCATGCATCACGTCGACTTCAGATCCAGCTGGAGACATGTGCTCTCAGCCTTTGAAGACTGTCAGGCCTTTGCAAGATCCACGGTGATGTAGGTGAAACTAGATCATTCACTGGCTCACACCATTCACCTCAGGAGGACTCCTGCTTGCCAAAGTGTTTTCATGGAAGGGCACATGTGTGTGGCATGTCTCTTTCACCTGCTTGTGGACTTCAGGTACATGAGCTAGGTGTCAACCGTGAAAGTGGAGAGGGACGGGAACAGCACAATTTGCCCCAGTGACAAAGCAGAGAGATGTGTCCTCAGAGCTGCCCGAGAAACAGTCCTGTTGCCGGTCTTCTATTCACCCCAGGATTACCCTGAGAGGTAACCTGAGGCCGAGTGAATTTTCTTGGAAGAACCGGAGTGCGTGCCGTTCCTTGCTAGGTTCTCATCCCAAAGCCTTCTTGGCTAGTCATAAGGAAACTTGCCCGCGTGTCGCAAGGAAAGTCCGTGTTTTGGATGATCAGTGCTTAATGAAAAGCACTGTGGTCGCCAACTTTCTCAACCCTGCAGGAATACCCGGGGAGGAACGGAGACTTTGCCCAAAGAAACAGAGTGCTTGCAATGCCTTGCTAGGAGCACATCCAGCACAGGACTTTATCTATGGCGAATGTCAGCCGAGCGCCAGAGTCAAAGTAAGGTGCAGTGTTTCCACCAGCAGAGTCGCAGTCAGCAGTTTCAAAGAGGCCTTCCCCACTAAAGTGCTGTAAATGCGGGTGTGCCTTTCAAAGTCTGAGGATGCGAGCGTCTGCACCGTATTCCAAGGAAGGTCCCTGTGTACCAAAAGTGGCATCTGTGCCTGCTGAGCACCATCCAGCCACATGGGTCTTTGGACTCTACTGTTTTGTATGCAGGAGGCTGGGCAACAACGTTTTTCCTCCATGGGAGAGCTAGATTTGGAGAGCTTAGAGGAAGCCTGAAGAACACGTTGATACCGGGGCTTCTGGGCAATGCAAGGGGGCCTCATTTTGTAACCCTGAGCTGCTTTTGGAAAACCACCGTGCTTACACGAGTTCTCGGAATTCATACCTGACCTCTTGCTCCCTGAAGCAGCACCAGGACTTTACCTCTAGAGGGAGAAATAGGCAGTCGTCCTCTGAAGGTGGCTAGGCCTTTGGGAGATGTACCATGACCTAGGCGAAACGAAGGCGTTCACTGGCTCGCGCAATTTACTTCAGGAGGAACACTGGCTTTCCAAAGCGCTTTCAGCGAAGAAGTACAGTATGTGACACGGGCCTCCTTTGGTTCCCGGAACGTCAACTACATGAGCTGTGTGGCAACCGTGAAAAGGAGGCCGGACGAGAAAAGCGAAATCTGTCCCGTTGGCAACCCGGAGAGCTGGGTGCTCAGAGCTGCCTGAAAAAGGGTCCTGTTGCCCGTCTTGTACTCACCGTAGGAGTTCCCTGGGAGGCAAAGTGAGGAAGAGTGAGTTTTCTCGAAAGAACGAGGGGGTGTGTGCAGTTCCTCACTAGGAGCTCATCCCATAGCCTTCTTGGCTAGTGGTTCGGAAACCTGCCCCCATGCTGCCAAAGGAAGGTCCACGAGTGCCGTGAAAAGTGTTGGAGGGCAGCTCTTTCTGAGAAGCCTTAGTGAAGGTACTGCTTTAACACTGGTAGGCCTCTCAGGACTGCAGGGTCTCTCGCGCCTGGACCCAGGTCATGGAGAACACGGTGTACCCAAAGTGTCAACTGCGGCTTCTGAGTAACCTCCAGCCACATGGGTCGTTGGCCTCCACTCTGTGCATGCAGAGGGCAGGGCAACACACGGCTTGCTCCGGCGGAGAGCCAGACCTCCACCTCTGGAAACCAGTCTTGGTAACAGAGTGGGGGCCGGTGTCATGAGCAATGCATGTCACACTCCCGGCTTAGATATTAGCTGCCCTGAATCATATCCGGAGAGTAACATTGATTTTATGAACTCAAAGCTGACGACCCTTCACCTCAAGCAGAAATGTGACTTTACAACCAGTCTGATATGATGGACCCCTCTCCCGAAGCACTGCTGGGCGATTGAAAGTTCCAAAGTCGACATCGCCTGACTGAAGCACTGTGGTGACTAGGCACGTCACCTCGCGCAGAACCTCTGCTTACAAAAGGGTCCTCACAGGAGCGCCTAGTGTGTCGCATGGCTCTCTCGTAGCTGGGCAGAAGGTGCTGCTCCACAGGCTGGGTTTGCACGTAGAAACTGGATCCTGAGGGCTAAAGCATTCTTTGCCCCTTTGGAAGCAGGAGGCTTGGGGCGAGAAAACTGAAGGAAAGTCATGGGGTGGCGCCCATGTTGGACACCCTGCAGGAATTGCCCGGGAGGAAGAGTGAGTTTTCTCGAAAGAAACAGTGCGCCTGCCGTTCCTTGCCAGGAGCTCATGCAGCAGACTGCTTCAGCTAAGGCGAATGTCGACTGAGCGGCATACTCAAAGTAAGGGGCCGTGTTTCCATCAGCAAAGTTGGTGGTCACAAGTAGACCCGAGGCTTTCACCACTGAAGTGCTGTAATGCTGGTGTGCCTTTCACATATCTGAGGACGCTCACGTCTGCACCATTTTCCGAGGAAAATCACTGTGTACCCAAAGTGTCATCTGTGCCTTCTGAGCAACCTCATGCCTCATGATGGTCTTTGGGCTCTACTGTTGGTATGCAGAAGGCCAGGCAGCAATGTGTTTCCTCCATCGGGGAGCCAGATAGCCACAGCATAGAAGAATCCTCAGGACGAGTTTTCTCCCTGGTCTTCTGGGCAATGCAAGGGGACCCCAGTTTGTAAACCTGAGCTGCACTGGAACAAACACCGCCATGGCAAGTGTTCTCAGAATTCATAGCTGACGTCTTCCCCTCGCATGCATCACGTCGACTTCAGATCCAGCTGGAGACATGTGCTCTCAGCCTTTGAAGACTGTCAGGCCTTTGCAAGATCCACGGTGATGTAGGTGAAACTAGATCATTCACTGGCTCACACCATTCACCTCAGGAGGACTCCTGCTTGCCAAAGTGTTTTCATGGAAGGGCACATGTGTGTGGCATGTCTCTTTCACCTGCTTGTGGACTTCAGGTACATGAGCTAGGTGTCAACCGTGAAAGTGGAGAGGGACGGGAACAGCACAATTTGCCCCAGTGACAAAGCAGAGAGATGTGTCCTCAGAGCTGCCCGAGAAACAGTCCTGTTGCCGGTCTTCTATTCACCCCAGGATTACCCTGAGAGGTAACCTGAGGCCGAGTGAATTTTCTTGGAAGAACCGGAGTGCGTGCCGTTCCTTGCTAGGTTCTCATCCCAAAGCCTTCTTGGCTAGTCATAAGGAAACTTGCCCGCGTGTCGCAAGGAAAGTCCGTGTTTTGGATGATCAGTGCTTAATGAAAAGCACTGTGGTCGCCAACTTTCTCAACCCTGCAGGAATACCCGGGGAGGAACGGAGACTTTGCCCAAAGAAACAGAGTGCTTGCAATGCCTTGCTAGGAGCACATCCAGCACAGGACTTTATCTATGGCGAATGTCAGCCGAGCGCCAGAGTCAAAGTAAGGTGCAGTGTTTCCACCAGCAGAGTCGCAGTCAGCAGTTTCAAAGAGGCCTTCCCCACTAAAGTGCTGTAAATGCGGGTGTGCCTTTCAAAGTCTGAGGATGCGAGCGTCTGCACCGTATTCCAAGGAAGGTCCCTGTGTACCAAAAGTGGCATCTGTGCCTGCTGAGCACCATCCAGCCACATGGGTCTTTGGACTCTACTGTTTTGTATGCAGGAGGCTGGGCAACAACGTTTTTCCTCCATGGGAGAGCTAGATTTGGAGAGCTTAGAGGAAGCCTGAAGAACACGTTGATACCGGGGCTTCTGGGCAATGCAAGGGGGCCTCATTTTGTAACCCTGAGCTGCTTTTGGAAAACCACCGTGCTTACACGAGTTCTCGGAATTCATACCTGACCTCTTGCTCCCTGAAGCAGCACCAGGACTTTACCTCTAGAGGGAGAAATAGGCAGTCGTCCTCTGAAGGTGGCTAGGCCTTTGGGAGATGTACCATGACCTAGGCGAAACGAAGGCGTTCACTGGCTCGCGCAATTTACTTCAGGAGGAACACTGGCTTTCCAAAGCGCTTTCAGCGAAGAAGTACAGTATGTGACACGGGCCTCCTTTGGTTCCCGGAACGTCAACTACATGAGCTGTGTGGCAACCGTGAAAAGGAGGCCGGACGAGAAAAGCGAAATCTGTCCCGTTGGCAACCCGGAGAGCTGGGTGCTCAGAGCTGCCTGAAAAAGGGTCCTGTTGCCCGTCTTGTACTCACCGTAGGAGTTCCCTGGGAGGCAAAGTGAGGAAGAGTGAGTTTTCTCGAAAGAACGAGGGGGTGTGTGCAGTTCCTCACTAGGAGCTCATCCCATAGCCTTCTTGGCTAGTGGTTCGGAAACCTGCCCCCATGCTGCCAAAGGAAGGTCCACGAGTGCCGTGAAAAGTGTTGGAGGGCAGCTCTTTCTGAGAAGCCTTAGTGAAGGTACTGCTTTAACACTGGTAGGCCTCTCAGGACTGCAGGGTCTCTCGCGCCTGGACCCAGGTCATGGAGAACACGGTGTACCCAAAGTGTCAACTGCGGCTTCTGAGTAACCTCCAGCCACATGGGTCGTTGGCCTCCACTCTGTGCATGCAGAGGGCAGGGCAACACACGGCTTGCTCCGGCGGAGAGCCAGACCTCCACCTCTGGAAACCAGTCTTGGTAACAGAGTGGGGGACGGTGTCATGAGCAATGCATGTCACACTCCCGGCTTAGATATTAGCTGCCCTGAATCATATCCGGAGAGTAACATTGATTTTATGAACTCAAAGCTGACGACCCTTCACCTCAAGCAGAAATGTGACTTTACAACCAGTCTGATATGATGGACCCCTCTCCCGAAGCACTGCTGGGCGATTGAAAGTTCCAAAGTCGACATCGCCTGACTGAAGCACTGTGGTGACTAGGCACGTCACCTCGCGCAGAACCTCTGCTTACAAAAGGGTCCTCACAGGAGCGCCTAGTGTGTCGCATGGCTCTCTCGTAGCTGGGCAGAAGGTGCTGCTCCACAGGCTGGGTTTGCACGTAGAAACTGGATCCTGAGGGCTAAAGCATTCTTTGCCCCTTTGGAAGCAGGAGGCTTGGGGCGAGAAAACTGAAGGAAAGTCATGGGGTGGCGCCCATGTTGGACACCCTGCAGGAATTGCCCGGGAGGAAGAGTGAGTTTTCTCGAAAGAAACAGTGCGCCTGCCGTTCCTTGCCAGGAGCTCATGCAGCAGACTGCTTCAGCTAAGGCGAATGTCGACTGAGCGGCATACTCAAAGTAAGGGGCCGTGTTTCCATCAGCAAAGTTGGTGGTCACAAGTAGACCCGAGGCTTTCACCACTGAAGTGCTGTAATGCTGGTGTGCCTTTCACATATCTGAGGACGCTCACGTCTGCACCATTTTCCGAGGAAAATCACTGTGTACCCAAAGTGTCATCTGTGCCTTCTGAGCAACCTCATGCCTCATGATGGTCTTTGGGCTCTACTGTTGGTATGCAGAAGGCCAGGCAGCAATGTGTTTCCTCCATCGGGGAGCCAGATAGCCACAGCATAGAAGAATCCTCAGGACGAGTTTTCTCCCTGGTCTTCTGGGCAATGCAAGGGGACCCCAGTTTGTAAACCTGAGCTGCACTGGAACAAACACCGCCATGGCAAGTGTTCTCAGAATTCATAGCTGACGTCTTCCCTTCGCATGCATCACGTCGACTTCAGATCCAGCTGGAGACATGTGCTCTCAGCCTTTGAAGACTGTCAGGCCTTTGCAAGATCCACGGTGATGTAGGTGAAACTAGATCATTCACTGGCTCACACCATTCACCTCAGGAGGACTCCTGCTTGCCAAAGTGTTTTCATGGAAGGGCACATGTGTGTGGCATGTCTCTTTCACCTGCTTGTGGACTTCAGGTACATGAGCTAGGTGTCAACCGTGAAAGTGGAGAGGGACGGGAACAGCACAATTTGCCCCAGTGACAAAGCAGAGAGATGTGTCCTCAGAGCTGCCTGAGAAACAGTCCTGTTGCCGGTCTTCTATTCACCCCAGGATTACCCTGAGAGGTAACCTGAGGCCGAGTGAATTTTCTTGGAAGAACCGGAGTGCGTGCCGTTCCTTGCTAGGTTCTCATCCCAAAGCCTTCTTGGCTAGTCATAAGGAAACTTGCCCGCGTGTTGCAAGGAAAGTCCGTGTTTTGGATGATCAGTGCTTCATGAAAAGCACTGTGGTCGCCAACTTTCTCAACCCTGCAGGAATACCCGGGGAGGAACGGAGACTTTGCCCAAAGAAACAGAGTGCTTGCAATGCCTTGCTAGGAGCACATCCAGCACAGGACTTTATCTATGGCGAATGTCAGCCGAGCGCCAGAGTCAAAGTAAGGTGCAGTGTTTCCACCAGCAGAGTCGCAGTCAGCAGTTTCAAAGAGGCCTTCCCCACTAAAGTGCTGTAAATGCGGGTGTGCCTTTCAAAGTCTGAGGATGCGAGCGTCTGCACCGTATTCCAAGGAAGGTCCCTGTGTACCAAAAGTGGCATCTGTGCCTGCTGAGCACCATCCAGCCACATGGGTCTTTGGACTCTACTGTTTTGTATGCAGGAGGCTGGGCAACAACATTTTTCCTCCATGGGAGAGCTAGATTTGGAGAGCTTAGAGGAAGCCTGAAGAACACGTTGATACCGGGGCTTCTGGGCAATGCAAGGGGGCCTCATTTTGTAACCCTGAGCTGCTTTTGGAAAACCACCGTGCTTACACGAGTTCTCGGAATTCATACCTGACCTCTTGCTCCCTGAAGCAGCACCAGGACTTTACCTCTAGAGGGAGAAATAGGCAGTCGTCCTCTGAAGGTGGCTAGGCCTTTGGGAGATGTACCATGACCTAGGCGAAACGAAGGCGTTCACTGGCTCGCGCAATTTACTTCAGGAGGAACACTGGCTTTCCAAAGCGCTTTCAGCGAAGAAGTACAGTATGTGACACGGGCCTCCTTTGGTTCCCGGAACGTCAACTACATGAGCTGTGTGGCAACCGTGAAAAGGAGGCCGGACGAGAAAAGCGAAATCTGTCCCGTTGGCAACCCGGAGAGCTGGGTGCTCAGAGCTGCCTGAAAAAGGGTCCTGTTGCCCGTCTTGTACTCACCGTAGGAGTTCCCTGGGAGGCAAAGTGAGGAAGAGTGAGTTTTCTCGAAAGAACGAGGGGGTGTGTGCAGTTCCTCACTAGGAGCTCATCCCATAGCCTTCTTGGCTAGTGGTTCGGAAACCTGCCCCCATGCTGCCAAAGGAAGGTCCACGAGTGCCGTGAAAAGTGTTGGAGGGCAGCTCTTTCTGAGAAGCCTTAGTGAAGGTACTGCTTTAACACTGGTAGGCCTCTCAGGACTGCAGGGTCTCTCGCGCCTGGACCCAGGTCATGGAGAACACGGTGTACCCAAAGTGTCAACTGCGGCTTCTGAGTAACCTCCAGCCACATGGGTCGTTGGCCTCCACTCTGTGCATGCAGAGGGCAGGGCAACACACGGCTTGCTCCGGCGGAGAGCCAGACCTCCACCTCTGGAAACCAGTCTTGGTAACAGAGTGGGGGACGGTGTCATGAGCAATGCATGTCACACTCCCGGCTTAGATATTAGCTGCCCTGAATCATATCCGGAGAGTAACATTGATTTTATGAACTCAAAGCTGACGACCCTTCACCTCAAGCAGAAATGTGACTTTACAACCAGTCTGATATGATGGACCCCTCTCCCGAAGCACTGCTGGGCGATTGAAAGTTCCAAAGTCGACATCGCCTGACTGAAGCACTGTGGTGACTAGGCACGTCACCTCGCGCAGAACCTCTGCTTACAAAAGGGTCCTCACAGGAGCGCCTAGTGTGTCGCATGGCTCTCTCGTAGCTGGGCAGAAGGTGCTGCTCCACAGGCTGGGTTTGCACGTAGAAACTGGATCCTGAGGGCTAAAGCATTCTTTGCCCCTTTGGAAGCAGGAGGCTTGGGGCGAGAAAACTGAAGGAAAGTCATGGGGTGGCGCCCATGTTGGACATCCTGCAGGAATTGCCCGGGAGGAAGAGTGAGTTTTCTCGAAAGAAACAGTGCGCCTGCCGTTCCTTGCCAGGAGCTCATGCAGCAGACTGCTTCAGCTAAGGCGAATGTCGACTGAGCGGCATACTCAAAGTAAGGGGCCGTGTTTCCATCAGCAAAGTTGGTGGTCACAAGTAGACCCGAGGCTTTCACCACTGAAGTGCTGTAATGCTGGTGTGCCTTTCACATATCTGAGGACGCTCACGTCTGCACCATTTTCCGAGGAAAATCACTGTGTACCCAAAGTGTCATCTGTGCCTTCTGAGCAACCTCATGCCTCATGATGGTCTTTGGGCTCTACTGTTGGTATGCAGAAGGCCAGGCAGCAATGTGTTTCCTCCATCGGGGAGCCAGATAGCCACAGCATAGAAGAATCCTCAGGACGAGTTTTCTCCCTGGTCTTCTGGGCAATGCAAGGGGACCCCAGTTTGTAAACCTGAGCTGCACTGGAACAAACACCGCCATGGCAAGTGTTCTCAGAATTCATAGCTGACGTCTTCCCCTCGCATGCATCACGTCGACTTCAGATCCAGCTGGAGACATGTGCTCTCAGCCTTTGAAGACTGTCAGGCCTTTGCAAGATCCACGGTGATGTAGGTGAAACTAGATCATTCACTGGCTCACACCATTCACCTCAGGAGGACTCCTGCTTGCCAAAGTGTTTTCATGGAAGGGCACATGTGTGTGGCATGTCTCTTTCACCTGCTTGTGGACTTCAGGTACATGAGCTAGGTGTCAACCGTGAAAGTGGAGAGGGACGGGAACAGCACAATTTGCCCCAGTGACAAAGCAGAGAGATGTGTCCTCAGAGCTGCCTGAGAAACAGTCCTGTTGCCGGTCTTCTATTCACCCCAGGATTACCCTGAGAGGTAACCTGAGGCCGAGTGAATTTTCTTGGAAGAACCGGAGTGCGTGCCGTTCCTTGCTAGGTTCTCATCCCAAAGCCTTCTTGGCTACTCATAAGGAAACTTGCCCGCGTGTTGCAAGGAAAGTCCGTGTTTTGGATGATCAGTGCTTCATGAAAAGCACTGTGGTCGCCAACTTTCTCAACCCTGCAGGAATACCCGGGGAGGAACGGAGACTTTGCCCAAAGAAACAGAGTGCTTGCAATGCCTTGCTAGGAGCACATCCAGCACAGGACTTTATCTATGGCGAATGTCAGCCGAGCGCCAGAGTCAAAGTAAGGTGCAGTGTTTCCACCAGCAGAGTCGCAGTCAGCAGTTTCAAAGAGGCCTTCCCCACTAAAGTGCTGTAAATGCGGGTGTGCCTTTCAAAGTCTGAGGATGCGAGCGTCTGCACCGTATTCCAAGGAAGGTCCCTGTGTACCAAAAGTGGCATCTGTGCCTGCTGAGCACCATCCAGCCACATGGGTCTTTGGACTCTACTGTTTTGTATGCAGGAGGCTGGGCAACAACGTTTTTCCTCCATGGGAGAGCTAGATTTGGAGAGCTTAGAGGAAGCCTGAAGAACACGTTGATAACGGGGCTTCTGGGCAATGCAAGGGGGCCTCATTTTGTAACCCTGAGCTGCTTTTGGAAAACCACCGTGCTTACACGAGTTCTCGGAATTCATACCTGACCTCTTGCTCCCTGAAGCAGCACCAGGACTTTACCTCTAGAGGGAGAAATAGGCAGTCGTCCTCTGAAGGTGGCTAGGCCTTTGGGAGATGTACCATGACCTAGGCGAAACGAAGGCGTTCACTGGCTCGCGCAATTTACTTCAGGAGGAACACTGGCTTTCCAAAGCGCTTTCAGCGAAGAAGTACAGTATGTGACACGGGCCTCCTTTGGTTCCCGGAACGTCAACTACATGAGCTGTGTGGCAACCGTGAAAAGGAGGCCGGACGAGAAAAGCGAAATCTGTCCCGTTGGCAACCCGGAGAGCTGGGTGCTCAGAGCTGCCTGAAAAAGGGTCCTGTTGCCCGTCTTGTACTCACCGTAGGAGTTCCCTGGGAGGCAAAGTGAGGAAGAGTGAGTTTTCTCGAAAGAACGAGGGGGTGTGTGCAGTTCCTCACTAGGAGCTCATCCCATAGCCTTCTTGGCTAGTGGTTCGGAAACCTGCCCCCATGCTGCCAAAGGAAGGTCCACGAGTGCCGTGAAAAGTGTTGGAGGGCAGCTCTTTCTGAGAAGCCTTAGTGAAGGTACTGCTTTAACACTGGTAGGCCTCTCAGGACTGCAGGGTCTCTCGCGCCTGGACCCAGGTCATGGAGAACACGGTGTACCCAAAGTGTCAACTGCGGCTTCTGAGTAACCTCCAGCCACATGGGTCGTTGGCCTCCACTCTGTGCATGCAGAGGGCAGGGCAACACACGGCTTGCTCCGGCGGAGAGCCAGACCTCCACCTCTGGAAACCAGTCTTGGTAACAGAGTGGGGGACGGTGTCATGAGCAATGCATGTCACACTCCCGGCTTAGATATTAGCTGCCCTGAATCATATCCGGAGAGTAACATTGATTTTATGAACTCAAAGCTGACGACCCTTCACCTCAAGCAGAAATGTGACTTTACAACCAGTCTGATATGATGGACCCCTCTCCCGAAGCACTGCTGGGCGATTGAAAGTTCCAAAGTCGACATCGCCTGACTGAAGCACTGTGGTGACTAGGCACGTCACCTCGCGCAGAACCTCTGCTTACAAAAGGGTCCTCACAGGAGCGCCTAGTGTGTCGCATGGCTCTCTCGTAGCTGGGCAGAAGGTGCTGCTCCACAGGCTGGGTTTGCACGTAGAAACTGGATCCTGAGGGCTAAAGCATTCTTTGCCCCTTTGGAAGCAGGAGGCTTGGGGCGAGAAAACTGAAGGAAAGTCATGGGGTGGCGCCCATGTTGGACACCCTGCAGGAATTGCCCGGGAGGAAGA
This sequence comes from Eubalaena glacialis, assembly GCF_028564815.1. Taxonomy (NCBI): domain Eukaryota; kingdom Metazoa; phylum Chordata; class Mammalia; order Artiodactyla; family Balaenidae; genus Eubalaena; species Eubalaena glacialis. The sequence continues at coordinate 36,466,949 of NC_083718.1, forward strand.
GTGAGTTTTCTCGAAAGAAACAGTGCGCCTGCCGTTCCTTGCCAGGAGCTCATGCAGCAGACTGCTTCAGCTAAGGCGAATGTCGACTGAGCGGCATACTCAAAGTAAGGGGCCGTGTTTCCATCAGCAAAGTTGGTGGTCACAAGTAGACCCGAGGCTTTCACCACTGAAGTGCTGTAATGCTGGTGTGCCTTTCACATATCTGAGGACGCTCACGTCTGCACCATTTTCCGAGGAAAATCACTGTGTACCCAAAGTGTCATCTGTGCCTTCTGAGCAACCTCATGCCTCATGATGGTCTTTGGGCTCTACTGTTGGTATGCAGAAGGCCAGGCAGCAATGTGTTTCCTCCATCGGGGAGCCAGATAGCCACAGCATAGAAGAATCCTCAGGACGAGTTTTCTCCCTGGTCTTCTGGGCAATGCAAGGGGACCCCAGTTTGTAAACCTGAGCTGCACTGGAACAAACACCGCCATGGCAAGTGTTCTCAGAATTCATAGCTGACGTCTTCCCCTCGCATGCATCACGTCGACTTCAGATCCAGCTGGAGACATGTGCTCTCAGCCTTTGAAGACTGTCAGGCCTTTGCAAGATCCACGGTGATGTAGGTGAAACTAGATCATTCACTGGCTCACACCATTCACCTCAGGAGGACTCCTGCTTGCCAAAGTGTTTTCATGGAAGGGCACATGTGTGTGGCATGTCTCTTTCACCTGCTTGTGGACTTCAGGTACATGAGCTAGGTGTCAACCGTGAAAGTGGAGAGGGACGGGAACAGCACAATTTGCCCCAGTGACAAAGCAGAGAGATGTGTCCTCAGAGCTGCCTGAGAAACAGTCCTGTTGCCGGTCTTCTATTCACCCCAGGATTACCCTGAGAGGTAACCTGAGGCCGAGTGAATTTTCTTGGAAGAACCGGAGTGCGTGCCGTTCCTTGTTAGGTTCTCATCCCAAAGCCTTCTTGGCTAGTCATAAGGAAACTTGCCCGCGTGTTGCAAGGAAAGTCCGTGTTTTGGATGATCAGTGCTTCATGAAAAGCACTGTGGTCGCCAACTTTCTCAACCCTGCAGGAATACCCGGGGAGGAACGGAGACTTTGCCCAAAGAAACAGAGTGCTTGCAATGCCTTGCTAGGAGCACATCCAGCACAGGACTTTATCTATGGCGAATGTCAGCCGAGCGCCAGAGTCAAAGTAAGGTGCAGTGTTTCCACCAGCAGAGTCGCAGTCAGCAGTTTCAAAGAGGCCTTCCCCACTAAAGTGCTGTAAATGCGGGTGTGCCTTTCAAAGTCTGAGGATGCGAGCGTCTGCACCGTATTCCAAGGAAGGTCCCTGTGTACCAAAAGTGGCATCTGTGCCTGCTGAGCACCATCCAGCCACATGGGTCTTTGGACTCTACTGTTTTGTATGCAGGAGGCTGGGCAACAACGTTTTTCCTCCATGGGAGAGCTAGATTTGGAGAGCTTAGAGGAAGCCTGAAGAACACGTTGATAACGGGGCTTCTGGGCAATGCAAGGGGGCCTCATTTTGTAACCCTGAGCTGCTTTTGGAAAACCACCGTGCTTACACGAGTTCTCGGAATTCTTGACCTCTTGCTCCCTGAAGCAGCACCTGGACTTTACCTCTAGAGGGAGAAATAGGCAGTCATCCTCTGAAGGTGGCTAGGCCTTTGTGAGATGTACCATGACCTAGGCGAAACAAAGGCGTTCACTGGCTCGCGCAATTTACTTCAGGAGGAACACTGGCTTTCCAAAGCGCTTTCAGCGAAGAAGTACAGTATGTGACATGGGCCTCCTTTGGTTCCCGGGACGTCAACTACATGAGCTGTGTGGCAACCGTGAAAAGGAGGCTGGACGAGAAAAGCGAAATCTGTCCCGTTGGCAACCCGGAGAGCTGGGTGCTCAGAGCTGCCTGAAAAAGGGTCCTGTTGCCCGTCTTGTACTCACCGTAGGAGTTCCCTGGGAGGCAAAGTGAGGAAGAGTGAGTTTTCTCGAAAGAACGAGGGGGTGTGTGCAGTTCCTCACTAGGAGCTCATCCCATAGCCTTCTTGGCTAGTGGTTCGGAAACCTGCCCCCATGCTGCCAAAGGAAGGTCCACGAGTGCCGTGAAAAGTGTTGGAGGGCAGCTCTTTCTGAGAAGCCTTAGTGAAGGTACTGCTTTAACACTGGTAGGCCTCTCAGGACTGCAGGGTCTCTCGCGCCTGGACCCAGGTCATGGAGAACACGGTGTACCCAAAGTGTCAACTGCGGCTTCTGAGTAACCTCCAGCCACATGGGTCGTTGGCCTCCACTCTGTGCATGCAGAGGGCAGGGCAACACACGGCTTGCTCCGGCGGAGAGCCAGACCTCCACCTCTGGAAACCAGTCTTGGTAACAGAGTGGGGGACGGTGTCATGAGCAATGCATGTCACACTCCCGGCTTAGATATTAGCTGCCCTGAATCATATCCGGAGAGTAACATTGATTTTATGAACTCAAAGCTGACGACCCTTCACCTCAAGCAGAAATGTGACTTTACAACCAGTCTGATATGATGGACCCCTCTCCCGAAGCACTGCTGGGCGATTGAAAGTTCCAAAGTCGACATCGCCTGACTGAAGCACTGTGGTGACTAGGCACGTCACCTCGCGCAGAACCTCTGCTTACAAAAGGGTCCTCACAGGAGCGCCTAGTGTGTCGCATGGCTCTCTCGTAGCTGGGCAGAAGGTGCTGCTCCACAGGCTGGGTTTGCACGTAGAAACTGGATCCTGAGGGCTAAAGCATTCTTTGCCCCTTTGGAAGCAGGAGGCTTGGGGCGAGAAAACTGAAGGAAAGTCATGGGGTGGCGCCCATGTTGGACACCCTGCAGGAATTGCCCGGGAGGAAGAGTGAGTTTTCTCGAAAGAAACAGTGCGCCTGCCGTTCCTTGCCAGGAGCTCATGCAGCAGACTGCTTCAGCTAAGGCGAATGTCGACTGAGCGGCATACTCAAAGTAAGGGGCCGTGTTTCCATCAGCAAAGTTGGTGGTCACAAGTAGACCCGAGGCTTTCACCACTGAAGTGCTGTAATGCTGGTGTGCCTTTCACATATCTGAGGACGCTCACGTCGGCACCATTTTCCGAGGAAAATCACTGTGTACCCAAAGTGTCATCTGTGCCTTCTGAGCAACCTCATGCCTCATGATGGTCTTTGGGCTCTACTGTTGGTATGCAGAAGGCCAGGCAGCAATGTGTTTCCTCCATCGGGGAGCCAGATAGCCACAGCATAGAAGAATCCTCAGGACGAGTTTTCTCCCTGGTCTTCTGGGCAATGCAAGGGGACCCCAGTTTGTAAACCTGAGCTGCACTGGAACAAACACCGCCATGGCAAGTGTTCTCAGAATTCATAGCTGACGTCTTCCCCTCGCATGCATCACGTCGACTTCAGATCCAGCTGGAGACATGTGCTCTCAGCCTTTGAAGACTGTCAGGCCTTTGCAAGATCCACGGTGATGTAGGTGAAACTAGATCATTCACTGGCTCACACCATTCACCTCAGGAGGACTCCTGCTTGCCAAAGTGTTTTCATGGAAGGGCACATGTGTGTGGCATGTCTCTTTCACCTGCTTGTGGACTTCAGGTACATGAGCTAGGTGTCAACCGTGAAAGTGGAGAGGGACGGGAACAGCACAATTTGCCCCAGTGACAAAGCAGAGAGATGTGTCCTCAGAGCTGCCTGAGAAACAGTCCTGTTGCCGGTCTTCTATTCACCCCAGGATTACCCTGAGAGGTAACCTGAGGCCGAGTGAATTTTCTTGGAAGAACCGGAGTGCGTGCCGTTCCTTGCTAGGTTCTCATCCCAAAGCCTTCTTGGCTAGTCATAAGGAAACTTGCCCGCGTGTTGCAAGGAAAGTCCGTGTTTTGGATGATCAGTGCTTAATGAAAAGCACTGTGGTCGCCAACTTTCTCAACCCTGCAGGAATACCCGGGGAGGAACGGAGACTTTGCCCAAAGAAACAGAGTGCTTGCAATGCCTTGCTAGGAGCACATCCAGCACAGGACTTTATCTATGGCGAATGTCAGCCGAGCGCCAGAGTCAAAGTAAGGTGCAGTGTTTCCACCAGCAGAGTCGCAGTCAGCAGTTTCAAAGAGGCCTTCCCCACTAAAGTGCTGTAAATGCGGGTGTGCCTTTCAAAGTCTGAGGATGCGAGCGTCTGCACCGTATTCCAAGGAAGGTCCCTGTGTACCACAAGTGGCATCTGTGCCTGCTGAGCACCATCCAGCCACATGGGTCTTTGGACTCTACTGTTTTGTATGCAGGAGGCTGGGCAACAACGTTTTTCCTCCATGGGAGAGCTAGATTTGGAGAGCTTAGAGGAAGCCTGAAGAACACGTTGATAACGGGGCTTCTGGGCAATGCAAGGGGGCCTCATTTTGTAACCCTGAGCTGCTTTTGGAAAACCACCGTGCTTACACGAGTTCTCGGAATTCTTGACCTCTTGCTCCCTGAAGCAGCACCTGGACTTTACCTCTAGAGGGAGAAATAGGCAGTCATCCTCTGAAGGTGGCTAGGCCTTTGTGAGATGTACCATGACCTAGGCGAAACAAAGGCGTTCACTGGCTCGCGCAATTTACTTCAGGAGGAACACTGGCTTTCCAAAGCGCTTTCAGCGAAGAAGTACAGTATGTGACATGGGCCTCCTTTGGTTCCCGGGACGTCAACTACATGAGCTGTGTGGCAACCGTGAAAAGGAGGCTGGACGAGAAAAGCGAAATCTGTCCCGTTGGCAACCCGGAGAGCTGGGTGCTCAGAGCTGCCTGAAAAAGGGTCCTGTTGCCCGTCTTGTACTCACCGTAGGAGTTCCCTGGGAGGCAAAGTGAGGAAGAGTGAGTTTTCTCGAAAGAACGAGGGGGTGTGTGCAGTTCCTCACTAGGAGCTCATCCCATAGCTTTCTTGGCTAGTGGTTCGGAAACCTGCCCCCATGCTGCCAAAGGAAGGTCCACGAGTGCCGTGAAAAGTGTTGGAGGGCAGCTCTTTCTGAGAAGCCTTAGTGAAGGTACTGCTTTAACACTGGTAGGCCTCTCAGGACTGCAGGGTCTCTCGCGCCTGGACCCAGGTCATGGAGAACACGGTGTACCCAAAGTGTCAACTGCGGCTTCTGAGTAACCTCCAGCCACATGGGTCGTTGGCCTCCACTCTGTGCATGCAGAGGGCAGGGCAACACACGGCTTGCTCCGGCGGAGAGCCAGACCTCCACCTCTGGAAACCAGTCTTGGTAACAGAGTGGGGGACGGTGTCATGAGCAATGCATGTCACACTCCCGGCTTAGATATTAGCTGCCCTGAATCATATCCGGAGAGTAACATTGATTTTATGAACTCAAAGCTGACGACCCTTCACCTCAAGCAGAAATGTGACTTTACAACCAGTCTGATATGATGGACCCCTCTCCCGAAGCACTGCTGGGCGATTGAAAGTTCCAAAGTCGACATCGCCTGACTGAAGCACTGTGGTGACTAGGCACGTCACCTCGCGCAGAACCTCTGCTTACAAAAGGGTCCTCACAGGAGCGCCTAGTGTGTCGCATGGCTCTCTCGTAGCTGGGCAGAAGGTGCTGCTCCACAGGCTGGGTTTGCACGTAGAAACTGGATCCTGAGGGCTAAAGCATTCTTTGCCCCTTTGGAAGCAGGAGGCTTGGGGCGAGAAAACTGAAGGAAAGTCATGGGGTGGCGCCCATGTTGGACACCCTGCAGGAATTGCCCGGGAGGAAGAGTGAGTTTTCTCGAAAGAAACAGTGCGCCTGCCGTTCCTTGCCAGGAGCTCATGCAGCAGACTGCTTCAGCTAAGGCGAATGTCGACTGAGCGGCATACTCAAAGTAAGGGGCCGTGTTTCCATCAGCAAAGTTGGTGGTCACAAGTAGACCCGAGGCTTTCACCACTGAAGTGCTGTAATGCTGGTGTGCCTTTCACATATCTGAGGACGCTCACGTCGGCACCATTTTCCGAGGAAAATCACTGTGTACCCAAAGTGTCATCTGTGCCTTCTGAGCAACCTCATGCCTCATGATGGTCTTTGGGCTCTACTGTTGGTATGCAGAAGGCCAGGCAGCAATGTGTTTCCTCCATCGGGGAGCCAGATAGCCACAGCATAGAAGAATCCTCAGGACGAGTTTTCTCCCTGGTCTTCTGGGCAATGCAAGGGGACCCCAGTTTGTAAACCTGAGCTGCACTGGAACAAACACCGCCATGGCAAGTGTTCTCAGAATTCATAGCTGACGTCTTCCCCTCGCATGCATCACGTCGACTTCAGATCCAGCTGGAGACATGTGCTCTCAGCCTTTGAAGACTGTCAGGCCTTTGCAAGATCCACGGTGATGTAGGTGAAACTAGATCATTCACTGGCTCACACCATTCACCTCAGGAGGACTCCTGCTTGCCAAAGTGTTTTCATGGAAGGGCACATGTGTGTGGCATGTCTCTTTCACCTGCTTGTGGACTTCAGGTACATGAGCTAGGTGTCAACCGTGAAAGTGGAGAGGGACGGGAACAGCACAATTTGCCCCAGTGACAAAGCAGAGAGATGTGTCCTCAGAGCTGCCTGAGAAACAGTCCTGTTGCCGGTCTTCTATTCACCCCAGGATTACCCTGAGAGGTAACCTGAGGCCGAGTGAATTTTCTTGGAAGAACCGGAGTGCGTGCCGTTCCTTGCTAGGTTCTCATCCCAAAGCCTTCTTGGCTAGTCATAAGGAAACTTGCCCGCGTGTTGCAAGGAAAGTCCGTGTTTTGGATGATCAGTGCTTAATGAAAAGCACTGTGGTCGCCAACTTTCTCAACCCTGCAGGAATACCCGGGGAGGAACGGAGACTTTGCCCAAAGAAACAGAGTGCTTGCAATGCCTTGCTAGGAGCACATCCAGCACAGGACTTTATCTATGGCGAATGTCAGCCGAGCGCCAGAGTCAAAGTAAGGTGCAGTGTTTCCACCAGCAGAGTCGCAGTCAGCAGTTTCAAAGAGGCCTTCCCCACTAAAGTGCTGTAAATGCGGGTGTGCCTTTCAAAGTCTGAGGATGCGAGCGTCTGCACCGTATTCCAAGGAAGGTCCCTGTGTACCACAAGTGGCATCTGTGCCTGCTGAGCACCATCCAGCCACATGGGTCTTTGGACTCTACTGTTTTGTATGCAGGAGGCTGGGCAACAACGTTTTTCCTCCATGGGAGAGCTAGATTTGGAGAGCTTAGAGGAAGCCTGAAGAACACGTTGATAACGGGGCTTCTGGGCAATGCAAGGGGGCCTCATTTTGTAACCCTGAGCTGCTTTTGGAAAACCACCGTGCTTACACGAGTTCTCGGAATTCTTGACCTCTTGCTCCCTGAAGCAGCACCTGGACTTTACCTCTAGAGGGAGAAATAGGCAGTCATCCTCTGAAGGTGGCTAGGCCTTTGTGAGATGTACCATGACCTAGGCGAAACAAAGGCGTTCACTGGCTCGCGCAATTTACTTCAGGAGGAACACTGGCTTTCCAAAGCGCTTTCAGCGAAGAAGTACAGTATGTGACATGGGCCTCCTTTGGTTCCCGGGACGTCAACTACATGAGCTGTGTGGCAACCGTGAAAAGGAGGCTGGACGAGAAAAGCGAAATCTGTCCCGTTGGCAACCCGGAGAGCTGGGTGCTCAGAGCTGCCTGAAAAAGGGTCCTGTTGCCCGTCTTGTACTCACCGTAGGAGTTCCCTGGGAGGCAAAGTGAGGAAGAGTGAGTTTTCTCGAAAGAACGAGGGGGTGTGTGCAGTTCCTCACTAGGAGCTCATCCCATAGCCTTCTTGGCTAGTGGTTCGGAAACCTGCCCCCATGCTGCCAAAGGAAGGTCCACGAGTGCCGTGAAAAGTGTTGGAGGGCAGCTCTTTCTGAGAAGCCTTAGTGAAGGTACTGCTTTAACACTGGTAGGCCTCTCAGGACTGCAGGGTCTCTCGCGCCTGGACCCAGGTCATGGAGAACACGGTGTACCCAAAGTGTCAACTGCGGCTTCTGAGTAACCTCCAGCCACATGGGTCGTTGGCCTCCACTCTGTGCATGCAGAGGGCAGGGCAACACACGGCTTGCTCCGGCGGAGAGCCAGACCTCCACCTCTGGAAACCAGTCTTGGTAACAGAGTGGGGGACGGTGTCATGAGCAATGCATGTCACACTCCCGGCTTAGATATTAGCTGCCCTGAATCATATCCGGAGAGTAACATTGATTTTATGAACTCAAAGCTGACGACCCTTCACCTCAAGCAGAAATGTGACTTTACAACCAGTCTGATATGATGGACCCCTCTCCCGAAGCACTGCTGGGCGATTGAAAGTTCCAAAGTCGACATCGCCTGACTGAAGCACTGTGGTGACTAGGCACGTCACCTCGCGCAGAACCTCTGCTTACAAAAGGGTCCTCACAGGAGCGCCTAGTGTGTCGCATGGCTCTCTCGTAGCTGGGCAGAAGGTGCTGCTCCACAGGCTGGGTTTGCACGTAGAAACTGGATCCTGAGGGCTAAAGCATTCTTTGCCCCTTTGGAAGCAGGAGGCTTGGGGCGAGAAAACTGAAGGAAAGTCATGGGGTGGCGCCCATGTTGGACACCCTGCAGGAATTGCCCGGGAGGAAGAGTGAGTTTTCTCGAAAGAAACAGTGCGCCTGCCGTTCCTTGCCAGGAGCTCATGCAGCAGACTGCTTCAGCTAAGGCGAATGTCGACTGAGCGGCATACTCAAAGTAAGGGGCCGTGTTTCCATCAGCAAAGTTGGTGGTCACAAGTAGACCCGAGGCTTTCACCACTGAAGTGCTGTAATGCTGGTGTGCCTTTCACATATCTGAGGACGCTCACGTCGGCACCATTTTCCGAGGAAAATCACTGTGTACCCAAAGTGTCATCTGTGCCTTCTGAGCAACCTCATGCCTCATGATGGTCTTTGGGCTCTACTGTTGGTATGCAGAAGGCCAGGCAGCAATGTGTTTCCTCCATCGGGGAGCCAGATAGCCACAGCATAGAAGAATCCTCAGGACGAGTTTTCTCCCTGGTCTTCTGGGCAATGCAAGGGGACCCCAGTTTGTAAACCTGAGCTGCACTGGAACAAACACCGCCATGGCAAGTGTTCTCAGAATTCATAGCTGACGTCTTCCCCTCGCATGCATCACGTCGACTTCAGATCCAGCTGGAGACATGTGCTCTCAGCCTTTGAAGACTGTCAGGCCTTTGCAAGATCCACGGTGATGTAGGTGAAACTAGATCATTCACTGGCTCACACCATTCACCTCAGGAGGACTCCTGCTTGCCAAAGTGTTTTCATGGAAGGGCACATGTGTGTGGCATGTCTCTTTCACCTGCTTGTGGACTTCAGGTACATGAGCTAGGTGTCAACCGTGAAAGTGGAGAGGGACGGGAACAGCACAATTTGCCCCAGTGACAAAGCAGAGAGATGTGTCCTCAGAGCTGCCTGAGAAACAGTCCTGTTGCCGGTCTTCTATTCACCCCAGGATTACCCTGAGAGGTAACCTGAGGCCGAGTGAATTTTCTTGGAAGAACCGGAGTGCGTGCCGTTCCTTGCTAGGTTCTCATCCCAAAGCCTTCTTGGCTAGTCATAAGGAAACTTGCCCGCGTGTTGCAAGGAAAGTCCGTGTTTTGGATGATCAGTGCTTAATGAAAAGCACTGTGGTCGCCAACTTTCTCAACCCTGCAGGAATACCCGGGGAGGAACGGAGACTTTGCCCAAAGAAACAGAGTGCTTGCAATGCCTTGCTAGGAGCACATCCAGCACAGGACTTTATCTATGGCGAATGTCAGCCGAGCGCCAGAGTCAAAGTAAGGTGCAGTGTTTCCACCAGCAGAGTCGCAGTCAGCAGTTTCAAAGAGGCCTTCCCCACTAAAGTGCTGTAAATGCGGGTGTGCCTTTCAAAGTCTGAGGATGCGAGCGTCTGCACCGTATTCCAAGGAAGGTCCCTGTGTACCACAAGTGGCATCTGTGCCTGCTGAGCACCATCCAGCCACATGGGTCTTTGGACTCTACTGTTTTGTATGCAGGAGGCTGGGCAACAACGTTTTTCCTCCATGGGAGAGCTAGATTTGGAGAGCTTAGAGGAAGCCTGAAGAACACGTTGATAACGGGGCTTCTGGGCAATGCAAGGGGGCCTCATTTTGTAACCCTGAGCTGCTTTTGGAAAACCACCGTGCTTACACGAGTTCTCGGAATTCTTGACCTCTTGCTCCCTGAAGCAGCACCTGGACTTTACCTCTAGAGGGAGAAATAGGCAGTCATCCTCTGAAGGTGGCTAGGCCTTTGTGAGATGTACCATGACCTAGGCGAAACAAAGGCGTTCACTGGCTCGCGCAATTTACTTCAGGAGGAACACTGGCTTTCCAAAGCGCTTTCAGCGAAGAAGTACAGTATGTGACATGGGCCTCCTTTGGTTCCCGGGACGTCAACTACATGAGCTGTGTGGCAACCGTGAAAAGGAGGCTGGACGAGAAAAGCGAAATCTGTCCCGTTGGCAACCCGGAGAGCTGGGTGCTCAGAGCTGCCTGAAAAAGGGTCCTGTTGCCCGTCTTGTACTCACCGTAGGAGTTCCCTGGGAGGCAAAGTGAGGAAGAGTGAGTTTTCTCGAAAGAACGAGGGGGTGTGTGCAGTTCCTCACTAGGAGCTCATCCCATAGCCTTCTTGGCTAGTGGTTCGGAAACCTGCCCCCATGCTGCCAAAGGAAGGTCCACGAGTGCCGTGAAAAGTGTTGGAGGGCAGCTCTTTCTGAGAAGCCTTAGTGAAGGTACTGCTTTAACACTGGTAGGCCTCTCAGGACTGCAGGGTCTCTCGCGCCTGGACCCAGGTCATGGAGAACACGGTGTACCCAAAGTGTCAACTGCGGCTTCTGAGTAACCTCCAGCCACATGGGTCGTTGGCCTCCACTCTGTGCATGCAGAGGGCAGGGCAACACACGGCTTGCTCCGGCGGAGAGCCAGACCTCCACCTCTGGAAACCAGTCTTGGTAACAGAGTGGGGGACGGTGTCATGAGCAATGCATGTCACACTCCCGGCTTAGATATTAGCTGCCCTGAATCATATCCGGAGAGTAACATTGATTTTATGAACTCAAAGCTGACGACCCTTCACCTCAAGCAGAAATGTGACTTTACAACCAGTCTGATATGATGGACCCCTCTCCCGAAGCACTGCTGGGCGATTGAAAGTTCCAAAGTCGACATCGCCTGACTGAAGCACTGTGGTGACTAGGCACGTCACCTCGCGCAGAACCTCTGCTTACAAAAGGGTCCTCACAGGAGCGCCTAGTGTGTCGCATGGCTCTCTCGTAGCTGGGCAGAAGGTGCTGCTCCACAGGCTGGGTTTGCACGTAGAAACTGGATCCTGAGGGCTAAAGCATTCTTTGCCCCTTTGGAAGCAGGAGGCTTGGGGCGAGAAAACTGAAGGAAAGTCATGGGGTGGCGCCCATGTTGGACACCCTGCAGGAATTGCCCGGGAGGAAGAGTGAGTTTTCTCGAAAGAAACAGTGCGCCTGCCGTTCCTTGCCAGGAGCTCATGCAGCAGACTGCTTCAGCTAAGGCGAATGTCGACTGAGCGGCATACTCAAAGTAAGGGGCCGTGTTTCCATCAGCAAAGTTGGTGGTCACAAGTAGACCCGAGGCTTTCACCACTGAAGTGCTGTAATGCTGGTGTGCCTTTCACATATCTGAGGACGCTCACGTCGGCACCATTTTCCGAGGAAAATCACTGTGTACCCAAAGTGTCATCTGTGCCTTCTGAGCAACCTCATGCCTCATGATGGTCTTTGGGCTCTACTGTTGGTATGCAGAAGGCCAGGCAGCAATGTGTTTCCTCCATCGGGGAGCCAGATAGCCACAGCATAGAAGAATCCTCAGGACGAGTTTTCTCCCTGGTCTTCTGGGCAATGCAAGGGGACCCCAGTTTGTAAACCTGAGCTGCACTGGAACAAACACCGCCATGGCAAGTGTTCTCAGAATTCATAGCTGACGTCTTCCCCTCGCATGCATCACGTCGACTTCAGATCCAGCTGGAGACATGTGCTCTCAGCCTTTGAAGACTGTCAGGCCTTTGCAAGATCCACGGTGATGTAGGTGAAACTAGATCATTCACTGGCTCACACCATTCACCTCAGGAGGACTCCTGCTTGCCAAAGTGTTTTCATGGAAGGGCACATGTGTGTGGCATGTCTCTTTCACCTGCTTGTGGACTTCAGGTACATGAGCTAGGTGTCAACCGTGAAAGTGGAGAGGGACGGGAACAGCACAATTTGCCCCAGTGACAAAGCAGAGAGATGTGTCCTCAGAGCTGCCTGAGAAACAGTCCTGTTGCCGGTCTTCTATTCACCCCAGGATTACCCTGAGAGGTAACCTGAGGCCGAGTGAATTTTCTTGGAAGAACCGGAGTGCGTGCCGTTCCTTGCTAGGTTCTCATCCCAAAGCCTTCTTGGCTAGTCATAAGGAAACTTGCCTGCGTGTCGCAAGGAAAGTCCGTGTTTTGGATGATCAGTGCTTAATGAAAAGCACTGTGGTCGCCAACTTTCTCAACCCTGCAGGAATACCCGGGGAGGAACGGAGACTTTGCCCAAAGAAACAGAGTGCTTGCAGTGCCTTGCTAGGAGCACATCCAGCACAGGACTTTATCTATGGCGAATGTCAGCCGAGCGCCAGAGTCAAAGTAAGGTGCAGTGTTTCCACCAGCAGAGTCGCAGTCAGCAGTTTCAAAGAGGCCTTCCCCACTAAAGTGCTGTAAATGCGGGTGTGCCTTTCAAAGTCTGAGGATGCGAGCGTCTGCACCGTATTCCAAGGAAGGTCCCTGTGTACCACAAGTGGCATCTGTGCCTGCTGAGCACCATCCAGCCACATGGGTCTTTGGACTCTACTGTTTTGTATGCAGGAGGCTGGGCAACAACGTTTTTCCTCCATGGGAGAGCTAGATTTGGAGAGCTTAGAGGAAGCCTGAAGAACACGTTGATAACGGGGCTTCTGGGCAATGCAAGGGGGCCTCATTTTGTAACCCTGAGCTGCTTTTGGAAAACCACCGTGCTTACACGAGTTCTCGGAATTCTTGACCTCTTGCTCCCTGAAGCAGCACCTGGACTTTACCTCTAGAGGGAGAAATAGGCAGTCATCCTCTGAAGGTGGCTAGGCCTTTGTGAGATGTACCATGACCTAGGCGAAACAAAGGCGTTCACTGGCTCGCGCAATTTACTTCAGGAGGAACACTGGCTTTCCAAAGCGCTTTCAGCGAAGAAGTACAGTATGTGACATGGGCCTCCTTTGGTTCCCGGGACGTCAACTACATGAGCTGTGTGGCAACCGTGAAAAGGAGGCTGGACGAGAAAAGCGAAATCTGTCCCGTTGGCAACCCGGAGAGCTGGGTGCTCAGAGCTGCCTGAAAAAGGGTCCTGTTGCCCGTCTTGTACTCACCGTAGGAGTTCCCTGGGAGGCAAAGTGAGGAAGAGTGAGTTTTCTCGAAAGAACGAGGGGGTGTGTGCAGTTCCTCACTAGGAGCTCATCCCATAGCCTTCTTGGCTAGTGGTTCGGAAACCTGCCCCCATGCTGCCAAAGGAAGGTCCACGAGTGCCGTGAAAAGTGTTGGAGGGCAGCTCTTTCTGAGAAGCCTTAGTGAAGGTACTGCTTTAACACTGGTAGGCCTCTCAGGACTGCAGGGTCTCTCGCGCCTGGACCCAGGTCATGGAGAACACGGTGTACCCAAAGTGTCAACTGCGGCTTCTGAGTAACCTCCAGCCACATGGGTCGTTGGCCTCCACTCTGTGCATGCAGAGGGCAGGGCAACACACGGCTTGCTCCGGCGGAGAGCCAGACCTCCACCTCTGGAAACCAGTCTTGGTAACAGAGTGGGGGACGGTGTCATGAGCAATGCATGTCACACTCCCGGCTTAGATATTAGCTGCCCTGAATCATATCCGGAGAGTAACATTGATTTTATGAACTCAAAGCTGACGACCCTTCACCTCAAGCAGAAATGTGACTTTACAACCAGTCTGATATGATGGACCCCTCTCCCGAAGCACTGCTGGGCGATTGAAAGTTCCAAAGTCGACATCGCCTGACTGAAGCACTGTGGTGACTAGGCACGTCACCTCGCGCAGAACCTCTGCTTACAAAAGGGTCCTCACAGGAGCGCCTAGTGTGTCGCATGGCTCTCTCGTAGCTGGGCAGAAGGTGCTGCTCCACAGGCTGGGTTTGCACGTAGAAACTGGATCCTGAGGGCTAAAGCATTCTTTGCCCCTTTGGAAGCAGGAGGCTTGGGGCGAGAAAACTGAAGGAAAGTCATGGGGTGGCGCCCATGTTGGACACCCTGCAGGAATTGCCCGGGAGGAAGAGTGAGTTTTCTCGAAAGAAACAGTGCGCCTGCCGTTCCTTGCCAGGAGCTCATGCAGCAGACTGCTTCAGCTAAGGCGAATGTCGACTGAGCGGCATACTCAAAGTAAGGGGCCGTGTTTCCATCAGCAAAGTTGGTGGTCACAAGTAGACCCGAGGCTTTCACCACTGAAGTGCTGTAATGCTGGTGTGCCTTTCACATATCTGAGGACGCTCACGTCGGCACCATTTTCCGAGGAAAATCACTGTGTACCCAAAGTGTCATCTGTGCCTTCTGAGCAACCTCATGCCTCATGATGGTCTTTGGGCTCTACTGTTGGTATGCAGAAGGCCAGGCAGCAATGTGTTTCCTCCATCGGGGAGCCAGATAGCCACAGCATAGAAGAATCCTCAGGACGAGTTTTCTCCCTGGTCTTCTGGGCAATGCAAGGGGACCCCAGTTTGTAAACCTGAGCTGCACTGGAACAAACACCGCCATGGCAAGTGTTCTCAGAATTCATAGCTGACGTCTTCCCCTCGCATGCATCACGTCGACTTCAGATCCAGCTGGAGACATGTGCTCTCAGCCTTTGAAGACTGTCAGGCCTTTGCAAGATCCACGGTGATGTAGGTGAAACTAGATCATTCACTGGCTCACACCATTCACCTCAGGAGGACTCCTGCTTGCCAAAGTGTTTTCATGGAAGGGCACATGTGTGTGGCATGTCTCTTTCACCTGCTTGTGGACTTCAGGTACATGAGCTAGGTGTCAACCGTGAAAGTGGAGAGGGACGGGAACAGCACAATTTGCCCCAGTGACAAAGCAGAGAGATGTGTCCTCAGAGCTGCCTGAGAAACAGTCCTGTTGCCGGTCTTCTATTCACCCCAGGATTACCCTGAGAGGTAACCTGAGGCCGAGTGAATTTTCTTGGAAGAACCGGAGTGCGTGCCGTTCCTTGCTAGGTTCTCATCCCAAAGCCTTCTTGGCTAGTCATAAGGAAACTTGCCCGCGTGTCGCAAGGAAAGTCCGTGTTTTGGATGATCAGTGCTTAATGAAAAGCACTGTGGTCGCCAACTTTCTCAACCCTGCAGGAATACCCGGGGAGGAACGGAGACTTTGCCCAAAGAAACAGAGTGCTTGCAGTGCCTTGCTAGGAGCACATCCAGCACAGGACTTTATCTATGGCGAATGTCAGCCGAGCGCCAGAGTCAAAGTAAGGTGCAGTGTTTCCACCAGCAGAGTCGCAGTCAGCAGTTTCAAAGAGGCCTTCCCCACTAAAGTGCTGTAAATGCGGGTGTGCCTTTCAAAGTCTGAGGATGCGAGCGTCTGCACCGTATTCCAAGGAAGGTCCCTGTGTACCACAAGTGGCATCTGTGCCTGCTGAGCACCATCCAGCCACATGGGTCTTTGGACTCTACTGTTTTGTATGCAGGAGGCTGGGCAACAACGTTTTTCCTCCATGGGAGAGCTAGATTTGGAGAGCTTAGAGGAAGCCTGAAGAACACGTTGATAACGGGGCTTCTGGGCAATGCAAGGGGGCCTCATTTTGTAACCCTGAGCTGCTTTTGGAAAACCACCGTGCTTACACGAGTTCTCGGAATTCTTGACCTCTTGCTCCCTGAAGCAGCACCTGGACTTTACCTCTAGAGGGAGAAATAGGCAGTCATCCTCTGAAGGTGGCTAGGCCTTTGTGAGATGTACCATGACCTAGGCGAAACAAAGGCGTTCACTGGCTCGCGCAATTTACTTCAGGAGGAACACTGGCTTTCCAAAGCGCTTTCAGCGAAGAAGTACAGTATGTGACATGGGCCTCCTTTGGTTCCCGGGACGTCAACTACATGAGCTGTGTGGCAACCGTGAAAAGGAGGCTGGACGAGAAAAGCGAAATCTGTCCCGTTGGCAACCCGGAGAGCTGGGTGCTCAGAGCTGCCTGAAAAAGGGTCCTGTTGCCCGTCTTGTACTCACCGTAGGAGTTCCCTGGGAGGCAAAGTGAGGAAGAGTGAGTTTTCTCGAAAGAACGAGGGGGTGTGTGCAGTTCCTCACTAGGAGCTCATCCCATAGCCTTCTTGGCTAGTGGTTCGGAAACCTGCCCCCATGCTGCCAAAGGAAGGTCCACGAGTGCCGTGAAAAGTGTTGGAGTGCAGCTCTTTCTGAGAAGCCTTAGTGAAGGTACTGCTTTAACACTGGTAGGCCTCTCAGGACTGCAGGGTCTCTCGCGCCTGGACCCAGGTCATGGAGAACACGGTGTACCCAAAGTGTCAACTGCGGCTTCTGAGTAACCTCCAGCCACATGGGTCGTTGGCCTCCACTCTGTGCATGCAGAGGGCAGGGCAACACACGGCTTGCTCCGGCGGAGAGCCAGACCTCCACCTCTGGAAACCAGTCTTGGTAACAGAGTGGGGGCCGGTGTCATGAGCAATGCATGTCACACTCCCGGCTTAGATATTAGCTGCCCTGAATCATATCCGGAGAGTAACATTGATTTTATGAACTCAAAGCTGACGACCCTTCACCTCAAGCAGAAATGTGACTTTACAACCAGTCTGATATGATGGACCCCTCTCCCGAAGCACTGCTGGGCGATTGAAAGTTCCAAAGTCGACATCGCCTGACTGAAGCACTGTGGTGACTAGGCACGTCACCTCGCGCAGAACCTCTGCTTACAAAAGGGTCCTCACAGGAGCGCCTAGTGTGTCGCATGGCTCTCTCGTAGCTGGGCAGAAGGTGCTGCTCCACAGGCTGGGTTTGCACGTAGAAACTGGATCCTGAGGGCTAAAGCATTCTTTGCCCCTTTGGAAGCAGGAGGCTTGGGGCGAGAAAACTGAAGGAAAGTCATGGGGTGGCGCCCATGTTGGACACCCTGCAGGAATTGCCCGGGAGGAAGAGTGAGTTTTCTCGAAAGAAACAGTGCGCCTGCCGTTCCTTGCCAGGAGCTCATGCAGCAGACTGCTTCAGCTAAGGCGAATGTCGACTGAGCGGCATACTCAAAGTAAGGGGCCGTGTTTCCATCAGCAAAGTTGGTGGTCACAAGTAGACCCGAGGCTTTCACCACTGAAGTGCTGTAATGCTGGTGTGCCTTTCACATATCTGAGGACGCTCACGTCGGCACCATTTTCCGAGGAAAATCACTGTGTACCCAAAGTGTCATCTGTGCCTTCTGAGCAACCTCATGCCTCATGATGGTCTTTGGGCTCTACTGTTGGTATGCAGAAGGCCAGGCAGCAATGTGTTTCCTCCATCGGGGAGCCAGATAGCCACAGCATAGAAGAATCCTCAGGACGAGTTTTCTCCCTGGTCTTCTGGGCAATGCAAGGGGACCCCAGTTTGTAAACCTGAGCTGCACTGGAACAAACACCGCCATGGCAAGTGTTCTCAGAATTCATAGCTGACGTCTTCCCCTCGCATGCATCACGTCGACTTCAGATCCAGCTGGAGACATGTGCTCTCAGCCTTTGAAGACTGTCAGGCCTTTGCAAGATCCACGGTGATGTAGGTGAAACTAGATCATTCACTGGCTCACACCATTCACCTCAGGAGGACTCCTGCTTGCCCAAGTGTTTTCATGGAAGGGCACATGTGTGTGGCATGTCTCTTTCACCTGCTTGTGGACTTCAGGTACATGAGCTAGGTGTCAACCGTGAAAGTGGAGAGGGACGGGAACAGCACAATTTGCCCCAGTGACAAAGCAGAGAGATGTGTCCTCAGAGCTGCCTGAGAAACAGTCCTGTTGCCGGTCTTCTATTCACCCCAGGATTACCCTGAGAGGTAACCTGAGGCCAAGTGAATTTTCTTGGAAGAACCGGAGTGCGTGCCGTTCCTTGCTAGGTTCTCATCCCAAAGCCTTCTTGGCTAGTCATAAGGAAACTTGCCCGCGTGTCGCAAGGAAAGTCCGTGTTTTGGATGATCAGTGCTTCATGAAAAGCACTGTGGTCGCCAACTTTCTCAACCCTGCAGGAATACCCGGGGAGGAACGGAGACTTTGCCCAAAGAAACAGAGTGCTTGCAGTGCCTTGCTAGGAGCACATCCAGCACAGGACTTTATCTATGGCGAATGTCAGCCGAGCGCCAGAGTCAAAGTAAGGTGCAGTGTTTCCACCAGCAGAGTCGCAGTCAGCAGTTTCAAAGAGGCCTTCCCCACTAAAGTGCTGTAAATGCGGGTGTGCCTTTCAAAGTCTGAGGATGCGAGCGTCTGCACCGTATTCCAAGGAAGGTCCCTGTGTACCACAAGTGGCATCTGTGCCTGCTGAGCACCATCCAGCCACATGGGTCTTTGGACTCTACTGTTTTGTATGCAGGAGGCTGGGCAACAACGTTTTTCCTCCATGGGAGAGCTAGATTTGGAGAGCTTAGAGGAAGCCTGAAGAACACGTTGATAACGGGGCTTCTGGGCAATGCAAGGGGGCCTCATTTTGTAACCCTGAGCTGCTTTTGGAAAACCACCGTGCTTACACGAGTTCTCGGAATTCTTGACCTCTTGCTCCCTGAAGCAGCACCTGGACTTTACCTCTAGAGGGAGAAATAGGCAGTCATCCTCTGAAGGTGGCTAGGCCTTTGTGAGATGTACCATGACCTAGGCGAAACAAAGGCGTTCACTGGCTCGCGCAATTTACTTCAGGAGGAACACTGGCTTTCCAAAGCGCTTTCAGCGAAGAAGTACAGTATGTGACATGGGCCTCCTTTGGTTCCCGGGACGTCAACTACATGAGCTGTGTGGCAACCGTGAAAAGGAGGCTGGACGAGAAAAGCGAAATCTGTCCCGTTGGCAACCCGGAGAGCTGGGTGCTCAGAGCTGCCTGAAAAAGGGTCCTGTTGCCCGTCTTGTACTCACCGTAGGAGTTCCCTGGGAGGCAAAGTGAGGAAGAGTGAGTTTTCTCGAAAGAACGAGGGGGTGTGTGCAGTTCCTCACTAGGAGCTCATCCCATAGCCTTCTTGGCTAGTGGTTCGGAAACCTGCCCCCATGCTGCCAAAGGAAGGTCCACGAGTGCCGTGAAAAGTGTTGGAGTGCAGCTCTTTCTGAGAAGCCTTAGTGAAGGTACTGCTTTAACACTGGTAGGCCTCTCAGGACTGCAGGGTCTCTCGCGCCTGGACCCAGGTCATGGAGAACACGGTGTACCCAAAGTGTCAACTGCGGCTTCTGAGTAACCTCCAGCCACATGGGTCGTTGGCCTCCACTCTGTGCATGCAGAGGGCAGGGCAACACACGGCTTGCTCCGGCGGAGAGCCAGACCTCCACCTCTGGAAACCAGTCTTGGTAACAGAGTGGGGGCCGGTGTCATGAGCAATGCATGTCACACTCCCGGCTTAGATATTAGCTGCCCTGAATCATATCCGGAGAGTAACATTGATTTTATGAACTCAAAGCTGACGACCCTTCACCTCAAGCAGAAATGTGACTTTACAACCAGTCTGATATGATGGACCCCTCTCCCGAAGCACTGCTGGGCGATTGAAAGTTCCAAAGTCGACATCGCCTGACTGAAGCACTGTGGTGACTAGGCACGTCACCTCGCGCAGAACCTCTGCTTACAAAAGGGTCCTCACAGGAGCGCCTAGTGTGTCGCATGGCTCTCTCGTAGCTGGGCAGAAGGTGCTGCTCCACAGGCTGGGTTTGCACGTAGAAACTGGATCCTGAGGGCTAAAGCATTCTTTGCCCCTTTGGAAGCAGGAGGCTTGGGGCGAGAAAACTGAAGGAAAGTCATGGGGTGGCGCCCATGTTGGACACCCTGCAGGAATTGCCCGGGAGGAAGAGTGAGTTTTCTCGAAAGAAACAGTGCGCCTGCCGTTCCTTGCCAGGAGCTCATGCAGCAGACTGCTTCAGCTAAGGCGAATGTCGACTGAGCGGCATACTCAAAGTAAGGGGCCGTGTTTCCATCAGCAAAGTTGGTGGTCACAAGTAGACCCGAGGCTTTCACCACTGAAGTGCTGTAATGCTGGTGTGCCTTTCACATATCTGAGGACGCTCACGTCGGCACCATTTTCCGAGGAAAATCACTGTGTACCCAAAGTGTCATCTGTGCCTTCTGAGCAACCTCATGCCTCATGATGGTCTTTGGGCTCTACTGTTGGTATGCAGAAGGCCAGGCAGCAATGTGTTTCCTCCATCGGGGAGCCAGATAGCCACAGCATAGAAGAATCCTCAGGACGAGTTTTCTCCCTGGTCTTCTGGGCAATGCAAGGGGACCCCAGTTTGTAAACCTGAGCTGCACTGGAACAAACACCGCCATGGCAAGTGTTCTCAGAATTCATAGCTGACGTCTTCCCCTCGCATGCATCACGTCGACTTCAGATCCAGCTGGAGACATGTGCTCTCAGCCTTTGAAGACTGTCAGGCCTTTGCAAGATCCACGGTGATGTAGGTGAAACTAGATCATTCACTGGCTCACACCATTCACCTCAGGAGGACTCCTGCTTGCCCAAGTGTTTTCATGGAAGGGCACATGTGTGTGGCATGTCTCTTTCACCTGCTTGTGGACTTCAGGTACATGAGCTAGGTGTCAACCGTGAAAGTGGAGAGGGACGGGAACAGCACAATTTGCCCCAGTGACAAAGCAGAGAGATGTGTCCTCAGAGCTGCCTGAGAAACAGTCCTGTTGCCGGTCTTCTATTCACCCCAGGATTACCCTGAGAGGTAACCTGAGGCCGAGTGAATTTTCTTGGAAGAACCGGAGTGCGTGCCGTTCCTTGCTAGGTTCTCATCCCAAAGCCTTCTTGGCTAGTCATAAGGAAACTTGCCCGCGTGTCGCAAGGAAAGTCCGTGTTTTGGATGATCAGTGCTTCATGAAAAGCACTGTGGTCGCCAACTTTCTCAACCCTGCAGGAATACCCGGGGAGGAACGGAGACTTTGCCCAAAGAAACAGAGTGCTTGCAGTGCCTTGCTAGGAGCACATCCAGCACAGGACTTTATCTATGGCGAATGTCAGCCGAGCGCCAGAGTCAAAGTAAGGTGCAGTGTTTCCACCAGCAGAGTCGCAGTCAGCAGTTTCAAAGAGGCCTTCCCCACTAAAGTGCTGTAAATGCGGGTGTGCCTTTCAAAGTCTGAGGATGCGAGCGTCTGCACCGTATTCCAAGGAAGGTCCCTGTGTACCACAAGTGGCATCTGTGCCTGCTGAGCACCATCCAGCCACATGGGTCTTTGGACTCTACTGTTTTGTATGCAGGAGGCTGGGCAACAACGTTTTTCCTCCATGGGAGAGCTAGATTTGGAGAGCTTAGAGGAAGCCTGAAGAACACGTTGATAACGGGGCTTCTGGGCAATGCAAGGGGGCCTCATTTTGTAACCCTGAGCTGCTTTTGGAAAACCACCGTGCTTACACGAGTTCTCGGAATTCTTGACCTCTTGCTCCCTGAAGCAGCACCTGGACTTTACCTCTAGAGGGAGAAATAGGCAGTCATCCTCTGAAGGTGGCTAGGCCTTTGTGAGATGTACCATGACCTAGGCGAAACAAAGGCGTTCACTGGCTCGCGCAATTTACTTCAGGAGGAACACTGGCTTTCCAAAGCGCTTTCAGCGAAGAAGTACAGTATGTGACACGGGCCTCCTTTGGTTCCCGGAACGTCAACTACATGAGCTGTGTGGCAACCGTGAAAAGGAGGCCGGACGAGAAAAGCGAAATCTGTCCCGTTGGCAACCCGGAGAGCTGGGTGCTCAGAGCTGCCTGAAAAAGGGTCCTGTTGCCCGTCTTGTACTCACCGTAGGAGTTCCCTGGGAGGCAAAGTGAGGAAGAGTGAGTTTTCTCGAAAGAACGAGGGGGTGTGTGCAGTTCCTCACTAGGAGCTCATCCCATAGCCTTCTTGGCTAGTGGTTCGGAAACCTGCCCCCATGCTGCCAAAGGAAGGTCCACGAGTGCCGTGAAAAGTGTTGGAGTGCAGCTCTTTCTGAGAAGCCTTAGTGAAGGTACTGCTTTAACACTGGTAGGCCTCTCAGGACTGCAGGGTCTCTCGCGCCTGGACCCAGGTCATGGAGAACACGGTGTACCCAAAGTGTCAACTGCGGCTTCTGAGTAACCTCCAGCCACATGGGTCGTTGGCCTCCACTCTGTGCATGCAGAGGGCAGGGCAACACACGGCTTGCTCCGGCGGAGAGCCAGACCTCCACCTCTGGAAACCAGTCTTGGTAACAGAGTGGGGGCCGGTGTCATGAGCAATGCATGTCACACTCCCGGCTTAGATATTAGCTGCCCTGAATCATATCCGGAGAGTAACATTGATTTTATGAACTCAAAGCTGACGACCCTTCACCTCAAGCAGAAATGTGACTTTACAACCAGTCTGATATGATGGACCCCTCTCCCGAAGCACTGCTGGGCGATTGAAAGTTCCAAAGTCGACATCGCCTGACTGAAGCACTGTGGTGACTAGGCACGTCACCTCGCGCAGAACCTCTGCTTACAAAAGGGTCCTCACAGGAGCGCCTAGTGTGTCGCATGGCTCTCTCGTAGCTGGGCAGAAGGTGCTGCTCCACAGGCTGGGTTTGCACGTAGAAACTGGATCCTGAGGGCTAAAGCATTCTTTGCCCCTTTGGAAGCAGGAGGCTTGGGGCGAGAAAACTGAAGGAAAGTCATGGGGTGGCGCCCATGTTGGACACCCTGCAGGAATTGCCCGGGAGGAAGAGTGAGTTTTCTCGAAAGAAACAGTGCGCCTGCCGTTCCTTGCCAGGAGCTCATGCAGCAGACTGCTTCAGCTAAGGCGAATGTCGACTGAGCGGCATACTCAAAGTAAGGGGCCGTGTTTCCATCAGCAAAGTTGGTGGTCACAAGTAGACCCGAGGCTTTCACCACTGAAGTGCTGTAATGCTGGTGTGCCTTTCACATATCTGAGGACGCTCACGTCGGCACCATTTTCCGAGGAAAATCACTGTGTACCCGAAGTGTCATCTGTGCCTTCTGAGCAACCTCATGCCTCATGATGGTCTTTGGGCTCTACTGTTGGTATGCAGAAGGCCAGGCAGCAATGTGTTTCCTCCATCGGGGAGCCAGATAGCCACAGCATAGAAGAATCCTCAGGACGAGTTTTCTCCCTGGTCTTCTGGGCAATGCAAGGGGACCCCAGTTTGTAAACCTGAGCTGCACTGGAACAAACACCGCCATGGCAAGTGTTCTCAGAATTCATAGCTGACGTCTTCCCCTCGCATGCATCACGTCGACTTCAGATCCAGCTGGAGACATGTGCTCTCAGCCTTTGAAGACTGTCAGGCCTTTGCAAGATCCACGGTGATGTAGGTGAAACTAGATCATTCACTGGCTCACACCATTCACCTCAGGAGGACTCCTGCTTGCCCAAGTGTTTTCATGGAAGGGCACATGTGTGTGGCATGTCTCTTTCACCTGCTTGTGGACTTCAGGTACATGAGCTAGGTGTCAACCGTGAAAGTGGAGAGGGACGGGAACAGCACAATTTGCCCCAGTGACAAAGCAGAGAGATGTGTCCTCAGAGCTGCCTGAGAAACAGTCCTGTTGCCGGTCTTCTATTCACCCCAGGATTACCCTGAGAGGTAACCTGAGGCCGAGTGAATTTTCTTGGAAGAACCGGAGTGCGTGCCGTTCCTTGCTAGGTTCTCATCCCAAAGCCTTCTTGGCTAGTCATAAGGAAACTTGCCCGCGTGTCGCAAGGAAAGTCCGTGTTTTGGATGATCAGTGCTTCATGAAAAGCACTGTGGTCGCCAACTTTCTCAACCCTGCAGGAATACCCGGGGAGGAACGGAGACTTTGCCCAAAGAAACAGAGTGCTTGCAGTGCCTTGCTAGGAGCACATCCAGCACAGGACTTTATCTATGGCGAATGTCAGCCGAGCGCCAGAGTCAAAGTAAGGTGCAGTGTTTCCACCAGCAGAGTCGCAGTCAGCAGTTTCAAAGAGGCCTTCCCCACTAAAGTGCTGTAAATGCGGGTGTGCCTTTCAAAGTCTGAGGATGCGAGCGTCTGCACCGTATTCCAAGGAAGGTCCCTGTGTACCACAAGTGGCATCTGTGCCTGCTGAGCACCATCCAGCCACATGGGTCTTTGGACTCTACTGTTTTGTATGCAGGAGGCTGGGCAACAACGTTTTTCCTCCATGGGAGAGCTAGATTTGGAGAGCTTAGAGGAAGCCTGAAGAACACGTTGATAACGGGGCTTCTGGGCAATGCAAGGGGGCCTCATTTTGTAACCCTGAGCTGCTTTTGGAAAACCACCGTGCTTACACGAGTTCTCGGAATTCTTGACCTCTTGCTCCCTGAAGCAGCACCTGGACTTTACCTCTAGAGGGAGAAATAGGCAGTCATCCTCTGAAGGTGGCTAGGCCTTTGTGAGATGTACCATGACCTAGGCGAAACAAAGGCGTTCACTGGCTCGCGCAATTTACTTCAGGAGGAACACTGGCTTTCCAAAGCGCTTTCAGCGAAGAAGTACAGTATGTGACACGGGCCTCCTTTGGTTCCCGGAACGTCAACTACATGAGCTGTGTGGCAACCGTGAAAAGGAGGCCGGACGAGAAAAGCGAAATCTGTCCCGTTGGCAACCCGGAGAGCTGGGTGCTCAGAGCTGCCTGAAAAAGGGTCCTGTTGCCCGTCTTGTACTCACCGTAGGAGTTCCCTGGGAGGCAAAGTGAGGAAGAGTGAGTTTTCTCGAAAGAACGAGGGGGTGTGTGCAGTTCCTCACTAGGAGCTCATCCCATAGCCTTCTTGGCTAGTGGTTCGGAAACCTGCCCCCATGCTGCCAAAGGAAGGTCCACGAGTGCCGTGAAAAGTGTTGGAGTGCAGCTCTTTCTGAGAAGCCTTAGTGAAGGTACTGCTTTAACACTGGTAGGCCTCTCAGGACTGCAGGGTCTCTCGCGCCTGGACCCAGGTCATGGAGAACACGGTGTACCCAAAGTGTCAACTGCGGCTTCTGAGTAACCTCCAGCCACATGGGTCGTTGGCCTCCACTCTGTGCATGCAGAGGGCAGGGCAACACACGGCTTGCTCCGGCGGAGAGCCAGACCTCCACCTCTGGAAACCAGTCTTGGTAACAGAGTGGGGGCCGGTGTCATGAGCAATGCATGTCACACTCCCGGCTTAGATATTAGCTGCCCTGAATCATATCCGGAGAGTAACATTGATTTTATGAACTCAAAGCTGACGACCCTTCACCTCAAGCAGAAATGTGACTTTACAACCAGTCTGATATGATGGACCCCTCTCCCGAAGCACTGCTGGGCGATTGAAAGTTCCAAAGTCGACATCGCCTGACTGAAGCACTGTGGTGACTAGGCACGTCACCTCGCGCAGAACCTCTGCTTACAAAAGGGTCCTCACAGGAGCGCCTAGTGTGTCGCATGGCTCTCTCGTAGCTGGGCAGAAGGTGCTGCTCCACAGGCTGGGTTTGCACGTAGAAACTGGATCCTGAGGGCTAAAGCATTCTTTGCCCCTTTGGAAGCAGGAGGCTTGGGGCGAGAAAACTGAAGGAAAGTCATGGGGTGGCGCCCATGTTGGACACCCTGCAGGAATTGCCCGGGAGGAAGAGTGAGTTTTCTCGAAAGAAACAGTGCGCCTGCCGTTCCTTGCCAGGAGCTCATGCAGCAGACTGCTTCAGCTAAGGCGAATGTCGACTGAGCGGCATACTCAAAGTAAGGGGCCGTGTTTCCATCAGCAAAGTTGGTGGTCACAAGTAGACCCGAGGCTTTCACCACTGAAGTGCTGTAATGCTGGTGTGCCTTTCACATATCTGAGGACGCTCACGTCGGCACCATTTTCCGAGGAAAATCACTGTGTACCCGAAGTGTCATCTGTGCCTTCTGAGCAACCTCATGCCTCATGATGGTCTTTGGGCTCTACTGTTGGTATGCAGAAGGCCAGGCAGCAATGTGTTTCCTCCATCGGGGAGCCAGATAGCCACAGCATAGAAGAATCCTCAGGACGAGTTTTCTCCCTGGTCTTCTGGGCAATGCAAGGGGACCCCAGTTTGTAAACCTGAGCTGCACTGGAACAAACACCGCCATGGCAAGTGTTCTCAGAATTCATAGCTGACGTCTTCCCCTCGCATGCATCACGTCGACTTCAGATCCAGCTGGAGACATGTGCTCTCAGCCTTTGAAGACTGTCAGGCCTTTGCAAGATCCACGGTGATGTAGGTGAAACTAGATCATTCACTGGCTCACACCATTCACCTCAGGAGGACTCCTGCTTGCCCAAGTGTTTTCATGGAAGGGCACATGTGTGTGGCATGTCTCTTTCACCTGCTTGTGGACTTCAGGTACATGAGCTAGGTGTCAACCGTGAAAGTGGAGAGGGACGGGAACAGCACAATTTGCCCCAGTGACAAAGCAGAGAGATGTGTCCTCAGAGCTGCCTGAGAAACAGTCCTGTTGCCGGTCTTCTATTCACCCCAGGATTACCCTGAGAGGTAACCTGAGGCCGAGTGAATTTTCTTGGAAGAACCGGAGTGCGTGCCGTTCCTTGCTAGGTTCTCATCCCAAAGCCTTCTTGGCTAGTCATAAGGAAACTTGCCCGCGTGTCGCAAGGAAAGTCCGTGTTTTGGATGATCA
Source organism: Eubalaena glacialis (assembly GCF_028564815.1). NCBI lineage: Eukaryota > Metazoa > Chordata > Mammalia > Artiodactyla > Balaenidae > Eubalaena > Eubalaena glacialis. Next base: position 36,493,738 of record NC_083718.1, read on the forward strand.
GTGCTTCATGAAAAGCACTGTGGTCGCCAACTTTCTCAACCCTGCAGGAATACCCGGGGAGGAACGGAGACTTTGCCCAAAGAAACAGAGTGCTTGCAGTGCCTTGCTAGGAGCACATCCAGCACAGGACTTTATCTATGGCGAATGTCAGCCGAGCGCCAGAGTCAAAGTAAGGTGCAGTGTTTCCACCAGCAGAGTCGCAGTCAGCAGTTTCAAAGAGGCCTTCCCCACTAAAGTGCTGTAAATGCGGGTGTGCCTTTCAAAGTCTGAGGATGCGAGCGTCTGCACCGTATTCCAAGGAAGGTCCCTGTGTACCACAAGTGGCATCTGTGCCTGCTGAGCACCATCCAGCCACATGGGTCTTTGGACTCTACTGTTTTGTATGCAGGAGGCTGGGCAACAACGTTTTTCCTCCATGGGAGAGCTAGATTTGGAGAGCTTAGAGGAAGCCTGAAGAACACGTTGATAACGGGGCTTCTGGGCAATGCAAGGGGGCCTCATTTTGTAACCCTGAGCTGCTTTTGGAAAACCACCGTGCTTACACGAGTTCTCGGAATTCTTGACCTCTTGCTCCCTGAAGCAGCACCTGGACTTTACCTCTAGAGGGAGAAATAGGCAGTCATCCTCTGAAGGTGGCTAGGCCTTTGTGAGATGTACCATGACCTAGGCGAAACAAAGGCGTTCACTGGCTCGCGCAATTTACTTCAGGAGGAACACTGGCTTTCCAAAGCGCTTTCAGCGAAGAAGTACAGTATGTGACACGGGCCTCCTTTGGTTCCCGGAACGTCAACTACATGAGCTGTGTGGCAACCGTGAAAAGGAGGCCGGACGAGAAAAGCGAAATCTGTCCCGTTGGCAACCCGGAGAGCTGGGTGCTCAGAGCTGCCTGAAAAAGGGTCCTGTTGCCCGTCTTGTACTCACCGTAGGAGTTCCCTGGGAGGCAAAGTGAGGAAGAGTGAGTTTTCTCGCAAGAACGAGGGGGTGTGTGCAGTTCCTCACTAGGAGCTCATCCCATAGCCTTCTTGGCTAGTGGTTCGGAAACCTGCCCCCATGCTGCCAAAGGAAGGTCCACGAGTGCCGTGAAAAGTGTTGGAGTGCAGCTCTTTCTGAGAAGCCTTAGTGAAGGTACTGCTTTAACACTGGTAGGCCTCTCAGGACTGCAGGGTCTCTCGCGCCTGGACCCAGGTCATGGAGAACACGGTGTACCCAAAGTGTCAACTGCGGCTTCTGAGTAACCTCCAGCCACATGGGTCGTTGGCCTCCACTCTGTGCATGCAGAGGGCAGGGCAACACACGGCTTGCTCCGGCGGAGAGCCAGACCTCCACCTCTGGAAACCAGTCTTGGTAACAGAGTGGGGGCCGGTGTCATGAGCAATGCATGTCACACTCCCGGCTTAGATATTAGCTGCCCTGAATCATATCCGGAGAGTAACATTGATTTTATGAACTCAAAGCTGACGACCCTTCACCTCAAGCAGAAATGTGACTTTACAACCAGTCTGATATGATGGACCCCTCTCCCGAAGCACTGCTGGGCGATTGAAAGTTCCAAAGTCGACATCGCCTGACTGAAGCACTGTGGTGACTAGGCACGTCACCTCGCGCAGAACCTCTGCTTACAAAAGGGTCCTCACAGGAGCGCCTAGTGTGTCGCATGGCTCTCTCGTAGCTGGGCAGAAGGTGCTGCTCCACAGGCTGGGTTTGCACGTAGAAACTGGATCCTGAGGGCTAAAGCATTCTTTGCCCCTTTGGAAGCAGGAGGCTTGGGGCGAGAAAACTGAAGGAAAGTCATGGGGTGGCGCCCATGTTGGACACCCTGCAGGAATTGCCCGGGAGGAAGAGTGAGTTTTCTCGAAAGAAACAGTGCGCCTGCCGTTCCTTGCCAGGAGCTCATGCAGCAGACTGCTTCAGCTAAGGCGAATGTCGACTGAGCGGCATACTCAAAGTAAGGGGCCGTGTTTCCATCAGCAAAGTTGGTGGTCACAAGTAGACCCGAGGCTTTCACCACTGAAGTGCTGTAATGCTGGTGTGCCTTTCACATATCTGAGGACGCTCACGTCGGCACCATTTTCCGAGGAAAATCACTGTGTACCCGAAGTGTCATCTGTGCCTTCTGAGCAACCTCATGCCTCATGATGGTCTTTGGGCTCTACTGTTGGTATGCAGAAGGCCAGGCAGCAATGTGTTTCCTCCATCGGGGAGCCAGATAGCCACAGCATAGAAGAATCCTCAGGACGAGTTTTCTCCCTGGTCTTCTGGGCAATGCAAGGGGACCCCAGTTTGTAAACCTGAGCTGCACTGGAACAAACACCGCCATGGCAAGTGTTCTCAGAATTCATAGCTGACGTCTTCCCCTCGCATGCATCACGTCGACTTCAGATCCAGCTGGAGACATGTGCTCTCAGCCTTTGAAGACTGTCAGGCCTTTGCAAGATCCACGGTGATGTAGGTGAAACTAGATCATTCACTGGCTCACACCATTCACCTCAGGAGGACTCCTGCTTGCCCAAGTGTTTTCATGGAAGGGCACATGTGTGTGGCATGTCTCTTTCACCTGCTTGTGGACTTCAGGTACATGAGCTAGGTGTCAACCGTGAAAGTGGAGAGGGACGGGAACAGCACAATTTGCCCCAGTGACAAAGCAGAGAGATGTGTCCTCAGAGCTGCCTGAGAAACAGTCCTGTTGCCGGTCTTCTATTCACCCCAGGATTACCCTGAGAGGTAACCTGAGGCCGAGTGAATTTTCTTGGAAGAACCGGAGTGCGTGCCGTTCCTTGCTAGGTTCTCATCCCAAAGCCTTCTTGGCTAGTCATAAGGAAACTTGCCCGCGTGTCGCAAGGAAAGTCCGTGTTTTGGATGATCAGTGCTTCATGAAAAGCACTGTGGTCGCCAACTTTCTCAACCCTGCAGGAATACCCGGGGAGGAACGGAGACTTTGCCCAAAGAAACAGAGTGCTTGCAGTGCCTTGCTAGGAGCACATCCAGCACAGGACTTTATCTATGGCGAATGTCAGCCGAGCGCCAGAGTCAAAGTAAGGTGCAGTGTTTCCACCAGCAGAGTCGCAGTCAGCAGTTTCAAAGAGGCCTTCCCCACTAAAGTGCTGTAAATGCGGGTGTGCCTTTCAAAGTCTGAGGATGCGAGCGTCTGCACCGTATTCCAAGGAAGGTCCCTGTGTACCACAAGTGGCATCTGTGCCTGCTGAGCACCATCCAGCCACATGGGTCTTTGGACTCTACTGTTTTGTATGCAGGAGGCTGGGCAACAACGTTTTTCCTCCATGGGAGAGCTAGATTTGGAGAGCTTAGAGGAAGCCTGAAGAACACGTTGATAACGGGGCTTCTGGGCAATGCAAGGGGGCCTCATTTTGTAACCCTGAGCTGCTTTTGGAAAACCACCGTGCTTACACGAGTTCTCGGAATTCTTGACCTCTTGCTCCCTGAAGCAGCACCTGGACTTTACCTCTAGAGGGAGAAATAGGCAGTCATCCTCTGAAGGTGGCTAGGCCTTTGTGAGATGTACCATGACCTAGGCGAAACAAAGGCGTTCACTGGCTCGCGCAATTTACTTCAGGAGGAACACTGGCTTTCCAAAGCGCTTTCAGCGAAGAAGTACAGTATGTGACACGGGCCTCCTTTGGTTCCCGGAACGTCAACTACATGAGCTGTGTGGCAACCGTGAAAAGGAGGCCGGACGAGAAAAGCGAAATCTGTCCCGTTGGCAACCCGGAGAGCTGGGTGCTCAGAGCTGCCTGAAAAAGGGTCCTGTTGCCCGTCTTGTACTCACCGTAGGAGTTCCCTGGGAGGCAAAGTGAGGAAGAGTGAGTTTTCTCGCAAGAACGAGGGGGTGTGTGCAGTTCCTCACTAGGAGCTCATCCCATAGCCTTCTTGGCTAGTGGTTCGGAAACCTGCCCCCATGCTGCCAAAGGAAGGTCCACGAGTGCCGTGAAAAGTGTTGGAGTGCAGCTCTTTCTGAGAAGCCTTAGTGAAGGTACTGCTTTAACACTGGTAGGCCTCTCAGGACTGCAGGGTCTCTCGCGCCTGGACCCAGGTCATGGAGAACACGGTGTACCCAAAGTGTCAACTGCGGCTTCTGAGTAACCTCCAGCCACATGGGTCGTTGGCCTCCACTCTGTGCATGCAGAGGGCAGGGCAACACACGGCTTGCTCCGGCGGAGAGCCAGACCTCCACCTCTGGAAACCAGTCTTGGTAACAGAGTGGGGGCCGGTGTCATGAGCAATGCATGTCACACTCCCGGCTTAGATATTAGCTGCCCTGAATCATATCCGGAGAGTAACATTGATTTTATGAACTCAAAGCTGACGACCCTTCACCTCAAGCAGAAATGTGACTTTACAACCAGTCTGATATGATGGACCCCTCTCCCGAAGCACTGCTGGGCGATTGAAAGTTCCAAAGTCGACATCGCCTGACTGAAGCACTGTGGTGACTAGGCACGTCACCTCGCGCAGAACCTCTGCTTACAAAAGGGTCCTCACAGGAGCGCCTAGTGTGTCGCATGGCTCTCTCGTAGCTGGGCAGAAGGTGCTGCTCCACAGGCTGGGTTTGCACGTAGAAACTGGATCCTGAGGGCTAAAGCATTCTTTGCCCCTTTGGAAGCAGGAGGCTTGGGGCGAGAAAACTGAAGGAAAGTCATGGGGTGGCGCCCATGTTGGACACCCTGCAGGAATTGCCCGGGAGGAAGAGTGAGTTTTCTCGAAAGAAACAGTGCGCCTGCCGTTCCTTGCCAGGAGCTCATGCAGCAGACTGCTTCAGCTAAGGCGAATGTCGACTGAGCGGCATACTCAAAGTAAGGGGCAGTGTTTCCATCAGCAAAGTTGGTGGTCACAAGTAGACCCGAGGCTTTCACCACTGAAGTGCTGTAATGCTGGTGTGCCTTTCACATATCTGAGGACGCTCACGTCGGCACCATTTTCCGAGGAAAATCACTGTGTACCCGAAGTGTCATCTGTGCCTTCTGAGCAACCTCATGCCTCATGATGGTCTTTGGGCTCTACTGTTGGTATGCAGAAGGCCAGGCAGCAATGTGTTTCCTCCATCGGGGAGCCAGATAGCCACAGCATAGAAGAATCCTCAGGACGAGTTTTCTCCCTGGTCTTCTGGGCAATGCAAGGGGACCCCAGTTTGTAAACCTGAGCTGCACTGGAACAAACACCGCCATGGCAAGTGTTCTCAGAATTCATAGCTGACGTCTTCCCCTCGCATGCATCACGTCGACTTCAGATCCAGCTGGAGACATGTGCTCTCAGCCTTTGAAGACTGTCAGGCCTTTGCAAGATCCACGGTGATGTAGGTGAAACTAGATCATTCACTGGCTCACACCATTCACCTCAGGAGGACTCCTGCTTGCCCAAGTGTTTTCATGGAAGGGCACATGTGTGTGGCATGTCTCTTTCACCTGCTTGTGGACTTCAGGTACATGAGCTAGGTGTCAACCGTGAAAGTGGAGAGGGACGGGAACAGCACAATTTGCCCCAGTGACAAAGCAGAGAGATGTGTCCTCAGAGCTGCCTGAGAAACAGTCCTGTTGCCGGTCTTCTATTCACCCCAGGATTACCCTGAGAGGTAACCTGAGGCCGAGTGAATTTTCTTGGAAGAACCGGAGTGCGTGCCGTTCCTTGCTAGGTTCTCATCCCAAAGCCTTCTTGGCTAGTCATAAGGAAACTTGCCCGCGTGTTGCAAGGAAAGTCCGTGTTTTGGATGATCAGTGCTTCATGAAAAGCACTGTGGTCGCCAACTTTCTCAACCCTGCAGGAATACCCGGGGAGGAACGGAGACTTTGCCCAAAGAAACAGAGTGCTTGCAATGCCTTGCTAGGAGCACATCCAGCACAGGACTTTATCTATGGCGAATGTCAGCCGAGCGCCAGAGTCAAAGTAAGGTGCAGTGTTTCCACCAGCAGAGTCGCAGTCAGCAGTTTCAAAGAGGCCTTCCCCACTAAAGTGCTGTAAATGCGGGTGTGCCTTTCAAAGTCTGAGGATGCGAGCGTCTGCACCGTATTCCAAGGAAGGTCCCTGTGTACCAAAAGTGGCATCTGTGCCTGCTGAGCACCATCCAGCCACATGGGTCTTTGGACTCTACTGTTTTGTATGCAGGAGGCTGGGCAACAACGTTTTTCCTCCATGGGAGAGCTAGATTTGGAGAGCTTAGAGGAAGCCTGAAGAACACGTTGATAACGGGGCTTCTGGGCAATGCAAGGGGGCCTCATTTTGTAACCCTGAGCTGCTTTTGGAAAACCACCGTGCTTACACGAGTTCTCGGAATTCTTGACCTCTTGCTCCCTGAAGCAGCACCTGGACTTTACCTCTAGAGGGAGAAATAGGCAGTCATCCTCTGAAGGTGGCTAGGCCTTTGTGAGATGTACCATGACCTAGGCGAAACAAAGGCGTTCACTGGCTCGCGCAATTTACTTCAGGAGGAACACTGGCTTTCCAAAGCGCTTTCAGCGAAGAAGTACAGTATGTGACACGGGCCTCCTTTGGTTCCCGGAACGTCAACTACATGAGCTGTGTGGCAACCGTGAAAAGGAGGCCGGACGAGAAAAGCGAAATCTGTCCCGTTGGCAACCCGGAGAGCTGGGTGCTCAGAGCTGCCTGAAAAAGGGTCCTGTTGCCCGTCTTGTACTCACCGTAGGAGTTCCCTGGGAGGCAAAGTGAGGAAGAGTGAGTTTTCTCGCAAGAACGAGGGGGTGTGTGCAGTTCCTCACTAGGAGCTCATCCCATAGCCTTCTTGGCTAGTGGTTCGGAAACCTGCCCCCATGCTGCCAAAGGAAGGTCCACGAGTGCCGTGAAAAGTGTTGGAGTGCAGCTCTTTCTGAGAAGCCTTAGTGAAGGTACTGCTTTAACACTGGTAGGCCTCTCAGGACTGCAGGGTCTCTCGCGCCTGGACCCAGGTCATGGAGAACACGGTGTACCCAAAGTGTCAACTGCGGCTTCTGAGTAACCTCCAGCCACATGGGTCGTTGGCCTCCACTCTGTGCATGCAGAGGGCAGGGCAACACACGGCTTGCTCCGGCGGAGAGCCAGACCTCCACCTCTGGAAACCAGTCTTGGTAACAGAGTGGGGGCCGGTGTCATGAGCAATGCATGTCACACTCCCGGCTTAGATATTAGCTGCCCTGAATCATATCCGGAGAGTAACATTGATTTTATGAACTCAAAGCTGACGACCCTTCACCTCAAGCAGAAATGTGACTTTACAACCAGTCTGATATGATGGACCCCTCTCCCGAAGCACTGCTGGGCGATTGAAAGTTCCAAAGTCGACATCGCCTGACTGAAGCACTGTGGTGACTAGGCACGTCACCTCGCGCAGAACCTCTGCTTACAAAAGGGTCCTCACAGGAGCGCCTAGTGTGTCGCATGGCTCTCTCGTAGCTGGGCAGAAGGTGCTGCTCCACAGGCTGGGTTTGCACGTAGAAACTGGATCCTGAGGGCTAAAGCATTCTTTGCCCCTTTGGAAGCAGGAGGCTTGGGGCGAGAAAACTGAAGGAAAGTCATGGGGTGGCGCCCATGTTGGACACCCTGCAGGAATTGCCCGGGAGGAAGAGTGAGTTTTCTCGAAAGAAACAGTGCGCCTGCCGTTCCTTGCCAGGAGCTCATGCAGCAGACTGCTTCAGCTAAGGCGAATGTCGACTGAGCGGCATACTCAAAGTAAGGGGCAGTGTTTCCATCAGCAAAGTTGGTGGTCACAAGTAGACCCGAGGCTTTCACCACTGAAGTGCTGTAATGCTGGTGTGCCTTTCACATATCTGAGGACGCTCACGTCGGCACCATTTTCCGAGGAAAATCACTGTGTACCCGAAGTGTCATCTGTGCCTTCTGAGCAACCTCATGCCTCATGATGGTCTTTGGGCTCTACTGTTGGTATGCAGAAGGCCAGGCAGCAATGTGTTTCCTCCATCGGGGAGCCAGATAGCCACAGCATAGAAGAATCCTCAGGACGAGTTTTCTCCCTGGTCTTCTGGGCAATGCAAGGGGACCCCAGTTTGTAAACCTGAGCTGCACTGGAACAAACACCGCCATGGCAAGTGTTCTCAGAATTCATAGCTGACGTCTTCCCCTCGCATGCATCACGTCGACTTCAGATCCAGCTGGAGACATGTGCTCTCAGCCTTTGAAGACTGTCAGGCCTTTGCAAGATCCACGGTGATGTAGGTGAAACTAGATCATTCACTGGCTCACACCATTCACCTCAGGAGGACTCCTGCTTGCCCAAGTGTTTTCATGGAAGGGCACATGTGTGTGGCATGTCTCTTTCACCTGCTTGTGGACTTCAGGTACATGAGCTAGGTGTCAACCGTGAAAGTGGAGAGGGACGGGAACAGCACAATTTGCCCCAGTGACAAAGCAGAGAGATGTGTCCTCAGAGCTGCCTGAGAAACAGTCCTGTTGCCGGTCTTCTATTCACCCCAGGATTACCCTGAGAGGTAACCTGAGGCCGAGTGAATTTTCTTGGAAGAACCGGAGTGCGTGCCGTTCCTTGCTAGGTTCTCATCCCAAAGCCTTCTTGGCTAGTCATAAGGAAACTTGCCCGCGTGTTGCAAGGAAAGTCCGTGTTTTGGATGATCAGTGCTTCATGAAAAGCACTGTGGTCGCCAACTTTCTCAACCCTGCAGGAATACCCGGGGAGGAACGGAGACTTTGCCCAAAGAAACAGAGTGCTTGCAGTGCCTTGCTAGGAGCACATCCAGCACAGGACTTTATCTATGGCGAATGTCAGCCGAGCGCCAGAGTCAAAGTAAGGTGCAGTGTTTCCACCAGCAGAGTCGCAGTCAGCAGTTTCAAAGAGGCCTTCCCCACTAAAGTGCTGTAAATGCGGGTGTGCCTTTCAAAGTCTGAGGATGCGAGCGTCTGCACCGTATTCCAAGGAAGGTCCCTGTGTACCACAAGTGGCATCTGTGCCTGCTGAGCACCATCCAGCCACATGGGTCTTTGGACTCTACTGTTTTGTATGCAGGAGGCTGGGCAACAACGTTTTTCCTCCATGGGAGAGCTAGATTTGGAGAGCTTAGAGGAAGCCTGAAGAACACGTTGATAACGGGGCTTCTGGGCAATGCAAGGGGGCCTCATTTTGTAACCCTGAGCTGCTTTTGGAAAACCACCGTGCTTACACGAGTTCTCGGAATTCTTGACCTCTTGCTCCCTGAAGCAGCACCTGGACTTTACCTCTAGAGGGAGAAATAGGCAGTCATCCTCTGAAGGTGGCTAGGCCTTTGTGAGATGTACCATGACCTAGGCGAAACAAAGGCGTTCACTGGCTCGCGCAATTTACTTCAGGAGGAACACTGGCTTTCCAAAGCGCTTTCAGCGAAGAAGTACAGTATGTGACACGGGCCTCCTTTGGTTCCCGGAACGTCAACTACATGAGCTGTGTGGCAACCGTGAAAAGGAGGCCGGACGAGAAAAGCGAAATCTGTCCCGTTGGCAACCCGGAGAGCTGGGTGCTCAGAGCTGCCTGAAAAAGGGTCCTGTTGCCCGTCTTGTACTCACCGTAGGAGTTCCCTGGGAGGCAAAGTGAGGAAGAGTGAGTTTTCTCGCAAGAACGAGGGGGTGTGTGCAGTTCCTCACTAGGAGCTCATCCCATAGCCTTCTTGGCTAGTGGTTCGGAAACCTGCCCCCATGCTGCCAAAGGAAGGTCCACGAGTGCCGTGAAAAGTGTTGGAGTGCAGCTCTTTCTGAGAAGCCTTAGTGAAGGTACTGCTTTAACACTGGTAGGCCTCTCAGGACTGCAGGGTCTCTCGCGCCTGGACCCAGGTCATGGAGAACACGGTGTACCCAAAGTGTCAACTGCGGCTTCTGAGTAACCTCCAGCCACATGGGTCGTTGGCCTCCACTCTGTGCATGCAGAGGGCAGGGCAACACACGGCTTGCTCCGGCGGAGAGCCAGACCTCCACCTCTGGAAACCAGTCTTGGTAACAGAGTGGGGGCCGGTGTCATGAGCAATGCATGTCACACTCCCGGCTTAGATATTAGCTGCCCTGAATCATATCCGGAGAGTAACATTGATTTTATGAACTCAAAGCTGACGACCCTTCACCTCAAGCAGAAATGTGACTTTACAACCAGTCTGATATGATGGACCCCTCTCCCGAAGCACTGCTGGGCGATTGAAAGTTCCAAAGTCGACATCGCCTGACTGAAGCACTGTGGTGACTAGGCACGTCACCTCGCGCAGAACCTCTGCTTACAAAAGGGTCCTCACAGGAGCGCCTAGTGTGTCGCATGGCTCTCTCGTAGCTGGGCAGAAGGTGCTGCTCCACAGGCTGGGTTTGCACGTAGAAACTGGATCCTGAGGGCTAAAGCATTCTTTGCCCCTTTGGAAGCAGGAGGCTTGGGGCGAGAAAACTGAAGGAAAGTCATGGGGTGGCGCCCATGTTGGACACCCTGCAGGAATTGCCCGGGAGGAAGAGTGAGTTTTCTCGAAAGAAACAGTGCGCCTGCCGTTCCTTGCCAGGAGCTCATGCAGCAGACTGCTTCAGCTAAGGCGAATGTCGACTGAGCGGCATACTCAAAGTAAGGGGCAGTGTTTCCATCAGCAAAGTTGGTGGTCACAAGTAGACCCGAGGCTTTCACCACTGAAGTGCTGTAATGCTGGTGTGCCTTTCACATATCTGAGGACGCTCACGTCGGCACCATTTTCCGAGGAAAATCACTGTGTACCCGAAGTGTCATCTGTGCCTTCTGAGCAACCTCATGCCTCATGATGGTCTTTGGGCTCTACTGTTGGTATGCAGAAGGCCAGGCAGCAATGTGTTTCCTCCATCGGGGAGCCAGATAGCCACAGCATAGAAGAATCCTCAGGACGAGTTTTCTCCCTGGTCTTCTGGGCAATGCAAGGGGACCCCAGTTTGTAAACCTGAGCTGCACTGGAACAAACACCGCCATGGCAAGTGTTCTCAGAATTCATAGCTGACGTCTTCCCCTCGCATGCATCACGTCGACTTCAGATCCAGCTGGAGACATGTGCTCTCAGCCTTTGAAGACTGTCAGGCCTTTGCAAGATCCACGGTGATGTAGGTGAAACTAGATCATTCACTGGCTCACACCATTCACCTCAGGAGGACTCCTGCTTGCCAAAGTGTTTTCATGGAAGGGCACATGTGTGTGGCATGTCTCTTTCACCTGCTTGTGGACTTCAGGTACATGAGCTAGGTGTCAACCGTGAAAGTGGAGAGGGACGGGAACAGCACAATTTGCCCCAGTGACAAAGCAGAGAGATGTGTCCTCAGAGCTGCCTGAGAAACAGTCCTGTTGCCGGTCTTCTATTCACCCCAGGATTACCCTGAGAGGTAACCTGAGGCCGAGTGAATTTTCTTGGAAGAACCGGAGTGCGTGCCGTTCCTTGCTAGGTTCTCATCCCAAAGCCTTCTTGGCTAGTCATAAGGAAACTTGCCCGCGTGTCGCAAGGAAAGTCCGTGTTTTGGATGATCAGTGCTTCATGAAAAGCACTGTGGTCGCCAACTTTCTCAACCCTGCAGGAATACCCGCGGAGGAACGGAGACTTTGCCCAAAGAAACAGAGTGCTTGCAGTGCCTTGCTAGGAGCACATCCAGCACAGGACTTTATCTATGGCGAATGTCAGCCGAGCGCCAGAGTCAAAGTAAGGTGCAGTGTTTCCACCAGCAGAGTCGCAGTCAGCAGTTTCAAAGAGGCCTTCCCCACTAAAGTGCTGTAAATGCGGGTGTGCCTTTCAAAGTCTGAGGATGCGAGCGTCTGCACCGTATTCCAAGGAAGGTCCCTGTGTACCACAAGTGGCATCTGTGCCTGCTGAGCACCATCCAGCCACATGGGTCTTTGGACTCTACTGTTTTGTATGCAGGAGGCTGGGCAACAACGTTTTTCCTCCATGGGAGAGCTAGATTTGGAGAGCTTAGAGGAAGCCTGAAGAACACGTTGATAACGGGGCTTCTGGGCAATGCAAGGGGGCCTCATTTTGTAACCCTGAGCTGCTTTTGGAAAACCACCGTGCTTACACGAGTTCTCGGAATTCTTGACCTCTTGCTCCCTGAAGCAGCACCTGGACTTTACCTCTAGAGGGAGAAATAGGCAGTCATCCTCTGAAGGTGGCTAGGCCTTTGTGAGATGTACCATGACCTAGGCGAAACAAAGGCGTTCACTGGCTCGCGCAATTTACTTCAGGAGGAACACTGGCTTTCCAAAGCGCTTTCAGCGAAGAAGTACAGTATGTGACACGGGCCTCCTTTGGTTCCCGGAACGTCAACTACATGAGCTGTGTGGCAACCGTGAAAAGGAGGCCGGACGAGAAAAGCGAAATCTGTCCCGTTGGCAACCCGGAGAGCTGGGTGCTCAGAGCTGCCTGAAAAAGGGTCCTGTTGCCCGTCTTGTACTCACCGTAGGAGTTCCCTGGGAGGCAAAGTGAGGAAGAGTGAGTTTTCTCGAAAGAACGAGGGGGTGTGTGCAGTTCCTCACTAGGAGCTCATCCCATAGCCTTCTTGGCTAGTGGTTCGGAAACCTGCCCCCATGCTGCCAAAGGAAGGTCCACGAGTGCCGTGAAAAGTGTTGGAGTGCAGCTCTTTCTGAGAAGCCTTAGTGAAGGTACTGCTTTAACACTGGTAGGCCTCTCAGGACTGCAGGGTCTCTCGCGCCTGGACCCAGGTCATGGAGAACACGGTGTACCCAAAGTGTCAACTGCGGCTTCTGAGTAACCTCCAGCCACATGGGTCGTTGGCCTCCACTCTGTGCATGCAGAGGGCAGGGCAACACACGGCTTGCTCCGGCGGAGAGCCAGACCTCCACCTCTGGAAACCAGTCTTGGTAACAGAGTGGGGGCCGGTGTCATGAGCAATGCATGTCACACTCCCGGCTTAGATATTAGCTGCCCTGAATCATATCCGGAGAGTAACATTGATTTTATGAACTCAAAGCTGACGACCCTTCACCTCAAGCAGAAATGTGACTTTACAACCAGTCTGATATGATGGACCCCTCTCCCGAAGCACTGCTGGGCGATTGAAAGTTCCAAAGTCGACATCGCCTGACTGAAGCACTGTGGTGACTAGGCACGTCACCTCGCGCAGAACCTCTGCTTACAAAAGGGTCCTCACAGGAGCGCCTAGTGTGTCGCATGGCTCTCTCGTAGCTGGGCAGAAGGTGCTGCTCCACAGGCTGGGTTTGCACGTAGAAACTGGATCCTGAGGGCTAAAGCATTCTTTGCCCCTTTGGAAGCAGGAGGCTTGGGGCGAGAAAACTGAAGGAAAGTCATGGGGTGGCGCCCATGTTGGACACCCTGCAGGAATTGCCCGGGAGGAAGAGTGAGTTTTCTCGAAAGAAACAGTGCGCCTGCCGTTCCTTGCCAGGAGCTCATGCAGCAGACTGCTTCAGCTAAGGCGAATGTCGACTGAGCGGCATACTCAAAGTAAGGGGCAGTGTTTCCATCAGCAAAGTTGGTGGTCACAAGTAGACCCGAGGCTTTCACCACTGAAGTGCTGTAATGCTGGTGTGCCTTTCACATATCTGAGGACGCTCACGTCGGCACCATTTTCCGAGGAAAATCACTGTGTACCCGAAGTGTCATCTGTGCCTTCTGAGCAACCTCATGCCTCATGATGGTCTTTGGGCTCTACTGTTGGTATGCAGAAGGCCAGGCAGCAATGTGTTTCCTCCATCGGGGAGCCAGATAGCCACAGCATAGAAGAATCCTCAGGACGAGTTTTCTCCCTGGTCTTCTGGGCAATGCAAGGGGACCCCAGTTTGTAAACCTGAGCTGCACTGGAACAAACACCGCCATGGCAAGTGTTCTCAGAATTCATAGCTGACGTCTTCCCCTCGCATGCATCACGTCGACTTCAGATCCAGCTGGAGACATGTGCTCTCAGCCTTTGAAGACTGTCAGGCCTTTGCAAGATCCACGGTGATGTAGGTGAAACTAGATCATTCACTGGCTCACACCATTCACCTCAGGAGGACTCCTGCTTGCCCAAGTGTTTTCATGGAAGGGCACATGTGTGTGGCATGTCTCTTTCACCTGCTTGTGGACTTCAGGTACATGAGCTAGGTGTCAACCGTGAAAGTGGAGAGGGACGGGAACAGCACAATTTGCCCCAGTGACAAAGCAGAGAGATGTGTCCTCAGAGCTGCCTGAGAAACAGTCCTGTTGCCGGTCTTCTATTCACCCCAGGATTACCCTGAGAGGTAACCTGAGGCCGAGTGAATTTTCTTGGAAGAACCGGAGTGCGTGCCGTTCCTTGCTAGGTTCTCATCCCAAAGCCTTCTTGGCTAGTCATAAGGAAACTTGCCCGCGTGTCGCAAGGAAAGTCCGTGTTTTGGATGATCAGTGCTTCATGAAAAGCACTGTGGTCGCCAACTTTCTCAACCCTGCAGGAATACCCGCGGAGGAACGGAGACTTTGCCCAAAGAAACAGAGTGCTTGCAGTGCCTTGCTAGGAGCACATCCAGCACAGGACTTTATCTATGGCGAATGTCAGCCGAGCGCCAGAGTCAAAGTAAGGTGCAGTGTTTCCACCAGCAGAGTCGCAGTCAGCAGTTTCAAAGAGGCCTTCCCCACTAAAGTGCTGTAAATGCGGGTGTGCCTTTCAAAGTCTGAGGATGCGAGCGTCTGCACCGTATTCCAAGGAAGGTCCCTGTGTACCACAAGTGGCATCTGTGCCTGCTGAGCACCATCCAGCCACATGGGTCTTTGGACTCTACTGTTTTGTATGCAGGAGGCTGGGCAACAACGTTTTTCCTCCATGGGAGAGCTAGATTTGGAGAGCTTAGAGGAAGCCTGAAGAACACGTTGATAACGGGGCTTCTGGGCAATGCAAGGGGGCCTCATTTTGTAACCCTGAGCTGCTTTTGGAAAACCACCGTGCTTACACGAGTTCTCGGAATTCTTGACCTCTTGCTCCCTGAAGCAGCACCTGGACTTTACCTCTAGAGGGAGAAATAGGCAGTCATCCTCTGAAGGTGGCTAGGCCTTTGTGAGATGTACCATGACCTAGGCGAAACAAAGGCGTTCACTGGCTCGCGCAATTTACTTCAGGAGGAACACTGGCTTTCCAAAGCGCTTTCAGCGAAGAAGTACAGTATGTGACATGGGCCTCCTTTGGTTCCCGGAACGTCAACTACATGAGCTGTGTGGCAACCGTGAAAAGGAGGCCGGACGAGAAAAGCGAAATCTGTCCCGTTGGCAACCCGGAGAGCTGGGTGCTCAGAGCTGCCTGAAAAAGGGTCCTGTTGCCCGTCTTGTACTCACCGTAGGAGTTCCCTGGGAGGCAAAGTGAGGAAGAGTGAGTTTTCTCGCAAGAACGAGGGGGTGTGTGCAGTTCCTCACTAGGAGCTCATCCCATAGCCTTCTTGGCTAGTGGTTCGGAAACCTGCCCCCATGCTGCCAAAGGAAGGTCCACGAGTGCCGTGAAAAGTGTTGGAGTGCAGCTCTTTCTGAGAAGCCTTAGTGAAGGTACTGCTTTAACACTGGTAGGCCTCTCAGGACTGCAGGGTCTCTCGCGCCTGGACCCAGGTCATGGAGAACACGGTGTACCCAAAGTGTCAACTGCGGCTTCTGAGTAACCTCCAGCCACATGGGTCGTTGGCCTCCACTCTGTGCATGCAGAGGGCAGGGCAACACACGGCTTGCTCCGGCGGAGAGCCAGACCTCCACCTCTGGAAACCAGTCTTGGTAACAGAGTGGGGGCCGGTGTCATGAGCAATGCATGTCACACTCCCGGCTTAGATATTAGCTGCCCTGAATCATATCCGGAGAGTAACATTGATTTTATGAACTCAAAGCTGACGACCCTTCACCTCAAGCAGAAATGTGACTTTACAACCAGTCTGATATGATGGACCCCTCTCCCGAAGCACTGCTGGGCGATTGAAAGTTCCAAAGTCGACATCGCCTGACTGAAGCACTGTGGTGACTAGGCACGTCACCTCGCGCAGAACCTCTGCTTACAAAAGGGTCCTCACAGGAGCGCCTAGTGTGTCGCATGGCTCTCTCGTAGCTGGGCAGAAGGTGCTGCTCCACAGGCTGGGTTTGCACGTAGAAACTGGATCCTGAGGGCTAAAGCATTCTTTGCCCCTTTGGAAGCAGGAGGCTTGGGGCGAGAAAACTGAAGGAAAGTCATGGGGTGGCGCCCATGTTGGACACCCTGCAGGAATTGCCCGGGAGGAAGAGTGAGTTTTCTCGAAAGAAACAGTGCGCCTGCCGTTCCTTGCCAGGAGCTCATGCAGCAGACTGCTTCAGCTAAGGCGAATGTCGACTGAGCGGCATACTCAAAGTAAGGGGCAGTGTTTCCATCAGCAAAGTTGGTGGTCACAAGTAGACCCGAGGCTTTCACCACTGAAGTGCTGTAATGCTGGTGTGCCTTTCACATATCTGAGGACGCTCACGTCGGCACCATTTTCCGAGGAAAATCACTGTGTACCCGAAGTGTCATCTGTGCCTTCTGAGCAACCTCATGCCTCATGATGGTCTTTGGGCTCTACTGTTGGTATGCAGAAGGCCAGGCAGCAATGTGTTTCCTCCATCGGGGAGCCAGATAGCCACAGCATAGAAGAATCCTCAGGACGAGTTTTCTCCCTGGTCTTCTGGGCAATGCAAGGGGACCCCAGTTTGTAAACCTGAGCTGCACTGGAACAAACACCGCCATGGCAAGTGTTCTCAGAATTCATAGCTGACGTCTTCCCCTCGCATGCATCACGTCGACTTCAGATCCAGCTGGAGACATGTGCTCTCAGCCTTTGAAGACTGTCAGGCCTTTGCAAGATCCACGGTGATGTAGGTGAAACTAGATCATTCACTGGCTCACACCATTCACCTCAGGAGGACTCCTGCTTGCCAAAGTGTTTTCATGGAAGGGCACATGTGTGTGGCATGTCTCTTTCACCTGCTTGTGGACTTCAGGTACATGAGCTAGGTGTCAACCGTGAAAGTGGAGAGGGACGGGAACAGCACAATTTGCCCCAGTGACAAAGCAGAGAGATGTGTCCTCAGAGCTGCCTGAGAAACAGTCCTGTTGCCGGTCTTCTATTCACCCCAGGATTACCCTGAGAGGTAACCTGAGGCCGAGTGAATTTTCTTGGAAGAACCGGAGTGCGTGCCGTTCCTTGCTAGGTTCTCATCCCAAAGCCTTCTTGGCTAGTCATAAGGAAACTTGCCCGCGTGTCGCAAGGAAAGTCCGTGTTTTGGATGATCAGTGCTTCATGAAAAGCACTGTGGTCGCCAACTTTCTCAACCCTGCAGGAATACCCGCGGAGGAACGGAGACTTTGCCCAAAGAAACAGAGTGCTTGCAGTGCCTTGCTAGGAGCACATCCAGCACAGGACTTTATCTATGGCGAATGTCAGCCGAGCGCCAGAGTCAAAGTAAGGTGCAGTGTTTCCACCAGCAGAGTCGCAGTCAGCAGTTTCAAAGAGGCCTTCCCCACTAAAGTGCTGTAAATGCGGGTGTGCCTTTCAAAGTCTGAGGATGCGAGCGTCTGCACCGTATTCCAAGGAAGGTCCCTGTGTACCACAAGTGGCATCTGTGCCTGCTGAGCACCATCCAGCCACATGGGTCTTTGGACTCTACTGTTTTGTATGCTGGAGGCTGGGCAACAACGTTTTTCCTCCATGGGAGAGCTAGATTTGGAGAGCTTAGAGGAAGCCTGAAGAACACGTTGATAACGGGGCTTCTGGGCAATGCAAGGGGGCCTCATTTTGTAACCCTGAGCTGCTTTTGGAAAACCACCGTGCTTACACGAGTTCTCGGAATTCTTGACCTCTTGCTCCCTGAAGCAGCACCTGGACTTTACCTCTAGAGGGAGAAATAGGCAGTCATCCTCTGAAGGTGGCTAGGCCTTTGTGAGATGTACCATGACCTAGGCGAAACAAAGGCGTTCACTGGCTCGCGCAATTTACTTCAGGAGGAACACTGGCTTTCCAAAGCGCTTTCAGCGAAGAAGTACAGTATGTGACACGGGCCTCCTTTGGTTCCCGGAACGTCAACTACATGAGCTGTGTGGCAACCGTGAAAAGGAGGCCGGACGAGAAAAGCGAAATCTGTCCCGTTGGCAACCCGGAGAGCTGGGTGCTCAGAGCTGCCTGAAAAAGGGTCCTGTTGCCCGTCTTGTACTCACCGTAGGAGTTCCCTGGGAGGCAAAGTGAGGAAGAGTGAGTTTTCTCGAAAGAACGAGGGGGTGTGTGCAGTTCCTCACTAGGAGCTCATCCCATAGCCTTCTTGGCTAGTGGTTCGGAAACCTGCCCCCATGCTGCCAAAGGAAGGTCCACGAGTGCCGTGAAAAGTGTTGGAGTGCAGCTCTTTCTGAGAAGCCTTAGTGAAGGTACTGCTTTAACACTGGTAGGCCTCTCAGGACTGCAGGGTCTCTCGCGCCTGGACCCAGGTCATGGAGAACACGGTGTACCCAAAGTGTCAACTGCGGCTTCTGAGTAACCTCCAGCCACATGGGTCGTTGGCCTCCACTCTGTGCATGCAGAGGGCAGGGCAACACACGGCTTGCTCCGGCGGAGAGCCAGACCTCCACCTCTGGAAACCAGTCTTGGTAACAGAGTGGGGGCCGGTGTCATGAGCAATGCATGTCACACTCCCGGCTTAGATATTAGCTGCCCTGAATCATATCCGGAGAGTAACATTGATTTTATGAACTCAAAGCTGACGGCCCTTCACCTCAAGCAGAAATGTGACTTTACAACCAGTCTGATATGATGGACCCCTCTCCCGAAGCACTGCTGGGCGATTGAAAGTTCCAAAGTCGACATCGCCTGACTGAAGCACTGTGGTGACTAGGCACGTCACCTCGCGCAGAACCTCTGCTTACAAAAGGGTCCTCACAGGAGCGCCTAGTGTGTCGCATGGCTCTCTCGTAGCTGGGCAGAAGGTGCTGCTCCACAGGCTGGGTTTGCACGTAGAAACTGGATCCTGAGGGCTAAAGCATTCTTTGCCCCTTTGGAAGCAGGAGGCTTGGGGCGAGAAAACTGAAGGAAAGTCATGGGGTGGCGCCCATGTTGGACACCCTGCAGGAATTGCCCGGGAGGAAGAGTGAGTTTTCTCGAAAGAAACAGTGCGCCTGCCGTTCCTTGCCAGGAGCTCATGCAGCAGACTGCTTCAGCTAAGGCGAATGTCGACTGAGCGGCATACTCAAAGTAAGGGGCAGTGTTTCCATCAGCAAAGTTGGTGGTCACAAGTAGACCCGAGGCTTTCACCACTGAAGTGCTGTAATGCTGGTGTGCCTTTCACATATCTGAGGACGCTCACGTCGGCACCATTTTCCGAGGAAAATCACTGTGTACCCGAAGTGTCATCTGTGCCTTCTGAGCAACCTCATGCCTCATGATGGTCTTTGGGCTCTACTGTTGGTATGCAGAAGGCCAGGCAGCAATGTGTTTCCTCCATCGGGGAGCCAGATAGCCACAGCATAGAAGAATCCTCAGGACGAGTTTTCTCCCTGGTCTTCTGGGCAATGCAAGGGGACCCCAGTTTGTAAACCTGAGCTGCACTGGAACAAACACCGCCATGGCAAGTGTTCTCAGAATTCATAGCTGACGTCTTCCCCTCGCATGCATCACGTCGACTTCAGATCCAGCTGGAGACATGTGCTCTCAGCCTTTGAAGACTGTCAGGCCTTTGCAAGATCCACGGTGATGTAGGTGAAACTAGATCATTCACTGGCTCACACCATTCACCTCAGGAGGACTCCTGCTTGCCCAAGTGTTTTCATGGAAGGGCACATGTGTGTGGCATGTCTCTTTCACCTGCTTGTGGACTTCAGGTACATGAGCTAGGTGTCAACCGTGAAAGTGGAGAGGGACGGGAACAGCACAATTTGCCCCAGTGACAAAGCAGAGAGATGTGTCCTCAGAGCTGCCTGAGAAACAGTCCTGTTGCCGGTCTTCTATTCACCCCAGGATTACCCTGAGAGGTAACCTGAGGCCGAGTGAATTTTCTTGGAAGAACCGGAGTGCGTGCCGTTCCTTGCTAGGTTCTCATCCCAAAGCCTTCTTGGCTAGTCATAAGGAAACTTGCCCGCGTGTCGCAAGGAAAGTCCGTGTTTTGGATGATCAGTGCTTCATGAAAAGCACTGTGGTCGCCAACTTTCTCAACCCTGCAGGAATACCCGCGGAGGAACGGAGACTTTGCCCAAAGAAACAGAGTGCTTGCAGTGCCTTGCTAGGAGCACATCCAGCACAGGACTTTATCTATGGCGAATGTCAGCCGAGCGCCAGAGTCAAAGTAAGGTGCAGTGTTTCCACCAGCAGAGTCGCAGTCAGCAGTTTCAAAGAGGCCTTCCCCACTAAAGTGCTGTAAATGCGGGTGTGCCTTTCAAAGTCTGAGGATGCGAGCGTCTGCACCGTATTCCAAGGAAGGTCCCTGTGTACCACAAGTGGCATCTGTGCCTGCTGAGCACCATCCAGCCACATGGGTCTTTGGACTCTACTGTTTTGTATGCAGGAGGCTGGGCAACAACGTTTTTCCTCCATGGGAGAGCTAGATTTGGAGAGCTTAGAGGAAGCCTGAAGAACACGTTGATAACGGGGCTTCTGGGCAATGCAAGGGGGCCTCATTTTGTAACCCTGAGCTGCTTTTGGAAAACCACCGTGCTTACACGAGTTCTCGGAATTCTTGACCTCTTGCTCCCTGAAGCAGCACCTGGACTTTACCTCTAGAGGGAGAAATAGGCAGTCATCCTCTGAAGGTGGCTAGGCCTTTGTGAGATGTACCATGACCTAGGCGAAACAAAGGCGTTCACTGGCTCGCGCAATTTACTTCAGGAGGAACACTGGCTTTCCAAAGCGCTTTCAGCGAAGAAGTACAGTATGTGACATGGGCCTCCTTTGGTTCCCGGAACGTCAACTACATGAGCTGTGTGGCAACCGTGAAAAGGAGGCCGGACGAGAAAAGCGAAATCTGTCCCGTTGGCAACCCGGAGAGCTGGGTGCTCAGAGCTGCCTGAAAAAGGGTCCTGTTGCCCGTCTTGTACTCACCGTAGGAGTTCCCTGGGAGGCAAAGTGAGGAAGAGTGAGTTTTCTCGCAAGAACGAGGGGGTGTGTGCAGTTCCTCACTAGGAGCTCATCCCATAGCCTTCTTGGCTAGTGGTTCGGAAACCTGCCCCCATGCTGCCAAAGGAAGGTCCACGAGTGCCGTGAAAAGTGTTGGAGTGCAGCTCTTTCTGAGAAGCCTTAGTGAAGGTACTGCTTTAACACTGGTAGGCCTCTCAGGACTGCAGGGTCTCTCGCGCCTGGACCCAGGTCATGGAGAACACGGTGTACCCAAAGTGTCAACTGCGGCTTCTGAGTAACCTCCAGCCACATGGGTCGTTGGCCTCCACTCTGTGCATGCAGAGGGCAGGGCAACACACGGCTTGCTCCGGCGGAGAGCCAGACCTCCACCTCTGGAAACCAGTCTTGGTAACAGAGTGGGGGCCGGTGTCATGAGCAATGCATGTCACACTCCCGGCTTAGATATTAGCTGCCCTGAATCATATCCGGAGAGTAACATTGATTTTATGAACTCAAAGCTGACGACCCTTCACCTCAAGCAGAAATGTGACTTTACAACCAGTCTGATATGATGGACCCCTCTCCCGAAGCACTGCTGGGCGATTGAAAGTTCCAAAGTCGACATCGCCTGACTGAAGCACTGTGGTGACTAGGCACGTCACCTCGCGCAGAACCTCTGCTTACAAAAGGGTCCTCACAGGAGCGCCTAGTGTGTCGCATGGCTCTCTCGTAGCTGGGCAGAAGGTGCTGCTCCACAGGCTGGGTTTGCACGTAGAAACTGGATCCTGAGGGCTAAAGCATTCTTTGCCCCTTTGGAAGCAGGAGGCTTGGGGCGAGAAAACTGAAGGAAAGTCATGGGGTGGCGCCCATGTTGGACACCCTGCAGGAATTGCCCGGGAGGAAGAGTGAGTTTTCTCGAAAGAAACAGTGCGCCTGCCGTTCCTTGCCAGGAGCTCATGCAGCAGACTGCTTCAGCTAAGGCGAATGTCGACTGAGCGGCATACTCAAAGTAAGGGGCAGTGTTTCCATCAGCAAAGTTGGTGGTCACAAGTAGACCCGAGGCTTTCACCACTGAAGTGCTGTAATGCTGGTGTGCCTTTCACATATCTGAGGACGCTCACGTCGGCACCATTTTCCGAGGAAAATCACTGTGTACCCGAAGTGTCATCTGTGCCTTCTGAGCAACCTCATGCCTCATGATGGTCTTTGGGCTCTACTGTTGGTATGCAGAAGGCCAGGCAGCAATGTGTTTCCTCCATCGGGGAGCCAGATAGCCACAGCATAGAAGAATCCTCAGGACGAGTTTTCTCCCTGGTCTTCTGGGCAATGCAAGGGGACCCCAGTTTGTAAACCTGAGCTGCACTGGAACAAACACCGCCATGGCAAGTGTTCTCAGAATTCATAGCTGACGTCTTCCCCTCGCATGCATCACGTCGACTTCAGATCCAGCTGGAGACATGTGCTCTCAGCCTTTGAAGACTGTCAGGCCTTTGCAAGATCCACGGTGATGTAGGTGAAACTAGATCATTCACTGGCTCACACCATTCACCTCAGGAGGACTCCTGCTTGCCAAAGTGTTTTCATGGAAGGGCACATGTGTGTGGCATGTCTCTTTCACCTGCTTGTGGACTTCAGGTACATGAGCTAGGTGTCAACCGTGAAAGTGGAGAGGGACGGGAACAGCACAATTTGCCCCAGTGACAAAGCAGAGAGATGTGTCCTCAGAGCTGCCTGAGAAACAGTCCTGTTGCCGGTCTTCTATTCACCCCAGGATTACCCTGAGAGGTAACCTGAGGCCGAGTGAATTTTCTTGGAAGAACCGGAGTGCGTGCCGTTCCTTGCTAGGTTCTCATCCCAAAGCCTTCTTGGCTAGTCATAAGGAAACTTGCCCGCGTGTCGCAAGGAAAGTCCGTGTTTTGGATGATCAGTGCTTCATGAAAAGCACTGTGGTCGCCAACTTTCTCAACCCTGCAGGAATACCCGCGGAGGAACGGAGACTTTGCCCAAAGAAACAGAGTGCTTGCAGTGCCTTGCTAGGAGCACATCCAGCACAGGACTTTATCTATGGCGAATGTCAGCCGAGCGCCAGAGTCAAAGTAAGGTGCAGTGTTTCCACCAGCAGAGTCGCAGTCAGCAGTTTCAAAGAGGCCTTCCCCACTAAAGTGCTGTAAATGCGGGTGTGCCTTTCAAAGTCTGAGGATGCGAGCGTCTGCACCGTATTCCAAGGAAGGTCCCTGTGTACCACAAGTGGCATCTGTGCCTGCTGAGCACCATCCAGCCACATGGGTCTTTGGACTCTACTGTTTTGTATGCTGGAGGCTGGGCAACAACGTTTTTCCTCCATGGGAGAGCTAGATTTGGAGAGCTTAGAGGAAGCCTGAAGAACACGTTGATAACGGGGCTTCTGGGCAATGCAAGGGGGCCTCATTTTGTAACCCTGAGCTGCTTTTGGAAAACCACCGTGCTTACACGAGTTCTCGGAATTCTTGACCTCTTGCTCCCTGAAGCAGCACCTGGACTTTACCTCTAGAGGGAGAAATAGGCAGTCATCCTCTGAAGGTGGCTAGGCCTTTGTGAGATGTACCATGACCTAGGCGAAACAAAGGCGTTCACTGGCTCGCGCAATTTACTTCAGGAGGAACACTGGCTTTCCAAAGCGCTTTCAGCGAAGAAGTACAGTATGTGACATGGGCCTCCTTTGGTTCCCGGAACGTCAACTACATGAGCTGTGTGGCAACCGTGAAAAGGAGGCCGGACGAGAAAAGCGAAATCTGTCCCGTTGGCAACCCGGAGAGCTGGGTGCTCAGAGCTGCCTGAAAAAGGGTCCTGTTGCCCGTCTTGTACTCACCGTAGGAGTTCCCTGGGAGGCAAAGTGAGGAAGAGTGAGTTTTCTCGAAAGAACGAGGGGGTGTGTGCAGTTCCTCACTAGGAGCTCATCCCATAGCCTTCTTGGCTAGTGGTTCGGAAACCTGCCCCCATGCTGCCAAAGGAAGGTCCACGAGTGCCGTGAAAAGTGTTGGAGTGCAGCTCTTTCTGAGAAGCCTTAGTGAAGGTACTGCTTTAACACTGGTAGGCCTCTCAGGACTGCAGGGTCTCTCGCGCCTGGACCCAGGTCATGGAGAACACGGTGTACCCAAAGTGTCAACTGCGGCTTCTGAGTAACCTCCAGCCACATGGGTCGTTGGCCTCCACTCTGTGCATGCAGAGGGCAGGGCAACACACGGCTTGCTCCGGCGGAGAGCCAGACCTCCACCTCTGGAAACCAGTCTTGGTAACAGAGTGGGGGCCGGTGTCATGAGCAATGCATGTCACACTCCCGGCTTAGATATTAGCTGCCCTGAATCATATCCGGAGAGTAACATTGATTTTATGAACTCAAAGCTGACGGCCCTTCACCTCAAGCAGAAATGTGACTTTACAACCAGTCTGATATGATGGACCCCTCTCCCGAAGCACTGCTGGGCGATTGAAAGTTCCAAAGTCGACATCGCCTGACTGAAGCACTGTGGTGACTAGGCACGTCACCTCGCGCAGAACCTCTGCTTACAAAAGGGTCCTCACAGGAGCGCCTAGTGTGTCGCATGGCTCTCTCGTAGCTGGGCAGAAGGTGCTGCTCCACAGGCTGGGTTTGCACGTAGAAACTGGATCCTGAGGGCTAAAGCATTCTTTGCCCCTTTGGAAGCAGGAGGCTTGGGGCGAGAAAACTGAAGGAAAGTCATGGGGTGGCGCCCATGTTGGACACCCTGCAGGAATTGCCCGGGAGGAAGAGTGAGTTTTCTCGAAAGAAACAGTGCGCCTGCCGTTCCTTGCCAGGAGCTCATGCAGCAGACTGCTTCAGCTAAGGCGAATGTCGACTGAGCGGCATACTCAAAGTAAGGGGCAGTGTTTCCATCAGCAAAGTTGGTGGTCACAAGTAGACCCGAGGCTTTCACCACTGAAGTGCTGTAATGCTGGTGTGCCTTTCACATATCTGAGGACGCTCACGTCGGCACCATTTTCCGAGGAAAATCACTGTGTACCCGAAGTGTCATCTGTGCCTTCTGAGCAACCTCATGCCTCATGATGGTCTTTGGGCTCTACTGTTGGTATGCAGAAGGCCAGGCAGCAATGTGTTTCCTCCATCGGGGAGCCAGATAGCCACAGCATAGAAGAATCCTCAGGACGAGTTTTCTCCCTGGTCTTCTGGGCAATGCAAGGGGACCCCAGTTTGTAAACCTGAGCTGCACTGGAACAAACACCGCCATGGCAAGTGGTCTCAGAATTCATAGCTGACGTCTTCCCCTCGCATGCATCACGTCGACTTCAGATCCAGCTGGAGACATGTGCTCTCAGCCTTTGAAGACTGTCAGGCCTTTGCAAGATCCACGGTGATGTAGGTGAAACTAGATCATTCACTGGCTCACACCATTCACCTCAGGAGGACTCCTGCTTGCCAAAGTGTTTTCATGGAAGGGCACATGTGTGTGGCATGTCTCTTTCACCTGCTTGTGGACTTCAGGTACATGAGCTAGGTGTCAACCGTGAAAGTGGAGAGGGACGGGAACAGCACAATTTGCCCCAGTGACAAAGCAGAGAGATGTGTCCTCAGAGCTGCCTGAGAAACAGTCCTGTTGCCGGTCTTCTATTCACCCCAGGATTACCCTGAGAGGTAACCTGAGGCCGAGTGAATTTTCTTGGAAGAACCGGAGTGCGTGCCGTTCCTTGCTAGGTTCTCATCCCAAAGCCTTCTTGGCTAGTCATAAGGAAACTTGCCCGCGTGTCGCAAGGAAAGTCCGTGTTTTGGATGATCAGTGCTTCATGAAAAGCACTGTGGTCGCCAACTTTCTCAACCCTGCAGGAATACCCGCGGAGGAACGGAGACTTTGCCCAAAGAAACAGAGTGCTTGCAGTGCCTTGCTAGGAGCACATCCAGCACAGGACTTTATCTATGGCGAATGTCAGCCGAGCGCCAGAGTCAAAGTAAGGTGCAGTGTTTCCACCAGCAGAGTCGCAGTCAGCAGTTTCAAAGAGGCCTTCCCCACTAAAGTGCTGTAAATGCGGGTGTGCCTTTCAAAGTCTGAGGATGCGAGCGTCTGCACCGTATTCCAAGGAAGGTCCCTGTGTACCACAAGTGGCATCTGTGCCTGCTGAGCACCATCCAGCCACATGGGTCTTTGGACTCTACTGTTTTGTATGCAGGAGGCTGGGCAACAACGTTTTTCCTCCATGGGAGAGCTAGATTTGGAGAGCTTAGAGGAAGCCTGAAGAACACGTTGATAACGGGGCTTCTGGGCAATGCAAGGGGGCCTCATTTTGTAACCCTGAGCTGCTTTTGGAAAACCACCGTGCTTACACGAGTTCTCGGAATTCTTGACCTCTTGCTCCCTGAAGCAGCACCTGGACTTTACCTCTAGAGGGAGAAATAGGCAGTCATCCTCTGAAGGTGGCTAGGCCTTTGTGAGATGTACCATGACCTAGGCGAAACAAAGGCGTTCACTGGCTCGCGCAATTTACTTCAGGAGGAACACTGGCTTTCCAAAGCGCTTTCAGCGAAGAAGTACAGTATGTGACATGGGCCTCCTTTGGTTCCCGGAACGTCAACTACATGAGCTGTGTGGCAACCGTGAAAAGGAGGCCGGACGAGAAAAGCGAAATCTGTCCCGTTGGCAACCCGGAGAGCTGGGTGCTCAGAGCTGCCTGAAAAAGGGTCCTGTTGCCCGTCTTGTACTCACCGTAGGAGTTCCCTGGGAGGCAAAGTGAGGAAGAGTGAGTTTTCTCGCAAGAACGAGGGGGTGTGTGCAGTTCCTCACTAGGAGCTCATCCCATAGCCTTCTTGGCTAGTGGTTCGGAAACCTGCCCCCATGCTGCCAAAGGAAGGTCCACGAGTGCCGTGAAAAGTGTTGGAGTGCAGCTCTTTCTGAGAAGCCTTAGTGAAGGTACTGCTTTAACACTGGTAGGCCTCTCAGGACTGCAGGGTCTCTCGCGCCTGGACCCAGGTCATGGAGAACACGGTGTACCCAAAGTGTCAACTGCGGCTTCTGAGTAACCTCCAGCCACATGGGTCGTTGGCCTCCACTCTGTGCATGCAGAGGGCAGGGCAACACACGGCTTGCTCCGGCGGAGAGCCAGACCTCCACCTCTGGAAACCAGTCTTGGTAACAGAGTGGGGGCCGGTGTCATGAGCAATGCATGTCACACTCCCGGCTTAGATATTAGCTGCCCTGAATCATATCCGGAGAGTAACATTGATTTTATGAACTCAAAGCTGACGGCCCTTCACCTCAAGCAGAAATGTGACTTTACAACCAGTCTGATATGATGGACCCCTCTCCCGAAGCACTGCTGGGCGATTGAAAGTTCCAAAGTCGACATCGCCTGACTGAAGCACTGTGGTGACTAGGCACGTCACCTCGCGCAGAACCTCTGCTTACAAAAGGGTCCTCACAGGAGCGCCTAGTGTGTCGCATGGCTCTCTCGTAGCTGGGCAGAAGGTGCTGCTCCACAGGCTGGGTTTGCTCGTAGAAACTGGATCCTGAGGGCTAAAGCATTCTTTGCCCCTTTGGAAGCAGGAGGCTTGGGGCGAGAAAACTGAAGGAAAGTCATGGGGTGGCGCCCATGTTGGACACCCTGCAGGAATTGCCCGGGAGGAAGAGTGAGTTTTCTCGAAAGAAACAGTGCGCCTGCCGTTCCTTGCCAGGAGCTCATGCAGCAGACTGCTTCAGCTAAGGCGAATGTCGACTGAGCGGCATACTCAAAGTAAGGGGCAGTGTTTCCATCAGCAAAGTTGGTGGTCACAAGTAGACCCGAGGCTTTCACCACTGAAGTGCTGTAATGCTGGTGTGCCTTTCACATATCTGAGGACGCTCACGTCTGCACCATTTTCCGAGGAAAATCACTGTGTACCCGAAGTGTCATCTGTGCCTTCTGAGCAACCTCATGCCTCATGATGGTCTTTGGGCTCTACTGTTGGTATGCAGAAGGCCAGGCAGCAATGTGTTTCCTCCATCGGGGAGCCAGATAGCCACAGCATAGAAGAATCCTCAGGACGAGTTTTCTCCCTGGTCTTCTGGGCAATGCAAGGGGACCCCAGTTTGTAAACCTGAGCTGCACTGGAACAAACACCGCCATGGCAAGTGGTCTCAGAATTCATAGCTGACGTCTTCCCCTCGCATGCATCACGTCGACTTCAGATCCAGCTGGAGACATGTGCTCTCAGCCTTTGAAGACTGTCAGGCCTTTGCAAGATCCACGGTGATGTAGGTGAAACTAGATCATTCACTGGCTCACACCATTCACCTCAGGAGGACTCCTGCTTGCCAAAGTGTTTTCATGGAAGGGCACATGTGTGTGGCATGTCTCTTTCACCTGCTTGTGGACTTCAGGTACATGAGCTAGGTGTCAACCGTGAAAGTGGAGAGGGACGGGAACAGCACAATTTGCCCCAGTGACAAAGCAGAGAGATGTGTCCTCAGAGCTGCCTGAGAAACAGTCCTGTTGCCGGTCTTCTATTCACCCCAGGATTACCCTGAGAGGTAACCTGAGGCCGAGTGAATTTTCTTGGAAGAACCGGAGTGCGTGCCGTTCCTTGCTAGGTTCTCATCCCAAAGCCTTCTTGGCTAGTCATAAGGAAACTTGCCCGCGTGTCGCAAGGAAAGTCCGTGTTTTGGATGATCAGTGCTTCATGAAAAGCACTGTGGTCGCCAACTTTCTCAACCCTGCAGGAATACCCGCGGAGGAACGGAGACTTTGCCCAAAGAAACAGAGTGCTTGCAGTGCCTTGCTAGGAGCACATCCAGCACAGGACTTTATCTATGGCGAATGTCAGCCGAGCGCCAGAGTCAAAGTAAGGTGCAGTGTTTCCACCAGCAGAGTCGCAGTCAGCAGTTTCAAAGAGGCCTTCCCCACTAAAGTGCTGTAAATGCGGGTGTGCCTTTCAAAGTCTGAGGATGCGAGCGTCTGCACCGTATTCCAAGGAAGGTCCCTGTGTACCACAAGTGGCATCTGTGCCTGCTGAGCACCATCCAGCCACATGGGTCTTTGGACTCTACTGTTTTGTATGCAGGAGGCTGGGCAACAACGTTTTTCCTCCATGGGAGAGCTAGATTTGGAGAGCTTAGAGGAAGCCTGAAGAACACGTTGATAACGGGGCTTCTGGGCAATGCAAGGGGGCCTCATTTTGTAACCCTGAGCTGCTTTTGGAAAACCACCGTGCTTACACGAGTTCTCGGAATTCTTGACCTCTTGCTCCCTGAAGCAGCACCTGGACTTTACCTCTAGAGGGAGAAATAGGCAGTCATCCTCTGAAGGTGGCTAGGCCTTTGTGAGATGTACCATGACCTAGGCGAAACAAAGGCGTTCACTGGCTCGCGCAATTTACTTCAGGAGGAACACTGGCTTTCCAAAGCGCTTTCAGCGAAGAAGTACAGTATGTGACATGGGCCTCCTTTGGTTCCCGGAACGTCAACTACATGAGCTGTGTGGCAACCGTGAAAAGGAGGCCGGACGAGAAAAGCGAAATCTGTCCCGTTGGCAACCCGGAGAGCTGGGTGCTCAGAGCTGCCTGAAAAAGGGTCCTGTTGCCCGTCTTGTACTCACCGTAGGAGTTCCCTGGGAGGCAAAGTGAGGAAGAGTGAGTTTTCTCGAAAGAACGAGGGGGTGTGTGCAGTTCCTCACTAGGAGCTCATCCCATAGCCTTCTTGGCTAGTGGTTCGGAAACCTGCCCCCATGCTGCCAAAGGAAGGTCCACGAGTGCCGTGAAAAGTGTTGGAGGGCAGCTCTTTCTGAGAAGCCTTAGTGAAGGTACTGCTTTAACACTGGTAGGCCTCTCAGGACTGCAGGGTCTCTCGCGCCTGGACCCAGGTCATGGAGAACACGGTGTACCCAAAGTGTCAACTGCGGCTTCTGAGTAACCTCCAGCCACATGGGTCGTTGGCCTCCACTCTGTGCATGCAGAGGGCAGGGCAACACACGGCTTGCTCCGGCGGAGAGCCAGACCTCCACCTCTGGAAACCAGTCTTGGTAACAGAGTGGGGGCCGGTGTCATGAGCAATGCATGTCACACTCCCGGCTTAGATATTAGCTGCCCTGAATCATATCCGGAGAGTAACATTGATTTTATGAACTCAAAGCTGACGGCCCTTCACCTCAAGCAGAAATGTGACTTTACAACCAGTCTGATATGATGGACCCCTCTCCCGAAGCACTGCTGGGCGATTGAAAGTTCCAAAGTCGACATCGCCTGACTGAAGCACTGTGGTGACTAGGCACGTCACCTCGCGCAGAACCTCTGCTTACAAAAGGGTCCTCACAGGAGCGCCTAGTGTGTCGCATGGCTCTCTCGTAGCTGGGCAGAAGGTGCTGCTCCACAGGCTGGGTTTGCACGTAGAAACTGGATCCTGAGGGCTAAAGCATTCTTTGCCCCTTTGGAAGCAGGAGGCTTGGGGCGAGAAAACTGAAGGAAAGTCATGGGGTGGCGCCCATGTTGGACACCCTGCAGGAATTGCCCGGGAGGAAGAGTGAGTTTTCTCGAAAGAAACAGTGCGCCTGCCGTTCCTTGCCAGGAGCTCATGCAGCAGACTGCTTCAGCTAAGGCGAATGTCGACTGAGCGGCATACTCAAAGTAAGGGGCAGTGTTTCCATCAGCAAAGTTGGTGGTCACAAGTAGACCCGAGGCTTTCACCACTGAAGTGCTGTAATGCTGGTGTGCCTTTCACATATCTGAGGACGCTCACGTCTGCACCATTTTCCGAGGAAAATCACTGTGTACCCGAAGTGTCATCTGTGCCTTCTGAGCAACCTCATGCCTCATGATGGTCTTTGGGCTCTACTGTTGGTATGCAGAAGGCCAGGCAGCAATGTGTTTCCTCCATCGGGGAGCCAGATAGCCACAGCATAGAAGAATCCTCAGGACGAGTTTTCTCCCTGGTCTTCTGGGCAATGCAAGGGGACCCCAGTTTGTAAACCTGAGCTGCACTGGAACAAACACCGCCATGGCAAGTGGTCTCAGAATTCATAGCTGACGTCTTCCCCTCGCATGCATCACGTCGACTTCAGATCCAGCTGGAGACATGTGCTCTCAGCCTTTGAAGACTGTCAGGCCTTTGCAAGATCCACGGTGATGTAGGTGAAACTAGATCATTCACTGGCTCACACCATTCACCTCAGGAGGACTCCTGCTTGCCAAAGTGTTTTCATGGAAGGGCACATGTGTGTGGCATGTCTCTTTCACCTGCTTGTGGACTTCAGGTACATGAGCTAGGTGTCAACCGTGAAAGTGGAGAGGGACGGGAACAGCACAATTTGCCCCAGTGACAAAGCAGAGAGATGTGTCCTCAGAGCTGCCTGAGAAACAGTCCTGTTGCCGGTCTTCTATTCACCCCAGGATTACCCTGAGAGGTAACCTGAGGCCGAGTGAATTTTCTTGGAAGAACCGGAGTGCGTGCCGTTCCTTGCTAGGTTCTCATCCCAAAGCCTTCTTGGCTAGTCATAAGGAAACTTGCCCGCGTGTTGCAAGGAAAGTCCGTGTTTTGGATGATCAGTGCTTCATGAAAAGCACTGTGGTCGCCAACTTTCTCAACCCTGCAGGAATACCCGCGGAGGAACGGAGACTTTGCCCAAAGAAACAGAGTGCTTGCAATGCCTTGCTAGGAGCACATCCAGCACAGGACTTTATCTATGGCGAATGTCAGCCGAGCGCCAGAGTCAAAGTAAGGTGCAGTGTTTCCACCAGCAGAGTCGCAGTCAGCAGTTTCAAAGAGGCCTTCCCCACTAAAGTGCTGTAAATGCGGGTGTGCCTTTCAAAGTCTGAGGATGCGAGCGTCTGCACCGTATTCCAAGGAAGGTCCCTGTGTACCACAAGTGGCATCTGTGCCTGCTGAGCACCATCCAGCCACATGGGTCTTTGGACTCTACTGTTTTGTATGCAGGAGGCTGGGCAACAACGTTTTTCCTCCATGGGAGAGCTAGATTTGGAGAGCTTAGAGGAAGCCTGAAGAACACGTTGATAACGGGGCTTCTGGGCAATGCAAGGGGGCCTCATTTTGTAACCCTGAGCTGCTTTTGGAAAACCACCGTGCTTACACGAGTTCTCGGAATTCTTGACCTCTTGCTCCCTGAAGCAGCACCTGGACTTTACCTCTAGAGGGAGAAATAGGCAGTCATCCTCTGAAGGTGGCTAGGCCTTTGTGAGATGTACCATGACCTAGGCGAAACAAAGGCGTTCACTGGCTCGCGCAATTTACTTCAGGAGGAACACTGGCTTTCCAAAGCGCTTTCAGCGAAGAAGTACAGTATGTGACATGGGCCTCCTTTGGTTCCCGGAACGTCAACTACATGAGCTGTGTGGCAACCGTGAAAAGGAGGCCGGACGAGAAAAGCGAAATCTGTCCCGTTGGCAACCCGGAGAGCTGGGTGCTCAGAGCTGCCTGAAAAAGGGTCCTGTTGCCCGTCTTGTACTCACCGTAGGAGTTCCCTGGGAGGCAAAGTGAGGAAGAGTGAGTTTTCTCGAAAGAACGAGGGGGTGTGTGCAGTTCCTCACTAGGAGCTCATCCCATAGCCTTCTTGGCTAGTGGTTCGGAAACCTGCCCCCATGCTGCCAAAGGAAGGTCCACGAGTGCCGTGAAAAGTGTTGGAGTGCAGCTCTTTCTGAGAAGCCTTAGTGAAGGTACTGCTTTAACACTGGTAGGCCTCTCAGGACTGCAGGGTCTCTCGCGCCTGGACCCAGGTCATGGAGAACACGGTGTACCCAAAGTGTCAACTGCGGCTTCTGAGTAACCTCCAGCCACATGGGTCGTTGGCCTCCACTCTGTGCATGCAGAGGGCAGGGCAACACACGGCTTGCTCCGGCGGAGAGCCAGACCTCCACCTCTGGAAACCAGTCTTGGTAACAGAGTGGGGGCCGGTGTCATGAGCAATGCATGTCACACTCCCGGCTTAGATATTAGCTGCCCTGAATCATATCCGGAGAGTAACATTGATTTTATGAACTCAAAGCTGACGGCCCTTCACCTCAAGCAGAAATGTGACTTTACAACCAGTCTGATATGATGGACCCCTCTCCCGAAGCACTGCTGGGCGATTGAAAGTTCCAAAGTCGACATCGCCTGACTGAAGCACTGTGGTGACTAGGCACGTCACCTCGCGCAGAACCTCTGCTTACAAAAGGGTCCTCACAGGAGCGCCTAGTGTGTCGCATGGCTCTCTCGTAGCTGGGCAGAAGGTGCTGCTCCACAGGCTGGGTTTGCACGTAGAAACTGGATCCTGAGGGCTAAAGCATTCTTTGCCCCTTTGGAAGCAGGAGGCTTGGGGCGAGAAAACTGAAGGAAAGTCATGGGGTGGCGCCCATGTTGGACACCCTGCAGGAATTGCCCGGGAGGAAGAGTGAGTTTTCTCGAAAGAAACAGTGCGCCTGCCGTTCCTTGCCAGGAGCTCATGCAGCAGACTGCTTCAGCTAAGGCGAATGTCGACTGAGCGGCATACTCAAAGTAAGGGGCAGTGTTTCCATCAGCAAAGTTGGTGGTCACAAGTAGACCCGAGGCTTTCACCACTGAAGTGCTGTAATGCTGGTGTGCCTTTCACATATCTGAGGACGCTCACGTCTGCACCATTTTCCGAGGAAAATCACTGTGTACCCGAAGTGTCATCTGTGCCTTCTGAGCAACCTCATGCCTCATGATGGTCTTTGGGCTCTACTGTTGGTATGCAGAAGGCCAGGCAGCAATGTGTTTCCTCCATCGGGGAGCCAGATAGCCACAGCATAGAAGAATCCTCAGGACGAGTTTTCTCCCTGGTCTTCTGGGCAATGCAAGGGGACCCCAGTTTGTAAACCTGAGCTGCACTGGAACAAACACCGCCATGGCAAGTGGTCTCAGAATTCATAGCTGACGTCTTCCCCTCGCATGCATCACGTCGACTTCAGATCCAGCTGGAGACATGTGCTCTCAGCCTTTGAAGACTGTCAGGCCTTTGCAAGATCCACGGTGATGTAGGTGAAACTAGATCATTCACTGGCTCACACCATTCACCTCAGGAGGACTCCTGCTTGCCAAAGTGTTTTCATGGAAGGGCACATGTGTGTGGCATGTCTCTTTCACCTGCTTGTGGACTTCAGGTACATGAGCTAGGTGTCAACCGTGAAAGTGGAGAGGGACGGGAACAGCACAATTTGCCCCAGTGACAAAGCAGAGAGATGTGTCCTCAGAGCTGCCTGAGAAACAGTCCTGTTGCCGGTCTTCTATTCACCCCAGGATTACCCTGAGAGGTAACCTGAGGCCGAGTGAATTTTCTTGGAAGAACCGGAGTGCGTGCCGTTCCTTGCTAGGTTCTCATCCCAAAGCCTTCTTGGCTAGTCATAAGGAAACTTGCCCGCGTGTTGCAAGGAAAGTCCGTGTTTTGGATGATCAGTGCTTAATGAAAAGCACTGTGGTCGCCAACTTTCTCAACCCTGCAGGAATACCCGGGGAGGAACGGAGACTTTGCCCAAAGAAACAGAGTGCTTGCAGTGCCTTGCTAGGAGCACATCCAGCACAGGACTTTATCTATGGCGAATGTCAGCCGAGCGCCAGAGTCAAAGTAAGGTGCAGTGTTTCCACCAGCAGAGTCGCAGTCAGCAGTTTCAAAGAGGCCTTCCCCACTAAAGTGCTGTAAATGCGGGTGTGCCTTTCAAAGTCTGAGGATGCGAGCGTCTGCACCGTATTCCAAGGAAGGTCCCTGTGTACCAAAAGTGGCATCTGTGCCTGCTGAGCACCATCCAGCCACATGGGTCTTTGGACTCTACTGTTTTGTATGCAGGAGGCTGGGCAACAACGTTTTTCCTCCATGGGAGAGCTAGATTTGGAGAGCTTAGAGGAAGCCTGAAGAACACGTTGATAACGGGGCTTCTGGGCAATGCAAGGGGGCCTCATTTTGTAACCCTGAGCTGCTTTTGGAAAACCACCGTGCTTACACGAGTTCTCGGAATTCTTGACCTCTTGCTCCCTGAAGCAGCACCTGGACTTTACCTCTAGAGGGAGAAATAGGCAGTCATCCTCTGAAGGTGGCTAGGCCTTTGTGAGATGTACCATGACCTAGGCGAAACAAAGGCGTTCACTGGCTCGCGCAATTTACTTCAGGAGGAACACTGGCTTTCCAAAGCGCTTTCAGCGAAGAAGTACAGTATGTGACATGGGCCTCCTTTGGTTCCCGGAACGTCAACTACATGAGCTGTGTGGCAACCGTGAAAAGGAGGCCGGACGAGAAAAGCGAAATCTGTCCCGTTGGCAACCCGGAGAGCTGGGTGCTCAGAGCTGCCTGAAAAAGGGTCCTGTTGCCCGTCTTGTACTCACCGTAGGAGTTCCCTGGGAGGCAAAGTGAGGAAGAGTGAGTTTTCTCGCAAGAACGAGGGGGTGTGTGCAGTTCCTCACTAGGAGCTCATCCCATAGCCTTCTTGGCTAGTGGTTCGGAAACCTGCCCCCATGCTGCCAAAGGAAGGTCCACGAGTGCCGTGAAAAGTGTTGGAGTGCAGCTCTTTCTGAGAAGCCTTAGTGAAGGTACTGCTTTAACACTGGTAGGCCTCTCAGGACTGCAGGGTCTCTCGCGCCTGGACCCAGGTCATGGAGAACACGGTGTACCCAAAGTGTCAACTGCGGCTTCTGAGTAACCTCCAGCCACATGGGTCGTTGGCCTCCACTCTGTGCATGCAGAGGGCAGGGCAACACACGGCTTGCTCCGGCGGAGAGCCAGACCTCCACCTCTGGAAACCAGTCTTGGTAACAGAGTGGGGGCCGGTGTCATGAGCAATGCATGTCACACTCCCGGCTTAGATATTAGCTGCCCTGAATCATATCCGGAGAGTAACATTGATTTTATGAACTCAAAGCTGACGGCCCTTCACCTCAAGCAGAAATGTGACTTTACAACCAGTCTGATATGATGGACCCCTCTCCCGAAGCACTGCTGGGCGATTGAAAGTTCCAAAGTCGACATCGCCTGACTGAAGCACTGTGGTGACTAGGCACGTCACCTCGCGCAGAACCTCTGCTTACAAAAGGGTCCTCACAGGAGCGCCTAGTGTGTCGCATGGCTCTCTCGTAGCTGGGCAGAAGGTGCTGCTCCACAGGCTGGGTTTGCTCGTAGAAACTGGATCCTGAGGGCTAAAGCATTCTTTGCCCCTTTGGAAGCAGGAGGCTTGGGGCGAGAAAACTGAAGGAAAGTCATGGGGTGGCGCCCATGTTGGACACCCTGCAGGAATTGCCCGGGAGGAAGAGTGAGTTTTCTCGAAAGAAACAGTGCGCCTGCCGTTCCTTGCCAGGAGCTCATGCAGCAGACTGCTTCAGCTAAGGCGAATGTCGACTGAGCGGCATACTCAAAGTAAGGGGCAGTGTTTCCATCAGCAAAGTTGGTGGTCACAAGTAGACCCGAGGCTTTCACCACTGAAGTGCTGTAATGCTGGTGTGCCTTTCACATATCTGAGGACGCTCACGTCTGCACCATTTTCCGAGGAAAATCACTGTGTACCCGAAGTGTCATCTGTGCCTTCTGAGCAACCTCATGCCTCATGATGGTCTTTGGGCTCTACTGTTGGTATGCAGAAGGCCAGGCAGCAATGTGTTTCCTCCATCGGGGAGCCAGATAGCCACAGCATAGAAGAATCCTCAGGACGAGTTTTCTCCCTGGTCTTCTGGGCAATGCAAGGGGACCCCAGTTTGTAAACCTGAGCTGCACTGGAACAAACACCGCCATGGCAAGTGGTCTCAGAATTCATTGCTGACGTCTTCCCCTCGCATGCATCACGTCGACTTCAGATCCAGCTGGAGACATGTGCTCTCAGCCTTTGAAGACTGTCAGGCCTTTGCAAGATCCACGGTGATGTAGGTGAAACTAGATCATTCACTGGCTCACACCATTCACCTCAGGAGGACTCCTGCTTGCCAAAGTGTTTTCATGGAAGGGCACATGTGTGTGGCATGTCTCTTTCACCTGCTTGTGGACTTCAGGTACATGAGCTAGGTGTCAACCGTGAAAGTGGAGAGGGACGGGAACAGCACAATTTGCCCCAGTGACAAAGCAGAGAGATGTGTCCTCAGAGCTGCCTGAGAAACAGTCCTGTTGCCGGTCTTCTATTCACCCCAGGATTACCCTGAGAGGTAACCTGAGGCCGAGTGAATTTTCTTGGAAGAACCGGAGTGCGTGCCGTTCCTTGCTAGGTTCTCATCCCAAAGCCTTCTTGGCTAGTCATAAGGAAACTTGCCCGCGTGTTGCAAGGAAAGTCCGTGTTTTGGATGATCAGTGCTTCATGAAAAGCACTGTGGTCGCCAACTTTCTCAACCCTGCAGGAATACCCGGGGAGGAACGGAGACTTTGCCCAAAGAAACAGAGTGCTTGCAATGCCTTGCTAGGAGCACATCCAGCACAGGACTTTATCTATGGCGAATGTCAGCCGAGCGCCAGAGTCAAAGTAAGGTGCAGTGTTTCCACCAGCAGAGTCGCAGTCAGCAGTTTCAAAGAGGCCTTCCCCACTAAAGTGCTGTAAATGCGGGTGTGCCTTTCAAAGTCTGAGGATGCGAGCGTCTGCACCGTATTCCAAGGAAGGTCCCTGTGTACCACAAGTGGCATCTGTGCCTGCTGAGCACCATCCAGCCACATGGGTCTTTGGACTCTACTGTTTTGTATGCAGGAGGCTGGGCAACAACGTTTTTCCTCCATGGGAGAGCTAGATTTGGAGAGCTTAGAGGAAGCCTGAAGAACACGTTGATAACGGGGCTTCTGGGCAATGCAAGGGGGCCTCATTTTGTAACCCTGAGCTGCTTTTGGAAAACCACCGTGCTTACACGAGTTCTCGGAATTCTTGACCTCTTGCTCCCTGAAGCAGCACCTGGACTTTACCTCTAGAGGGAGAAATAGGCAGTCATCCTCTGAAGGTGGCTAGGCCTTTGTGAGATGTACCATGACCTAGGCGAAACAAAGGCGTTCACTGGCTCGCGCAATTTACTTCAGGAGGAACACTGGCTTTCCAAAGCGCTTTCAGCGAAGAAGTACAGTATGTGACATGGGCCTCCTTTGGTTCCCGGAACGTCAACTACATGAGCTGTGTGGCAACCGTGAAAAGGAGGCCGGACGAGAAAAGCGAAATCTGTCCCGTTGGCAACCCGGAGAGCTGGGTGCTCAGAGCTGCCTGAAAAAGGGTCCTGTTGCCCGTCTTGTACTCACCGTAGGAGTTCCCTGGGAGGCAAAGTGAGGAAGAGTGAGTTTTCTCGAAAGAACGAGGGGGTGTGTGCAGTTCCTCACTAGGAGCTCATCCCATAGCCTTCTTGGCTAGTGGTTCGGAAACCTGCCCCCATGCTGCCAAAGGAAGGTCCACGAGTGCCGTGAAAAGTGTTGGAGTGCAGCTCTTTCTGAGAAGCCTTAGTGAAGGTACTGCTTTAACACTGGTAGGCCTCTCAGGACTGCAGGGTCTCTCGCGCCTGGACCCAGGTCATGGAGAACACGGTGTACCCAAAGTGTCAACTGCGGCTTCTGAGTAACCTCCAGCCACATGGGTCGTTGGCCTCCACTCTGTGCATGCAGAGGGCAGGGCAACACACGGCTTGCTCCGGCGGAGAGCCAGACCTCCACCTCTGGAAACCAGTCTTGGTAACAGAGTGGGGGCCGGTGTCATGAGCAATGCATGTCACACTCCCGGCTTAGATATTAGCTGCCCTGAATCATATCCGGAGAGTAACATTGATTTTATGAACTCAAAGCTGACGGCCCTTCACCTCAAGCAGAAATGTGACTTTACAACCAGTCTGATATGATGGACCCCTCTCCCGAAGCACTGCTGGGCGATTGAAAGTTCCAAAGTCGACATCGCCTGACTGAAGCACTGTGGTGACTAGGCACGTCACCTCGCGCAGAACCTCTGCTTACAAAAGGGTCCTCACAGGAGCGCCTAGTGTGTCGCATGGCTCTCTCGTAGCTGGGCAGAAGGTGCTGCTCCACAGGCTGGGTTTGCACGTAGAAACTGGATCCTGAGGGCTAAAGCATTCTTTGCCCCTTTGGAAGCAGGAGGCTTGGGGCGAGAAAACTGAAGGAAAGTCATGGGGTGGCGCCCATGTTGGACACCCTGCAGGAATTGCCCGGGAGGAAGAGTGAGTTTTCTCGAAAGAAACAGTGCGCCTGCCGTTCCTTGCCAGGAGCTCATGCAGCAGACTGCTTCAGCTAAGGCGAATGTCGACTGAGCGGCATACTCAAAGTAAGGGGCAGTGTTTCCATCAGCAAAGTTGGTGGTCACAAGTAGACCCGAGGCTTTCACCACTGAAGTGCTGTAATGCTGGTGTGCCTTTCACATATCTGAGGACGCTCACGTCTGCACCATTTTCCGAGGAAAATCACTGTGTACCCGAAGTGTCATCTGTGCCTTCTGAGCAACCTCATGCCTCATGATGGTCTTTGGGCTCTACTGTTGGTATGCAGAAGGCCAGGCAGCAATGTGTTTCCTCCATCGGGGAGCCAGATAGCCACAGCATAGAAGAATCCTCAGGACGAGTTTTCTCCCTGGTCTTCTGGGCAATGCAAGGGGACCCCAGTTTGTAAACCTGAGCTGCACTGGAACAAACACCGCCATGGCAAGTGGTCTCAGAATTCATAGCTGACGTCTTCCCCTCGCATGCATCACGTCGACTTCAGATCCAGCTGGAGACATGTGCTCTCAGCCTTTGAAGACTGTCAGGCCTTTGCAAGATCCACGGTGATGTAGGTGAAACTAGATCATTCACTGGCTCACACCATTCACCTCAGGAGGACTCCTGCTTGCCAAAGTGTTTTCATGGAAGGGCACATGTGTGTGGCATGTCTCTTTCACCTGCTTGTGGACTTCAGGTACATGAGCTAGGTGTCAACCGTGAAAGTGGAGAGGGACGGGAACAGCACAATTTGCCCCAGTGACAAAGCAGAGAGATGTGTCCTCAGAGCTGCCTGAGAAACAGTCCTGTTGCCGGTCTTCTATTCACCCCAGGATTACCCTGAGAGGTAACCTGAGGCCGAGTGAATTTTCTTGGAAGAACCGGAGTGCGTGCCGTTCCTTGCTAGGTTCTCATCCCAAAGCCTTCTTGGCTAGTCATAAGGAAACTTGCCCGCGTGTTGCAAGGAAAGTCCGTGTTTTGGATGATCAGTGCTTCATGAAAAGCACTGTGGTCGCCAACTTTCTCAACCCTGCAGGAATACCCGGGGAGGAACGGAGACTTTGCCCAAAGAAACAGAGTGCTTGCAATGCCTTGCTAGGAGCACATCCAGCACAGGACTTTATCTATGGCGAATGTCAGCCGAGCGCCAGAGTCAAAGTAAGGTGCAGTGTTTCCACCAGCAGAGTCGCAGTCAGCAGTTTCAAAGAGGCCTTCCCCACTAAAGTGCTGTAAATGCGGGTGTGCCTTTCAAAGTCTGAGGATGCGAGCGTCTGCACCGTATTCCAAGGAAGGTCCCTGTGTACCACAAGTGGCATCTGTGCCTGCTGAGCACCATCCAGCCACATGGGTCTTTGGACTCTACTGTTTTGTATGCAGGAGGCTGGGCAACAACGTTTTTCCTCCATGGGAGAGCTAGATTTGGAGAGCTTAGAGGAAGCCTGAAGAACACGTTGATAACGGGGCTTCTGGGCAATGCAAGGGGGCCTCATTTTGTAACCCTGAGCTGCTTTTGGAAAACCACCGTGCTTACACGAGTTCTCGGAATTCTTGACCTCTTGCTCCCTGAAGCAGCACCTGGACTTTACCTCTAGAGGGAGAAATAGGCAGTCATCCTCTGAAGGTGGCTAGGCCTTTGTGAGATGTACCATGACCTAGGCGAAACAAAGGCGTTCACTGGCTCGCGCAATTTACTTCAGGAGGAACACTGGCTTTCCAAAGCGCTTTCAGCGAAGAAGTACAGTATGTGACATGGGCCTCCTTTGGTTCCCGGAACGTCAACTACATGAGCTGTGTGGCAACCGTGAAAAGGAGGCCGGACGAGAAAAGCGAAATCTGTCCCGTTGGCAACCCGGAGAGCTGGGTGCTCAGAGCTGCCTGA
Organism: Eubalaena glacialis; assembly: GCF_028564815.1. Classification (NCBI taxonomy): domain Eukaryota; kingdom Metazoa; phylum Chordata; class Mammalia; order Artiodactyla; family Balaenidae; genus Eubalaena; species Eubalaena glacialis. The sequence continues at coordinate 36,534,710 of NC_083718.1, forward strand.
AAAAGGGTCCTGTTGCCCGTCTTGTACTCACCGTAGGAGTTCCCTGGGAGGCAAAGTGAGGAAGAGTGAGTTTTCTCGAAAGAACGAGGGGGTGTGTGCAGTTCCTCACTAGGAGCTCATCCCATAGCCTTCTTGGCTAGTGGTTCGGAAACCTGCCCCCATGCTGCCAAAGGAAGGTCCACGAGTGCCGTGAAAAGTGTTGGAGTGCAGCTCTTTCTGAGAAGCCTTAGTGAAGGTACTGCTTTAACACTGGTAGGCCTCTCAGGACTGCAGGGTCTCTCGCGCCTGGACCCAGGTCATGGAGAACACGGTGTACCCAAAGTGTCAACTGCGGCTTCTGAGTAACCTCCAGCCACATGGGTCGTTGGCCTCCACTCTGTGCATGCAGAGGGCAGGGCAACACACGGCTTGCTCCGGCGGAGAGCCAGACCTCCACCTCTGGAAACCAGTCTTGGTAACAGAGTGGGGGCCGGTGTCATGAGCAATGCATGTCACACTCCCGGCTTAGATATTAGCTGCCCTGAATCATATCCGGAGAGTAACATTGATTTTATGAACTCAAAGCTGACGGCCCTTCACCTCAAGCAGAAATGTGACTTTACAACCAGTCTGATATGATGGACCCCTCTCCCGAAGCACTGCTGGGCGATTGAAAGTTCCAAAGTCGACATCGCCTGACTGAAGCACTGTGGTGACTAGGCACGTCACCTCGCGCAGAACCTCTGCTTACAAAAGGGTCCTCACAGGAGCGCCTAGTGTGTCGCATGGCTCTCTCGTAGCTGGGCAGAAGGTGCTGCTCCACAGGCTGGGTTTGCACGTAGAAACTGGATCCTGAGGGCTAAAGCATTCTTTGCCCCTTTGGAAGCAGGAGGCTTGGGGCGAGAAAACTGAAGGAAAGTCATGGGGTGGCGCCCATGTTGGACACCCTGCAGGAATTGCCCGGGAGGAAGAGTGAGTTTTCTCGAAAGAAACAGTGCGCCTGCCGTTCCTTGCCAGGAGCTCATGCAGCAGACTGCTTCAGCTAAGGCGAATGTCGACTGAGCGGCATACTCAAAGTAAGGGGCAGTGTTTCCATCAGCAAAGTTGGTGGTCACAAGTAGACCCGAGGCTTTCACCACTGAAGTGCTGTAATGCTGGTGTGCCTTTCACATATCTGAGGACGCTCACGTCTGCACCATTTTCCGAGGAAAATCACTGTGTACCCGAAGTGTCATCTGTGCCTTCTGAGCAACCTCATGCCTCATGATGGTCTTTGGGCTCTACTGTTGGTATGCAGAAGGCCAGGCAGCAATGTGTTTCCTCCATCGGGGAGCCAGATAGCCACAGCATAGAAGAATCCTCAGGACGAGTTTTCTCCCTGGTCTTCTGGGCAATGCAAGGGGACCCCAGTTTGTAAACCTGAGCTGCACTGGAACAAACACCGCCATGGCAAGTGGTCTCAGAATTCATTGCTGACGTCTTCCCCTCGCATGCATCACGTCGACTTCAGATCCAGCTGGAGACATGTGCTCTCAGCCTTTGAAGACTGTCAGGCCTTTGCAAGATCCACGGTGATGTAGGTGAAACTAGATCATTCACTGGCTCACACCATTCACCTCAGGAGGACTCCTGCTTGCCAAAGTGTTTTCATGGAAGGGCACATGTGTGTGGCATGTCTCTTTCACCTGCTTGTGGACTTCAGGTACATGAGCTAGGTGTCAACCGTGAAAGTGGAGAGGGACGGGAACAGCACAATTTGCCCCAGTGACAAAGCAGAGAGATGTGTCCTCAGAGCTGCCTGAGAAACAGTCCTGTTGCCGGTCTTCTATTCACCCCAGGATTACCCTGAGAGGTAACCTGAGGCCGAGTGAATTTTCTTGGAAGAACCGGAGTGCGTGCCGTTCCTTGCTTGGTTCTCATCCCAAAGCCTTCTTGGCTAGTCATAAGGAAACTTGCCCGCGTGTTGCAAGGAAAGTCCGTGTTTTGGATGATCAGTGCTTCATGAAAAGCACTGTGGTCGCCAACTTTCTCAACCCTGCAGGAATACCCGGGGAGGAACGGAGACTTTGCCCAAAGAAACAGAGTGCTTGCAATGCCTTGCTAGGAGCACATCCAGCACAGGACTTTATCTATGGCGAATGTCAGCCGAGCGCCAGAGTCAAAGTAAGGTGCAGTGTTTCCACCAGCAGAGTCGCAGTCAGCAGTTTCAAAGAGGCCTTCCCCACTAAAGTGCTGTAAATGCGGGTGTGCCTTTCAAAGTCTGAGGATGCGAGCGTCTGCACCGTATTCCAAGGAAGGTCCCTGTGTACCACAAGTGGCATCTGTGCCTGCTGAGCACCATCCAGCCACATGGGTCTTTGGACTCTACTGTTTTGTATGCAGGAGGCTGGGCAACAACGTTTTTCCTCCATGGGAGAGCTAGATTTGGAGAGCTTAGAGGAAGCCTGAAGAACACGTTGATAACGGGGCTTCTGGGCAATGCAAGGGGGCCTCATTTTGTAACCCTGAGCTGCTTTTGGAAAACCACCGTGCTTACACGAGTTCTCGGAATTCTTGACCTCTTGCTCCCTGAAGCAGCACCTGGACTTTACCTCTAGAGGGAGAAATAGGCAGTCATCCTCTGAAGGTGGCTAGGCCTTTGTGAGATGTACCATGACCTAGGCGAAACAAAGGCGTTCACTGGCTCGCGCAATTTACTTCAGGAGGAACACTGGCTTTCCAAAGCGCTTTCAGCGAAGAAGTACAGTATGTGACATGGGCCTCCTTTGGTTCCCGGAACGTCAACTACATGAGCTGTGTGGCAACCGTGAAAAGGAGGCCGGACGAGAAAAGCGAAATCTGTCCCGTTGGCAACCCGGAGAGCTGGGTGCTCAGAGCTGCCTGAAAAAGGGTCCTGTTGCCCGTCTTGTACTCACCGTAGGAGTTCCCTGGGAGGCAAAGTGAGGAAGAGTGAGTTTTCTCGCAAGAACGAGGGGGTGTGTGCAGTTCCTCACTAGGAGCTCATCCCATAGCCTTCTTGGCTAGTGGTTCGGAAACCTGCCCCCATGCTGCCAAAGGAAGGTCCACGAGTGCCGTGAAAAGTGTTGGAGTGCAGCTCTTTCTGAGAAGCCTTAGTGAAGGTACTGCTTTAACACTGGTAGGCCTCTCAGGACTGCAGGGTCTCTCGCGCCTGGACCCAGGTCATGGAGAACACGGTGTACCCAAAGTGTCAAGTGCGGCTTCTGAGTGAGCTCCAGCCACATGGGTCGTTGGCCTCCACTCTGTGCATGCAGAGGGCAGGGCAACACACGGCTTGCTCCGGCGGAGAGCCAGACCTCCACCTCTGGAAACCAGTCTTGGTAACAGAGTGGGGGCCGGTGTCATGAGCAATGCATGTCACACTCCCGGCTTAGATATTAGCTGCCCTGAATCATATCCGGAGAGTAACATTGATTTTATGAACTCAAAGCTGACGGCCCTTCACCTCAAGCAGAAATGTGACTTTACAACCAGTCTGATATGATGGACCCCTCTCCCGAAGCACTGCTGGGCGATTGAAAGTTCCAAAGTCGACATCGCCTGACTGAAGCACTGTGGTGACTAGGCACGTCACCTCGCGCAGAACCTCTGCTTACAAAAGGGTCCTCACAGGAGCGCCTAGTGTGTCGCATGGCTCTCTCGTAGCTGGGCAGAAGGTGCTGCTCCACAGGCTGGGTTTGCACGTAGAAACTGGATCCTGAGGGCTAAAGCATTCTTTGCCCCTTTGGAAGCAGGAGGCTTGGGGCGAGAAAACTGAAGGAAAGTCATGGGGTGGCGCCCATGTTGGACACCCTGCAGGAATTGCCCGGGAGGAAGAGTGAGTTTTCTCGAAAGAAACAGTGCGCCTGCCGTTCCTTGCCAGGAGCTCATGCAGCAGACTGCTTCAGCTAAGGCGAATGTCGACTGAGCGGCATACTCAAAGTAAGGGGCAGTGTTTCCATCAGCAAAGTTGGTGGTCACAAGTAGACCCGAGGCTTTCACCACTGAAGTGCTGTAATGCTGGTGTGCCTTTCACATATCTGAGGACGCTCACGTCTGCACCATTTTCCGAGGAAAATCACTGTGTACCCGAAGTGTCATCTGTGCCTTCTGAGCAACCTCATGCCTCATGATGGTCTTTGGGCTCTACTGTTGGTATGCAGAAGGCCAGGCAGCAATGTGTTTCCTCCATCGGGGAGCCAGATAGCCACAGCATAGAAGAATCCTCAGGACGAGTTTTCTCCCTGGTCTTCTGGGCAATGCAAGGGGACCCCAGTTTGTAAACCTGAGCTGCACTGGAACAAACACCGCCATGGCAAGTGGTCTCAGAATTCATAGCTGACGTCTTCCCCTCGCATGCATCACGTCGACTTCAGATCCAGCTGGAGACATGTGCTCTCAGCCTTTGAAGACTGTCAGGCCTTTGCAAGATCCACGGTGATGTAGGTGAAACTAGATCATTCACTGGCTCACACCATTCACCTCAGGAGGACTCCTGCTTGCCAAAGTGTTTTCATGGAAGGGCACATGTGTGTGGCATGTCTCTTTCACCTGCTTGTGGACTTCAGGTACATGAGCTAGGTGTCAACCGTGAAAGTGGAGAGGGACGGGAACAGCACAATTTGCCCCAGTGACAAAGCAGAGAGATGTGTCCTCAGAGCTGCCTGAGAAACAGTCCTGTTGCCGGTCTTCTATTCACCCCAGGATTACCCTGAGAGGTAACCTGAGGCCGAGTGAATTTTCTTGGAAGAACCGGAGTGCGTGCCGTTCCTTGCTTGGTTCTCATCCCAAAGCCTTCTTGGCTAGTCATAAGGAAACTTGCCCGCGTGTTGCAAGGAAAGTCCGTGTTTTGGATGATCAGTGCTTCATGAAAAGCACTGTGGTCGCCAACTTTCTCAACCCTGCAGGAATACCCGGGGAGGAACGGAGACTTTGCCCAAAGAAACAGAGTGCTTGCAATGCCTTGCTAGGAGCACATCCAGCACAGGACTTTATCTATGGCGAATGTCAGCCGAGCGCCAGAGTCAAAGTAAGGTGCAGTGTTTCCACCAGCAGAGTCGCAGTCAGCAGTTTCAAAGAGGCCTTCCCCACTAAAGTGCTGTAAATGCGGGTGTGCCTTTCAAAGTCTGAGGATGCGAGCGTCTGCACCGTATTCCAAGGAAGGTCCCTGTGTACCACAAGTGGCATCTGTGCCTGCTGAGCACCATCCAGCCACATGGGTCTTTGGACTCTACTGTTTTGTATGCAGGAGGCTGGGCAACAACGTTTTTCCTCCATGGGAGAGCTAGATTTGGAGAGCTTAGAGGAAGCCTGAAGAACACGTTGATAACGGGGCTTCTGGGCAATGCAAGGGGGCCTCATTTTGTAACCCTGAGCTGCTTTTGGAAAACCACCGTGCTTACACGAGTTCTCGGAATTCTTGACCTCTTGCTCCCTGAAGCAGCACCTGGACTTTACCTCTAGAGGGAGAAATAGGCAGTCATCCTCTGAAGGTGGCTAGGCCTTTGTGAGATGTACCATGACCTAGGCGAAACAAAGGCGTTCACTGGCTCGCGCAATTTACTTCAGGAGGAACACTGGCTTTCCAAAGCGCTTTCAGCGAAGAAGTACAGTGTGTGACATGGGCCTCCTTTGGTTCCCGGAACGTCAACTACATGAGCTGTGTGGCAACCGTGAAAAGGAGGCCGGACGAGAAAAGCGAAATCTGTCCCGTTGGCAACCCGGAGAGCTGGGTGCTCAGAGCTGCCTGAAAAAGGGTCCTGTTGCCCGTCTTGTACTCACCGTAGGAGTTCCCTGGGAGGCAAAGTGAGGAAGAGTGAGTTTTCTCGCAAGAACGAGGGGGTGTGTGCAGTTCCTCACTAGGAGCTCATCCCATAGCCTTCTTGGCTAGTGGTTCGGAAACCTGCCCCCATGCTGCCAAAGGAAGGTCCACGAGTGCCGTGAAAAGTGTTGGAGTGCAGCTCTTTCTGAGAAGCCTTAGTGAAGGTACTGCTTTAACACTGGTAGGCCTCTCAGGACTGCAGGGTCTCTCGCGCCTGGACCCAGGTCATGGAGAACACGGTGTACCCAAAGTGTCAAGTGCGGCTTCTGAGTGAGCTCCAGCCACATGGGTCGTTGGCCTCCACTCTGTGCATGCAGAGGGCAGGGCAACACACGGCTTGCTCCGGCGGAGAGCCAGACCTCCACCTCTGGAAACCAGTCTTGGTAACAGAGTGGGGGCCGGTGTCATGAGCAATGCATGTCACACTCCCGGCTTAGATATTAGCTGCCCTGAATCATATCCGGAGAGTAACATTGATTTTATGAACTCAAAGCTGACGGCCCTTCACCTCAAGCAGAAATGTGACTTTACAACCAGTCTGATATGATGGACCCCTCTCCCGAAGCACTGCTGGGCGATTGAAAGTTCCAAAGTCGACATCGCCTGACTGAAGCACTGTGGTGACTAGGCACGTCACCTCGCGCAGAACCTCTGCTTACAAAAGGGTCCTCACAGGAGCGCCTAGTGTGTCGCATGGCTCTCTCGTAGCTGGGCAGAAGGTGCTGCTCCACAGGCTGGGTTTGCACGTAGAAACTGGATCCTGAGGGCTAAAGCATTCTTTGCCCCTTTGGAAGCAGGAGGCTTGGGGCGAGAAAACTGAAGGAAAGTCATGGGGTGGCGCCCATGTTGGACACCCTGCAGGAATTGCCCGGGAGGAAGAGTGAGTTTTCTCGAAAGAAACAGTGCGCCTGCCGTTCCTTGCCAGGAGCTCATGCAGCAGACTGCTTCAGCTAAGGCGAATGTCGACTGAGCGGCATACTCAAAGTAAGGGGCAGTGTTTCCATCAGCAAAGTTGGTGGTCACAAGTAGACCCGAGGCTTTCACCACTGAAGTGCTGTAATGCTGGTGTGCCTTTCACATATCTGAGGACGCTCACGTCTGCACCATTTTCCGAGGAAAATCACTGTGTACCCGAAGTGTCATCTGTGCCTTCTGAGCAACCTCATGCCTCATGATGGTCTTTGGGCTCTACTGTTGGTATGCAGAAGGCCAGGCAGCAATGTGTTTCCTCCATCGGGGAGCCAGATAGCCACAGCATAGAAGAATCCTCAGGACGAGTTTTCTCCCTGGTCTTCTGGGCAATGCAAGGGGACCCCAGTTTGTAAACCTGAGCTGCACTGGAACAAACACCGCCATGGCAAGTGGTCTCAGAATTCATAGCTGACGTCTTCCCCTCGCATGCATCACGTCGACTTCAGATCCAGCTGGAGACATGTGCTCTCAGCCTTTGAAGACTGTCAGGCCTTTGCAAGATCCACGGTGATGTAGGTGAAACTAGATCATTCACTGGCTCACACCATTCACCTCAGGAGGACTCCTGCTTGCCAAAGTGTTTTCATGGAAGGGCACATGTGTGTGGCATGTCTCTTTCACCTGCTTGTGGACTTCAGGTACATGAGCTAGGTGTCAACCGTGAAAGTGGAGAGGGACGGGAACAGCACAATTTGCCCCAGTGACAAAGCAGAGAGATGTGTCCTCAGAGCTGCCTGAGAAACAGTCCTGTTGCCGGTCTTCTATTCACCCCAGGATTACCCTGAGAGGTAACCTGAGGCCGAGTGAATTTTCTTGGAAGAACCGGAGTGCGTGCCGTTCCTTGCTTGGTTCTCATCCCAAAGCCTTCTTGGCTAGTCATAAGGAAACTTGCCCGCGTGTTGCAAGGAAAGTCCGTGTTTTGGATGATCAGTGCTTCATGAAAAGCACTGTGGTCGCCAACTTTCTCAACCCTGCAGGAATACCCGGGGAGGAACGGAGACTTTGCCCAAAGAAACAGAGTGCTTGCAATGCCTTGCTAGGAGCACATCCAGCACAGGACTTTATCTATGGCGAATGTCAGCCGAGCGCCAGAGTCAAAGTAAGGTGCAGTGTTTCCACCAGCAGAGTCGCAGTCAGCAGTTTCAAAGAGGCCTTCCCCACTAAAGTGCTGTAAATGCGGGTGTGCCTTTCAAAGTCTGAGGATGCGAGCGTCTGCACCGTATTCCAAGGAAGGTCCCTGTGTACCACAAGTGGCATCTGTGCCTGCTGAGCACCATCCAGCCACATGGGTCTTTGGACTCTACTGTTTTGTATGCAGGAGGCTGGGCAACAACGTTTTTCCTCCATGGGAGAGCTAGATTTGGAGAGCTTAGAGGAAGCCTGAAGAACACGTTGATAACGGGGCTTCTGGGCAATGCAAGGGGGCCTCATTTTGTAACCCTGAGCTGCTTTTGGAAAACCACCGTGCTTACACGAGTTCTCGGAATTCTTGACCTCTTGCTCCCTGAAGCAGCACCTGGACTTTACCTCTAGAGGGAGAAATAGGCAGTCATCCTCTGAAGGTGGCTAGGCCTTTGTGAGATGTACCATGACCTAGGCGAAACAAAGGCGTTCACTGGCTCGCGCAATTTACTTCAGGAGGAACACTGGCTTTCCAAAGCGCTTTCAGCGAAGAAGTACAGTATGTGACATGGGCCTCCTTTGGTTCCCGGAACGTCAACTACATGAGCTGTGTGGCAACCGTGAAAAGGAGGCTGGACGAGAAAAGCGAAATCTGTCCCGTTGGCAACCCGGAGAGCTGGGTGCTCAGAGCTGCCTGAAAAAGGGTCCTGTTGCCCGTCTTGTACTCACCGTAGGAGTTCCCTGGGAGGCAAAGTGAGGAAGAGTGAGTTTTCTCGCAAGAACGAGGGGGTGTGTGCAGTTCCTCACTAGGAGCTCATCCCATAGCCTTCTTGGCTAGTGGTTCGGAAACCTGCCCCCATGCTGCCAAAGGAAGGTCCACGAGTGCCGTGAAAAGTGTTGGAGTGCAGCTCTTTCTGAGAAGCCTTAGTGAAGGTACTGCTTTAACACTGGTAGGCCTCTCAGGACTGCAGGGTCTCTCGCGCCTGGACCCAGGTCATGGAGAACACGGTGTACCCAAAGTGTCAAGTGCGGCTTCTGAGTGAGCTCCAGCCACATGGGTCGTTGGCCTCCACTCTGTGCATGCAGAGGGCAGGGCAACACACGGCTTGCTCCGGCGGAGAGCCAGACCTCCACCTCTGGAAACCAGTCTTGGTAACAGAGTGGGGGACGGTGTCATGAGCAATGCATGTCACACTCCCGGCTTAGATATTAGCTGCCCTGAATCATATCCGGAGAGTAACATTGATTTTATGAACTCAAAGCTGACGGCCCTTCACCTCAAGCAGAAATGTGACTTTACAACCAGTCTGATATGATGGACCCCTCTCCCGAAGCACTGCTGGGCGATTGAAAGTTCCAAAGTCGACATCGCCTGACTGAAGCACTGTGGTGACTAGGCACGTCACCTCGCGCAGAACCTCTGCTTACAAAAGGGTCCTCACAGGAGCGCCTAGTGTGTCGCATGGCTCTCTCGTAGCTGGGCAGAAGGTGCTGCTCCACAGGCTGGGTTTGCACGTAGAAACTGGATCCTGAGGGCTAAAGCATTCTTTGCCCCTTTGGAAGCAGGAGGCTTGGGGCGAGAAAACTGAAGGAAAGTCATGGGGTGGCGCCCATGTTGGACACCCTGCAGGAATTGCCCGGGAGGAAGAGTGAGTTTTCTCGAAAGAAACAGTGCGCCTGCCGTTCCTTGCCAGGAGCTCATGCAGCAGACTGCTTCAGCTAAGGCGAATGTCGACTGAGCGGCATACTCAAAGTAAGGGGCAGCGTTTCCATCAGCAAAGTTGGTGGTCACAAGTAGACCCGAGGCTTTCACCACTGAAGTGCTGTAATGCTGGTGTGCCTTTCACATATCTGAGGACGCTCACGTCTGCACCATTTTCCGAGGAAAATCACTGTGTACCCGAAGTGTCATCTGTGCCTTCTGAGCAACCTCATGCCTCATGATGGTCTTTGGGCTCTACTGTTGGTATGCAGAAGGCCAGGCAGCAATGTGTTTCCTCCATCGGGGAGCCAGATAGCCACAGCATAGAAGAATCCTCAGGACGAGTTTTCTCCCTGGTCTTCTGGGCAATGCAAGGGGACCCCAGTTTGTAAACCTGAGCTGCACTGGAACAAACACCGCCATGGCAAGTGGTCTCAGAATTCATAGCTGACGTCTTCCCCTCGCATGCATCACGTCGACTTCAGATCCAGCTGGAGACATGTGCTCTCAGCCTTTGAAGACTGTCAGGCCTTTGCAAGATCCACGGTGATGTAGGTGAAACTAGATCATTCACTGGCTCACACCATTCACCTCAGGAGGACTCCTGCTTGCCAAAGTGTTTTCATGGAAGGGCACATGTGTGTGGCATGTCTCTTTCACCTGCTTGTGGACTTCAGGTACATGAGCTAGGTGTCAACCGTGAAAGTGGAGAGGGACGGGAACAGCACAATTTGCCCCAGTGACAAAGCAGAGAGATGTGTCCTCAGAGCTGCCTGAGAAACAGTCCTGTTGCCGGTCTTCTATTCACCCCAGGATTACCCTGAGAGGTAACCTGAGGCCGAGTGAATTTTCTTGGAAGAACCGGAGTGCGTGCCGTTCCTTGCTAGGTTCTCATCCCAAAGCCTTCTTGGCTAGTCATAAGGAAACTTGCCCGCGTGTTGCAAGGAAAGTCCGTGTTTTGGATGATCAGTGCTTCATGAAAAGCACTGTGGTCGCCAACTTTCTCAACCCTGCAGGAATACCCGGGGAGGAACGGAGACTTTGCCCAAAGAAACAGAGTGCTTGCAATGCCTTGCTAGGAGCACATCCAGCACAGGACTTTATCTATGGCGAATGTCAGCCGAGCGCCAGAGTCAAAGTAAGGTGCAGTGTTTCCACCAGCAGAGTCGCAGTCAGCAGTTTCAAAGAGGCCTTCCCCACTAAAGTGCTGTAAATGCGGGTGTGCCTTTCAAAGTCTGAGGATGCGAGCGTCTGCACCGTATTCCAAGGAAGGTCCCTGTGTACCACAAGTGGCATCTGTGCCTGCTGAGCACCATCCAGCCACATGGGTCTTTGGACTCTACTGTTTTGTATGCAGGAGGCTGGGCAACAACGTTTTTCCTCCATGGGAGAGCTAGATTTGGAGAGCTTAGAGGAAGCCTGAAGAACACGTTGATAACGGGGCTTCTGGGCAATGCAAGGGGGCCTCATTTTGTAACCCTGAGCTGCTTTTGGAAAACCACCGTGCTTACACGAGTTCTCGGAATTCTTGACCTCTTGCTCCCTGAAGCAGCACCTGGACTTTACCTCTAGAGGGAGAAATAGGCAGTCATCCTCTGAAGGTGGCTAGGCCTTTGTGAGATGTACCATGACCTAGGCGAAACAAAGGCGTTCACTGGCTCGCGCAATTTACTTCAGGAGGAACACTGGCTTTCCAAAGCGCTTTCAGCGAAGAAGTACAGTATGTGACATGGGCCTCCTTTGGTTCCCGGAACGTCAACTACATGAGCTGTGTGGCAACCGTGAAAAGGAGGCTGGACGAGAAAAGCGAAATCTGTCCCGTTGGCAACCCGGAGAGCTGGGTGCTCAGAGCTGCCTGAAAAAGGGTCCTGTTGCCCGTCTTGTACTCACCGTAGGAGTTCCCTGGGAGGCAAAGTGAGGAAGAGTGAGTTTTCTCGCAAGAACGAGGGGGTGTGTGCAGTTCCTCACTAGGAGCTCATCCCATAGCCTTCTTGGCTAGTGGTTCGGAAACCTGCCCCCATGCTGCCAAAGGAAGGTCCACGAGTGCCGTGAAAAGTGTTGGAGTGCAGCTCTTTCTGAGAAGCCTTAGTGAAGGTACTGCTTTAACACTGGTAGGCCTCTCAGGACTGCAGGGTCTCTCGCGCCTGGACCCAGGTCATGGAGAACACGGTGTACCCAAAGTGTCAAGTGCGGCTTCTGAGTGAGCTCCAGCCACATGGGTCGTTGGCCTCCACTCTGTGCATGCAGAGGGCAGGGCAACACACGGCTTGCTCCGGCGGAGAGCCAGACCTCCACCTCTGGAAACCAGTCTTGGTAACAGAGTGGGGGCCGGTGTCATGAGCAATGCATGTCACACTCCCGGCTTAGATATTAGCTGCCCTGAATCATATCCGGAGAGTAACATTGATTTTATGAACTCAAAGCTGACGGCCCTTCACCTCAAGCAGAAATGTGACTTTACAACCAGTCTGATATGATGGACCCCTCTCCCGAAGCACTGCTGGGCGATTGAAAGTTCCAAAGTCGACATCGCCTGACTGAAGCACTGTGGTGACTAGGCACGTCACCTCGCGCAGAACCTCTGCTTACAAAAGGGTCCTCACAGGAGCGCCTAGTGTGTCGCATGGCTCTCTCGTAGCTGGGCAGAAGGTGCTGCTCCACAGGCTGGGTTTGCACGTAGAAACTGGATCCTGAGGGCTAAAGCATTCTTTGCCCCTTTGGAAGCAGGAGGCTTGGGGCGAGAAAACTGAAGGAAAGTCATGGGGTGGCGCCCATGTTGGACACCCTGCAGGAATTGCCCGGGAGGAAGAGTGAGTTTTCTCGAAAGAAACAGTGCGCCTGCCGTTCCTTGCCAGGAGCTCATGCAGCAGACTGCTTCAGCTAAGGCGAATGTCGACTGAGCGGCATACTCAAAGTAAGGGGCAGCGTTTCCATCAGCAAAGTTGGTGGTCACAAGTAGACCCGAGGCTTTCACCACTGAAGTGCTGTAATGCTGGTGTGCCTTTCGCATATCTGAGGACGCTCACGTCTGCACCATTTTCCGAGGAAAATCACTGCGTACCCAAAGTGTCATCTGTGCCTTCTGAGCAACCTCATGCCTCATGATGGTCTTTGGGCTCTACTGTTGGTATGCAGAAGGCCAGGCAGCAATGTGTTTCCTCCATCGGGGAGCCAGATAGCCACAGCATGGAAGAATCCTCAGGACGAGTTTTCTCCCTGGTCTTCTGGGCAATGCAAGGGGACCCCAGTTTGTAAACCTGAGCTGCACTGGAACAAACACCGCCATGGCAAGTGTTCTCAGAATTCATAGCTGACGTCTTCCCCTCGCATGCATCACGTCGACTTCAGATCCAGCTGGAGACATGTGCTCTCAGCCTTTGAAGACTGTCAGGCCTTTGCAAGATCCACGGTGATGTAGGTGAAACTAGATCATTCACTGGCTCACACCATTCACCTCAGGAGGACTCCTGCTTGCCAAAGTGTTTTCATGGAAGGGCACATGTGTGTGGCATGTCTCTTTCACCTGCTTGTGGACTTCAGGTACATGAGCTAGGTGTCAACCGTGAAAGTGGAGAGGGACGGGAACAGCACAATTTGCCCCAGTGACAAAGCAGAGAGATGTGTCCTCAGAGCTGCCTGAGAAACAGTCCTGTTGCCGGTCTTCTATTCACCCCAGGATTACCCTGAGAGGTAACCTGAGGCCGAGTGAATTTTCTTGGAAGAACCGGAGTGCGTGCCGTTCCTTGCTAGGTTCTCATCCCAAAGCCTTCTTGGCTAGTCATAAGGAAACTTGCCCGCGTGTTGCAAGGAAAGTCCGTGTTTTGGATGATCAGTGCTTCATGAAAAGCACTGTGGTCGCCAACTTTCTCAACCCTGCAGGAATACCCGGGGAGGAACGGAGACTTTGCCCAAAGAAACAGAGTGCTTGCAATGCCTTGCTAGGAGCACATCCAGCACAGGACTTTATCTATGGCGAATGTCAGCCGAGCGCCAGAGTCAAAGTAAGGTGCAGTGTTTCCACCAGCAGAGTCGCAGTCAGCAGTTTCAAAGAGGCCTTCCCCACTAAAGTGCTGTAAATGCGGGTGTGCCTTTCAAAGTCTGAGGATGCGAGCGTCTGCACCGTATTCCAAGGAAGGTCCCTGTGTACCACAAGTGGCATCTGTGCCTGCTGAGCACCATCCAGCCACATGGGTCTTTGGACTCTACTGTTTTGTATGCAGGAGGCTGGGCAACAACGTTTTTCCTCCATGGGAGAGCTAGATTTGGAGAGCTTAGAGGAAGCCTGAAGAACACGTTGATAACGGGGCTTCTGGGCAATGCAAGGGGGCCTCATTTTGTAACCCTGAGCTGCTTTTGGAAAACCACCGTGCTTACACGAGTTCTCGGAATTCTTGACCTCTTGCTCCCTGAAGCAGCACCTGGACTTTACCTCTAGAGGGAGAAATAGGCAGTCATCCTCTGAAGGTGGCTAGGCCTTTGTGAGATGTACCATGACCTAGGCGAAACAAAGGCGTTCACTGGCTCGCGCAATTTACTTCAGGAGGAACACTGGCTTTCCAAAGCGCTTTCAGCGAAGAAGTACAGTATGTGACATGGGCCTCCTTTGGTTCCCGGAACGTCAACTACATGAGCTGTGTGGCAACCGTGAAAAGGAGGCTGGACGAGAAAAGCGAAATCTGTCCCGTTGGCAACCCGGAGAGCTGGGTGCTCAGAGCTGCCTGAAAAAGGGTCCTGTTGCCCGTCTTGTACTCACCGTAGGAGTTCCCTGGGAGGCAAAGTGAGGAAGAGTGAGTTTTCTCGCAAGAACGAGGGGGTGTGTGCAGTTCCTCACTAGGAGCTCATCCCATAGCCTTCTTGGCTAGTGGTTCGGAAACCTGCCCCCATGCTGCCAAAGGAAGGTCCACGAGTGCCGTGAAAAGTGTTGGAGTGCAGCTCTTTCTGAGAAGCCTTAGTGAAGGTACTGCTTTAACACTGGTAGGCCTCTCAGGACTGCAGGGTCTCTCGCGCCTGGACCCAGGTCATGGAGAACACGGTGTACCCAAAGTGTCAAGTGCGGCTTCTGAGTGAGCTCCAGCCACATGGGTCGTTGGCCTCCACTCTGTGCATGCAGAGGGCAGGGCAACACACGGCTTGCTCCGGCGGAGAGCCAGACCTCCACCTCTGGAAACCAGTCTTGGTAACAGAGTGGGGGACGGTGTCATGAGCAATGCATGTCACACTCCCGGCTTAGATATTAGCTGCCCTGAATCATATCCGGAGAGTAACATTGATTTTATGAACTCAAAGCTGACGGCCCTTCACCTCAAGCAGAAATGTGACTTTACAACCAGTCTGATATGATGGACCCCTCTCCCGAAGCACTGCTGGGCGATTGAAAGTTCCAAAGTCGACATCGCCTGACTGAAGCACTGTGGTGACTAGGCACGTCACCTCGCGCAGAACCTCTGCTTACAAAAGGGTCCTCACAGGAGCGCCTAGTGTGTCGCATGGCTCTCTCGTAGCTGGGCAGAAGGTGCTGCTCCACAGGCTGGCTTTGCACGTAGAAACTGGATCCTGAGGGCTAAAGCATTCTTTGCCCCTTTGGAAGCAGGAGGCTTGGGGCGAGAAAACTGAAGGAAAGTCATGGGGTGGCGCCCATGTTGGACACCCTGCAGGAATTGCCCGGGAGGAAGAGTGAGTTTTCTCGAAAGAAACAGTGCGCCTGCCGTTCCTTGCCAGGAGCTCATGCAGCAGACTGCTTCAGCTAAGGCGAATGTCGACTGAGCGGCATACTCAAAGTAAGGGGCAGCGTTTCCATCAGCAAAGTTGGTGGTCACAAGTAGACCCGAGGCTTTCACCACTGAAGTGCTGTAATGCTGGTGTGCCTTTCACATATCTGAGGACGCTCACGTCTGCACCATTTTCCGAGGAAAATCACTGTGTACCCGAAGTGTCATCTGTGCCTTCTGAGCAACCTCATGCCTCATGATGGTCTTTGGGCTCTACTGTTGGTATGCAGAAGGCCAGGCAGCAATGTGTTTCCTCCATCGGGGAGCCAGATAGCCACAGCATGGAAGAATCCTCAGGACGAGTTTTCTCCCTGGTCTTCTGGGCAATGCAAGGGGACCCCAGTTTGTAAACCTGAGCTGCACTGGAACAAACACCGCCATGGCAAGTGGTCTCAGAATTCATAGCTGACGTCTTCCCCTCGCATGCATCACGTCGACTTCAGATCCAGCTGGAGACATGTGCTCTCAGCCTTTGAAGACTGTCAGGCCTTTGCAAGATCCACGGTGATGTAGGTGAAACTAGATCATTCACTGGCTCACACCATTCACCTCAGGAGGACTCCTGCTTGCCAAAGTGTTTTCATGGAAGGGCACATGTGTGTGGCATGTCTCTTTCACCTGCTTGTGGACTTCAGGTACATGAGCTAGGTGTCAACCGTGAAAGTGGAGAGGGACGGGAACAGCACAATTTGCCCCAGTGACAAAGCAGAGAGATGTGTCCTCAGAGCTGCCTGAGAAACAGTCCTGTTGCCGGTCTTCTATTCACCCCAGGATTACCCTGAGAGGTAACCTGAGGCCGAGTGAATTTTCTTGGAAGAACCGGAGTGCGTGCCGTTCCTTGCTAGGTTCTCATCCCAAAGCCTTCTTGGCTAGTCATAAGGAAACTTGCCCGCGTGTTGCAAGGAAAGTCCGTGTTTTGGATGATCAGTGCTTCATGAAAAGCACTGTGGTCGCCAACTTTCTCAACCCTGCAGGAATACCCGGGGAGGAACGGAGACTTTGCCCAAAGAAACAGAGTGCTTGCAATGCCTTGCTAGGAGCACATCCAGCACAGGACTTTATCTATGGCGAATGTCAGCCGAGCGCCAGAGTCAAAGTAAGGTGCAGTGTTTCCACCAGCAGAGTCGCAGTCAGCAGTTTCAAAGAGGCCTTCCCCACTAAAGTGCTGTAAATGCGGGTGTGCCTTTCAAAGTCTGAGGATGCGAGCGTCTGCACCGTATTCCAAGGAAGGTCCCTGTGTACCACAAGTGGCATCTGTGCCTGCTGAGCACCATCCAGCCACATGGGTCTTTGGACTCTACTGTTTTGTATGCAGGAGGCTGGGCAACAACGTTTTTCCTCCATGGGAGAGCTAGATTTGGAGAGCTTAGAGGAAGCCTGAAGAACACGTTGATAACGGGGCTTCTGGGCAATGCAAGGGGGCCTCATTTTGTAACCCTGAGCTGCTTTTGGAAAACCACCGTGCTTACACGAGTTCTCGGAATTCTTGACCTCTTGCTCCCTGAAGCAGCACCTGGACTTTACCTCTAGAGGGAGAAATAGGCAGTCATCCTCTGAAGGTGGCTAGGCCTTTGTGAGATGTACCATGACCTAGGCGAAACAAAGGCGTTCACTGGCTCGCGCAATTTACTTCAGGAGGAACACTGGCTTTCCAAAGCGCTTTCAGCGAAGAAGTACAGTATGTGACATGGGCCTCCTTTGGTTCCCGGAACGTCAACTACATGAGCTGTGTGGCAACCGTGAAAAGGAGGCTGGACGAGAAAAGCGAAATCTGTCCCGTTGGCAACCCGGAGAGCTGGGTGCTCAGAGCTGCCTGAAAAAGGGTCCTGTTGCCCGTCTTGTACTCACCGTAGGAGTTCCCTGGGAGGCAAAGTGAGGAAGAGTGAGTTTTCTCGCAAGAACGAGGGGGTGTGTGCAGTTCCTCACTAGGAGCTCATCCCATAGCCTTCTTGGCTAGTGGTTCGGAAACCTGCCCCCATGCTGCCAAAGGAAGGTCCACGAGTGCCGTGAAAAGTGTTGGAGTGCAGCTCTTTCTGAGAAGCCTTAGTGAAGGTACTGCTTTAACACTGGTAGGCCTCTCAGGACTGCAGGGTCTCTCGCGCCTGGACCCAGGTCATGGAGAACACGGTGTACCCAAAGTGTCAAGTGCGGCTTCTGAGTGAGCTCCAGCCACATGGGTCGTTGGCCTCCACTCTGTGCATGCAGAGGGCAGGGCAACACACGGCTTGCTCCGGCGGAGAGCCAGACCTCCACCTCTGGAAACCAGTCTTGGTAACAGAGTGGGGGCCGGTGTCATGAGCAATGCATGTCACACTCCCGGCTTAGATATTAGCTGCCCTGAATCATATCCGGAGAGTAACATTGATTTTATGAACTCAAAGCTGACGGCCCTTCACCTCAAGCAGAAATGTGACTTTACAACCAGTCTGATATGATGGACCCCTCTCCCGAAGCACTGCTGGGCGATTGAAAGTTCCAAAGTCGACATCGCCTGACTGAAGCACTGTGGTGACTAGGCACGTCACCTCGCGCAGAACCTCTGCTTACAAAAGGGTCCTCACAGGAGCGCCTAGTGTGTCGCATGGCTCTCTCGTAGCTGGGCAGAAGGTGCTGCTCCACAGGCTGGGTTTGCACGTAGAAACTGGATCCTGAGGGCTAAAGCATTCTTTGCCCCTTTGGAAGCAGGAGGCTTGGGGCGAGAAAACTGAAGGAAAGTCATGGGGTGGCGCCCATGTTGGACACCCTGCAGGAATTGCCCGGGAGGAAGAGTGAGTTTTCTCGAAAGAAACAGTGCGCCTGCCGTTCCTTGCCAGGAGCTCATGCAGCAGACTGCTTCAGCTAAGGCGAATGTCGACTGAGCGGCATACTCAAAGTAAGGGGCAGCGTTTCCATCAGCAAAGTTGGTGGTCACAAGTAGACCCGAGGCTTTCACCACTGAAGTGCTGTAATGCTGGTGTGCCTTTCGCATATCTGAGGACGCTCACGTCTGCACCATTTTCCGAGGAAAATCACTGCGTACCCAAAGTGTCATCTGTGCCTTCTGAGCAACCTCATGCCTCATGATGGTCTTTGGGCTCTACTGTTGGTATGCAGAAGGCCAGGCAGCAATGTGTTTCCTCCATTGGGGAGCCAGATAGCCACAGCATGGAAGAATCCTCAGGACGAGTTTTCTCCCTGGTCTTCTGGGCAATGCAAGGGGACCCCAGTTTGTAAACCTGAGCTGCACTGGAACAAACACCGCCATGGCAAGTGTTCTCAGAATTCATAGCTGACGTCTTCCCCTCGCATGCATCACGTCGACTTCAGATCCAGCTGGAGACATGTGCTCTCAGCCTTTGAAGACTGTCAGGCCTTTGCAAGATCCACGGTGATGTAGGTGAAACTAGATCATTCACTGGCTCACACCATTCACCTCAGGAGGACTCCTGCTTGCCAAAGTGTTTTCATGGAAGGGCACATGTGTGTGGCATGTCTCTTTCACCTGCTTGTGGACTTCAGGTACATGAGCTAGGTGTCAACCGTGAAAGTGGAGAGGGACGGGAACAGCACAATTTGCCCCAGTGACAAAGCAGAGAGATGTGTCCTCAGAGCTGCCTGAGAAACAGTCCTGTTGCCGGTCTTCTATTCACCCCAGGATTACCCTGAGAGGTAACCTGAGGCCGAGTGAATTTTCTTGGAAGAACCGGAGTGCGTGCCGTTCCTTGCTAGGTTCTCATCCCAAAGCCTTCTTGGCTAGTCATAAGGAAACTTGCCCGCGTGTTGCAAGGAAAGTCCGTGTTTTGGATGATCAGTGCTTCATGAAAAGCACTGTGGTCGCCAACTTTCTCAACCCTGCAGGAATACCCGGGGAGGAACGGAGACTTTGCCCAAAGAAACAGAGTGCTTGCAATGCCTTGCTAGGAGCACATCCAGCACAGGACTTTATCTATGGCGAATGTCAGCCGAGCGCCAGAGTCAAAGTAAGGTGCAGTGTTTCCACCAGCAGAGTCGCAGTCAGCAGTTTCAAAGAGGCCTTCCCCACTAAAGTGCTGTAAATGCGGGTGTGCCTTTCAAAGTCTGAGGATGCGAGCGTCTGCACCGTATTCCAAGGAAGGTCCCTGTGTACCACAAGTGGCATCTGTGCCTGCTGAGCACCATCCAGCCACATGGGTCTTTGGACTCTACTGTTTTGTATGCAGGAGGCTGGGCAACAACGTTTTTCCTCCATGGGAGAGCTAGATTTGGAGAGCTTAGAGGAAGCCTGAAGAACACGTTGATAACGGGGCTTCTGGGCAATGCAAGGGGGCCTCATTTTGTAACCCTGAGCTGCTTTTGGAAAACCACCGTGCTTACACGAGTTCTCGGAATTCTTGACCTCTTGCTCCCTGAAGCAGCACCTGGACTTTACCTCTAGAGGGAGAAATAGGCAGTCATCCTCTGAAGGTGGCTAGGCCTTTGTGAGATGTACCATGACCTAGGCGAAACAAAGGCGTTCACTGGCTCGCGCAATTTACTTCAGGAGGAACACTGGCTTTCCAAAGCGCTTTCAGCGAAGAAGTACAGTATGTGACATGGGCCTCCTTTGGTTCCCGGAACGTCAACTACATGAGCTGTGTGGCAACCGTGAAAAGGAGGCTGGACGAGAAAAGCGAAATCTGTCCCGTTGGCAACCCGGAGAGCTGGGTGCTCAGAGCTGCCTGAAAAAGGGTCCTGTTGCCCGTCTTGTACTCACCGTAGGAGTTCCCTGGGAGGCAAAGTGAGGAAGAGTGAGTTTTCTCGCAAGAACGAGGGGGTGTGTGCAGTTCCTCACTAGGAGCTCATCCCATAGCCTTCTTGGCTAGTGGTTCGGAAACCTGCCCCCATGCTGCCAAAGGAAGGTCCACGAGTGCCGTGAAAAGTGTTGGAGTGCAGCTCTTTCTGAGAAGCCTTAGTGAAGGTACTGCTTTAACACTGGTAGGCCTCTCAGGACTGCAGGGTCTCTCGCGCCTGGACCCAGGTCATGGAGAACACGGTGTACCCAAAGTGTCAAGTGCGGCTTCTGAGTGAGCTCCAGCCACATGGGTCGTTGGCCTCCACTCTGTGCATGCAGAGGGCAGGGCAACACACGGCTTGCTCCGGCGGAGAGCCAGACCTCCACCTCTGGAAACCAGTCTTGGTAACAGAGTGGGGGACGGTGTCATGAGCAATGCATGTCACACTCCCGGCTTAGATATTAGCTGCCCTGAATCATATCCGGAGAGTAACATTGATTTTATGAACTCAAAGCTGACGGCCCTTCACCTCAAGCAGAAATGTGACTTTACAACCAGTCTGATATGATGGACCCCTCTCCCGAAGCACTGCTGGGCGATTGAAAGTTCCAAAGTCGACATCGCCTGACTGAAGCACTGTGGTGACTAGGCACGTCACCTCGCGCAGAACCTCTGCTTACAAAAGGGTCCTCACAGGAGCGCCTAGTGTGTCGCATGGCTCTCTCGTAGCTGGGCAGAAGGTGCTGCTCCACAGGCTGGCTTTGCACGTAGAAACTGGATCCTGAGGGCTAAAGCATTCTTTGCCCCTTTGGAAGCAGGAGGCTTGGGGCGAGAAAACTGAAGGAAAGTCATGGGGTGGCGCCCATGTTGGACACCCTGCAGGAATTGCCCGGGAGGAAGAGTGAGTTTTCTCGAAAGAAACAGTGCGCCTGCCGTTCCTTGCCAGGAGCTCATGCAGCAGACTGCTTCAGCTAAGGCGAATGTCGACTGAGCGGCATACTCAAAGTAAGGGGCAGCGTTTCCATCAGCAAAGTTGGTGGTCACAAGTAGACCCGAGGCTTTCACCACTGAAGTGCTGTAATGCTGGTGTGCCTTTCGCATATCTGAGGACGCTCACGTCTGCACCATTTTCCGAGGAAAATCACTGCGTACCCAAAGTGTCATCTGTGCCTTCTGAGCAACCTCATGCCTCATGATGGTCTTTGGGCTCTACTGTTGGTATGCAGAAGGCCAGGCAGCAATGTGTTTCCTCCATCGGGGAGCCAGATAGCCACAGCATGGAAGAATCCTCAGGACGAGTTTTCTCCCTGGTCTTCTGGGCAATGCAAGGGGACCCCAGTTTGTAAACCTGAGCTGCACTGGAACAAACACCGCCATGGCAAGTGTTCTCAGAATTCATAGCTGACGTCTTCCCCTCGCATGCATCACGTCGACTTCAGATCCAGCTGGAGACATGTGCTCTCAGCCTTTGAAGACTGTCAGGCCTTTGCAAGATCCACGGTGATGTAGGTGAAACTAGATCATTCACTGGCTCACACCATTCACCTCAGGAGGACTCCTGCTTGCCAAAGTGTTTTCATGGAAGGGCACATGTGTGTGGCATGTCTCTTTCACCTGCTTGTGGACTTCAGGTACATGAGCTAGGTGTCAACCGTGAAAGTGGAGAGGGACGGGAACAGCACAATTTGCCCCAGTGACAAAGCAGAGAGATGTGTCCTCAGAGCTGCCTGAGAAACAGTCCTGTTGCCGGTCTTCTATTCACCCCAGGATTACCCTGAGAGGTAACCTGAGGCCGAGTGAATTTTCTTGGAAGAACCGGAGTGCGTGCCGTTCCTTGCTAGGTTCTCATCCCAAAGCCTTCTTGGCTAGTCATAAGGAAACTTGCCCGCGTGTTGCAAGGAAAGTCCGTGTTTTGGATGATCAGTGCTTCATGAAAAGCACTGTGGTCGCCAACTTTCTCAACCCTGCAGGAATACCCGGGGAGGAACGGAGACTTTGCCCAAAGAAACAGAGTGCTTGCAATGCCTTGCTAGGAGCACATCCAGCACAGGACTTTATCTATGGCGAATGTCAGCCGAGCGCCAGAGTCAAAGTAAGGTGCAGTGTTTCCACCAGCAGAGTCGCAGTCAGCAGTTTCAAAGAGGCCTTCCCCACTAAAGTGCTGTAAATGCGGGTGTGCCTTTCAAAGTCTGAGGATGCGAGCGTCTGCACCGTATTCCAAGGAAGGTCCCTGTGTACCAAAAGTGGCATCTGTGCCTGCTGAGCACCATCCAGCCACATGGGTCTTTGGACTCTACTGTTTTGTATGCAGGAGGCTGGGCAACAACGTTTTTCCTCCATGGGAGAGCTAGATTTGGAGAGCTTAGAGGAAGCCTGAAGAACACGTTGATAACGGGGCTTCTGGGCAATGCAAGGGGGCCTCATTTTGTAACCCTGAGCTGCTTTTGGAAAACCACCGTGCTTACACGAGTTCTCGGAATTCTTGACCTCTTGCTCCCTGAAGCAGCACCTGGACTTTACCTCTAGAGGGAGAAATAGGCAGTCATCCTCTGAAGGTGGCTAGGCCTTTGTGAGATGTACCATGACCTAGGCGAAACAAAGGCGTTCACTGGCTCGCGCAATTTACTTCAGGAGGAACACTGGCTTTCCAAAGCGCTTTCAGCGAAGAAGTACAGTATGTGACATGGGCCTCCTTTGGTTCCCGGAACGTCAACTACATGAGCTGTGTGGCAACCGTGAAAAGGAGGCTGGACGAGAAAAGCGAAATCTGTCCCGTTGGCAACCCGGAGAGCTGGGTGCTCAGAGCTGCCTGAAAAAGGGTCCTGTTGCCCGTCTTGTACTCACCGTAGGAGTTCCCTGGGAGGCAAAGTGAGGAAGAGTGAGTTTTCTCGCAAGAACGAGGGGGTGTGTGCAGTTCCTCACTAGGAGCTCATCCCATAGCCTTCTTGGCTAGTGGTTCGGAAACCTGCCCCCATGCTGCCAAAGGAAGGTCCACGAGTGCCGTGAAAAGTGTTGGAGTGCAGCTCTTTCTGAGAAGCCTTAGTGAAGGTACTGCTTTAACACTGGTAGGCCTCTCAGGACTGCAGGGTCTCTCGCGCCTGGACCCAGGTCATGGAGAACACGGTGTACCCAAAGTGTCAAGTGCGGCTTCTGAGTGAGCTCCAGCCACATGGGTCGTTGGCCTCCACTCTGTGCATGCAGAGGGCAGGGCAACACACGGCTTGCTCCGGCGGAGAGCCAGACCTCCACCTCTGGAAACCAGTCTTGGTAACAGAGTGGGGGACGGTGTCATGAGCAATGCATGTCACACTCCCGGCTTAGATATTAGCTGCCCTGAATCATATCCGGAGAGTAACATTGATTTTATGAACTCAAAGCTGACGGCCCTTCACCTCAAGCAGAAATGTGACTTTACAACCAGTCTGATATGATGGACCCCTCTCCCGAAGCACTGCTGGGCGATTGAAAGTTCCAAAGTCGACATCGCCTGACTGAAGCACTGTGGTGACTAGGCACGTCACCTCGCGCAGAACCTCTGCTTACAAAAGGGTCCTCACAGGAGCGCCTAGTGTGTCGCATGGCTCTCTCGTAGCTGGGCAGAAGGTGCTGCTCCACAGGCTGGGTTTGCACGTAGAAACTGGATCCTGAGGGCTAAAGCATTCTTTGCCCCTTTGGAAGCAGGAGGCTTGGGGCGAGAAAACTGAAGGAAAGTCATGGGGTGGCGCCCATGTTGGACACCCTGCAGGAATTGCCCGGGAGGAAGAGTGAGTTTTCTCGAAAGAAACAGTGCGCCTGCCGTTCCTTGCCAGGAGCTCATGCAGCAGACTGCTTCAGCTAAGGCGAATGTCGACTGAGCGGCATACTCAAAGTAAGGGGCAGCGTTTCCATCAGCAAAGTTGGTGGTCACAAGTAGACCCGAGGCTTTCACCACTGAAGTGCTGTAATGCTGGTGTGCCTTTCGCATATCTGAGGACGCTCACGTCTGCACCATTTTCCGAGGAAAATCACTGCGTACCCAAAGTGTCATCTGTGCCTTCTGAGCAACCTCATGCCTCATGATGGTCTTTGGGCTCTACTGTTGGTATGCAGAAGGCCAGGCAGCAATGTGTTTCCTCCATCGGGGAGCCAGATAGCCACAGCATGGAAGAATCCTCAGGACGAGTTTTCTCCCTGGTCTTCTGGGCAATGCAAGGGGACCCCAGTTTGTAAACCTGAGCTGCACTGGAACAAACACCGCCATGGCAAGTGTTCTCAGAATTCATAGCTGACGTCTTCCCCTCGCATGCATCACGTCGACTTCAGATCCAGCTGGAGACATGTGCTCTCAGCCTTTGAAGACTGTCAGGCCTTTGCAAGATCCACGGTGATGTAGGTGAAACTAGATCATTCACTGGCTCACACCATTCACCTCAGGAGGACTCCTGCTTGCCAAAGTGTTTTCATGGAAGGGCACATGTGTGTGGCATGTCTCTTTCACCTGCTTGTGGACTTCAGGTACATGAGCTAGGTGTCAACCGTGAAAGTGGAGAGGGACGGGAACAGCACAATTTGCCCCAGTGACAAAGCAGAGAGATGTGTCCTCAGAGCTGCCTGAGAAACAGTCCTGTTGCCGGTCTTCTATTCACCCCAGGATTACCCTGAGAGGTAACCTGAGGCCGAGTGAATTTTCTTGGAAGAACTGGAGTGCGTGCCGTTCCTTGCTAGGTTCTCATCCCAAAGCCTTCTTGGCTAGTCATAAGGAAACTTGCCCGCGTGTTGCAAGGAAAGTCCGTGTTTTGGATGATCAGTGCTTCATGAAAAGCACTGTGGTCGCCAACTTTCTCAACCCTGCAGGAATACCCGGGGAGGAACGGAGACTTTGCCCAAAGAAACAGAGTGCTTGCAATGCCTTGCTAGGAGCACATCCAGCACAGGACTTTATCTATGGCGAATGTCAGCCGAGCGCCAGAGTCAAAGTAAGGTGCAGTGTTTCCACCAGCAGAGTCGCAGTCAGCAGTTTCAAAGAGGCCTTCCCCACTAAAGTGCTGTAAATGCGGGTGTGCCTTTCAAAGTCTGAGGATGCGAGCGTCTGCACCGTATTCCAAGGAAGGTCCCTGTGTACCAAAAGTGGCATCTGTGCCTGCTGAGCACCATCCAGCCACATGGGTCTTTGGACTCTACTGTTTTGTATGCAGGAGGCTGGGCAACAACGTTTTTCCTCCATGGGAGAGCTAGATTTGGAGAGCTTAGAGGAAGCCTGAAGAACACGTTGATAACGGGGCTTCTGGGCAATGCAAGGGGGCCTCATTTTGTAACCCTGAGCTGCTTTTGGAAAACCACCGTGCTTACACGAGTTCTCGGAATTCTTGACCTCTTGCTCCCTGAAGCAGCACCTGGACTTTACCTCTAGAGGGAGAAATAGGCAGTCATCCTCTGAAGGTGGCTAGGCCTTTGTGAGATGTACCATGACCTAGGCGAAACAAAGGCGTTCACTGGCTCGCGCAATTTACTTCAGGAGGAACACTGGCTTTCCAAAGCGCTTTCAGCGAAGAAGTACAGTATGTGACATGGGCCTCCTTTGGTTCCCGGAACGTCAACTACATGAGCTGTGTGGCAACCGTGAAAAGGAGGCTGGACGAGAAAAGCGAAATCTGTCCCGTTGGCAACCCGGAGAGCTGGGTGCTCAGAGCTGCCTGAAAAAGGGTCCTGTTGCCCGTCTTGTACTCACCGTAGGAGTTCCCTGGGAGGCAAAGTGAGGAAGAGTGAGTTTTCTCGCAAGAACGAGGGGGTGTGTGCAGTTCCTCACTAGGAGCTCATCCCATAGCCTTCTTGGCTAGTGGTTCGGAAACCTGCCCCCATGCTGCCAAAGGAAGGTCCACGAGTGCCGTGAAAAGTGTTGGAGTGCAGCTCTTTCTGAGAAGCCTTAGTGAAGGTACTGCTTTAACACTGGTAGGCCTCTCAGGACTGCAGGGTCTCTCGCGCCTGGACCCAGGTCATGGAGAACACGGTGTACCCAAAGTGTCAAGTGCGGCTTCTGAGTGAGCTCCAGCCACATGGGTCGTTGGCCTCCACTCTGTGCATGCAGAGGGCAGGGCAACACACGGCTTGCTCCGGCGGAGAGCCAGACCTCCACCTCTGGAAACCAGTCTTGGTAACAGAGTGGGGGACGGTGTCATGAGCAATGCATGTCACACTCCCGGCTTAGATATTAGCTGCCCTGAATCATATCCGGAGAGTAACATTGATTTTATGAACTCAAAGCTGACGGCCCTTCACCTCAAGCAGAAATGTGACTTTACAACCAGTCTGATATGATGGACCCCTCTCCCGAAGCACTGCTGGGCGATTGAAAGTTCCAAAGTCGACATCGCCTGACTGAAGCACTGTGGTGACTAGGCACGTCACCTCGCGCAGAACCTCTGCTTACAAAAGGGTCCTCACAGGAGCGCCTAGTGTGTCGCATGGCTCTCTCGTAGCTGGGCAGAAGGTGCTGCTCCACAGGCTGGGTTTGCACGTAGAAACTGGATCCTGAGGGCTAAAGCATTCTTTGCCCCTTTGGAAGCAGGAGGCTTGGGGCGAGAAAACTGAAGGAAAGTCATGGGGTGGCGCCCATGTTGGACACCCTGCAGGAATTGCCCGGGAGGAAGAGTGAGTTTTCTCGAAAGAAACAGTGCGCCTGCCGTTCCTTGCCAGGAGCTCATGCAGCAGACTGCTTCAGCTAAGGCGAATGTCGACTGAGCGGCATACTCAAAGTAAGGGGCAGCGTTTCCATCAGCAAAGTTGGTGGTCACAAGTAGACCCGAGGCTTTCACCACTGAAGTGCTGTAATGCTGGTGTGCCTTTCACATATCTGAGGACGCTCACGTCTGCACCATTTTCCGAGGAAAATCACTGCGTACCCGAAGTGTCATCTGTGCCTTCTGAGCAACCTCATGCCTCATGATGGTCTTTGGGCTCTACTGTTGGTATGCAGAAGGCCAGGCAGCAATGTGTTTCCTCCATCGGGGAGCCAGATAGCCACAGCATGGAAGAATCCTCAGGACGAGTTTTCTCCCTGGTCTTCTGGGCAATGCAAGGGGACCCCAGTTTGTAAACCTGAGCTGCACTGGAACAAACACCGCCATGGCAAGTGTTCTCAGAATTCATAGCTGACGTCTTCCCCTCGCATGCATCACGTCGACTTCAGATCCAGCTGGAGACATGTGCTCTCAGCCTTTGAAGACTGTCAGGCCTTTGCAAGATCCACGGTGATGTAGGTGAAACTAGATCATTCACTGGCTCACACCATTCACCTCAGGAGGACTCCTGCTTGCCAAAGTGTTTTCATGGAAGGGCACATGTGTGTGGCATGTCTCTTTCACCTGCTTGTGGACTTCAGGTACATGAGCTAGGTGTCAACCGTGAAAGTGGAGAGGGACGGGAACAGCACAATTTGCCCCAGTGACAAAGCAGAGAGATGTGTCCTCAGAGCTGCCTGAGAAACAGTCCTGTTGCCGGTCTTCTATTCACCCCAGGATTACCCTGAGAGGTAACCTGAGGCCGAGTGAATTTTCTTGGAAGAACCGGAGTGCGTGCCGTTCCTTGCTAGGTTCTCATCCCAAAGCCTTCTTGGCTAGTCATAAGGAAACTTGCCCGCGTGTTGCAAGGAAAGTCCGTGTTTTGGATGATCAGTGCTTCATGAAAAGCACTGTGGTCGCCAACTTTCTCAACCCTGCAGGAATACCCGGGGAGGAACGGAGACTTTGCCCAAAGAAACAGAGTGCTTGCAATGCCTTGCTAGGAGCACATCCAGCACAGGACTTTATCTATGGCGAATGTCAGCCGAGCGCCAGAGTCAAAGTAAGGTGCAGTGTTTCCACCAGCAGAGTCGCAGTCAGCAGTTTCAAAGAGGCCTTCCCCACTAAAGTGCTGTAAATGCGGGTGTGCCTTTCAAAGTCTGAGGATGCGAGCGTCTGCACCGTATTCCAAGGAAGGTCCCTGTGTACCAAAAGTGGCATCTGTGCCTGCTGAGCACCATCCAGCCACATGGGTCTTTGGACTCTACTGTTTTGTATGCAGGAGGCTGGGCAACAACGTTTTTCCTCCATGGGAGAGCTAGATTTGGAGAGCTTAGAGGAAGCCTGAAGAACACGTTGATAACGGGGCTTCTGGGCAAAGCAAGGGGGCCTCATTTTGTAACCCTGAGCTGCTTTTGGAAAACCACCGTGCTTACACGAGTTCTCGGAATTCTTGACCTCTTGCTCCCTGAAGCAGCACCTGGACTTTACCTCTAGAGGGAGAAATAGGCAGTCATCCTCTGAAGGTGGCTAGGCCTTTGGGAGATGTACCATGACCTAGGCGAAACAAAGGCGTTCACTGGCTCGCGCAATTTACTTCAGGAGGAACACTGGCTTTCCAAAGCGCTTTCAGCGAAGAAGTACAGTATGTGACATGGGCCTCCTTTGGTTCCCGGAACGTCAACTACATGAGCTGTGTGGCAACCGTGAAAAGGAGGCTGGACGAGAAAAGCGAAATCTGTCCCGTTGGCAACCCGGAGAGCTGGGTGCTCAGAGCTGCCTGAAAAAGGGTCCTGTTGCCCGTCTTGTACTCACCGTAGGAGTTCCCTGGGAGGCAAAGTGAGGAAGAGTGAGTTTTCTCGCAAGAACGAGGGGGTGTGTGCAGTTCCTCACTAGGAGCTCATCCCATAGCCTTCTTGGCTAGTGGTTCGGAAACCTGCCCCCATGCTGCCAAAGGAAGGTCCACGAGTGCCGTGAAAAGTGTTGGAGTGCAGCTCTTTCTGAGAAGCCTTAGTGAAGGTACTGCTTTAACACTGGTAGGCCTCTCAGGACTGCAGGGTCTCTCGCGCCTGGACCCAGGTCATGGAGAACACGGTGTACCCAAAGTGTCAAGTGCGGCTTCTGAGTGAGCTCCAGCCACATGGGTCGTTGGCCTCCACTCTGTGCATGCAGAGGGCAGGGCAACACACGGCTTGCTCCGGCGGAGAGCCAGACCTCCACCTCTGGAAACCAGTCTTGGTAACAGAGTGGGGGACGGTGTCATGAGCAATGCATGTCACACTCCCGGCTTAGATATTAGCTGCCCTGAATCATATCCGGAGAGTAACATTGATTTTATGAACTCAAAGCTGACGGCCCTTCACCTCAAGCAGAAATGTGACTTTACAACCAGTCTGATATGATGGACCCCTCTCCCGAAGCACTGCTGGGCGATTGAAAGTTCCAAAGTCGACATCGCCTGACTGAAGCACTGTGGTGACTAGGCACGTCACCTCGCGCAGAACCTCTGCTTACAAAAGGGTCCTCACAGGAGCGCCTAGTGTGTCGCATGGCTCTCTCGTAGCTGGGCAGAAGGTGCTGCTCCACAGGCTGGGTTTGCACGTAGAAACTGGATCCTGAGGGCTAAAGCATTCTTTGCCCCTTTGGAAGCAGGAGGCTTGGGGCGAGAAAACTGAAGGAAAGTCATGGGGTGGCGCCCATGTTGGACACCCTGCAGGAATTGCCCGGGAGGAAGAGTGAGTTTTCTCGAAAGAAACAGTGCGCCTGCCGTTCCTTGCCAGGAGCTCATGCAGCAGACTGCTTCAGCTAAGGCGAATGTCGACTGAGCGGCATACTCAAAGTAAGGGGCAGCGTTTCCATCAGCAAAGTTGGTGGTCACAAGTAGACCCGAGGCTTTCACCACTGAAGTGCTGTAATGCTGGTGTGCCTTTCACATATCTGAGGACGCTCACGTCTGCACCATTTTCCGAGGAAAATCACTGTGTACCCGAAGTGTCATCTGTGCCTTCTGAGCAACCTCATGCCTCATGATGGTCTTTGGGCTCTACTGTTGGTATGCAGAAGGCCAGGCAGCAATGTGTTTCCTCCATCGGGGAGCCAGATAGCCACAGCATGGAAGAATCCTCAGGACGAGTTTTCTCCCTGGTCTTCTGGGCAATGCAAGGGGACCCCAGTTTGTAAACCTGAGCTGCACTGGAACAAACACCGCCATGGCAAGTGTTCTCAGAATTCATAGCTGACGTCTTCCCCTCGCATGCATCACGTCGACTTCAGATCCAGCTGGAGACATGTGCTCTCAGCCTTTGAAGACTGTCAGGCCTTTGCAAGATCCACGGTGATGTAGGTGAAACTAGATCATTCACTGGCTCACACCATTCACCTCAGGAGGACTCCTGCTTGCCAAAGTGTTTTCATGGAAGGGCACATGTGTGTGGCATGTCTCTTTCACCTGCTTGTGGACTTCAGGTACATGAGCTAGGTGTCAACCGTGAAAGTGGAGAGGGACGGGAACAGCACAATTTGCCCCAGTGACAAAGCAGAGAGATGTGTCCTCAGAGCTGCCTGAGAAACAGTCCTGTTGCCGGTCTTCTATTCACCCCAGGATTACCCTGAGAGGTAACCTGAGGCCGAGTGAATTTTCTTGGAAGAACCGGAGTGCGTGCCGTTCCTTGCTAGGTTCTCATCCCAAAGCCTTCTTGGCTAGTCATAAGGAAACTTGCCCGCGTGTTGCAAGGAAAGTCCGTGTTTTGGATGATCAGTGCTTCATGAAAAGCACTGTGGTCGCCAACTTTCTCAACCCTGCAGGAATACCCGGGGAGGAACGGAGACTTTGCCCAAAGAAACAGAGTGCTTGCAATGCCTTGCTAGGAGCACATCCAGCACAGGACTTTATCTATGGCGAATGTCAGCCGAGCGCCAGAGTCAAAGTAAGGTGCAGTGTTTCCACCAGCAGAGTCGCAGTCAGCAGTTTCAAAGAGGCCTTCCCCACTAAAGTGCTGTAAATGCGGGTGTGCCTTTCAAAGTCTGAGGATGCGAGCGTCTGCACCGTATTCCAAGGAAGGTCCCTGTGTACCAAAAGTGGCATCTGTGCCTGCTGAGCACCATCCAGCCACATGGGTCTTTGGACTCTACTGTTTTGTATGCAGGAGGCTGGGCAACAACGTTTTTCCTCCATGGGAGAGCTAGATTTGGAGAGCTTAGAGGAAGCCTGAAGAACACGTTGATAACGGGGCTTCTGGGCAATGCAAGGGGGCCTCATTTTGTAACCCTGAGCTGCTTTTGGAAAACCACCGTGCTTACACGAGTTCTCGGAATTCTTGACCTCTTGCTCCCTGAAGCAGCACCTGGACTTTACCTCTAGAGGGAGAAATAGGCAGTCATCCTCTGAAGGTGGCTAGGCCTTTGTGAGATGTACCATGACCTAGGCGAAACAAAGGCGTTCACTGGCTCGCGCAATTTACTTCAGGAGGAACACTGGCTTTCCAAAGCGCTTTCAGCGAAGAAGTACAGTATGTGACATGGGCCTCCTTTGGTTCCCGGAACGTCAACTACATGAGCTGTGTGGCAACCGTGAAAAGGAGGCTGGACGAGAAAAGCGAAATCTGTCCCGTTGGCAACCCGGAGAGCTGGGTGCTCAGAGCTGCCTGAAAAAGGGTCCTGTTGCCCGTCTTGTACTCACCGTAGGAGTTCCCTGGGAGGCAAAGTGAGGAAGAGTGAGTTTTCTCGCAAGAACGAGGGGGTGTGTGCAGTTCCTCACTAGGAGCTCATCCCATAGCCTTCTTGGCTAGTGGTTCGGAAACCTGCCCCCATGCTGCCAAAGGAAGGTCCACGAGTGCCGTGAAAAGTGTTGGAGTGCAGCTCTTTCTGAGAAGCCTTAGTGAAGGTACTGCTTTAACACTGGTAGGCCTCTCAGGACTGCAGGGTCTCTCGCGCCTGGACCCAGGTCATGGAGAACACGGTGTACCCAAAGTGTCAAGTGCGGCTTCTGAGTGAGCTCCAGCCACATGGGTCGTTGGCCTCCACTCTGTGCATGCAGAGGGCAGGGCAACACACGGCTTGCTCCGGCGGAGAGCCAGACCTCCACCTCTGGAAACCAGTCTTGGTAACAGAGTGGGGGACGGTGTCATGAGCAATGCATGTCACACTCCCGGCTTAGATATTAGCTGCCCTGAATCATATCCGGAGAGTAACATTGATTTTATGAACTCAAAGCTGACGGCCCTTCACCTCAAGCAGAAATGTGACTTTACAACCAGTCTGATATGATGGACCCCTCTCCCGAAGCACTGCTGGGCGATTGAAAGTTCCAAAGTCGACATCGCCTGACTGAAGCACTGTGGTGACTAGGCACGTCACCTCGCGCAGAACCTCTGCTTACAAAAGGGTCCTCACAGGAGCGCCTAGTGTGTCGCATGGCTCTCTCGTAGCTGGGCAGAAGGTGCTGCTCCACAGGCTGGGTTTGCACGTAGAAACTGGATCCTGAGGGCTAAAGCATTCTTTGCCCCTTTGGAAGCAGGAGGCTTGGGGCGAGAAAACTGAAGGAAAGTCATGGGGTGGCGCCCATGTTGGACACCCTGCAGGAATTGCCCGGGAGGAAGAGTGAGTTTTCTCGAAAGAAACAGTGCGCCTGCCGTTCCTTGCCAGGAGCTCATGCAGCAGACTGCTTCAGCTAAGGCGAATGTCGACTGAGCGGCATACTCAAAGTAAGGGGCAGCGTTTCCATCAGCAAAGTTGGTGGTCACAAGTAGACCCGAGGCTTTCACCACTGAAGTGCTGTAATGCTGGTGTGCCTTTCACATATCTGAGGACGCTCACGTCTGCACCATTTTCCGAGGAAAATCACTGTGTACCCGAAGTGTCATCTGTGCCTTCTGAGCAACCTCATGCCTCATGATGGTCTTTGGGCTCTACTGTTGGTATGCAGAAGGCCAGGCAGCAATGTGTTTCCTCCATCGGGGAGCCAGATAGCCACAGCATAGAAGAATCCTCAGGACGAGTTTTCTCCCTGGTCTTCTGGGCAATGCAAGGGGACCCCAGTTTGTAAACCTGAGCTGCACTGGAACAAACACCGCCATGGCAAGTGTTCTCAGAATTCATAGCTGACGTCTTCCCCTCGCATGCATCACGTCGACTTCAGATCCAGCTGGAGACATGTGCTCTCAGCCTTTGAAGACTGTCAGGCCTTTGCAAGATCCACGGTGATGTAGGTGAAACTAGATCATTCACTGGCTCACACCATTCACCTCAGGAGGACTCCTGCTTGCCAAAGTGTTTTCATGGAAGGGCACATGTGTGTGGCATGTCTCTTTCACCTGCTTGTGGACTTCAGGTACATGAGCTAGGTGTCAACCGTGAAAGTGGAGAGGGACGGGAACAGCACAATTTGCCCCAGTGACAAAGCAGAGAGATGTGTCCTCAGAGCTGCCTGAGAAACAGTCCTGTTGCCGGTCTTCTATTCACCCCAGGATTACCCTGAGAGGTAACCTGAGGCCGAGTGAATTTTCTTGGAAGAACCGGAGTGCGTGCCGTTCCTTGCTAGGTTCTCATCCCAAAGCCTTCTTGGCTAGTCATAAGGAAACTTGCCCGCGTGTTGCAAGGAAAGTCCGTGTTTTGGATGATCAGTGCTTCATGAAAAGCACTGTGGTCGCCAACTTTCTCAACCCTGCAGGAATACCCGGGGAGGAACGGAGACTTTGCCCAAAGAAACAGAGTGCTTGCAATGCCTTGCTAGGAGCACATCCAGCACAGGACTTTATCTATGGCGAATGTCAGCCGAGCGCCAGAGTCAAAGTAAGGTGCAGTGTTTCCACCAGCAGAGTCGCAGTCAGCAGTTTCAAAGAGGCCTTCCCCACTAAAGTGCTGTAAATGCGGGTGTGCCTTTCAAAGTCTGAGGATGCGAGCGTCTGCACCGTATTCCAAGGAAGGTCCCTGTGTACCAAAAGTGGCATCTGTGCCTGCTGAGCACCATCCAGCCACATGGGTCTTTGGACTCTACTGTTTTGTATGCAGGAGGCTGGGCAACAACGTTTTTCCTCCATGGGAGAGCTAGATTTGGAGAGCTTAGAGGAAGCCTGAAGAACACGTTGATAACGGGGCTTCTGGGCAATGCAAGGGGGCCTCATTTTGTAACCCTGAGCTGCTTTTGGAAAACCACCGTGCTTACACGAGTTCTCGGAATTCTTGACCTCTTGCTCCCTGAAGCAGCACCTGGACTTTACCTCTAGAGGGAGAAATAGGCAGTCATCCTCTGAAGGTGGCTAGGCCTTTGTGAGATGTACCATGACCTAGGCGAAACAAAGGCGTTCACTGGCTCGTGCAATTTACTTCAGGAGGAACACTGGCTTTCCAAAGCGCTTTCAGCGAAGAAGTACAGTATGTGACATGGGCCTCCTTTGGTTCCCGGAACGTCAACTACATGAGCTGTGTGGCAACCGTGAAAAGGAGGCTGGACGAGAAAAGCGAAATCTGTCCCGTTGGCAACCCGGAGAGCTGGGTGCTCAGAGCTGCCTGAAAAAGGGTCCTGTTGCCCGTCTTGTACTCACCGTAGGAGTTCCCTGGGAGGCAAAGTGAGGAAGAGTGAGTTTTCTCGCAAGAACGAGGGGGTGTGTGCAGTTCCTCACTAGGAGCTCATCCCATAGCCTTCTTGGCTAGTGGTTCGGAAACCTGCCCCCATGCTGCCAAAGGAAGGTCCACGAGTGCCGTGAAAAGTGTTGGAGTGCAGCTCTTTCTGAGAAGCCTTAGTGAAGGTACTGCTTTAACACTGGTAGGCCTCTCAGGACTGCAGGGTCTCTCGCGCCTGGACCCAGGTCATGGAGAACACGGTGTACCCAAAGTGTCAAGTGCGGCTTCTGAGTGAGCTCCAGCCACATGGGTCGTTGGCCTCCACTCTGTGCATGCAGAGGGCAGGGCAACACACGGCTTGCTCCGGCGGAGAGCCAGACCTCCACCTCTGGAAACCAGTCTTGGTAACAGAGTGGGGGACGGTGTCATGAGCAATGCATGTCACACTCCCGGCTTAGATATTAGCTGCCCTGAATCATATCCGGAGAGTAACATTGATTTTATGAACTCAAAGCTGACGGCCCTTCACCTCAAGCAGAAATGTGACTTTACAACCAGTCTGATATGATGGACCCCTCTCCCGAAGCACTGCTGGGCGATTGAAAGTTCCAAAGTCGACATCGCCTGACTGAAGCACTGTGGTGACTAGGCACGTCACCTCGCGCAGAACCTCTGCTTACAAAAGGGTCCTCACAGGAGCGCCTAGTGTGTCGCATGGCTCTCTCGTAGCTGGGCAGAAGGTGCTGCTCCACAGGCTGGGTTTGCACGTAGAAACTGGATCCTGAGGGCTAAAGCATTCTTTGCCCCTTTGGAAGCAGGAGGCTTGGGGCGAGAAAACTGAAGGAAAGTCATGGGGTGGCGCCCATGTTGGACACCCTGCAGGAATTGCCCGGGAGGAAGAGTGAGTTTTCTCGAAAGAAACAGTGCGCCTGCCGTTCCTTGCCAGGAGCTCATGCAGCAGACTGCTTCAGCTAAGGCGAATGTCGACTGAGCGGCATACTCAAAGTAAGGGGCAGCGTTTCCATCAGCAAAGTTGGTGGTCACAAGTAGACCCGAGGCTTTCACCACTGAAGTGCTGTAATGCTGGTGTGCCTTTCACATATCTGAGGACGCTCACGTCTGCACCATTTTCCGAGGAAAATCACTGTGTACCCGAAGTGTCATCTGTGCCTTCTGAGCAACCTCATGCCTCATGATGGTCTTTGGGCTCTACTGTTGGTATGCAGAAGGCCAGGCAGCAATGTGTTTCCTCCATCGGGGAGCCAGATAGCCACAGCATGGAAGAATCCTCAGGACGAGTTTTCTCCCTGGTCTTCTGGGCAATGCAAGGGGACCCCAGTTTGTAAACCTGAGCTGCACTGGAACAAACACCGCCATGGCAAGTGTTCTCAGAATTCATAGCTGACGTCTTCCCCTCGCATGCATCACGTCGACTTCAGATCCAGCTGGAGACATGTGCTCTCAGCCTTTGAAGACTGTCAGGCCTTTGCAAGATCCACGGTGATGTAGGTGAAACTAGATCATTCACTGGCTCACACCATTCACCTCAGGAGGACTCCTGCTTGCCAAAGTGTTTTCATGGAAGGGCACATGTGTGTGGCATGTCTCTTTCACCTGCTTGTGGACTTCAGGTACATGAGCTAGGTGTCAACCGTGAAAGTGGAGAGGGACGGGAACAGCACAATTTGCCCCAGTGACAAAGCAGAGAGATGTGTCCTCAGAGCTGCCTGAGAAACAGTCCTGTTGCCGGTCTTCTATTCACCCCAGGATTACCCTGAGAGGTAACCTGAGGCCGAGTGAATTTTCTTGGAAGAACCGGAGTGCGTGCCGTTCCTTGCTAGGTTCTCATCCCAAAGCCTTCTTGGCTAGTCATAAGGAAACTTGCCCGCGTGTTGCAAGGAAAGTCCGTGTTTTGGATGATCAGTGCTTCATGAAAAGCACTGTGGTCGCCAACTTTCTCAACCCTGCAGGAATACCCGGGGAGGAACGGAGACTTTGCCCAAAGAAACAGAGTGCTTGCAATGCCTTGCTAGGAGCACATCCAGCACAGGACTTTATCTATGGCGAATGTCAGCCGAGCGCCAGAGTCAAAGTAAGGTGCAGTGTTTCCACCAGCAGAGTCGCAGTCAGCAGTTTCAAAGAGGCCTTCCCCACTAAAGTGCTGTAAATGCGGGTGTGCCTTTCAAAGTCTGAGGATGCGAGCGTCTGCACCGTATTCCAAGGAAGGTCCCTGTGTACCAAAAGTGGCATCTGTGCCTGCTGAGCACCATCCAGCCACATGGGTCTTTGGACTCTACTGTTTTGTATGCAGGAGGCTGGGCAACAACGTTTTTCCTCCATGGGAGAGCTAGATTTGGAGAGCTTAGAGGAAGCCTGAAGAACACGTTGATAACGGGGCTTCTGGGCAATGCAAGGGGGCCTCATTTTGTAACCCTGAGCTGCTTTTGGAAAACCACCGTGCTTACACGAGTTCTCGGAATTCTTGACCTCTTGCTCCCTGAAGCAGCACCTGGACTTTACCTCTAGAGGGAGAAATAGGCAGTCATCCTCTGAAGGTGGCTAGGCCTTTGTGAGATGTACCATGACCTAGGCGAAACAAAGGCGTTCACTGGCTCGCGCAATTTACTTCAGGAGGAACACTGGCTTTCCAAAGCGCTTTCAGCGAAGAAGTACAGTATGTGACATGGGCCTCCTTTGGTTCCCGGAACGTCAACTACATGAGCTGTGTGGCAACCGTGAAAAGGAGGCCGGACGAGAAAAGCGAAATCTGTCCCGTTGGCAACCCGGAGAGCTGGGTGCTCAGAGCTGCCTGAAAAAGGGTCCTGTTGCCCGTCTTGTACTCACCGTAGGAGTTCCCTGGGAGGCAAAGTGAGGAAGAGTGAGTTTTCTCGCAAGAACGAGGGGGTGTGTGCAGTTCCTCACTAGGAGCTCATCCCATAGCCTTCTTGGCTAGTGGTTCGGAAACCTGCCCCCATGCTGCCAAAGGAAGGTCCACGAGTGCCGTGAAAAGTGTTGGAGTGCAGCTCTTTCTGAGAAGCCTTAGTGAAGGTACTGCTTTAACACTGGTAGGCCTCTCAGGACTGCAGGGTCTCTCGCGCCTGGACCCAGGTCATGGAGAACACGGTGTACCCAAAGTGTCAAGTGCGGCTTCTGAGTGAGCTCCAGCCACATGGGTCGTTGGCCTCCACTCTGTGCATGCAGAGGGCAGGGCAACACACGGCTTGCTCCGGCGGAGAGCCAGACCTCCACCTCTGGAAACCAGTCTTGGTAACAGAGTGGGGGACGGTGTCATGAGCAATGCATGTCACACTCCCGGCTTAGATATTAGCTGCCCTGAATCATATCCGGAGAGTAACATTGATTTTATGAACTCAAAGCTGACGGCCCTTCACCTCAAGCAGAAATGTGACTTTACAACCAGTCTGATATGATGGACCCCTCTCCCGAAGCACTGCTGGGCGATTGAAAGTTCCAAAGTCGACATCGCCTGACTGAAGCACTGTGGTGACTAGGCACGTCACCTCGCGCAGAACCTCTGCTTACAAAAGGGTCCTCACAGGAGCGCCTAGTGTGTCGCATGGCTCTCTCGTAGCTGGGCAGAAGGTGCTGCTCCACAGGCTGGGTTTGCACGTAGAAACTGGATCCTGAGGGCTAAAGCATTCTTTGCCCCTTTGGAAGCAGGAGGCTTGGGGCGAGAAAACTGAAGGAAAGTCATGGGGTGGCGCCCATGTTGGACACCCTGCAGGAATTGCCCGGGAGGAAGAGTGAGTTTTCTCGAAAGAAACAGTGCGCCTGCCGTTCCTTGCCAGGAGCTCATGCAGCAGACTGCTTCAGCTAAGGCGAATGTCGACTGAGCGGCATACTCAAAGTAAGGGGCAGCGTTTCCATCAGCAAAGTTGGTGGTCACAAGTAGACCCGAGGCTTTCACCACTGAAGTGCTGTAATGCTGGTGTGCCTTTCACATATCTGAGGACGCTCACGTCTGCACCATTTTCCGAGGAAAATCACTGTGTACCCGAAGTGTCATCTGTGCCTTCTGAGCAACCTCATGCCTCATGATGGTCTTTGGGCTCTACTGTTGGTATGCAGAAGGCCAGGCAGCAATGTGTTTCCTCCATCGGGGAGCCAGATAGCCACAGCATGGAAGAATCCTCAGGACGAGTTTTCTCCCTGGTCTTCTGGGCAATGCAAGGGGACCCCAGTTTGTAAACCTGAGCTGCACTGGAACAAACACCGCCATGGCAAGTGTTCTCAGAATTCATAGCTGACGTCTTCCCCTCGCATGCATCACGTCGACTTCAGATCCAGCTGGAGACATGTGCTCTCAGCCTTTGAAGACTGTCAGGCCTTTGCAAGATCCACGGTGATGTAGGTGAAACTAGATCATTCACTGGCTCACACCATTCACCTCAGGAGGACTCCTGCTTGCCCAAGTGTTTTCATGGAAGGGCACATGTGTGTGGCATGTCTCTTTCACCTGCTTGTGGACTTCAGGTACATGAGCTAGGTGTCAACCGTGAAAGTGGAGAGGGACGGGAACAGCACAATTTGCCCCAGTGACAAAGCAGAGAGATGTGTCCTCAGAGCTGCCTGAGAAACAGTCCTGTTGCCGGTCTTCTATTCACCCCAGGATTACCCTGAGAGGTAACCTGAGGCCGAGTGAATTTTCTTGGAAGAACCGGAGTGCGTGCCGTTCCTTGCTAGGTTCTCATCCCAAAGCCTTCTTGGCTAGTCATAAGGAAACTTGCCCGCGTGTTGCAAGGAAAGTCCGTGTTTTGGATGATCAGTGCTTCATGAAAAGCACTGTGGTCGCCAACTTTCTCAACCCTGCAGGAATACCCGGGGAGGAACGGAGACTTTGCCCAAAGAAACAGAGTGCTTGCAATGCCTTGCTAGGAGCACATCCAGCACAGGACTTTATCTATGGCGAATGTCAGCCGAGCGCCAGAGTCAAAGTAAGGTGCAGTGTTTCCACCAGCAGAGTCGCAGTCAGCAGTTTCAAAGAGGCCTTCCCCACTAAAGTGCTGTAAATGCGGGTGTGCCTTTCAAAGTCTGAGGATGCGAGCGTCTGCACCGTATTCCAAGGAAGGTCCCTGTGTACCAAAAGTGGCATCTGTGCCTGCTGAGCACCATCCAGCCACATGGGTCTTTGGACTCTACTGTTTTGTATGCAGGAGGCTGGGCAACAACGTTTTTCCTCCATGGGAGAGCTAGATTTGGAGAGCTTAGAGGAAGCCTGAAGAACACGTTGATAACGGGGCTTCTGGGCAATGCAAGGGGGCCTCATTTTGTAACCCTGAGCTGCTTTTGGAAAACCACCGTGCTTACACGAGTTCTCGGAATTCTTGACCTCTTGCTCCCTGAAGCAGCACCTGGACTTTACCTCTAGAGGGAGAAATAGGCAGTCATCCTCTGAAGGTGGCTAGGCCTTTGTGAGATGTACCATGACCTAGGCGAAACAAAGGCGTTCACTGGCTCGCGCAATTTACTTCAGGAGGAACACTGGCTTTCCAAAGCGCTTTCAGCGAAGAAGTACAGTATGTGACATGGGCCTCCTTTGGTTCCCGGAACGTCAACTACATGAGCTGTGTGGCAACCGTGAAAAGGAGGCCGGACGAGAAAAGCGAAATCTGTCCCGTTGGCAACCCGGAGAGCTGGGTGCTCAGAGCTGCCTGAAAAAGGGTCCTGTTGCCCGTCTTGTACTCACCGTAGGAGTTCCCTGGGAGGCAAAGTGAGGAAGAGTGAGTTTTCTCGCAAGAACGAGGGGGTGTGTGCAGTTCCTCACTAGGAGCTCATCCCATAGCCTTCTTGGCTAGTGGTTCGGAAACCTGCCCCCATGCTGCCAAAGGAAGGTCCACGAGTGCCGTGAAAAGTGTTGGAGTGCAGCTCTTTCTGAGAAGCCTTAGTGAAGGTACTGCTTTAACACTGGTAGGCCTCTCAGGACTGCAGGGTCTCTCGCGCCTGGACCCAGGTCATGGAGAACACGGTGTACCCAAAGTGTCAAGTGCGGATTCTGAGTGAGCTCCAGCCACATGGGTCGTTGGCCTCCACTCTGTGCATGCAGAGGGCAGGGCAACACACGGCTTGCTCCGGCGGAGAGCCAGACCTCCACCTCTGGAAACCAGTCTTGGTAACAGAGTGGGGGACGGTGTCATGAGCAATGCATGTCACACTCCCGGCTTAGATATTAGCTGCCCTGAATCATATCCGGAGAGTAACATTGATTTTATGAACTCAAAGCTGACGGCCCTTCACCTCAAGCAGAAATGTGACTTTACAACCAGTCTGATATGATGGACCCCTCTCCCGAAGCACTGCTGGGCGATTGAAAGTTCCAAAGTCGACATCGCCTGACTGAAGCACTGTGGTGACTAGGCACGTCACCTCGCGCAGAACCTCTGCTTACAAAAGGGTCCTCACAGGAGCGCCTAGTGTGTCGCATGGCTCTCTCGTAGCTGGGCAGAAGGTGCTGCTCCACAGGCTGGGTTTGCACGTAGAAACTGGATCCTGAGGGCTAAAGCATTCTTTGCCCCTTTGGAAGCAGGAGGCTTGGGGCGAGAAAACTGAAGGAAAGTCATGGGGTGGCGCCCATGTTGGACACCCTGCAGGAATTGCCCGGGAGGAAGAGTGAGTTTTCTCGAAAGAAACAGTGCGCCTGCCGTTCCTTGCCAGGAGCTCATGCAGCAGACTGCTTCAGCTAAGGCGAATGTCGACTGAGCGGCATACTCAAAGTAAGGGGCAGCGTTTCCATCAGCAAAGTTGGTGGTCACAAGTAGACCCGAGGCTTTCACCACTGAAGTGCTGTAATGCTGGTGTGCCTTTCACATATCTGAGGACGCTCACGTCTGCACCATTTTCCGAGGAAAATCACTGTGTACCCGAAGTGTCATCTGTGCCTTCTGAGCAACCTCATGCCTCATGATGGTCTTTGGGCTCTACTGTTGGTATGCAGAAGGCCAGGCAGCAATGTGTTTCCTCCATCGGGGAGCCAGATAGCCACAGCATGGAAGAATCCTCAGGACGAGTTTTCTCCCTGGTCTTCTGGGCAATGCAAGGGGACCCCAGTTTGTAAACCTGAGCTGCACTGGAACAAACACCGCCATGGCAAGTGTTCTCAGAATTCATAGCTGACGTCTTCCCCTCGCATGCATCACGTCGACTTCAGATCCAGCTGGAGACATGTGCTCTCAGCCTTTGAAGACTGTCAGGCCTTTGCAAGATCCACGGTGATGTAGGTGAAACTAGATCATTCACTGGCTCACACCATTCACCTCAGGAGGACTCCTGCTTGCCAAAGTGTTTTCATGGAAGGGCACATGTGTGTGGCATGTCTCTTTCACCTGCTTGTGGACTTCAGGTACATGAGCTAGGTGTCAACCGTGAAAGTGGAGAGGGACGGGAACAGCACAATTTGCCCCAGTGACAAAGCAGAGAGATGTGTCCTCAGAGCTGCCTGAGAAACAGTCCTGTTGCCGGTCTTCTATTCACCCCAGGATTACCCTGAGAGGTAACCTGAGGCCGAGTGAATTTTCTTGGAAGAACCGGAGTGCGTGCCGTTCCTTGCTAGGTTCTCATCCCAAAGCCTTCTTGGCTAGTCATAAGGAAACTTGCCCGCGTGTTGCAAGGAAAGTCCGTGTTTTGGATGATCAGTGCTTCATGAAAAGCACTGTGGTCGCCAACTTTCTCAACCCTGCAGGAATACCCGGGGAGGAACGGAGACTTTGCCCAAAGAAACAGAGTGCTTGCAATGCCTTGCTAGGAGCACATCCAGCACAGGACTTTATCTATGGCGAATGTCAGCCGAGCGCCAGAGTCAAAGTAAGGTGCAGTGTTTCCACCAGCAGAGTCGCAGTCAGCAGTTTCAAAGAGGCCTTCCCCACTAAAGTGCTGTAAATGCGGGTGTGCCTTTCAAAGTCTGAGGATGCGAGCGTCTGCACCGTATTCCAAGGAAGGTCCCTGTGTACCAAAAGTGGCATCTGTGCCTGCTGAG
The DNA here is from genome assembly GCF_028564815.1 of Eubalaena glacialis. NCBI lineage: Eukaryota > Metazoa > Chordata > Mammalia > Artiodactyla > Balaenidae > Eubalaena > Eubalaena glacialis. The sequence continues at coordinate 36,577,106 of NC_083718.1, forward strand.
CACCATCCAGCCACATGGGTCTTTGGACTCTACTGTTTTGTATGCAGGAGGCTGGGCAACAACGTTTTTCCTCCATGGGAGAGCTAGATTTGGAGAGCTTAGAGGAAGCCTGAAGAACACGTTGATAACGGGGCTTCTGGGCAATGCAAGGGGGCCTCATTTTGTAACCCTGAGCTGCTTTTGGAAAACCACCGTGCTTACACGAGTTCTCGGAATTCTTGACCTCTTGCTCCCTGAAGCAGCACCTGGACTTTACCTCTAGAGGGAGAAATAGGCAGTCATCCTCTGAAGGTGGCTAGGCCTTTGTGAGATGTACCATGACCTAGGCGAAACAAAGGCGTTCACTGGCTCGCGCAATTTACTTCAGGAGGAACACTGGCTTTCCAAAGCGCTTTCAGCGAAGAAGTACAGTATGTGACATGGGCCTCCTTTGGTTCCCGGAACGTCAACTACATGAGCTGTGTGGCAACCGTGAAAAGGAGGCTGGACGAGAAAAGCGAAATCTGTCCCGTTGGCAACCCGGAGAGCTGGGTGCTCAGAGCTGCCTGAAAAAGGGTCCTGTTGCCCGTCTTGTACTCACCGTAGGAGTTCCCTGGGAGGCAAAGTGAGGAAGAGTGAGTTTTCTCGCAAGAACGAGGGGGTGTGTGCAGTTCCTCACTAGGAGCTCATCCCATAGCCTTCTTGGCTAGTGGTTCGGAAACCTGCCCCCATGCTGCCAAAGGAAGGTCCACGAGTGCCGTGAAAAGTGTTGGAGTGCAGCTCTTTCTGAGAAGCCTTAGTGAAGGTACTGCTTTAACACTGGTAGGCCTCTCAGGACTGCAGGGTCTCTCGCGCCTGGACCCAGGTCATGGAGAACACGGTGTACCCAAAGTGTCAAGTGCGGCTTCTGAGTGAGCTCCAGCCACATGGGTCGTTGGCCTCCACTCTGTGCATGCAGAGGGCAGGGCAACACACGGCTTGCTCCGGCGGAGAGCCAGACCTCCACCTCTGGAAACCAGTCTTGGTAACAGAGTGGGGGACGGTGTCATGAGCAATGCATGTCACACTCCCGGCTTAGATATTAGCTGCCCTGAATCATATCCGGAGAGTAACATTGATTTTATGAACTCAAAGCTGACGGCCCTTCACCTCAAGCAGAAATGTGACTTTACAACCAGTCTGATATGATGGACCCCTCTCCCGAAGCACTGCTGGGCGATTGAAAGTTCCAAAGTCGACATCGCCTGACTGAAGCACTGTGGTGACTAGGCACGTCACCTCGCGCAGAACCTCTGCTTACAAAAGGGTCCTCACAGGAGCGCCTAGTGTGTCGCATGGCTCTCTCGTAGCTGGGCAGAAGGTGCTGCTCCACAGGCTGGGTTTGCACGTAGAAACTGGATCCTGAGGGCTAAAGCATTCTTTGCCCCTTTGGAAGCAGGAGGCTTGGGGCGAGAAAACTGAAGGAAAGTCATGGGGTGGCGCCCATGTTGGACACCCTGCAGGAATTGCCCGGGAGGAAGAGTGAGTTTTCTCGAAAGAAACAGTGCGCCTGCCGTTCCTTGCCAGGAGCTCATGCAGCAGACTGCTTCAGCTAAGGCGAATGTCGACTGAGCGGCATACTCAAAGTAAGGGGCAGCGTTTCCATCAGCAAAGTTGGTGGTCACAAGTAGACCCGAGGCTTTCACCACTGAAGTGCTGTAATGCTGGTGTGCCTTTCACATATCTGAGGACGCTCACGTCTGCACCATTTTCCGAGGAAAATCACTGTGTACCCGAAGTGTCATCTGTGCCTTCTGAGCAACCTCATGCTTCATGATGGTCTTTGGGCTCTACTGTTGGTATGCAGAAGGCCAGGCAGCAATGTGTTTCCTCCATCGGGGAGCCAGATAGCCACAGCATGGAAGAATCCTCAGGACGAGTTTTCTCCCTGGTCTTCTGGGCAATGCAAGGGGACCCCAGTTTGTAAACCTGAGCTGCACTGGAACAAACACCGCCATGGCAAGTGTTCTCAGAATTCATAGCTGACGTCTTCCCCTCGCATGCATCACGTCGACTTCAGATCCAGCTGGAGACATGTGCTCTCAGCCTTTGAAGACTGTCAGGCCTTTGCAAGATCCACGGTGATGTAGGTGAAACTAGATCATTCACTGGCTCACACCATTCACCTCAGGAGGACTCCTGCTTGCCAAAGTGTTTTCATGGAAGGGCACATGTGTGTGGCATGTCTCTTTCACCTGCTTGTGGACTTCAGGTACATGAGCTAGGTGTCAACCATGAAAGTGGAGAGGGACGGGAACAGCACAATTTGCCCCAGTGACAAAGCAGAGAGATGTGTCCTCAGAGCTGCCTGAGAAACAGTCCTGTTGCCGGTCTTCTATTCACCCCAGGATTACCCTGAGAGGTAACCTGAGGCCGAGTGAATTTTCTTGGAAGAACCGGAGTGCGTGCCGTTCCTTGCTAGGTTCTCATCCCAAAGCCTTCTTGGCTAGTCATAAGGAAACTTGCCCGCGTGTTGCAAGGAAAGTCCGTGTTTTGGATGATCAGTGCTTCATGAAAAGCACTGTGGTCGCCAACTTTCTCAACCCTGCAGGAATACCCGGGGAGGAACGGAGACTTTGCCCAAAGAAACAGAGTGCTTGCAATGCCTTGCTAGGAGCACATCCAGCACAGGACTTTATCTATGGCGAATGTCAGCCGAGCGCCAGAGTCAAAGTAAGGTGCAGTGTTTCCACCAGCAGAGTCGCAGTCAGCAGTTTCAAAGAGGCCTTCCCCACTAAAGTGCTGTAAATGCGGGTGTGCCTTTCAAAGTCTGAGGATGCGAGCGTCTGCACCGTATTCCAAGGAAGGTCCCTGTGTACCACAAGTGGCATCTGTGCCTGCTGAGCACCATCCAGCCACATGGGTCTTTGGACTCTACTGTTTTGTATGCAGGAGGCTGGGCAACAACGTTTTTCCTCCATGGGAGAGCTAGATTTGGAGAGCTTAGAGGAAGCCTGAAGAACACGTTGATAACGGGGCTTCTGGGCAATGCAAGGGGGCCTCATTTTGTAACCCTGAGCTGCTTTTGGAAAACCACCGTGCTTACACGAGTTCTCGGAATTCTTGACCTCTTGCTCCCTGAAGCAGCACCTGGACTTTACCTCTAGAGGGAGAAATAGGCAGTCATCCTCTGAAGGTGGCTAGGCCTTTGTGAGATGTACCATGACCTAGGCGAAACAAAGGCGTTCACTGGCTCGCGCAATTTACTTCAGGAGGAACACTGGCTTTCCAAAGCGCTTTCAGCGAAGAAGTACAGTATGTGACATGGGCCTCCTTTGGTTCCCGGAACGTCAACTACATGAGCTGTGTGGCAACCGTGAAAAGGAGGCCGGACGAGAAAAGCGAAATCTGTCCCGTTGGCAACCCGGAGAGCTGGGTGCTCAGAGCTGCCTGAAAAAGGGTCCTGTTGCCCGTCTTGTACTCACCGTAGGAGTTCCCTGGGAGGCAAAGTGAGGAAGAGTGAGTTTTCTCGCAAGAACGAGGGGGTGTGTGCAGTTCCTCACTAGGAGCTCATCCCATAGCCTTCTTGGCTAGTGGTTCGGAAACCTGCCCCCATGCTGCCAAAGGAAGGTCCACGAGTGCCGTGAAAAGTGTTGGAGTGCAGCTCTTTCTGAGAAGCCTTAGTGAAGGTACTGCTTTAACACTGGTAGGCCTCTCAGGACTGCAGGGTCTCTCGCGCCTGGACCCAGGTCATGGAGAACACGGTGTACCCAAAGTGTCAACTGCGGCTTCTGAGTAACCTCCAGCCACATGGGTCGTTGGCCTCCACTCTGTGCATGCAGAGGGCAGGGCAACACACGGCTTGCTCCGGCGGAGAGCCAGACCTCCACCTCTGGAAACCAGTCTTGGTAACAGAGTGGGGGACGGTGTCATGAGCAATGCATGTCACACTCCCGGCTTAGATATTAGCTGCCCTGAATCATATCCGGAGAGTAACATTGATTTTATGAACTCAAAGCTGACGGCCCTTCACCTCAAGCAGAAATGTGACTTTACAACCAGTCTGATATGATGGACCCCTCTCCCGAAGCACTGCTGGGCGATTGAAAGTTCCAAAGTCGACATCGCCTGACTGAAGCACTGTGGTGACTAGGCACGTCACCTCGCGCAGAACCTCTGCTTACAAAAGGGTCCTCACAGGAGCGCCTAGTGTGTCGCATGGCTCTCTCGTAGCTGGGCAGAAGGTGCTGCTCCACAGGCTGGGTTTGCACGTAGAAACTGGATCCTGAGGGCTAAAGCATTCTTTGCCCCTTTGGAAGCAGGAGGCTTGGGGCGAGAAAACTGAAGGAAAGGCACGGGGTGGCGCCCATGTTGGACACCCTGCAGGAATTGCCCGGGAGGAAGAGTGAGTTTTCTCGAAAGAAACAGTGCGCCTGCCGTTCCTTGCCAGGAGCTCATGCAGCAGACTGCTTCAGCTAAGGCGAATGTCGACTGAGCGGCATACTCAAAGTAAGGGGCAGTGTTTCCATCAGCAAAGTTGGTGGTCACAAGTAGACCCGAGGCTTTCACCACTGAAGTGCTGTAATGCTGGTGTGCCTTTCACATATCTGAGGACGCTCACGTCTGCACCATTTTCCGAGGAAAATCACTGTGTACCCGAAGCGTCATCTGTGCCTTCTGAGCAACCTCATGCCTCATGATGGTCTTTGGGCTCTACTGTTGGTATGCAGAAGGCCAGGCAGCAATGTGTTTCCTCCATCGGGGAGCCAGATAGCCACAGCATAGAAGAATCCTCAGGACGAGTTTTCTCCCTGGTCTTCTGGGCAATGCAAGGGGACCCCAGTTTGTAAACCTGAGCTGCACTGGAACAAACACCGCCATGGCAAGTGTTCTCAGAATTCATAGCTGACGTCTTCCCCTCGCATGCATCACGTCGACTTCAGATCCAGCTGGAGACATGTGCTCTCAGCCTTTGAAGACTGTCAGGCCTTTGCAAGATCCACGGTGATGTAGGTGAAACTAGATCATTCACTGGCTCACACCATTCACCTCAGGAGGACTCCTGCTTGCCAAAGTGTTTTCATGGAAGGGCACATGTGTGTGGCATGTCTCTTTCACCTGCTTGTGGACTTCAGGTACATGAGCTAGGTGTCAACCATGAAAGTGGAGAGGGACGGGAACAGCACAATTTACCCCAGTGACAAAGCAGAGAGATGTGTCCTCAGAGCTGCCTGAGAAACAGTCCTGTTGCCGGTCTTCTATTCACCCCAGGATTACCCTGAGAGGTAACCTGAGGCCGAGTGAATTTTCTTGGAAGAACCGGAGTGCGTGCCGTTCCTTGCTAGGTTCTCATCCCAAAGCCTTCTTGGCTAGTCATAAGGAAACTTGCCCGCGTGTTGCAAGGAAAGTCCGTGTTTTGGATGATCAGTGCTTCATGAAAAGCACTGTGGTCGCCAACTTTCTCAACCCTGCAGGAATACCCGGGGAGGAACGGAGACTTTGCCCAAAGAAACAGAGTGCTTGCAATGCCTTGCTAGGAGCACATCCAGCACAGGACTTTATCTATGGCGAATGTCAGCCGAGCGCCAGAGTCAAAGTAAGGTGCAGTGTTTCCACCAGCAGAGTCGCAGTCAGCAGTTTCAAAGAGGCCTTCCCCACTAAAGTGCTGTAAATGCGGGTGTGCCTTTCAAAGTCTGAGGATGCGAGCGTCTGCACCGTATTCCAAGGAAGGTCCCTGTGTACCACAAGTGGCATCTGTGCCTGCTGAGCACCATCCAGCCACATGGGTCTTTGGACTCTACTGTTTTGTATGCAGGAGGCTGGGCAACAACGTTTTTCCTCCATGGGAGAGCTAGATTTGGAGAGCTTAGAGGAAGCCTGAAGAACACGTTGATAACGGGGCTTCTGGGCAATGCAAGGGGGCCTCATTTTGTAACCCTGAGCTGCTTTTGGAAAACCACCGTGCTTACACGAGTTCTCGGAATTCTTGACCTCTTGCTCCCTGAAGCAGCACCTGGACTTTACCTCTAGAGGGAGAAATAGGCAGTCATCCTCTGAAGGTGGCTAGGCCTTTGTGAGATGTACCATGACCTAGGCGAAACAAAGGCGTTCACTGGCTCGCGCAATTTACTTCAGGAGGAACACTGGCTTTCCAAAGCGCTTTCAGCGAAGAAGTACAGTATGTGACATGGGCCTCCTTTGGTTCCCGGAACGTCAACTACATGAGCTGTGTGGCAACCGTGAAAAGGAGGCCGGACGAGAAAAGCGAAATCTGTCCCGTTGGCAACCCGGAGAGCTGGGTGCTCAGAGCTGCCTGAAAAAGGGTCCTGTTGCCCGTCTTGTACTCACCGTAGGAGTTCCCTGGGAGGCAAAGTGAGGAAGAGTGAGTTTTCTCACAAGAACGAGGGGGTGTGTGCAGTTCCTCACTAGGAGCTCATCCCATAGCCTTCTTGGCTAGTGGTTCGGAAACCTGCCCCCATGCTGCCAAAGGAAGGTCCACGAGTGCCGTGAAAAGTGTTGGAGTGCAGCTCTTTCTGAGAAGCCTTAGTGAAGGTACTGCTTTAACACTGGTAGGCCTCTCAGGACTGCAGGGTCTCTCGCGCCTGGACCCAGGTCATGGAGAACACGGTGTACCCAAAGTGTCAACTGCGGCTTCTGAGTAACCTCCAGCCACATGGGTCGTTGGCCTCCACTCTGTGCATGCAGAGGGCAGGGCAACACACGGCTTGCTCCGGCGGAGAGCCAGACCTCCACCTCTGGAAACCAGTCTTGGTAACAGAGTGGGGGACGGTGTCATGAGCAATGCATGTCACACTCCCGGCTTAGATATTAGCTGCCCTGAATCATATCCGGAGAGTAACATTGATTTTATGAACTCAAAGCTGACGGCCCTTCACCTCAAGCAGAAATGTGACTTTACAACCAGTCTGATATGATGGACCCCTCTCCCGAAGCACTGCTGGGCGATTGAAAGTTCCAAAGTCGACATCGCCTGACTGAAGCACTGTGGTGACTAGGCACGTCACCTCGCGCAGAACCTCTGCTTACAAAAGGGTCCTCACAGGAGCGCCTAGTGTGTCGCATGGCTCTCTCGTAGCTGGGCAGAAGGTGCTGCTCCACAGGCTGGGTTTGCACGTAGAAACTGGATCCTGAGGGCTAAAGCATTCTTTGCCCCTTTGGAAGCAGGAGGCTTGGGGCGAGAAAACTGAAGGAAAGGCACGGGGTGGCGCCCATGTTGGACACCCTGCAGGAATTGCCCGGGAGGAAGAGTGAGTTTTCTCGAAAGAAACAGTGCGCCTGCCGTTCCTTGCCAGGAGCTCATGCAGCAGACTGCTTCAGCTAAGGCGAATGTCGACTGAGCGGCATACTCAAAGTAAGGGGCAGTGTTTCCATCAGCAAAGTTGGTGGTCACAAGTAGACCCGAGGCTTTCACCACTGAAGTGCTGTAATGCTGGTGTGCCTTTCACATATCTGAGGACGCTCACGTCTGCACCATTTTCCGAGGAAAATCACTGTGTACCCGAAGCGTCATCTGTGCCTTCTGAGCAACCTCATGCCTCATGATGGTCTTTGGGCTCTACTGTTGGTATGCAGAAGGCCAGGCAGCAATGTGTTTCCTCCATCGGGGAGCCAGATAGCCACAGCATAGAAGAATCCTCAGGACGAGTTTTCTCCCTGGTCTTCTGGGCAATGCAAGGGGACCCCAGTTTGTAAACCTGAGCTGCACTGGAACAAACACCGCCATGGCAAGTGGTCTCAGAATTCATAGCTGACGTCTTCCCCTCGCATGCATCACGTCGACTTCAGATCCAGCTGGAGACATGTGCTCTCAGCCTTTGAAGACTGTCAGGCCTTTGCAAGATCCACGGTGATGTAGGTGAAACTAGATCATTCACTGGCTCACACCATTCACCTCAGGAGGACTCCTGCTTGCCAAAGTGTTTTCATGGAAGGGCACATGTGTGTGGCATGTCTCTTTCACCTGCTTGTGGACTTCAGGTACATGAGCTAGGTGTCAACCGTGAAAGTGGAGAGGGACGGGAACAGCACAATTTGCCCCAGTGACAAAGCAGAGAGATGTGTCCTCAGAGCTGCCTGAGAAACAGTCCTGTTGCCGGTCTTCTATTCACCCCAGGATTACCCTGAGAGGTAACCTGAGGCCGAGTGAATTTTCTTGGAAGAACCGGAGTGCGTGCCGTTCCTTGCTAGGTTCTCATCCCAAAGCCTTCTTGGCTAGTCATAAGGAAACTTGCCCGCGTGTTGCAAGGAAAGTCCGTGTTTTGGATGATCAGTGCTTCATGAAAAGCACTGTGGTCGCCAACTTTCTCAACCCTGCAGGAATACCCGGGGAGGAACGGAGACTTTGCCCAAAGAAACAGAGTGCTTGCAATGCCTTGCTAGGAGCACATCCAGCACAGGACTTTATCTATGGCGAATGTCAGCCGAGCGCCAGAGTCAAAGTAAGGTGCAGTGTTTCCACCAGCAGAGTCGCAGTCAGCAGTTTCAAAGAGGCCTTCCCCACTAAAGTGCTGTAAATGCGGGTGTGCCTTTCAAAGTCTGAGGATGCGAGCGTCTGCACCGTATTCCAAGGAAGGTCCCTGTGTACCAAAAGTGGCATCTGTGCCTGCTGAGCACCATCCAGCCACATGGGTCTTTGGACTCTACTGTTTTGTATGCAGGAGGCTGGGCAACAACGTTTTTCCTCCATGGGAGAGCTAGATTTGGAGAGCTTAGAGGAAGCCTGAAGAACACGTTGATAACGGGGCTTCTGGGCAATGCAAGGGGGCCTCATTTTGTAACCCTGAGCTGCTTTTGGAAAACCACCGTGCTTACACGAGTTCTCGGAATTCTTGACCTCTTGCTCCCTGAAGCAGCACCTGGACTTTACCTCTAGAGGGAGAAATAGGCAGTCATCCTCTGAAGGTGGCTAGGCCTTTGTGAGATGTACCATGACCTAGGCGAAACAAAGGCGTTCACTGGCTCGCGCAATTTACTTCAGGAGGAACACTGGCTTTCCAAAGCGCTTTCAGCGAAGAAGTACAGTATGTGACATGGGCCTCCTTTGGTTCCCGGAACGTCAACTACATGAGCTGTGTGGCAACCGTGAAAAGGAGGCCGGACGAGAAAAGCGAAATCTGTCCCGTTGGCAACCCGGAGAGCTGGGTGCTCAGAGCTGCCTGAAAAAGGGTCCTGTTGCCCGTCTTGTACTCACCGTAGGAGTTCCCTGGGAGGCAAAGTGAGGAAGAGTGAGTTTTCTCGCAAGAACGAGGGGGTGTGTGCAGTTCCTCACTAGGAGCTCATCCCATAGCCTTCTTGGCTAGTGGTTCGGAAACCTGCCCCCATGCTGCCAAAGGAAGGTCCACGAGTGCCGTGAAAAGTGTTGGAGTGCAGCTCTTTCTGAGAAGCCTTAGTGAAGGTACTGCTTTAACACTGGTAGGCCTCTCAGGACTGCAGGGTCTCTCGCGCCTGGACCCAGGTCATGGAGAACACGGTGTACCCAAAGTGTCAACTGCGGCTTCTGAGTAACCTCCAGCCACATGGGTCGTTGGCCTCCACTCTGTGCATGCAGAGGGCAGGGCAACACACGGCTTGCTCCGGCGGAGAGCCAGACCTCCACCTCTGGAAACCAGTCTTGGTAACAGAGTGGGGGACGGTGTCATGAGCAATGCATGTCACACTCCCGGCTTAGATATTAGCTGCCCTGAATCATATCCGGAGAGTAACATTGATTTTATGAACTCAAAGCTGACGGCCCTTCACCTCAAGCAGAAATGTGACTTTACAACCAGTCTGATATGATGGACCCCTCTCCCGAAGCACTGGTGGGCGATTGAAAGTTCCAAAGTCGACATCGCCTGACTGAAGCACTGTGGTGACTAGGCACGTCACCTCGCGCAGAACCTCTGCTTACAAAAGGGTCCTCACAGGAGCGCCTAGTGTGTCGCATGGCTCTCTCGTAGCTGGGCAGAAGGTGCTGCTCCACAGGCTGGGTTTGCACGTAGAAACTGGATCCTGAGGGCTAAAGCATTCTTTGCCCCTTTGGAAGCAGGAGGCTTGGGGCGAGAAAACTGAAGGAAAGGCACGGGGTGGCGCCCATGTTGGACACCCTGCAGGAATTGCCCGGGAGGAAGAGTGAGTTTTCTCGAAAGAAACAGTGCGCCTGCCGTTCCTTGCCAGGAGCTCATGCAGCAGACTGCTTCAGCTAAGGCGAATGTCGACTGAGCGGCATACTCAAAGTAAGGGGCAGCGTTTCCATCAGCAAAGTTGGTGGTCACAAGTAGACCCGAGGCTTTCACCACTGAAGTGCTGTAATGCTGGTGTGCCTTTCACATATCTGAGGACGCTCACGTCTGCACCATTTTCCGAGGAAAATCACTGTGTACCCGAAGCGTCATCTGTGCCTTCTGAGCAACCTCATGCCTCATGATGGTCTTTGGGCTCTACTGTTGGTATGCAGAAGGCCAGGCAGCAATGTGTTTCCTCCATCGGGGAGCCAGATAGCCACAGCATGGAAGAATCCTCAGGACGAGTTTTCTCCCTGGTCTTCTGGGCAATGCAAGGGGACCCCAGTTTGTAAACCTGAGCTGCACTGGAACAAACACCGCCATGGCAAGTGTTCTCAGAATTCATAGCTGACGTCTTCCCCTCGCATGCATCACGTCGACTTCAGATCCAGCTGGAGACATGTGCTCTCAGCCTTTGAAGACTGTCAGGCCTTTGCAAGATCCACGGTGATGTAGGTGAAACTAGATCATTCACTGGCTCACACCATTCACCTCAGGAGGACTCCTGCTTGCCCAAGTGTTTTCATGGAAGGGCACATGTGTGTGGCATGTCTCTTTCACCTGCTTGTGGACTTCAGGTACATGAGCTAGGTGTCAACCGTGAAAGTGGAGAGGGACGGGAACAGCACAATTTGCCCCAGTGACAAAGCAGAGAGATGTGTCCTCAGAGCTGCCTGAGAAACAGTCCTGTTGCCGGTCTTCTATTCACCCCAGGATTACCCTGAGAGGTAACCTGAGGCCGAGTGAATTTTCTTGGAAGAACCGGAGTGCGTGCCGTTCCTTGCTAGGTTCTCATCCCAAAGCCTTCTTGGCTAGTCATAAGGAAACTTGCCCGCGTGTTGCAAGGAAAGTCCGTGTTTTGGATGATCAGTGCTTCATGAAAAGCACTGTGGTCGCCAACTTTCTCAACCCTGCAGGAATACCCGGGGAGGAACGGAGACTTTGCCCAAAGAAACAGAGTGCTTGCAATGCCTTGCTAGGAGCACATCCAGCACAGGACTTTATCTATGGCGAATGTCAGCCGAGCGCCAGAGTCAAAGTAAGGTGCAGTGTTTCCACCAGCAGAGTCGCAGTCAGCAGTTTCAAAGAGGCCTTCCCCACTAAAGTGCTGTAAATGCGGGTGTGCCTTTCAAAGTCTGAGGATGCGAGCGTCTGCACCGTATTCCAAGGAAGGTCCCTGTGTACCAAAAGTGGCATCTGTGCCTGCTGAGCACCATCCAGCCACATGGGTCTTTGGACTCTACTGTTTTGTATGCAGGAGGCTGGGCAACAACGTTTTTCCTCCATGGGAGAGCTAGATTTGGAGAGCTTAGAGGAAGCCTGAAGAACACGTTGATAACGGGGCTTCTGGGCAATGCAAGGGGGCCTCATTTTGTAACCCTGAGCTGCTTTTGGAAAACCACCGTGCTTACACGAGTTCTCGGAATTCTTGACCTCTTGCTCCCTGAAGCAGCACCTGGACTTTACCTCTAGAGGGAGAAATAGGCAGTCATCCTCTGAAGGTGGCTAGGCCTTTGTGAGATGTACCATGACCTAGGCGAAACAAAGGCGTTCACTGGCTCGCGCAATTTACTTCAGGAGGAACACTGGCTTTCCAAAGCGCTTTCAGCGAAGAAGTACAGTATGTGACATGGGCCTCCTTTGGTTCCCGGAACGTCAACTACATGAGCTGTGTGGCAACCGTGAAAAGGAGGCCGGACGAGAAAAGCGAAATCTGTCCCGTTGGCAACCCGGAGAGCTGGGTGCTCAGAGCTGCCTGAAAAAGGGTCCTGTTGCCCGTCTTGTACTCACCGTAGGAGTTCCCTGGGAGGCAAAGTGAGGAAGAGTGAGTTTTCTCGCAAGAACGAGGGGGTGTGTGCAGTTCCTCACTAGGAGCTCATCCCATAGCCTTCTTGGCTAGTGGTTCGGAAACCTGCCCCCATGCTGCCAAAGGAAGGTCCACGAGTGCCGTGAAAAGTGTTGGAGTGCAGCTCTTTCTGAGAAGCCTTAGTGAAGGTACTGCTTTAACACTGGTAGGCCTCTCAGGACTGCAGGGTCTCTCGCGCCTGGACCCAGGTCATGGAGAACACGGTGTACCCAAAGTGTCAAGTGCGGCTTCTGAGTGAGCTCCAGCCACATGGGTCGTTGGCCTCCACTCTGTGCATGCAGAGGGCAGGGCAACACACGGCTTGCTCCGGCGGAGAGCCAGACCTCCACCTCTGGAAACCAGTCTTGGTAACAGAGTGGGGGACGGTGTCATGAGCAATGCATGTCACACTCCCGGCTTAGATATTAGCTGCCCTGAATCATATCCGGAGAGTAACATTGATTTTATGAACTCAAAGCTGACGGCCCTTCACCTCAAGCAGAAATGTGACTTTACAACCAGTCTGATATGATGGACCCCTCTCCCGAAGCACTGCTGGGCGATTGAAAGTTCCAAAGTCGACATCGCCTGACTGAAGCACTGTGGTGACTAGGCACGTCACCTCGCGCAGAACCTCTGCTTACAAAAGGGTCCTCACAGGAGCGCCTAGTGTGTCGCATGGCTCTCTCGTAGCTGGGCAGAAGGTGCTGCTCCACAGGCTGGGTTTGCACGTAGAAACTGGATCCTGAGGGCTAAAGCATTCTTTGCCCCTTTGGAAGCAGGAGGCTTGGGGCGAGAAAACTGAAGGAAAGTCACGGGGTGGCGCCCATGTTGGACACCCTGCAGGAATTGCCCGGGAGGAAGAGTGAGTTTTCTCGAAAGAAACAGTGCGCCTGCCGTTCCTTGCCAGGAGCTCATGCAGCAGACTGCTTCAGCTAAGGCGAATGTCGACTGAGCGGCATACTCAAAGTAAGGGGCAGCGTTTCCATCAGCAAAGTTGGTGGTCACAAGTAGACCCGAGGCTTTCACCACTGAAGTGCTGTAATGCTGGTGTGCCTTTCACATATCTGAGGACGCTCACGTCTGCACCATTTTCCGAGGAAAATCACTGTGTACCCGAAGTGTCATCTGTGCCTTCTGAGCAACCTCATGCCTCATGATGGTCTTTGGGCTCTACTGTTGGTATGCAGAAGGCCAGGCAGCAATGTGTTTCCTCCATCGGGGAGCCAGATAGCCACAGCATGGAAGAATCCTCAGGACGAGTTTTCTCCCTGGTCTTCTGGGCAATGCAAGGGGACCCCAGTTTGTAAACCTGAGCTGCACTGGAACAAACACCGCCATGGCAAGTGTTCTCAGAATTCATAGCTGACGTCTTCCCCTCGCATGCATCACGTCGACTTCAGATCCAGCTGGAGACATGTGCTCTCAGCCTTTGAAGACTGTCAGGCCTTTGCAAGATCCACGGTGATGTAGGTGAAACTAGATCATTCACTGGCTCACACCATTCACCTCAGGAGGACTCCTGCTTGCCCAAGTGTTTTCATGGAAGGGCACATGTGTGTGGCATGTCTCTTTCACCTGCTTGTGGACTTCAGGTACATGAGCTAGGTGTCAACCGTGAAAGTGGAGAGGGACGGGAACAGCACAATTTGCCCCAGTGACAAAGCAGAGAGATGTGTCCTCAGAGCTGCCTGAGAAACAGTCCTGTTGCCGGTCTTCTATTCACCCCAGGATTACCCTGAGAGGTAACCTGAGGCCGAGTGAATTTTCTTGGAAGAACCGGAGTGCGTGCCGTTCCTTGCTAGGTTCTCATCCCAAAGCCTTCTTGGCTAGTCATAAGGAAACTTGCCCGCGTGTTGCAAGGAAAGTCCGTGTTTTGGATGATCAGTGCTTCATGAAAAGCACTGTGGTCGCCAACTTTCTCAACCCTGCAGGAATACCCGGGGAGGAACGGAGACTTTGCCCAAAGAAACAGAGTGCTTGCAATGCCTTGCTAGGAGCACATCCAGCACAGGACTTTATCTATGGCGAATGTCAGCCGAGCGCCAGAGTCAAAGTAAGGTGCAGTGTTTCCACCAGCAGAGTCGCAGTCAGCAGTTTCAAAGAGGCCTTCCCCACTAAAGTGCTGTAAATGCGGGTGTGCCTTTCAAAGTCTGAGGATGCGAGCGTCTGCACCGTATTCCAAGGAAGGTCCCTGTGTACCAAAAGTGGCATCTGTGCCTGCTGAGCACCATCCAGCCACATGGGTCTTTGGACTCTACTGTTTTGTATGCAGGAGGCTGGGCAACAACGTTTTTCCTCCATGGGAGAGCTAGATTTGGAGAGCTTAGAGGAAGCCTGAAGAACACGTTGATAACGGGGCTTCTGGGCAATGCAAGGGGGCCTCATTTTGTAACCCTGAGCTGCTTTTGGAAAACCACCGTGCTTACACGAGTTCTCGGAATTCTTGACCTCTTGCTCCCTGAAGCAGCACCTGGACTTTACCTCTAGAGGGAGAAATAGGCAGTCATCCTCTGAAGGTGGCTAGGCCTTTGTGAGATGTACCATGACCTAGGCGAAACAAAGGCGTTCACTGGCTCGCGCAATTTACTTCAGGAGGAACACTGGCTTTCCAAAGCGCTTTCAGCGAAGAAGTACAGTATGTGACATGGGCCTCCTTTGGTTCCCGGAACGTCAACTACATGAGCTGTGTGGCAACCGTGAAAAGGAGGCCGGACGAGAAAAGCGAAATCTGTCCCGTTGGCAACCCGGAGAGCTGGGTGCTCAGAGCTGCCTGAAAAAGGGTCCTGTTGCCCGTCTTGTACTCACCGTAGGAGTTCCCTGGGAGGCAAAGTGAGGAAGAGTGAGTTTTCTCGCAAGAACGAGGGGGTGTGTGCAGTTCCTCACTAGGAGCTCATCCCATAGCCTTCTTGGCTAGTGGTTCGGAAACCTGCCCCCATGCTGCCAAAGGAAGGTCCACGAGTGCCGTGAAAAGTGTTGGAGTGCAGCTCTTTCTGAGAAGCCTTAGTGAAGGTACTGCTTTAACACTGGTAGGCCTCTCAGGACTGCAGGGTCTCTCGCGCCTGGACCCAGGTCATGGAGAACACGGTGTACCCAAAGTGTCAACTGCGGCTTCTGAGTAACCTCCAGCCACATGGGTCGTTGGCCTCCACTCTGTGCATGCAGAGGGCAGGGCAACACACGGCTTGCTCCGGCGGAGAGCCAGACCTCCACCTCTGGAAACCAGTCTTGGTAACAGAGTGGGGGACGGTGTCATGAGCAATGCATGTCACACTCCCGGCTTAGATATTAGCTGCCCTGAATCATATCCGGAGAGTAACATTGATTTTATGAACTCAAAGCTGACGGCCCTTCACCTCAAGCAGAAATGTGACTTTACAACCAGTCTGATATGATGGACCCCTCTCCCGAAGCACTGCTGGGCGATTGAAAGTTCCAAAGTCGACATCGCCTGACTGAAGCACTGTGGTGACTAGGCACGTCACCTCGCGCAGAACCTCTGCTTACAAAAGGGTCCTCACAGGAGCGCCTAGTGTGTCGCATGGCTCTCTCGTAGCTGGGCAGAAGGTGCTGCTCCACAGGCTGGGTTTGCACGTAGAAACTGGATCCTGAGGGCTAAAGCATTCTTTGCCCCTTTGGAAGCAGGAGGCTTGGGGCGAGAAAACTGAAGGAAAGGCACGGGGTGGCGCCCATGTTGGACACCCTGCAGGAATTGCCCGGGAGGAAGAGTGAGTTTTCTCGAAAGAAACAGTGCGCCTGCCGTTCCTTGCCAGGAGCTCATGCAGCAGACTGCTTCAGCTAAGGCGAATGTCGACTGAGCGGCATACTCAAAGTAAGGGGCAGTGTTTCCATCAGCAAAGTTGGTGGTCACAAGTAGACCCGAGGCTTTCACCACTGAAGTGCTGTAATGCTGGTGTGCCTTTCACATATCTGAGGACGCTCACGTCTGCACCATTTTCCGAGGAAAATCACTGTGTACCCGAAGCGTCATCTGTGCCTTCTGAGCAACCTCATGCCTCATGATGGTCTTTGGGCTCTACTGTTGGTATGCAGAAGGCCAGGCAGCAATGTGTTTCCTCCATCGGGGAGCCAGATAGCCACAGCATAGAAGAATCCTCAGGACGAGTTTTCTCCCTGGTCTTCTGGGCAATGCAAGGGGACCCCAGTTTGTAAACCTGAGCTGCACTGGAACAAACACCGCCATGGCAAGTGTTCTCAGAATTCATAGCTGACGTCTTCCCCTCGCATGCATCACGTCGACTTCAGATCCAGCTGGAGACATGTGCTCTCAGCCTTTGAAGACTGTCAGGCCTTTGCAAGATCCACGGTGATGTAGGTGAAACTAGATCATTCACTGGCTCACACCATTCACCTCAGGAGGACTCCTGCTTGCCAAAGTGTTTTCATGGAAGGGCACATGTGTGTGGCATGTCTCTTTCACCTGCTTGTGGACTTCAGGTACATGAGCTAGGTGTCAACCGTGAAAGTGGAGAGGGACGGGAACAGCACAATTTGCCCCAGTGACAAAGCAGAGAGATGTGTCCTCAGAGCTGCCTGAGAAACAGTCCTGTTGCCGGTCTTCTATTCACCCCAGGATTACCCTGAGAGGTAACCTGAGGCCGAGTGAATTTTCTTGGAAGAACCGGAGTGCGTGCCGTTCCTTGCTAGGTTCTCATCCCAAAGCCTTCTTGGCTAGTCATAAGGAAACTTGCCCGCGTGTTGCAAGGAAAGTCCGTGTTTTGGATGATCAGTGCTTCATGAAAAGCACTGTGGTCGCCAACTTTCTCAACCCTGCAGGAATACCCGGGGAGGAACGGAGACTTTGCCCAAAGAAACAGAGTGCTTGCAATGCCTTGCTAGGAGCACATCCAGCACAGGACTTTATCTATGGCGAATGTCAGCCGAGCGCCAGAGTCAAAGTAAGGTGCAGTGTTTCCACCAGCAGAGTCGCAGTCAGCAGTTTCAAAGAGGCCTTCCCCACTAAAGTGCTGTAAATGCGGGTGTGCCTTTCAAAGTCTGAGGATGCGAGCGTCTGCACCGTATTCCAAGGAAGGTCCCTGTGTACCAAAAGTGGCATCTGTGCCTGCTGAGCACCATCCAGCCACATGGGTCTTTGGACTCTACTGTTTTGTATGCAGGAGGCTGGGCAACAACGTTTTTCCTCCATGGGAGAGCTAGATTTGGAGAGCTTAGAGGAAGCCTGAAGAACACGTTGATAACGGGGCTTCTGGGCAATGCAAGGGGGCCTCATTTTGTAACCCTGAGCTGCTTTTGGAAAACCACCGTGCTTACACGAGTTCTCGGAATTCTTGACCTCTTGCTCCCTGAAGCAGCACCTGGACTTTACCTCTAGAGGGAGAAATAGGCAGTCATCCTCTGAAGGTGGCTAGGCCTTTGTGAGATGTACCATGACCTAGGCGAAACAAAGGCGTTCACTGGCTCGCGCAATTTACTTCAGGAGGAACACTGGCTTTCCAAAGCGCTTTCAGCGAAGAAGTACAGTATGTGACATGGGCCTCCTTTGGTTCCCGGAACGTCAACTACATGAGCTGTGTGGCAACCGTGAAAAGGAGGCTGGACGAGAAAAGCGAAATCTGTCCCGTTGGCAACCCGGAGAGCTGGGTGCTCAGAGCTGCCTGAAAAAGGGTCCTGTTGCCCGTCTTGTACTCACCGTAGGAGTTCCCTGGGAGGCAAAGTGAGGAAGAGTGAGTTTTCTCGCAAGAACGAGGGGGTGTGTGCAGTTCCTCACTAGGAGCTCATCCCATAGCCTTCTTGGCTAGTGGTTCGGAAACCTGCCCCCATGCTGCCAAAGGAAGGTCCACGAGTGCCGTGAAAAGTGTTGGAGTGCAGCTCTTTCTGAGAAGCCTTAGTGAAGGTACTGCTTTAACACTGGTAGGCCTCTCAGGACTGCAGGGTCTCTCGCGCCTGGACCCAGGTCATGGAGAACACGGTGTACCCAAAGTGTCAACTGCGGCTTCTGAGTAACCTCCAGCCACATGGGTCGTTGGCCTCCACTCTGTGCATGCAGAGGGCAGGGCAACACACGGCTTGCTCCGGCGGAGAGCCAGACCTCCACCTCTGGAAACCAGTCTTGGTAACAGAGTGGGGGACGGTGTCATGAGCAATGCATGTCACACTCCCGGCTTAGATATTAGCTGCCCTGAATCATATCCGGAGAGTAACATTGATTTTATGAACTCAAAGCTGACGGCCCTTCACCTCAAGCAGAAATGTGACTTTACAACCAGTCTGATATGATGGACCCCTCTCCCGAAGCACTGCTGGGCGATTGAAAGTTCCAAAGTCGACATCGCCTGACTGAAGCACTGTGGTGACTAGGCACGTCACCTCGCGCAGAACCTCTGCTTACAAAAGGGTCCTCACAGGAGCGCCTAGTGTGTCGCATGGCTCTCTCGTAGCTGGGCAGAAGGTGCTGCTCCACAGGCTGGGTTTGCACGTAGAAACTGGATCCTGAGGGCTAAAGCATTCTTTGCCCCTTTGGAAGCAGGAGGCTTGGGGCGAGAAAACTGAAGGAAAGGCACGGGGTGGCGCCCATGTTGGACACCCTGCAGGAATTGCCCGGGAGGAAGAGTGAGTTTTCTCGAAAGAAACAGTGCGCCTGCCGTTCCTTGCCAGGAGCTCATGCAGCAGACTGCTTCAGCTAAGGCGAATGTCGACTGAGCGGCATACTCAAAGTAAGGGGCAGTGTTTCCATCAGCAAAGTTGGTGGTCACAAGTAGACCCGAGGCTTTCACCACTGAAGTGCTGTAATGCTGGTGTGCCTTTCACATATCTGAGGACGCTCACGTCTGCACCATTTTCCGAGGAAAATCACTGTGTACCCGAAGCGTCATCTGTGCCTTCTGAGCAACCTCATGCCTCATGATGGTCTTTGGGCTCTACTGTTGGTATGCAGAAGGCCAGGCAGCAATGTGTTTCCTCCATCGGGGAGCCAGATAGCCACAGCATAGAAGAATCCTCAGGACGAGTTTTCTCCCTGGTCTTCTGGGCAATGCAAGGGGACCCCAGTTTGTAAACCTGAGCTGCACTGGAACAAACACCGCCATGGCAAGTGTTCTCAGAATTCATAGCTGACGTCTTCCCCTCGCATGCATCACGTCGACTTCAGATCCAGCTGGAGACATGTGCTCTCAGCCTTTGAAGACTGTCAGGCCTTTGCAAGATCCACGGTGATGTAGGTGAAACTAGATCATTCACTGGCTCACACCATTCACCTCAGGAGGACTCCTGCTTGCCCAAGTGTTTTCATGGAAGGGCACATGTGTGTGGCATGTCTCTTTCACCTGCTTGTGGACTTCAGGTACATGAGCTAGGTGTCAACCGTGAAAGTGGAGAGGGACGGGAACAGCACAATTTGCCCCAGTGACAAAGCAGAGAGATGTGTCCTCAGAGCTGCCTGAGAAACAGTCCTGTTGCCGGTCTTCTATTCACCCCAGGATTACCCTGAGAGGTAACCTGAGGCCGAGTGAATTTTCTTGGAAGAACCGGAGTGCGTGCCGTTCCTTGCTAGGTTCTCATCCCAAAGCCTTCTTGGCTAGTCATAAGGAAACTTGCCCGCGTGTTGCAAGGAAAGTCCGTGTTTTGGATGATCAGTGCTTCATGAAAAGCACTGTGGTCGCCAACTTTCTCAACCCTGCAGGAATACCCGGGGAGGAACGGAGACTTTGCCCAAAGAAACAGAGTGCTTGCAATGCCTTGCTAGGAGCACATCCAGCACAGGACTTTATCTATGGCGAATGTCAGCCGAGCGCCAGAGTCAAAGTAAGGTGCAGTGTTTCCACCAGCAGAGTCGCAGTCAGCAGTTTCAAAGAGGCCTTCCCCACTAAAGTGCTGTAAATGCGGGTGTGCCTTTCAAAGTCTGAGGATGCGAGCGTCTGCACCGTATTCCAAGGAAGGTCCCTGTGTACCAAAAGTGGCATCTGTGCCTGCTGAGCACCATCCAGCCACATGGGTCTTTGGACTCTACTGTTTTGTATGCAGGAGGCTGGGCAACAACGTTTTTCCTCCATGGGAGAGCTAGATTTGGAGAGCTTAGAGGAAGCCTGAAGAACACGTTGATAACGGGGCTTCTGGGCAATGCAAGGGGGCCTCATTTTGTAACCCTGAGCTGCTTTTGGAAAACCACCGTGCTTACACGAGTTCTCGGAATTCTTGACCTCTTGCTCCCTGAAGCAGCACCTGGACTTTACCTCTAGAGGGAGAAATAGGCAGTCATCCTCTGAAGGTGGCTAGGCCTTTGTGAGATGTACCATGACCTAGGCGAAACAAAGGCGTTCACTGGCTCGCGCAATTTACTTCAGGAGGAACACTGGCTTTCCAAAGCGCTTTCAGCGAAGAAGTACAGTATGTGACATGGGCCTCCTTTGGTTCCCGGAACGTCAACTACATGAGCTGTGTGGCAACCGTGAAAAGGAGGCCGGACGAGAAAAGCGAAATCTGTCCCGTTGGCAACCCGGAGAGCTGGGTGCTCAGAGCTGCCTGAAAAAGGGTCCTGTTGCCCGTCTTGTACTCACCGTAGGAGTTCCCTGGGAGGCAAAGTGAGGAAGAGTGAGTTTTCTCGCAAGAACGAGGGGGTGTGTGCAGTTCCTCACTAGGAGCTCATCCCATAGCCTTCTTGGCTAGTGGTTCGGAAACCTGCCCCCATGCTGCCAAAGGAAGGTCCACGAGTGCCGTGAAAAGTGTTGGAGTGCAGCTCTTTCTGAGAAGCCTTAGTGAAGGTACTGCTTTAACACTGGTAGGCCTCTCAGGACTGCAGGGTCTCTCGCGCCTGGACCCAGGTCATGGAGAACACGGTGTACCCAAAGTGTCAACTGCGGCTTCTGAGTAACCTCCAGCCACATGGGTCGTTGGCCTCCACTCTGTGCATGCAGAGGGCAGGGCAACACACGGCTTGCTCCGGCGGAGAGCCAGACCTCCACCTCTGGAAACCAGTCTTGGTAACAGAGTGGGGGACGGTGTCATGAGCAATGCATGTCACACTCCCGGCTTAGATATTAGCTGCCCTGAATCATATCCGGAGAGTAACATTGATTTTATGAACTCAAAGCTGACGGCCCTTCACCTCAAGCAGAAATGTGACTTTACAACCAGTCTGATATGATGGACCCCTCTCCCGAAGCACTGCTGGGCGATTGAAAGTTCCAAAGTCGACATCGCCTGACTGAAGCACTGTGGTGACTAGGCACGTCACCTCGCGCAGAACCTCTGCTTACAAAAGGGTCCTCACAGGAGCGCCTAGTGTGTCGCATGGCTCTCTCGTAGCTGGGCAGAAGGTGCTGCTCCACAGGCTGGGTTTGCACGTAGAAACTGGATCCTGAGGGCTAAAGCATTCTTTGCCCCTTTGGAAGCAGGAGGCTTGGGGCGAGAAAACTGAAGGAAAGGCACGGGGTGGCGCCCATGTTGGACACCCTGCAGGAATTGCCCGGGAGGAAGAGTGAGTTTTCTCGAAAGAAACAGTGCGCCTGCCGTTCCTTGCCAGGAGCTCATGCAGCAGACTGCTTCAGCTAAGGCGAATGTCGACTGAGCGGCATACTCAAAGTAAGGGGCAGTGTTTCCATCAGCAAAGTTGGTGGTCACAAGTAGACCCGAGGCTTTCACCACTGAAGTGCTGTAATGCTGGTGTGCCTTTCACATATCTGAGGACGCTCACGTCTGCACCATTTTCCGAGGAAAATCACTGTGTACCCGAAGCGTCATCTGTGCCTTCTGAGCAACCTCATGCCTCATGATGGTCTTTGGGCTCTACTGTTGGTATGCAGAAGGCCAGGCAGCAATGTGTTTCCTCCATCGGGGAGCCAGATAGCCACAGCATAGAAGAATCATCAGGACGAGTTTTCTCCCTGGTCTTCTGGGCAATGCAAGGGGACCCCAGTTTGTAAACCTGAGCTGCACTGGAACAAACACCGCCATGGCAAGTGTTCTCAGAATTCATAGCTGACGTCTTCCCCTCGCATGCATCACGTCGACTTCAGATCCAGCTGGAGACATGTGCTCTCAGCCTTTGAAGACTGTCAGGCCTTTGCAAGATCCACGGTGATGTAGGTGAAACTAGATCATTCACTGGCTCACACCATTCACCTCAGGAGGACTCCTGCTTGCCCAAGTGTTTTCATGGAAGGGCACATGTGTGTGGCATGTCTCTTTCACCTGCTTGTGGACTTCAGGTACATGAGCTAGGTGTCAACCGTGAAAGTGGAGAGGGACGGGAACAGCACAATTTGCCCCAGTGACAAAGCAGAGAGATGTGTCCTCAGAGCTGCCTGAGAAACAGTCCTGTTGCCGGTCTTCTATTCACCCCAGGATTACCCTGAGAGGTAACCTGAGGCCGAGTGAATTTTCTTGGAAGAACCGGAGTGCGTGCCGTTCCTTGCTAGGTTCTCATCCCAAAGCCTTCTTGGCTAGTCATAAGGAAACTTGCCCGCGTGTTGCAAGGAAAGTCCGTGTTTTGGATGATCAGTGCTTCATGAAAAGCACTGTGGTCGCCAACTTTCTCAACCCTGCAGGAATACCCGGGGAGGAACGGAGACTTTGCCCAAAGAAACAGAGTGCTTGCAATGCCTTGCTAGGAGCACATCCAGCACAGGACTTTATCTATGGCGAATGTCAGCCGAGCGCCAGAGTCAAAGTAAGGTGCAGTGTTTCCACCAGCAGAGTCGCAGTCAGCAGTTTCAAAGAGGCCTTCCCCACTAAAGTGCTGTAAATGCGGGTGTGCCTTTCAAAGTCTGAGGATGCGAGCGTCTGCACCGTATTCCAAGGAAGGTCCCTGTGTACCAAAAGTGGCATCTGTGCCTGCTGAGCACCATCCAGCCACATGGGTCTTTGGACTCTACTGTTTTGTATGCAGGAGGCTGGGCAACAACGTTTTTCCTCCATGGGAGAGCTAGATTTGGAGAGCTTAGAGGAAGCCTGAAGAACACGTTGATAACGGGGCTTCTGGGCAATGCAAGGGGGCCTCATTTTGTAACCCTGAGCTGCTTTTGGAAAACCACCGTGCTTACACGAGTTCTCGGAATTCTTGACCTCTTGCTCCCTGAAGCAGCACCTGGACTTTACCTCTAGAGGGAGAAATAGGCAGTCATCCTCTGAAGGTGGCTAGGCCTTTGTGAGATGTACCATGACCTAGGCGAAACAAAGGCGTTCACTGGCTCGCGCAATTTACTTCAGGAGGAACACTGGCTTTCCAAAGCGCTTTCAGCGAAGAAGTACAGTATGTGACATGGGCCTCCTTTGGTTCCCGGAACGTCAACTACATGAGCTGTGTGGCAACCGTGAAAAGGAGGCCGGACGAGAAAAGCGAAATCTGTCCCGTTGGCAACCCGGAGAGCTGGGTGCTCAGAGCTGCCTGAAAAAGGGTCCTGTTGCCCGTCTTGTACTCACCGTAGGAGTTCCCTGGGAGGCAAAGTGAGGAAGAGTGAGTTTTCTCGCAAGAACGAGGGGGTGTGTGCAGTTCCTCACTAGGAGCTCATCCCATAGCCTTCTTGGCTAGTGGTTCGGAAACCTGCCCCCATGCTGCCAAAGGAAGGTCCACGAGTGCCGTGAAAAGTGTTGGAGTGCAGCTCTTTCTGAGAAGCCTTAGTGAAGGTACTGCTTTAACACTGGTAGGCCTCTCAGGACTGCAGGGTCTCTCGCGCCTGGACCCAGGTCATGGAGAACACGGTGTACCCAAAGTGTCAACTGCGGCTTCTGAGTAACCTCCAGCCACATGGGTCGTTGGCCTCCACTCTGTGCATGCAGAGGGCAGGGCAACACACGGCTTGCTCCGGCGGAGAGCCAGACCTCCACCTCTGGAAACCAGTCTTGGTAACAGAGTGGGGGACGGTGTCATGAGCAATGCATGTCACACTCCCGGCTTAGATATTAGCTGCCCTGAATCATATCCGGAGAGTAACATTGATTTTATGAACTCAAAGCTGACGGCCCTTCACCTCAAGCAGAAATGTGACTTTACAACCAGTCTGATATGATGGACCCCTCTCCCGAAGCACTGCTGGGCGATTGAAAGTTCCAAAGTCGACATCGCCTGACTGAAGCACTGTGGTGACTAGGCACGTCACCTCGCGCAGAACCTCTGCTTACAAAAGGGTCCTCACAGGAGCGCCTAGTGTGTCGCATGGCTCTCTCGTAGCTGGGCAGAAGGTGCTGCTCCACAGGCTGGGTTTGCACGTAGAAACTGGATCCTGAGGGCTAAAGCATTCTTTGCCCCTTTGGAAGCAGGAGGCTTGGGGCGAGAAAACTGAAGGAAAGTCACGGGGTGGCGCCCATGTTGGACACCCTGCAGGAATTGCCCGGGAGGAAGAGTGAGTTTTCTCGAAAGAAACAGTGCGCCTGCCGTTCCTTGCCAGGAGCTCATGCAGCAGACTGCTTCAGCTAAGGCGAATGTCGACTGAGCGGCATACTCAAAGTAAGGGGCAGTGTTTCCATCAGCAAAGTTGGTGGTCACAAGTAGACCCGAGGCTTTCACCACTGAAGTGCTGTAATGCTGGTGTGCCTTTCACATATCTGAGGACGCTCACGTCTGCACCATTTTCCGAGGAAAATCACTGTGTACCCGAAGCGTCATCTGTGCCTTCTGAGCAACCTCATGCCTCATGATGGTCTTTGGGCTCTACTGTTGGTATGCAGAAGGCCAGGCAGCAATGTGTTTCCTCCATCGGGGAGCCAGATAGCCACAGCATAGAAGAATCCTCAGGACGAGTTTTCTCCCTGGTCTTCTGGGCAATGCAAGGGGACCCCAGTTTGTAAACCTGAGCTGCACTGGAACAAACACCGCCATGGCAAGTGTTCTCAGAATTCATAGCTGACGTCTTCCCCTCGCATGCATCACGTCGACTTCAGATCCAGCTGGAGACATGTGCTCTCAGCCTTTGAAGACTGTCAGGCCTTTGCAAGATCCACGGTGATGTAGGTGAAACTAGATCATTCACTGGCTCACACCATTCACCTCAGGAGGACTCCTGCTTGCCCAAGTGTTTTCATGGAAGGGCACATGTGTGTGGCATGTCTCTTTCACCTGCTTGTGGACTTCAGGTACATGAGCTAGGTGTCAACCGTGAAAGTGGAGAGGGACGGGAACAGCACAATTTGCCCCAGTGACAAAGCAGAGAGATGTGTCCTCAGAGCTGCCTGAGAAACAGTCCTGTTGCCGGTCTTCTATTCACCCCAGGATTACCCTGAGAGGTAACCTGAGGCCGAGTGAATTTTCTTGGAAGAACCGGAGTGCGTGCCGTTCCTTGCTAGGTTCTCATCCCAAAGCCTTCTTGGCTAGTCATAAGGAAACTTGCCCGCGTGTTGCAAGGAAAGTCCGTGTTTTGGATGATCAGTGCTTCATGAAAAGCACTGTGGTCGCCAACTTTCTCAACCCTGCAGGAATACCCGGGGAGGAACGGAGACTTTGCCCAAAGAAACAGAGTGCTTGCAATGCCTTGCTAGGAGCACATCCAGCACAGGACTTTATCTATGGCGAATGTCAGCCGAGCGCCAGAGTCAAAGTAAGGTGCAGTGTTTCCACCAGCAGAGTCGCAGTCAGCAGTTTCAAAGAGGCCTTCCCCACTAAAGTGCTGTAAATGCGGGTGTGCCTTTCAAAGTCTGAGGATGCGAGCGTCTGCACCGTATTCCAAGGAAGGTCCCTGTGTACCAAAAGTGGCATCTGTGCCTGCTGAGCACCATCCAGCCACATGGGTCTTTGGACTCTACTGTTTTGTATGCAGGAGGCTGGGCAACAACGTTTTTCCTCCATGGGAGAGCTAGATTTGGAGAGCTTAGAGGAAGCCTGAAGAACACGTTGATACCGGGGCTTCTGGGCAATGCAAGGGGGCCTCATTTTGTAACCCTGAGCTGCTTTTGGAAAACCACCGTGCTTACACGAGTTCTCGGAATTCTTGACCTCTTGCTCCCTGAAGCAGCACCTGGACTTTACCTCTAGAGGGAGAAATAGGCAGTCATCCTCTGAAGGTGGCTAGGCCTTTGTGAGATGTACCATGACCTAGGCGAAACAAAGGCGTTCACTGGCTCGCGCAATTTACTTCAGGAGGAACACTGGCTTTCCAAAGCGCTTTCAGCGAAGAAGTACAGTATGTGACACGGGCCTCCTTTGGTTCCCGGAACGTCAACTACATGAGCTGTGTGGCAACCGTGAAAAGGAGGCCGGACGAGAAAAGCGAAATCTGTCCCGTTGGCAACCCGGAGAGCTGGGTGCTCAGAGCTGCCTGAAAAAGGGTCCTGTTGCCCGTCTTGTACTCACCGTAGGAGTTCCCTGGGAGGCAAAGTGAGGAAGAGTGAGTTTTCTCGCAAGAACGAGGGGGTGTGTGCAGTTCCTCACTAGGAGCTCATCCCATAGCCTTCTTGGCTAGTGGTTCGGAAACCTGCCCCCATGCTGCCAAAGGAAGGTCCACGAGTGCCGTGAAAAGTGTTGGAGTGCAGCTCTTTCTGAGAAGCCTTAGTGAAGGTACTGCTTTAACACTGGTAGGCCTCTCAGGACTGCAGGGTCTCTCGCGCCTGGACCCAGGTCATGGAGAACACGGTGTACCCAAAGTGTCAACTGCGGCTTCTGAGTAACCTCCAGCCACATGGGTCGTTGGCCTCCACTCTGTGCATGCAGAGGGCAGGGCAACACACGGCTTGCTCCGGCGGAGAGCCAGACCTCCACCTCTGGAAACCAGTCTTGGTAACAGAGTGGGGGACGGTGTCATGAGCAATGCATGTCACACTCCCGGCTTAGATATTAGCTGCCCTGAATCATATCCGGAGAGTAACATTGATTTTATGAACTCAAAGCTGACGGCCCTTCACCTCAAGCAGAAATGTGACTTTACAACCAGTCTGATATGATGGACCCCTCTCCCGAAGCACTGCTGGGCGATTGAAAGTTCCAAAGTCGACATCGCCTGACTGAAGCACTGTGGTGACTAGGCACGTCACCTCGCGCAGAACCTCTGCTTACAAAAGGGTCCTCACAGGAGCGCCTAGTGTGTCGCATGGCTCTCTCGTAGCTGGGCAGAAGGTGCTGCTCCACAGGCTGGGTTTGCACGTAGAAACTGGATCCTGAGGGCTAAAGCATTCTTTGCCCCTTTGGAAGCAGGAGGCTTGGGGCGAGAAAACTGAAGGAAAGTCATGGGGTGGCGCCCATGTTGGACACCCTGCAGGAATTGCCCGGGAGGAAGAGTGAGTTTTCTCGAAAGAAACAGTGCGCCTGCCGTTCCTTGCCAGGAGCTCATGCAGCAGACTGCTTCAGCTAAGGCGAATGTCGACTGAGCGGCATACTCAAAGTAAGGGGCAGTGTTTCCATCAGCAAAGTTGGTGGTCACAAGTAGACCCGAGGCTTTCACCACTGAAGTGCTGTAATGCTGGTGTGCCTTTCACATATCTGAGGACGCTCACGTCTGCACCATTTTCCGAGGAAAATCACTGTGTACCCGAAGCGTCATCTGTGCCTTCTGAGCAACCTCATGCCTCATGATGGTCTTTGGGCTCTACTGTTGGTATGCAGAAGGCCAGGCAGCAATGTGTTTCCTCCATCGGGGAGCCAGATAGCCACAGCATAGAAGAATCCTCAGGACGAGTTTTCTCCCTGGTCTTCTGGGCAATGCAAGGGGACCCCAGTTTGTAAACCTGAGCTGCACTGGAACAAACACCGCCATGGCAAGTGTTCTCAGAATTCATAGCTGACGTCTTCCCCTCGCATGCATCACGTCGACTTCAGATCCAGCTGGAGACATGTGCTCTCAGCCTTTGAAGACTGTCAGGCCTTTGCAAGATCCACGGTGATGTAGGTGAAACTAGATCATTCACTGGCTCACACCATTCACCTCAGGAGGACTCCTGCTTGCCCAAGTGTTTTCATGGAAGGGCACATGTGTGTGGCATGTCTCTTTCACCTGCTTGTGGACTTCAGGTACATGAGCTAGGTGTCAACCGTGAAAGTGGAGAGGGACGGGAACAGCACAATTTGCCCCAGTGACAAAGCAGAGAGATGTGTCCTCAGAGCTGCCTGAGAAACAGTCCTGTTGCCGGTCTTCTATTCACCCCAGGATTACCCTGAGAGGTAACCTGAGGCCGAGTGAATTTTCTTGGAAGAACCGGAGTGCGTGCCGTTCCTTGCTAGGTTCTCATCCCAAAGCCTTCTTGGCTAGTCATAAGGAAACTTGCCCGCGTGTTGCAAGGAAAGTCCGTGTTTTGGATGATCAGTGCTTCATGAAAAGCACTGTGGTCGCCAACTTTCTCAACCCTGCAGGAATACCCGGGGAGGAACGGAGACTTTGCCCAAAGAAACAGAGTGCTTGCAATGCCTTGCTAGGAGCACATCCAGCACAGGACTTTATCTATGGCGAATGTCAGCCGAGCGCCAGAGTCAAAGTAAGGTGCAGTGTTTCCACCAGCAGAGTCGCAGTCAGCAGTTTCAAAGAGGCCTTCCCCACTAAAGTGCTGTAAATGCGGGTGTGCCTTTCAAAGTCTGAGGATGCGAGCGTCTGCACCGTATTCCAAGGAAGGTCCCTGTGTACCAAAAGTGGCATCTGTGCCTGCTGAGCACCATCCAGCCACATGGGTCTTTGGACTCTACTGTTTTGTATGCAGGAGGCTGGGCAACAACGTTTTTCCTCCATGGGAGAGCTAGATTTGGAGAGCTTAGAGGAAGCCTGAAGAACACGTTGATACCGGGGCTTCTGGGCAATGCAAGGGGGCCTCATTTTGTAACCCTGAGCTGCTTTTGGAAAACCACCGTGCTTACACGGTGAGTTCTCGGAATTCATACCTGACCTCTTGCTCCCTGAAGCAGCACCAGGACTTTACCTCTAGAGGGAGAAATAGGCAGTCGTCCTCTGAAGGTGGCTAGGCCTTCGGGAGATGTACCATGACCTAGGCGAAACGAAGGCGTTCACTGGCTCGCGCAATTTACTTCAGGAGGAACACTGGCTTTCCAAAGCGCTTTCAGCGAAGAAGTACAGTATGTGACACGGGCCTCCTTTGGTTCCCGGAACGTCAACTACATGAGCTGTGTGGCAACCGTGAAAAGGAGGCCGGACGAGAAAAGCGAAATCTGTCCCGTTGGCAACCCGGAGAGCTGGGTGCTCAGAGCTGCCTGAAAAAGGGTCCTGTTGCCCGTCTTGTACTCACCGTAGGAGTTCCCTGGGAGGCAAAGTGAGGAAGAGTGAGTTTTCTCGCAAGAACGAGGGGGTGTGTGCAGTTCCTCACTAGGAGCTCATCCCATAGCCTTCTTGGCTAGTGGTTCGGAAACCTGCCCCCATGCTGCCAAAGGAAGGTCCACGAGTGCCGTGAAAAGTGTTGGAGTGCAGCTCTTTCTGAGAAGCCTTAGTGAAGGTACTGCTTTAACACTGGTAGGCCTCTCAGGACTGCAGGGTCTCTCGCGCCTGGACCCAGGTCATGGAGAACACGGTGTACCCAAAGTGTCAACTGCGGCTTCTGAGTAACCTCCAGCCACATGGGTCGTTGGCCTCCACTCTGTGCATGCAGAGGGCAGGGCAACACACGGCTTGCTCCGGCGGAGAGCCAGACCTCCACCTCTGGAAACCAGTCTTGGTAACAGAGTGGGGGACGGTGTCATGAGCAATGCATGTCACACTCCCGGCTTAGATATTAGCTGCCCTGAATCATATCCGGAGAGTAACATTGATTTTATGAACTCAAAGCTGACGACCCTTCACCTCAAGCAGAAATGTGACTTTACAACCAGTCTGATATGATGGACCCCTCTCCCGAAGCACTGCTGGGCGATTGAAAGTTCCAAAGTCGACATCGCCTGACTGAAGCACTGTGGTGACTAGGCACGTCACCTCGCGCAGAACCTCTGCTTACAAAAGGGTCCTCACAGGAGCGCCTAGTGTGTCGCATGGCTCTCTCGTAGCTGGGCAGAAGGTGCTGCTCCACAGGCTGGGTTTGCACGTAGAAACTGGATCCTGAGGGCTAAAGCATTCTTTGCCCCTTTGGAAGCAGGAGGCTTGGGGCGAGAAAACTGAAGGAAAGTCATGGGGTGGCGCCCATGTTGGACACCCTGCAGGAATTGCCCGGGAGGAAGAGTGAGTTTTCTCGAAAGAAACAGTGCGCCTGCCGTTCCTTGCCAGGAGCTCATGCAGCAGACTGCTTCAGCTAAGGCGAATGTCGACTGAGCGGCATACTCAAAGTAAGGGGCAGTGTTTCCATCAGCAAAGTTGGTGGTCACAAGTAGACCCGAGGCTTTCACCACTGAAGTGCTGTAATGCTGGTGTGCCTTTCACATATCTGAGGACGCTCACGTCTGCACCATTTTCCGAGGAAAATCACTGTGTACCCGAAGCGTCATCTGTGCCTTCTGAGCAACCTCATGCCTCATGATGGTCTTTGGGCTCTACTGTTGGTATGCAGAAGGCCAGGCAGCAATGTGTTTCCTCCATCGGGGAGCCAGATAGCCACAGCATAGAAGAATCCTCAGGACGAGTTTTCTCCCTGGTCTTCTGGGCAATGCAAGGGGACCCCAGTTTGTAAACCTGAGCTGCACTGGAACAAACACCGCCATGGCAAGTGTTCTCAGAATTCATAGCTGACGTCTTCCCCTCGCATGCATCACGTCGACTTCAGATCCAGCTGGAGACATGTGCTCTCAGCCTTTGAAGACTGTCAGGCCTTTGCAAGATCCATGGTGATGTAGGTGAAACTAGATCATTCACTGGCTCACACCATTCACCTCAGGAGGACTCCTGCTTGCCCAAGTGTTTTCATGGAAGGGCACATGTGTGTGGCATGTCTCTTTCACCTGCTTGTGGACTTCAGGTACATGAGCTAGGTGTCAACCGTGAAAGTGGAGAGGGACGGGAACAGCACAATTTGCCCCAGTGACAAAGCAGAGAGATGTGTCCTCAGAGCTGCCTGAGAAACAGTCCTGTTGCCGGTCTTCTATTCACCCCAGGATTACCCTGAGAGGTAACCTGAGGCCGAGTGAATTTTCTTGGAAGAACCGGAGTGCGTGCCGTTCCTTGCTAGGTTCTCATCCCAAAGCCTTCTTGGCTAGTCATAAGGAAACTTGCCCGCGTGTTGCAAGGAAAGTCCGTGTTTTGGATGATCAGTGCTTCATGAAAAGCACTGTGGTCGCCAACTTTCTCAACCCTGCAGGAATACCCGGGGAGGAACGGAGACTTTGCCCAAAGAAACAGAGTGCTTGCAATGCCTTGCTAGGAGCACATCCAGCACAGGACTTTATCTATGGCGAATGTCAGCCGAGCGCCAGAGTCAAAGTAAGGTGCAGTGTTTCCACCAGCAGAGTCGCAGTCAGCAGTTTCAAAGAGGCCTTCCCCACTAAAGTGCTGTAAATGCGGGTGTGCCTTTCAAAGTCTGAGGATGCGAGCGTCTGCACCGTATTCCAAGGAAGGTCCCTGTGTACCAAAAGTGGCATCTGTGCCTGCTGAGCACCATCCAGCCACATGGGTCTTTGGACTCTACTGTTTTGTATGCAGGAGGCTGGGCAACAACGTTTTTCCTCCATGGGAGAGCTAGATTTGGAGAGCTTAGAGGAAGCCTGAAGAACACGTTGATACCGGGGCTTCTGGGCAATGCAAGGGGGCCTCATTTTGTAACCCTGAGCTGCTTTTGGAAAACCACCGTGCTTACACGAGTTCTCGGAATTCTTGACCTCTTGCTCCCTGAAGCAGCACCTGGACTTTACCTCTAGAGGGAGAAATAGGCAGTCATCCTCTGAAGGTGGCTAGGCCTTTGTGAGATGTACCATGACCTAGGCGAAACAAAGGCGTTCACTGGCTCGCGCAATTTACTTCAGGAGGAACACTGGCTTTCCAAAGCGCTTTCAGCGAAGAAGTACAGTATGTGACATGGGCCTCCTTTGGTTCCCGGAACGTCAACTACATGAGCTGTGTGGCAACCGTGAAAAGGAGGCCGGACGAGAAAAGCGAAATCTGTCCCGTTGGCAACCCGGAGAGCTGGGTGCTCAGAGCTGCCTGAAAAAGGGTCCTGTTGCCCGTCTTGTACTCACCGTAGGAGTTCCCTGGGAGGCAAAGTGAGGAAGAGTGAGTTTTCTCGCAAGAACGAGGGGGTGTGTGCAGTTCCTCACTAGGAGCTCATCCCATAGCCTTCTTGGCTAGTGGTTCGGAAACCTGCCCCCATGCTGCCAAAGGAAGGTCCACGAGTGCCGTGAAAAGTGTTGGAGTGCAGCTCTTTCTGAGAAGCCTTAGTGAAGGTACTGCTTTAACACTGGTAGGCCTCTCAGGACTGCAGGGTCTCTCGCGCCTGGACCCAGGTCATGGAGAACACGGTGTACCCAAAGTGTCAACTGCGGCTTCTGAGTAACCTCCAGCCACATGGGTCGTTGGCCTCCACTCTGTGCATGCAGAGGGCAGGGCAACACACGGCTTGCTCCGGCGGAGAGCCAGACCTCCACCTCTGGAAACCAGTCTTGGTAACAGAGTGGGGGACGGTGTCATGAGCAATGCATGTCACACTCCCGGCTTAGATATTAGCTGCCCTGAATCATATCCGGAGAGTAACATTGATTTTATGAACTCAAAGCTGACGACCCTTCACCTCAAGCAGAAATGTGACTTTACAACCAGTCTGATATGATGGACCCCTCTCCCGAAGCACTGCTGGGCGATTGAAAGTTCCAAAGTCGACATCGCCTGACTGAAGCACTGTGGTGACTAGGCACGTCACCTCGCGCAGAACCTCTGCTTACAAAAGGGTCCTCACAGGAGCGCCTAGTGTGTCGCATGGCTCTCTCGTAGCTGGGCAGAAGGTGCTGCTCCACAGGCTGGGTTTGCACGTAGAAACTGGATCCTGAGGGCTAAAGCATTCTTTGCCCCTTTGGAAGCAGGAGGCTTGGGGCGAGAAAACTGAAGGAAAGTCATGGGGTGGCGCCCATGTTGGACACCCTGCAGGAATTGCCCGGGAGGAAGAGTGAGTTTTCTCGAAAGAAACAGTGCGCCTGCCGTTCCTTGCCAGGAGCTCATGCAGCAGACTGCTTCAGCTAAGGCGAATGTCGACTGAGCGGCATACTCAAAGTAAGGGGCAGTGTTTCCATCAGCAAAGTTGGTGGTCACAAGTAGACCCGAGGCTTTCACCACTGAAGTGCTGTAATGCTGGTGTGCCTTTCACATATCTGAGGACGCTCACGTCTGCACCATTTTCCGAGGAAAATCACTGTGTACCCGAAGCGTCATCTGTGCCTTCTGAGCAACCTCATGCCTCATGATGGTCTTTGGGCTCTACTGTTGGTATGCAGAAGGCCAGGCAGCAATGTGTTTCCTCCATCGGGGAGCCAGATAGCCACAGCATAGAAGAATCCTCAGGACGAGTTTTCTCCCTGGTCTTCTGGGCAATGCAAGGGGACCCCAGTTTGTAAACCTGAGCTGCACTGGAACAAACACCGCCATGGCAAGTGTTCTCAGAATTCATAGCTGACGTCTTCCCCTCGCATGCATCACGTCGACTTCAGATCCAGCTGGAGACATGTGCTCTCAGCCTTTGAAGACTGTCAGGCCTTTGCAAGATCCACGGTGATGTAGGTGAAACTAGATCATTCACTGGCTCACACCATTCACCTCAGGAGGACTCCTGCTTGCCAAAGTGTTTTCATGGAAGGGCACATGTGTGTGGCATGTCTCTTTCACCTGCTTGTGGACTTCAGGTACATGAGCTAGGTGTCAACCGTGAAAGTGGAGAGGGACGGGAACAGCACAATTTGCCCCAGTGACAAAGCAGAGAGATGTGTCCTCAGAGCTGCCTGAGAAACAGTCCTGTTGCCGGTCTTCTATTCACCCCAGGATTACCCTGAGAGGTAACCTGAGGCCGAGTGAATTTTCTTGGAAGAACCGGAGTGCGTGCCGTTCCTTGCTAGGTTCTCATCCCAAAGCCTTCTTGGCTAGTCATAAGGAAACTTGCCCGCGTGTTGCAAGGAAAGTCCGTGTTTTGGATGATCAGTGCTTCATGAAAAGCACTGTGGTCGCCAACTTTCTCAACCCTGCAGGAATACCCGGGGAGGAACGGAGACTTTGCCCAAAGAAACAGAGTGCTTGCAATGCCTTGCTAGGAGCACATCCAGCACAGGACTTTATCTATGGCGAATGTCAGCCGAGCGCCAGAGTCAAAGTA
Source organism: Eubalaena glacialis (assembly GCF_028564815.1). Lineage (NCBI taxonomy): Eukaryota > Metazoa > Chordata > Mammalia > Artiodactyla > Balaenidae > Eubalaena > Eubalaena glacialis. The sequence continues at coordinate 36,611,300 of NC_083718.1, forward strand.
AGGTGCAGTGTTTCCACCAGCAGAGTCGCAGTCAGCAGTTTCAAAGAGGCCTTCCCCACTAAAGTGCTGTAAATGCGGGTGTGCCTTTCAAAGTCTGAGGATGCGAGCGTCTGCACCGTATTCCAAGGAAGGTCCCTGTGTACCAAAAGTGGCATCTGTGCCTGCTGAGCACCATCCAGCCACATGGGTCTTTGGACTCTACTGTTTTGTATGCAGGAGGCTGGGCAACAACGTTTTTCCTCCATGGGAGAGCTAGATTTGGAGAGCTTAGAGGAAGCCTGAAGAACACGTTGATACCGGGGCTTCTGGGCAATGCAAGGGGGCCTCATTTTGTAACCCTGAGCTGCTTTTGGAAAACCACCGTGCTTACACGGTGAGTTCTCGGAATTCATACCTGACCTCTTGCTCCCTGAAGCAGCACCAGGACTTTACCTCTAGAGGGAGAAATAGGCAGTCGTCCTCTGAAGGTGGCTAGGCCTTCGGGAGATGTACCATGACCTAGGCGAAACGAAGGCGTTCACTGGCTCGCGCAATTTACTTCAGGAGGAACACTGGCTTTCCAAAGCGCTTTCAGCGAAGAAGTACAGTATGTGACACGGGCCTCCTTTGGTTCCCGGAACGTCAACTACATGAGCTGTGTGGCAACCGTGAAAAGGAGGCCGGACGAGAAAAGCGAAATCTGTCCCGTTGGCAACCCGGAGAGCTGGGTGCTCAGAGCTGCCTGAAAAAGGGTCCTGTTGCCCGTCTTGTACTCACCGTAGGAGTTCCCTGGGAGGCAAAGTGAGGAAGAGTGAGTTTTCTCGCAAGAACGAGGGGGTGTGTGCAGTTCCTCACTAGGAGCTCATCCCATAGCCTTCTTGGCTAGTGGTTCGGAAACCTGCCCCCATGCTGCCAAAGGAAGGTCCACGAGTGCCGTGAAAAGTGTTGGAGTGCAGCTCTTTCTGAGAAGCCTTAGTGAAGGTACTGCTTTAACACTGGTAGGCCTCTCAGGACTGCAGGGTCTCTCGCGCCTGGACCCAGGTCATGGAGAACACGGTGTACCCAAAGTGTCAACTGCGGCTTCTGAGTAACCTCCAGCCACATGGGTCGTTGGCCTCCACTCTGTGCATGCAGAGGGCAGGGCAACACACGGCTTGCTCCGGCGGAGAGCCAGACCTCCACCTCTGGAAACCAGTCTTGGTAACAGAGTGGGGGACGGTGTCATGAGCAATGCATGTCACACTCCCGGCTTAGATATTAGCTGCCCTGAATCATATCCGGAGAGTAACATTGATTTTATGAACTCAAAGCTGACGACCCTTCACCTCAAGCAGAAATGTGACTTTACAACCAGTCTGATATGATGGACCCCTCTCCCGAAGCACTGCTGGGCGATTGAAAGTTCCAAAGTCGACATCGCCTGACTGAAGCACTGTGGTGACTAGGCACGTCACCTCGCGCAGAACCTCTGCTTACAAAAGGGTCCTCACAGGAGCGCCTAGTGTGTCGCATGGCTCTCTCGTAGCTGGGCAGAAGGTGCTGCTCCACAGGCTGGGTTTGCACGTAGAAACTGGATCCTGAGGGCTAAAGCATTCTTTGCCCCTTTGGAAGCAGGAGGCTTGGGGCGAGAAAACTGAAGGAAAGTCATGGGGTGGCGCCCATGTTGGACACCCTGCAGGAATTGCCCGGGAGGAAGAGTGAGTTTTCTCGAAAGAAACAGTGCGCCTGCCGTTCCTTGCCAGGAGCTCATGCAGCAGACTGCTTCAGCTAAGGCGAATGTCGACTGAGCGGCATACTCAAAGTAAGGGGCAGTGTTTCCATCAGCAAAGTTGGTGGTCACAAGTAGACCCGAGGCTTTCACCACTGAAGTGCTGTAATGCTGGTGTGCCTTTCACATATCTGAGGACGCTCACGTCTGCACCATTTTCCGAGGAAAATCACTGTGTACCCGAAGCGTCATCTGTGCCTTCTGAGCAACCTCATGCCTCATGATGGTCTTTGGGCTCTACTGTTGGTATGCAGAAGGCCAGGCAGCAATGTGTTTCCTCCATCGGGGAGCCAGATAGCCACAGCATAGAAGAATCCTCAGGACGAGTTTTCTCCCTGGTCTTCTGGGCAATGCAAGGGGACCCCAGTTTGTAAACCTGAGCTGCACTGGAACAAACACCGCCATGGCAAGTGTTCTCAGAATTCATAGCTGACGTCTTCCCCTCGCATGCATCACGTCGACTTCAGATCCAGCTGGAGACATGTGCTCTCAGCCTTTGAAGACTGTCAGGCCTTTGCAAGATCCACGGTGATGTAGGTGAAACTAGATCATTCACTGGCTCACACCATTCACCTCAGGAGGACTCCTGCTTGCCCAAGTGTTTTCATGGAAGGGCACATGTGTGTGGCATGTCTCTTTCACCTGCTTGTGGACTTCAGGTACATGAGCTAGGTGTCAACCGTGAAAGTGGAGAGGGACGGGAACAGCACAATTTGCCCCAGTGACAAAGCAGAGAGATGTGTCCTCAGAGCTGCCTGAGAAACAGTCCTGTTGCCGGTCTTCTATTCACCCCAGGATTACCCTGAGAGGTAACCTGAGGCCGAGTGAATTTTCTTGGAAGAACCGGAGTGCGTGCCGTTCCTTGCTAGGTTCTCATCCCAAAGCCTTCTTGGCTAGTCATAAGGAAACTTGCCCGCGTGTTGCAAGGAAAGTCCGTGTTTTGGATGATCAGTGCTTCATGAAAAGCACTGTGGTCGCCAACTTTCTCAACCCTGCAGGAATACCCGGGGAGGAACGGAGACTTTGCCCAAAGAAACAGAGTGCTTGCAATGCCTTGCTAGGAGCACATCCAGCACAGGACTTTATCTATGGCGAATGTCAGCCGAGCGCCAGAGTCAAAGTAAGGTGCAGTGTTTCCACCAGCAGAGTCGCAGTCAGCAGTTTCAAAGAGGCCTTCCCCACTAAAGTGCTGTAAATGCGGGTGTGCCTTTCAAAGTCTGAGGATGCGAGCGTCTGCACCGTATTCCAAGGAAGGTCCCTGTGTACCAAAAGTGGCATCTGTGCCTGCTGAGCACCATCCAGCCACATGGGTCTTTGGACTCTACTGTTTTGTATGCAGGAGGCTGGGCAACAACGTTTTTCCTCCATGGGAGAGCTAGATTTGGAGAGCTTAGAGGAAGCCTGAAGAACACGTTGATACCGGGGCTTCTGGGCAATGCAAGGGGGCCTCATTTTGTAACCCTGAGCTGCTTTTGGAAAACCACCGTGCTTACACGGTGAGTTCTCGGAATTCATACCTGACCTCTTGCTCCCTGAAGCAGCACCAGGACTTTACCTCTAGAGGGAGAAATAGGCAGTCGTCCTCTGAAGGTGGCTAGGCCTTCGGGAGATGTACCATGACCTAGGCGAAACGAAGGCGTTCACTGGCTCGCGCAATTTACTTCAGGAGGAACACTGGCTTTCCAAAGCGCTTTCAGCGAAGAAGTACAGTATGTGACACGGGCCTCCTTTGGTTCCCGGAACGTCAACTACATGAGCTGTGTGGCAACCGTGAAAAGGAGGCCGGACGAGAAAAGCGAAATCTGTCCCGTTGGCAACCCGGAGAGCTGGGTGCTCAGAGCTGCCTGAAAAAGGGTCCTGTTGCCCGTCTTGTACTCACCGTAGGAGTTCCCTGGGAGGCAAAGTGAGGAAGAGTGAGTTTTCTCGCAAGAACGAGGGGGTGTGTGCAGTTCCTCACTAGGAGCTCATCCCATAGCCTTCTTGGCTAGTGGTTCGGAAACCTGCCCCCATGCTGCCAAAGGAAGGTCCACGAGTGCCGTGAAAAGTGTTGGAGTGCAGCTCTTTCTGAGAAGCCTTAGTGAAGGTACTGCTTTAACACTGGTAGGCCTCTCAGGACTGCAGGGTCTCTCGCGCCTGGACCCAGGTCATGGAGAACACGGTGTACCCAAAGTGTCAACTGCGGCTTCTGAGTAACCTCCAGCCACATGGGTCGTTGGCCTCCACTCTGTGCATGCAGAGGGCAGGGCAACACACGGCTTGCTCCGGCGGAGAGCCAGACCTCCACCTCTGGAAACCAGTCTTGGTAACAGAGTGGGGGACGGTGTCATGAGCAATGCATGTCACACTCCCGGCTTAGATATTAGCTGCCCTGAATCATATCCGGAGAGTAACATTGATTTTATGAACTCAAAGCTGACGACCCTTCACCTCAAGCAGAAATGTGACTTTACAACCAGTCTGATATGATGGACCCCTCTCCCGAAGCACTGCTGGGCGATTGAAAGTTCCAAAGTCGACATCGCCTGACTGAAGCACTGTGGTGACTAGGCACGTCACCTCGCGCAGAACCTCTGCTTACAAAAGGGTCCTCACAGGAGCGCCTAGTGTGTCGCATGGCTCTCTCGTAGCTGGGCAGAAGGTGCTGCTCCACAGGCTGGGTTTGCACGTAGAAACTGGATCCTGAGGGCTAAAGCATTCTTTGCCCCTTTGGAAGCAGGAGGCTTGGGGCGAGAAAACTGAAGGAAAGTCATGGGGTGGCGCCCATGTTGGACACCCTGCAGGAATTGCCCGGGAGGAAGAGTGAGTTTTCTCGAAAGAAACAGTGCGCCTGCCGTTCCTTGCCAGGAGCTCATGCAGCAGACTGCTTCAGCTAAGGCGAATGTCGACTGAGCGGCATACTCAAAGTAAGGGGCAGTGTTTCCATCAGCAAAGTTGGTGGTCACAAGTAGACCCGAGGCTTTCACCACTGAAGTGCTGTAATGCTGGTGTGCCTTTCACATATCTGAGGACGCTCACGTCTGCACCATTTTCCGAGGAAAATCACTGTGTACCCGAAGCGTCATCTGTGCCTTCTGAGCAACCTCATGCCTCATGATGGTCTTTGGGCTCTACTGTTGGTATGCAGAAGGCCAGGCAGCAATGTGTTTCCTCCATCGGGGAGCCAGATAGCCACAGCATAGAAGAATCCTCAGGACGAGTTTTCTCCCTGGTCTTCTGGGCAATGCAAGGGGACCCCAGTTTGTAAACCTGAGCTGCACTGGAACAAACACCGCCATGGCAAGTGTTCTCAGAATTCATAGCTGACGTCTTCCCCTCGCATGCATCACGTCGACTTCAGATCCAGCTGGAGACATGTGCTCTCAGCCTTTGAAGACTGTCAGGCCTTTGCAAGATCCACGGTGATGTAGGTGAAACTAGATCATTCACTGGCTCACACCATTCACCTCAGGAGGACTCCTGCTTGCCCAAGTGTTTTCATGGAAGGGCACATGTGTGTGGCATGTCTCTTTCACCTGCTTGTGGACTTCAGGTACATGAGCTAGGTGTCAACCGTGAAAGTGGAGAGGGACGGGAACAGCACAATTTGCCCCAGTGACAAAGCAGAGAGATGTGTCCTCAGAGCTGCCTGAGAAACAGTCCTGTTGCCGGTCTTCTATTCACCCCAGGATTACCCTGAGAGGTAACCTGAGGCCGAGTGAATTTTCTTGGAAGAACCGGAGTGCGTGCCGTTCCTTGCTAGGTTCTCATCCCAAAGCCTTCTTGGCTAGTCATAAGGAAACTTGCCCGCGTGTTGCAAGGAAAGTCCGTGTTTTGGATGATCAGTGCTTCATGAAAAGCACTGTGGTCGCCAACTTTCTCAACCCTGCAGGAATACCCGGGGAGGAACGGAGACTTTGCCCAAAGAAACAGAGTGCTTGCAATGCCTTGCTAGGAGCACATCCAGCACAGGACTTTATCTATGGCGAATGTCAGCCGAGCGCCAGAGTCAAAGTAAGGTGCAGTGTTTCCACCAGCAGAGTCGCAGTCAGCAGTTTCAAAGAGGCCTTCCCCACTAAAGTGCTGTAAATGCGGGTGTGCCTTTCAAAGTCTGAGGATGCGAGCGTCTGCACCGTATTCCAAGGAAGGTCCCTGTGTACCAAAAGTGGCATCTGTGCCTGCTGAGCACCATCCAGCCACATGGGTCTTTGGACTCTACTGTTTTGTATGCAGGAGGCTGGGCAACAACGTTTTTCCTCCATGGGAGAGCTAGATTTGGAGAGCTTAGAGGAAGCCTGAAGAACACGTTGATAACGGGGCTTCTGGGCAATGCAAGGGGGCCTCATTTTGTAACCCTGAGCTGCTTTTGGAAAACCACCGTGCTTACACGAGTTCTCGGAATTCTTGACCTCTTGCTCCCTGAAGCAGCACCTGGACTTTACCTCTAGAGGGAGAAATAGGCAGTCATCCTCTGAAGGTGGCTAGGCCTTTGTGAGATGTACCATGACCTAGGCGAAACGAAGGCGTTCACTGGCTCGCGCAATTTACTTCAGGAGGAACACTGGCTTTCCAAAGCGCTTTCAGCGAAGAAGTACAGTATGTGACATGGGCCTCCTTTGGTTCCCGGAACGTCAACTACATGAGCTGTGTGGCAACCGTGAAAAGGAGGCTGGACGAGAAAAGCGAAATCTGTCCCGTTGGCAACCCGGAGAGCTGGGTGCTCAGAGCTGCCTGAAAAAGGGTCCTGTTGCCCGTCTTGTACTCACCGTAGGAGTTCCCTGGGAGGCAAAGTGAGGAAGAGTGAGTTTTCTCGCAAGAACGAGGGGGTGTGTGCAGTTCCTCACTAGGAGCTCATCCCATAGCCTTCTTGGCTAGTGGTTCGGAAACCTGCCCCCATGCTGCCAAAGGAAGGTCCACGAGTGCCGTGAAAAGTGTTGGAGTGCAGCTCTTTCTGAGAAGCCTTAGTGAAGGTACTGCTTTAACACTGGTAGGCCTCTCAGGACTGCAGGGTCTCTCGCGCCTGGACCCAGGTCATGGAGAACACGGTGTACCCAAAGTGTCAACTGCGGCTTCTGAGTAACCTCCAGCCACATGGGTCGTTGGCCTCCACTCTGTGCATGCAGAGGGCAGGGCAACACACGGCTTGCTCCGGCGGAGAGCCAGACCTCCACCTCTGGAAACCAGTCTTGGTAACAGAGTGGGGGACGGTGTCATGAGCAATGCATGTCACACTCCCGGCTTAGATATTAGCTGCCCTGAATCATATCCGGAGAGTAACATTGATTTTATGAACTCAAAGCTGACGACCCTTCACCTCAAGCAGAAATGTGACTTTACAACCAGTCTGATATGATGGACCCCTCTCCCGAAGCACTGCTGGGCGATTGAAAGTTCCAAAGTCGACATCGCCTGACTGAAGCACTGTGGTGACTAGGCACGTCACCTCGCGCAGAACCTCTGCTTACAAAAGGGTCCTCACAGGAGCGCCTAGTGTGTCGCATGGCTCTCTCGTAGCTGGGCAGAAGGTGCTGCTCCACAGGCTGGGTTTGCACGTAGAAACTGGATCCTGAGGGCTAAAGCATTCTTTGCCCCTTTGGAAGCAGGAGGCTTGGGGCGAGAAAACTGAAGGAAAGTCATGGGGTGGCGCCCATGTTGGACACCCTGCAGGAATTGCCCGGGAGGAAGAGTGAGTTTTCTCGAAAGAAACAGTGCGCCTGCCGTTCCTTGCCAGGAGCTCATGCAGCAGACTGCTTCAGCTAAGGCGAATGTCGACTGAGCGGCATACTCAAAGTAAGGGGCAGTGTTTCCATCAGCAAAGTTGGTGGTCACAAGTAGACCCGAGGCTTTCACCACTGAAGTGCTGTAATGCTGGTGTGCCTTTCACATATCTGAGGACGCTCACGTCTGCACCATTTTCCGAGGAAAATCACTGTGTACCCGAAGCGTCATCTGTGCCTTCTGAGCAACCTCATGCCTCATGGTGGTCTTTGGGCTCTACTGTTGGTATGCAGAAGGCCAGGCAGCAATGTGTTTCCTCCATCGGGGAGCCAGATAGCCACAGCATAGAAGAATCCTCAGGACGAGTTTTCTCCCTGGTCTTCTGGGCAATGCAAGGGGACCCCAGTTTGTAAACCTGAGCTGCACTGGAACAAACACCGCCATGGCAAGTGTTCTCAGAATTCATAGCTGACGTCTTCCCCTCGCATGCATCACGTCGACTTCAGATCCAGCTGGAGACATGTGCTCTCAGCCTTTGAAGACTGTCAGGCCTTTGCAAGATCCACGGTGATGTAGGTGAAACTAGATCATTCACTGGCTCACACCATTCACCTCAGGAGGACTCCTGCTTGCCCAAGTGTTTTCATGGAAGGGCACATGTGTGTGGCATGTCTCTTTCACCTGCTTGTGGACTTCAGGTACATGAGCTAGGTGTCAACCGTGAAAGTGGAGAGGGACGGGAACAGCACAATTTGCCCCAGTGACAAAGCAGAGAGATGTGTCCTCAGAGCTGCCTGAGAAACAGTCCTGTTGCCGGTCTTCTATTCACCCCAGGATTACCCTGAGAGGTAACCTGAGGCCGAGTGAATTTTCTTGGAAGAACCGGAGTGCGTGCCGTTCCTTGCTAGGTTCTCATCCCAAAGCCTTCTTGGCTAGTCATAAGGAAACTTGCCCGCGTGTTGCAAGGAAAGTCCGTGTTTTGGATGATCAGTGCTTCATGAAAAGCACTGTGGTCGCCAACTTTCTCAACCCTGCAGGAATACCCGGGGAGGAACGGAGACTTTGCCCAAAGAAACAGAGTGCTTGCAATGCCTTGCTAGGAGCACATCCAGCACAGGACTTTATCTATGGCGAATGTCAGCCGAGCGCCAGAGTCAAAGTAAGGTGCAGTGTTTCCACCAGCAGAGTCGCAGTCAGCAGTTTCAAAGAGGCCTTCCCCACTAAAGTGCTGTAAATGCGGGTGTGCCTTTCAAAGTCTGAGGATGCGAGCGTCTGCACCGTATTCCAAGGAAGGTCCCTGTGTACCAAAAGTGGCATCTGTGCCTGCTGAGCACCATCCAGCCACATGGGTCTTTGGACTCTACTGTTTTGTATGCAGGAGGCTGGGCAACAACGTTTTTCCTCCATGGGAGAGCTAGATTTGGAGAGCTTAGAGGAAGCCTGAAGAACACGTTGATAACGGGGCTTCTGGGCAATGCAAGGGGGCCTCATTTTGTAACCCTGAGCTGCTTTTGGAAAACCACCGTGCTTACACGAGTTCTCGGAATTCTTGACCTCTTGCTCCCTGAAGCAGCACCTGGACTTTACCTCTAGAGGGAGAAATAGGCAGTCATCCTCTGAAGGTGGCTAGGCCTTTGTGAGATGTACCATGACCTAGGCGAAACGAAGGCGTTCACTGGCTCGCGCAATTTACTTCAGGAGGAACACTGGCTTTCCAAAGCGCTTTCAGCGAAGAAGTACAGTATGTGACATGGGCCTCCTTTGGTTCCCGGAACGTCAACTACATGAGCTGTGTGGCAACCGTGAAAAGGAGGCTGGACGAGAAAAGCGAAATCTGTCCCGTTGGCAACCCGGAGAGCTGGGTGCTCAGAGCTGCCTGAAAAAGGGTCCTGTTGCCCGTCTTGTACTCACCGTAGGAGTTCCCTGGGAGGCAAAGTGAGGAAGAGTGAGTTTTCTCGCAAGAACGAGGGGGTGTGTGCAGTTCCTCACTAGGAGCTCATCCCATAGCCTTCTTGGCTAGTGGTTCGGAAACCTGCCCCCATGCTGCCAAAGGAAGGTCCACGAGTGCCGTGAAAAGTGTTGGAGTGCAGCTCTTTCTGAGAAGCCTTAGTGAAGGTACTGCTTTAACACTGGTAGGCCTCTCAGGACTGCAGGGTCTCTCGCGCCTGGACCCAGGTCATGGAGAACACGGTGTACCCAAAGTGTCAACTGCGGCTTCTGAGTAACCTCCAGCCACATGGGTCGTTGGCCTCCACTCTGTGCATGCAGAGGGCAGGGCAACACACGGCTTGCTCCGGCGGAGAGCCAGACCTCCACCTCTGGAAACCAGTCTTGGTAACAGAGTGGGGGACGGTGTCATGAGCAATGCATGTCACACTCCCGGCTTAGATATTAGCTGCCCTGAATCATATCCGGAGAGTAACATTGATTTTATGAACTCAAAGCTGACGACCCTTCACCTCAAGCAGAAATGTGACTTTACAACCAGTCTGATATGATGGACCCCTCTCCCGAAGCACTGCTGGGCGATTGAAAGTTCCAAAGTCGACATCGCCTGACTGAAGCACTGTGGTGACTAGGCACGTCACCTCGCGCAGAACCTCTGCTTACAAAAGGGTCCTCACAGGAGCGCCTAGTGTGTCGCATGGCTCTCTCGTAGCTGGGCAGAAGGTGCTGCTCCACAGGCTGGGTTTGCACGTAGAAACTGGATCCTGAGGGCTAAAGCATTCTTTGCCCCTTTGGAAGCAGGAGGCTTGGGGCGAGAAAACTGAAGGAAAGTCATGGGGTGGCGCCCATGTTGGACACCCTGCAGGAATTGCCCGGGAGGAAGAGTGAGTTTTCTCGAAAGAAACAGTGCGCCTGCCGTTCCTTGCCAGGAGCTCATGCAGCAGACTGCTTCAGCTAAGGCGAATGTCGACTGAGCGGCATACTCAAAGTAAGGGGCAGTGTTTCCATCAGCAAAGTTGGTGGTCACAAGTAGACCCGAGGCTTTCACCACTGAAGTGCTGTAATGCTGGTGTGCCTTTCACATATCTGAGGACGCTCACGTCTGCACCATTTTCCGAGGAAAATCACTGTGTACCCGAAGCGTCATCTGTGCCTTCTGAGCAACCTCATGCCTCATGGTGGTCTTTGGGCTCTACTGTTGGTATGCAGAAGGCCAGGCAGCAATGTGTTTCCTCCATCGGGGAGCCAGATAGCCACAGCATAGAAGAATCCTCAGGACGAGTTTTCTCCCTGGTCTTCTGGGCAATGCAAGGGGACCCCAGTTTGTAAACCTGAGCTGCACTGGAACAAACACCGCCATGGCAAGTGTTCTCAGAATTCATAGCTGACGTCTTCCCCTCGCATGCATCACGTCGACTTCAGATCCAGCTGGAGACATGTGCTCTCAGCCTTTGAAGACTGTCAGGCCTTTGCAAGATCCACGGTGATGTAGGTGAAACTAGATCATTCACTGGCTCACACCATTCACCTCAGGAGGACTCCTGCTTGCCCAAGTGTTTTCATGGAAGGGCACATGTGTGTGGCATGTCTCTTTCACCTGCTTGTGGACTTCAGGTACATGAGCTAGGTGTCAACCGTGAAAGTGGAGAGGGACGGGAACAGCACAATTTGCCCCAGTGACAAAGCAGAGAGATGTGTCCTCAGAGCTGCCTGAGAAACAGTCCTGTTGCCGGTCTTCTATTCACCCCAGGATTACCCTGAGAGGTAACCTGAGGCCGAGTGAATTTTCTTGGAAGAACCGGAGTGCGTGCCGTTCCTTGCTAGGTTCTCATCCCAAAGCCTTCTTGGCTAGTCATAAGGAAACTTGCCCGCGTGTTGCAAGGAAAGTCCGTGTTTTGGATGATCAGTGCTTCATGAAAAGCACTGTGGTCGCCAACTTTCTCAACCCTGCAGGAATACCCGGGGAGGAACGGAGACTTTGCCCAAAGAAACAGAGTGCTTGCAATGCCTTGCTAGGAGCACATCCAGCACAGGACTTTATCTATGGCGAATGTCAGCCGAGCGCCAGAGTCAAAGTAAGGTGCAGTGTTTCCACCAGCAGAGTCGCAGTCAGCAGTTTCAAAGAGGCCTTCCCCACTAAAGTGCTGTAAATGCGGGTGTGCCTTTCAAAGTCTGAGGATGCGAGCGTCTGCACCGTATTCCAAGGAAGGTCCCTGTGTACCAAAAGTGGCATCTGTGCCTGCTGAGCACCATCCAGCCACATGGGTCTTTGGACTCTACTGTTTTGTATGCAGGAGGCTGGGCAACAACGTTTTTCCTCCATGGGAGAGCTAGATTTGGAGAGCTTAGAGGAAGCCTGAAGAACACGTTGATAACGGGGCTTCTGGGCAATGCAAGGGGGCCTCATTTTGTAACCCTGAGCTGCTTTTGGAAAACCACCGTGCTTACACGAGTTCTCGGAATTCTTGACCTCTTGCTCCCTGAAGCAGCACCTGGACTTTACCTCTAGAGGGAGAAATAGGCAGTCATCCTCTGAAGGTGGCTAGGCCTTTGTGAGATGTACCATGACCTAGGCGAAACAAAGGCGTTCACTGGCTCGCGCAATTTACTTCAGGAGGAACACTGGCTTTCCAAAGCGCTTTCAGCGAAGAAGTACAGTATGTGACATGGGCCTCCTTTGGTTCCCGGAACGTCAACTACATGAGCTGTGTGGCAACCGTGAAAAGGAGGCTGGACGAGAAAAGCGAAATCTGTCCCGTTGGCAACCCGGAGAGCTGGGTGCTCAGAGCTGCCTGAAAAAGGGTCCTGTTGCCCGTCTTGTACTCACCGTAGGAGTTCCCTGGGAGGCAAAGTGAGGAAGAGTGAGTTTTCTCGCAAGAACGAGGGGGTGTGTGCAGTTCCTCACTAGGAGCTCATCCCATAGCCTTCTTGGCTAGTGGTTCGGAAACCTGCCCCCATGCTGCCAAAGGAAGGTCCACGAGTGCCGTGAAAAGTGTTGGAGTGCAGCTCTTTCTGAGAAGCCTTAGTGAAGGTACTGCTTTAACACTGGTAGGCCTCTCAGGACTGCAGGGTCTCTCGCGCCTGGACCCAGGTCATGGAGAACACGGTGTACCCAAAGTGTCAACTGCGGCTTCTGAGTAACCTCCAGCCACATGGGTCGTTGGCCTCCACTCTGTGCATGCAGAGGGCAGGGCAACACACGGCTTGCTCCGGCGGAGAGCCAGACCTCCACCTCTGGAAACCAGTCTTGGTAACAGAGTGGGGGACGGTGTCATGAGCAATGCATGTCACACTCCCGGCTTAGATATTAGCTGCCCTGAATCATATCCGGAGAGTAACATTGATTTTATGAACTCAAAGCTGACGACCCTTCACCTCAAGCAGAAATGTGACTTTACAACCAGTCTGATATGATGGACCCCTCTCCCGAAGCACTGCTGGGCGATTGAAAGTTCCAAAGTCGACATCGCCTGACTGAAGCACTGTGGTGACTAGGCACGTCACCTCGCGCAGAACCTCTGCTTACAAAAGGGTCCTCACAGGAGCGCCTAGTGTGTCGCATGGCTCTCTCGTAGCTGGGCAGAAGGTGCTGCTCCACAGGCTGGGTTTGCACGTAGAAACTGGATCCTGAGGGCTAAAGCATTCTTTGCCCCTTTGGAAGCAGGAGGCTTGGGGCGAGAAAACTGAAGGAAAGTCATGGGGTGGCGCCCATGTTGGACACCCTGCAGGAATTGCCCGGGAGGAAGAGTGAGTTTTCTCGAAAGAAACAGTGCGCCTGCCGTTCCTTGCCAGGAGCTCACGCAGCAGACTGCTTCAGCTAAGGCGAATGTCGACTGAGCGGCATACTCAAAGTAAGGGGCAGTGTTTCCATCAGCAAAGTTGGTGGTCACAAGTAGACCCGAGGCTTTCACCACTGAAGTGCTGTAATGCTGGTGTGCCTTTCACATATCTGAGGACGCTCACGTCTGCACCATTTTCCGAGGAAAATCACTGTGTACCCGAAGCGTCATCTGTGCCTTCTGAGCAACCTCATGCCTCATGATGGTCTTTGGGCTCTACTGTTGGTATGCAGAAGGCCAGGCAGCAATGTGTTTCCTCCATCGGGGAGCCAGATAGCCACAGCATAGAAGAATCCTCAGGACGAGTTTTCTCCCTGGTCTTCTGGGCAATGCAAGGGGACCCCAGTTTGTAAACCTGAGCTGCACTGGAACAAACACCGCCATGGCAAGTGTTCTCAGAATTCATAGCTGACGTCTTCCCCTCGCATGCATCACGTCGACTTCAGATCCAGCTGGAGACATGTGCTCTCAGCCTTTGAAGACTGTCAGGCCTTTGCAAGATCCACGGTGATGTAGGTGAAACTAGATCATTCACTGGCTCACACCATTCACCTCAGGAGGACTCCTGCTTGCCAAAGTGTTTTCATGGAAGGGCACATGTGTGTGGCATGTCTCTTTCACCTGCTTGTGGACTTCAGGTACATGAGCTAGGTGTCAACCGTGAAAGTGGAGAGGGACGGGAACAGCACAATTTGCCCCAGTGACAAAGCAGAGAGATGTGTCCTCAGAGCTGCCTGAGAAACAGTCCTGTTGCCGGTCTTCTATTCACCCCAGGATTACCCTGAGAGGTAACCTGAGGCCGAGTGAATTTTCTTGGAAGAACCGGAGTGCGTGCCGTTCCTTGCTAGGTTCTCATCCCAAAGCCTTCTTGGCTAGTCATAAGGAAACTTGCCCGCGTGTTGCAAGGAAAGTCCGTGTTTTGGATGATCAGTGCTTCATGAAAAGCACTGTGGTCGCCAACTTTCTCAACCCTGCAGGAATACCCGGGGAGGAACGGAGACTTTGCCCAAAGAAACAGAGTGCTTGCAATGCCTTGCTAGGAGCACATCCAGCACAGGACTTTATCTATGGCGAATGTCAGCCGAGCGCCAGAGTCAAAGTAAGGTGCAGTGTTTCCACCAGCAGAGTCGCAGTCAGCAGTTTCAAAGAGGCCTTCCCCACTAAAGTGCTGTAAATGCGGGTGTGCCTTTCAAAGTCTGAGGATGCGAGCGTCTGCACCGTATTCCAAGGAAGGTCCCTGTGTACCAAAAGTGGCATCTGTGCCTGCTGAGCACCATCCAGCCACATGGGTCTTTGGACTCTACTGTTTTGTATGCAGGAGGCTGGGCAACAACGTTTTTCCTCCATGGGAGAGCTAGATTTGGAGAGCTTAGAGGAAGCCTGAAGAACACGTTGATAACGGGGCTTCTGGGCAATGCAAGGGGGCCTCATTTTGTAACCCTGAGCTGCTTTTGGAAAACCACCGTGCTTACACGAGTTCTCGGAATTCTTGACCTCTTGCTCCCTGAAGCAGCACCTGGACTTTACCTCTAGAGGGAGAAATAGGCAGTCATCCTCTGAAGGTGGCTAGGCCTTTGTGAGATGTACCATGACCTAGGCGAAACAAAGGCGTTCACTGGCTCGCGCAATTTACTTCAGGAGGAACACTGGCTTTCCAAAGCGCTTTCAGCGAAGAAGTACAGTATGTGACATGGGCCTCCTTTGGTTCCCGGAACGTCAACTACATGAGCTGTGTGGCAACCGTGAAAAGGAGGCTGGACGAGAAAAGCGAAATCTGTCCCGTTGGCAACCCGGAGAGCTGGGTGCTCAGAGCTGCCTGAAAAAGGGTCCTGTTGCCCGTCTTGTACTCACCGTAGGAGTTCCCTGGGAGGCAAAGTGAGGAAGAGTGAGTTTTCTCGCAAGAACGAGGGGGTGTGTGCAGTTCCTCACTAGGAGCTCATCCCATAGCCTTCTTGGCTAGTGGTTCGGAAACCTGCCCCCATGCTGCCAAAGGAAGGTCCACGAGTGCCGTGAAAAGTGTTGGAGTGCAGCTCTTTCTGAGAAGCCTTAGTGAAGGTACTGCTTTAACACTGGTAGGCCTCTCAGGACTGCAGGGTCTCTCGCGCCTGGACCCAGGTCATGGAGAACACGGTGTACCCAAAGTGTCAACTGCGGCTTCTGAGTAACCTCCAGCCACATGGGTCGTTGGCCTCCACTCTGTGCATGCAGAGGGCAGGGCAACACACGGCTTGCTCCGGCGGAGAGCCAGACCTCCACCTCTGGAAACCAGTCTTGGTAACAGAGTGGGGGACGGTGTCATGAGCAATGCATGTCACACTCCCGGCTTAGATATTAGCTGCCCTGAATCATATCCGGAGAGTAACATTGATTTTATGAACTCAAAGCTGACGACCCTTCACCTCAAGCAGAAATGTGACTTTACAACCAGTCTGATATGATGGACCCCTCTCCCGAAGCACTGCTGGGCGATTGAAAGTTCCAAAGTCGACATCGCCTGACTGAAGCACTGTGGTGACTAGGCACGTCACCTCGCGCAGAACCTCTGCTTACAAAAGGGTCCTCACAGGAGCGCCTAGTGTGTCGCATGGCTCTCTCGTAGCTGGGCAGAAGGTGCTGCTCCACAGGCTGGGTTTGCACGTAGAAACTGGATCCTGAGGGCTAAAGCATTCTTTGCCCCTTTGGAAGCAGGAGGCTTGGGGCGAGAAAACTGAAGGAAAGTCATGGGGTGGCGCCCATGTTGGACACCCTGCAGGAATTGCCCGGGAGGAAGAGTGAGTTTTCTCGAAAGAAACAGTGCGCCTGCCGTTCCTTGCCAGGAGCTCACGCAGCAGACTGCTTCAGCTAAGGCGAATGTCGACTGAGCGGCATACTCAAAGTAAGGGGCAGTGTTTCCATCAGCAAAGTTGGTGGTCACAAGTAGACCCGAGGCTTTCACCACTGAAGTGCTGTAATGCTGGTGTGCCTTTCACATATCTGAGGACGCTCACGTCTGCACCATTTTCCGAGGAAAATCACTGTGTACCCGAAGCGTCATCTGTGCCTTCTGAGCAACCTCATGCCTCATGATGGTCTTTGGGCTCTACTGTTGGTATGCAGAAGGCCAGGCAGCAATGTGTTTCCTCCATCGGGGAGCCAGATAGCCACAGCATAGAAGAATCCTCAGGACGAGTTTTCTCCCTGGTCTTCTGGGCAATGCAAGGGGACCCCAGTTTGTAAACCTGAGCTGCACTGGAACAAACACCGCCATGGCAAGTGTTCTCAGAATTCATAGCTGACGTCTTCCCCTCGCATGCATCACGTCGACTTCAGATCCAGCTGGAGACATGTGCTCTCAGCCTTTGAAGACTGTCAGGCCTTTGCAAGATCCACGGTGATGTAGGTGAAACTAGATCATTCACTGGCTCACACCATTCACCTCAGGAGGACTCCTGCTTGCCAAAGTGTTTTCATGGAAGGGCACATGTGTGTGGCATGTCTCTTTCACCTGCTTGTGGACTTCAGGTACATGAGCTAGGTGTCAACCGTGAAAGTGGAGAGGGACGGGAACAGCACAATTTGCCCCAGTGACAAAGCAGAGAGATGTGTCCTCAGAGCTGCCTGAGAAACAGTCCTGTTGCCGGTCTTCTATTCACCCCAGGATTACCCTGAGAGGTAACCTGAGGCCGAGTGAATTTTCTTGGAAGAACCGGAGTGCGTGCCGTTCCTTGCTAGGTTCTCATCCCAAAGCCTTCTTGGCTAGTCATAAGGAAACTTGCCCGCGTGTTGCAAGGAAAGTCCGTGTTTTGGATGATCAGTGCTTCATGAAAAGCACTGTGGTCGCCAACTTTCTCAACCCTGCAGGAATACCCGGGGAGGAACGGAGACTTTGCCCAAAGAAACAGAGTGCTTGCAATGCCTTGCTAGGAGCACATCCAGCACAGGACTTTATCTATGGCGAATGTCAGCCGAGCGCCAGAGTCAAAGTAAGGTGCAGTGTTTCCACCAGCAGAGTCGCAGTCAGCAGTTTCAAAGAGGCCTTCCCCACTAAAGTGCTGTAAATGCGGGTGTGCCTTTCAAAGTCTGAGGATGCGAGCGTCTGCACCGTATTCCAAGGAAGGTCCCTGTGTACCAAAAGTGGCATCTGTGCCTGCTGAGCACCATCCAGCCACATGGGTCTTTGGACTCTACTGTTTTGTATGCAGGAGGCTGGGCAACAACGTTTTTCCTCCATGGGAGAGCTAGATTTGGAGAGCTTAGAGGAAGCCTGAAGAACACGTTGATAACGGGGCTTCTGGGCAATGCAAGGGGGCCTCATTTTGTAACCCTGAGCTGCTTTTGGAAAACCACCGTGCTTACACGAGTTCTCGGAATTCTTGACCTCTTGCTCCCTGAAGCAGCACCTGGACTTTACCTCTAGAGGGAGAAATAGGCAGTCATCCTCTGAAGGTGGCTAGGCCTTTGTGAGATGTACCATGACCTAGGCGAAACAAAGGCGTTCACTGGCTCGCGCAATTTACTTCAGGAGGAACACTGGCTTTCCAAAGCGCTTTCAGCGAAGAAGTACAGTATGTGACATGGGCCTCCTTTGGTTCCCGAAACGTCAACTACATGAGCTGTGTGGCAACCGTGAAAAGGAGGCTGGACGAGAAAAGCGAAATCTGTCCCGTTGGCAACCCGGAGAGCTGGGTGCTCAGAGCTGCCTGAAAAAGGGTCCTGTTGCCCGTCTTGTACTCACCGTAGGAGTTCCCTGGGAGGCAAAGTGAGGAAGAGTGAGTTTTCTCGCAAGAACGAGGGGGTGTGTGCAGTTCCTCACTAGGAGCTCATCCCATAGCCTTCTTGGCTAGTGGTTCGGAAACCTGCCCCCATGCTGCCAAAGGAAGGTCCACGAGTGCCGTGAAAAGTGTTGGAGTGCAGCTCTTTCTGAGAAGCCTTAGTGAAGGTACTGCTTTAACACTGGTAGGCCTCTCAGGACTGCAGGGTCTCTCGCGCCTGGACCCAGGTCATGGAGAACACGGTGTACCCAAAGTGT
The DNA here is from genome assembly GCF_028564815.1 of Eubalaena glacialis. NCBI lineage: Eukaryota > Metazoa > Chordata > Mammalia > Artiodactyla > Balaenidae > Eubalaena > Eubalaena glacialis. The sequence goes on from NC_083718.1 coordinate 36,629,535, forward strand.
CAACTGCGGCTTCTGAGTAACCTCCAGCCACATGGGTCGTTGGCCTCCACTCTGTGCATGCAGAGGGCAGGGCAACACACGGCTTGCTCCGGCGGAGAGCCAGACCTCCACCTCTGGAAACCAGTCTTGGTAACAGAGTGGGGGACGGTGTCATGAGCAATGCATGTCACACTCCCGGCTTAGATATTAGCTGCCCTGAATCATATCCGGAGAGTAACATTGATTTTATGAACTCAAAGCTGACGACCCTTCACCTCAAGCAGAAATGTGACTTTACAACCAGTCTGATATGATGGACCCCTCTCCCGAAGCACTGCTGGGCGATTGAAAGTTCCAAAGTCGACATCGCCTGACTGAAGCACTGTGGTGACTAGGCACGTCACCTCGCGCAGAACCTCTGCTTACAAAAGGGTCCTCACAGGAGCGCCTAGTGTGTCGCATGGCTCTCTCGTAGCTGGGCAGAAGGTGCTGCTCCACAGGCTGGGTTTGCACGTAGAAACTGGATCCTGAGGGCTAAAGCATTCTTTGCCCCTTTGGAAGCAGGAGGCTTGGGGCGAGAAAACTGAAGGAAAGTCACGGGGTGGCGCCCATGTTGGACACCCTGCAGGAATTGCCCGGGAGGAAGAGTGAGTTTTCTCGAAAGAAACAGTGCGCCTGCCGTTCCTTGCCAGGAGCTCACGCAGCAGACTGCTTCAGCTAAGGCGAATGTCGACTGAGCGGCATACTCAAAGTAAGGGGCAGTGTTTCCATCAGCAAAGTTGGTGGTCACAAGTAGACCCGAGGCTTTCACCACTGAAGTGCTGTAATGCTGGTGTGCCTTTCACATATCTGAGGACGCTCACGTCTGCACCATTTTCCGAGGAAAATCACTGTGTACCCAAAGTGTCATCTGTGCCTTCTGAGCAACCTCATGCCTCATGGTGGTCTTTGGGCTCTACTGTTGGTATGCAGAAGGCCAGGCAGCAATGTGTTTCCTCCATCGGGGAGCCAGATAGCCACAGCATAGAAGAATCCTCAGGACGAGTTTTCTCCCTGGTCTTCTGGGCAATGCAAGGGGACCCCAGTTTGTAAACCTGAGCTGCACTGGAACAAACACCGCCATGGCAAGTGGTCTCAGAATTCATAGCTGACGTCTTCCCCTCGCATGCATCACGTCGACTTCAGATCCAGCTGGAGACATGTGCTCTCAGCCTTTGAAGACTGTCAGGCCTTTGCAAGATCCACGGTGATGTAGGTGAAACTAGATCATTCACTGGCTCACACCATTCACCTCAGGAGGACTCCTGCTTGCCAAAGTGTTTTCATGGAAGGGCACATGTGTGTGGCATGTCTCTTTCACCTGCTTGTGGACTTCAGGTACATGAGCTAGGTGTCAACCGTGAAAGTGGAGAGGGACGGGAACAGCACAATTTGCCCCAGTGACAAAGCAGAGAGATGTGTCCTCAGAGCTGCCTGAGAAACAGTCCTGTTGCCGGTCTTCTATTCACCCCAGGATTACCCTGAGAGGTAACCTGAGGCCGAGTGAATTTTCTTGGAAGAACCGGAGTGCGTGCCGTTCCTTGCTAGGTTCTCATCCCAAAGCCTTCTTGGCTAGTCATAAGGAAACTTGCCCGCGTGTTGCAAGGAAAGTCCGTGTTTTGGATGATCAGTGCTTCATGAAAAGCACTGTGGTCGCCAACTTTCTCAACCCTGCAGGAATACCCGGGGAGGAACGGAGACTTTGCCCAAAGAAACAGAGTGCTTGCAATGCCTTGCTAGGAGCACATCCAGCACAGGACTTTATCTATGGCGAATGTCAGCCGAGCGCCAGAGTCAAAGTAAGGTGCAGTGTTTCCACCAGCAGAGTCGCAGTCAGCAGTTTCAAAGAGGCCTTCCCCACTAAAGTGCTGTAAATGCGGGTGTGCCTTTCAAAGTCTGAGGATGCGAGCGTCTGCACCGTATTCCAAGGAAGGTCCCTGTGTACCAAAAGTGGCATCTGTGCCTGCTGAGCACCATCCAGCCACATGGGTCTTTGGACTCTACTGTTTTGTATGCAGGAGGCTGGGCAACAACGTTTTTCCTCCATGGGAGAGCTAGATTTGGAGAGCTTAGAGGAAGCCTGAAGAACACGTTGATAACGGGGCTTCTGGGCAATGCAAGGGGGCCTCATTTTGTAACCCTGAGCTGCTTTTGGAAAACCACCGTGCTTACACGAGTTCTCGGAATTCTTGACCTCTTGCTCCCTGAAGCAGCACCTGGACTTTACCTCTAGAGGGAGAAATAGGCAGTCATCCTCTGAAGGTGGCTAGGCCTTTGTGAGATGTACCATGACCTAGGCGAAACAAAGGCGTTCACTGGCTCGCGCAATTTACTTCAGGAGGAACACTGGCTTTCCAAAGCGCTTTCAGCGAAGAAGTACAGTATGTGACATGGGCCTCCTTTGGTTCCCGGAACGTCAACTACATGAGCTGTGTGGCAACCGTGAAAAGGAGGCTGGACGAGAAAAGCGAAATCTGTCCCGTTGGCAACCCGGAGAGCTGGGTGCTCAGAGCTGCCTGAAAAAGGGTCCTGTTGCCCGTCTTGTACTCACCGTAGGAGTTCCCTGGGAGGCAAAGTGAGGAAGAGTGAGTTTTCTCGCAAGAACGAGGGGGTGTGTGCAGTTCCTCACTAGGAGCTCATCCCATAGCCTTCTTGGCTAGTGGTTCGGAAACCTGCCCCCATGCTGCCAAAGGAAGGTCCACGAGTGCCGTGAAAAGTGTTGGAGTGCAGCTCTTTCTGAGAAGCCTTAGTGAAGGTACTGCTTTAACACTGGTAGGCCTCTCAGGACTGCAGGGTCTCTCGCGCCTGGACCCAGGTCATGGAGAACACGGTGTACCCAAAGTGTCAACTGCGGCTTCTGAGTAACCTCCAGCCACATGGGTCGTTGGCCTCCACTCTGTGCATGCAGAGGGCAGGGCAACACACGGCTTGCTCCGGCGGAGAGCCAGACCTCCACCTCTGGAAACCAGTCTTGGTAACAGAGTGGGGGACGGTGTCATGAGCAATGCATGTCACACTCCCGGCTTAGATATTAGCTGCCCTGAATCATATCCGGAGAGTAACATTGATTTTATGAACTCAAAGCTGACGACCCTTCACCTCAAGCAGAAATGTGACTTTACAACCAGTCTGATATGATGGACCCCTCTCCCGAAGCACTGCTGGGCGATTGAAAGTTCCAAAGTCGACATCGCCTGACTGAAGCACTGTGGTGACTAGGCACGTCACCTCGCGCAGAACCTCTGCTTACAAAAGGGTCCTCACAGGAGCGCCTAGTGTGTCGCATGGCTCTCTCGTAGCTGGGCAGAAGGTGCTGCTCCACAGGCTGGGTTTGCACGTAGAAACTGGATCCTGAGGGCTAAAGCATTCTTTGCCCCTTTGGAAGCAGGAGGCTTGGGGCGAGAAAACTGAAGGAAAGTCACGGGGTGGCGCCCATGTTGGACACCCTGCAGGAATTGCCCGGGAGGAAGAGTGAGTTTTCTCGAAAGAAACAGTGCGCCTGCCGTTCCTTGCCAGGAGCTCACGCAGCAGACTGCTTCAGCTAAGGCGAATGTCGACTGAGCGGCATACTCAAAGTAAGGGGCAGTGTTTCCATCAGCAAAGTTGGTGGTCACAAGTAGACCCGAGGCTTTCACCACTGAAGTGCTGTAATGCTGGTGTGCCTTTCACATATCTGAGGACGCTCACGTCTGCACCATTTTCCGAGGAAAATCACTGTGTACCCAAAGTGTCATCTGTGCCTTCTGAGCAACCTCATGCCTCATGGTGGTCTTTGGGCTCTACTGTTGGTATGCAGAAGGCCAGGCAGCAATGTGTTTCCTCCATCGGGGAGCCAGATAGCCACAGCATAGAAGAATCCTCAGGACGAGTTTTCTCCCTGGTCTTCTGGGCAATGCAAGGGGACCCCAGTTTGTAAACCTGAGCTGCACTGGAACAAACACCGCCATGGCAAGTGGTCTCAGAATTCATAGCTGACGTCTTCCCCTCGCATGCATCACGTCGACTTCAGATCCAGCTGGAGACATGTGCTCTCAGCCTTTGAAGACTGTCAGGCCTTTGCAAGATCCACGGTGATGTAGGTGAAACTAGATCATTCACTGGCTCACACCATTCACCTCAGGAGGACTCCTGCTTGCCAAAGTGTTTTCATGGAAGGGCACATGTGTGTGGCATGTCTCTTTCACCTGCTTGTGGACTTCAGGTACATGAGCTAGGTGTCAACCGTGAAAGTGGAGAGGGACGGGAACAGCACAATTTGCCCCAGTGACAAAGCAGAGAGATGTGTCCTCAGAGCTGCCTGAGAAACAGTCCTGTTGCCGGTCTTCTATTCACCCCAGGATTACCCTGAGAGGTAACCTGAGGCCGAGTGAATTTTCTTGGAAGAACCGGAGTGCGTGCCGTTCCTTGCTAGGTTCTCATCCCAAAGCCTTCTTGGCTAGTCATAAGGAAACTTGCCCGCGTGTTGCAAGGAAAGTCCGTGTTTTGGATGATCAGTGCTTCATGAAAAGCACTGTGGTCGCCAACTTTCTCAACCCTGCAGGAATACCCGGGGAGGAACGGAGACTTTGCCCAAAGAAACAGAGTGCTTGCAATGCCTTGCTAGGAGCACATCCAGCACAGGACTTTATCTATGGCGAATGTCAGCCGAGCGCCAGAGTCAAAGTAAGGTGCAGTGTTTCCACCAGCAGAGTCGCAGTCAGCAGTTTCAAAGAGGCCTTCCCCACTAAAGTGCTGTAAATGCGGGTGTGCCTTTCAAAGTCTGAGGATGCGAGCGTCTGCACCGTATTCCAAGGAAGGTCCCTGTGTACCAAAAGTGGCATCTGTGCCTGCTGAGCACCATCCAGCCACATGGGTCTTTGGACTCTACTGTTTTGTATGCAGGAGGCTGGGCAACAACGTTTTTCCTCCATGGGAGAGCTAGATTTGGAGAGCTTAGAGGAAGCCTGAAGAACACGTTGATAACGGGGCTTCTGGGCAATGCAAGGGGGCCTCATTTTGTGACCCTGAGCTGCTTTTGGAAAACCACCGTGCTTACACGAGTTCTCGGAATTCTTGACCTCTTGCTCCCTGAAGCAGCACCTGGACTTTACCTCTAGAGGGAGAAATAGGCAGTCATCCTCTGAAGGTGGCTAGGCCTTTGTGAGATGTACCATGACCTAGGCGAAACAAAGGCGTTCACTGGCTCGCGCAATTTACTTCAGGAGGAACACTGGCTTTCCAAAGCGCTTTCAGCGAAGAAGTACAGTATGTGACATGGGCCTCCTTTGGTTCCCGGAACGTCAACTACATGAGCTGTGTGGCAACCGTGAAAAGGAGGCTGGACGAGAAAAGCGAAATCTGTCCCGTTGGCAACCCGGAGAGCTGGGTGCTCAGAGCTGCCTGAAAAAGGGTCCTGTTGCCCGTCTTGTACTCACCGTAGGAGTTCCCTGGGAGGCAAAGTGAGGAAGAGTGAGTTTTCTCGAAAGAACGAGGGGGTGTGTGCAGTTCCTCACTAGGAGCTCATCCCATAGCCTTCTTGGCTAGTGGTTCGGAAACCTGCCCCCATGCTGCCAAAGGAAGGTCCACGAGTGCCGTGAAAAGTGTTGGAGTGCAGCTCTTTCTGAGAAGCCTTAGTGAAGGTACTGCTTTAACACTGGTAGGCCTCTCAGGACTGCAGGGTCTCTCGCGCCTGGACCCAGGTCATGGAGAACACGGTGTACCCAAAGTGTCAACTGCGGCTTCTGAGTAACCTCCAGCCACATGGGTCGTTGGCCTCCACTCTGTGCATGCAGAGGGCAGGGCAACACACGGCTTGCTCCGGCGGAGAGCCAGACCTCCACCTCTGGAAACCAGTCTTGGTAACAGAGTGGGGGACGGTGTCATGAGCAATGCATGTCACACTCCCGGCTTAGATATTAGCTGCCCTGAATCATATCCGGAGAGTAACATTGATTTTATGAACTCAAAGCTGACGACCCTTCACCTCAAGCAGAAATGTGACTTTACAACCAGTCTGATATGATGGACCCCTCTCCCGAAGCACTGCTGGGCGATTGAAAGTTCCAAAGTCGACATCGCCTGACTGAAGCACTGTGGTGACTAGGCACGTCACCTCGCGCAGAACCTCTGCTTACAAAAGGGTCCTCACAGGAGCGCCTAGTGTGTCGCATGGCTCTCTCGTAGCTGGGCAGAAGGTGCTGCTCCACAGGCTGGGTTTGCACGTAGAAACTGGATCCTGAGGGCTAAAGCATTCTTTGCCCCTTTGGAAGCAGGAGGCTTGGGGCGAGAAAACTGAAGGAAAGTCACGGGGTGGCGCCCATGTTGGACACCCTGCAGGAATTGCCCGGGAGGAAGAGTGAGTTTTCTCGAAAGAAACAGTGCGCCTGCCGTTCCTTGCCAGGAGCTCATGCAGCAGACTGCTTCAGCTAAGGCGAATGTCGACTGAGCGGCATACTCAAAGTAAGGGGCAGTGTTTCCATCAGCAAAGTTGGTGGTCACAAGTAGACCCGAGGCTTTCACCACTGAAGTGCTGTAATGCTGGTGTGCCTTTCACATATCTGAGGACGCTCACGTCGGCACCATTTTCCGAGGAAAATCACTGTGTACCCAAAGTGTCATCTGTGCCTTCTGAGCAACCTCATGCCTCATGATGGTCTTTGGGCTCTACTGTTGGTATGCAGAAGGCCAGGCAGCAATGTGTTTCCTCCATCGGGGAGCCAGATAGCCACAGCATAGAAGAATCCTCAGGACGAGTTTTCTCCCTGGTCTTCTGGGCAATGCAAGGGGACCCCAGTTTGTAAACCTGAGCTGCACTGGAACAAACACCGCCATGGCAAGTGGTCTCAGAATTCATAGCTGACGTCTTCCCCTCGCATGCATCACGTCGACTTCAGATCCAGCTGGAGACATGTGCTCTCAGCCTTTGAAGACTGTCAGGCCTTTGCAAGATCCACGGTGATGTAGGTGAAACTAGATCATTCACTGGCTCACACCATTCACCTCAGGAGGACTCCTGCTTGCCAAAGTGTTTTCATGGAAGGGCACATGTGTGTGGCATGTCTCTTTCACCTGCTTGTGGACTTCAGGTACATGAGCTAGGTGTCAACCGTGAAAGTGGAGAGGGACGGGAACAGCACAATTTGCCCCAGTGACAAAGCAGAGAGATGTGTCCTCAGAGCTGCCTGAGAAACAGTCCTGTTGCCGGTCTTCTATTCACCCCAGGATTACCCTGAGAGGTAACCTGAGGCCGAGTGAATTTTCTTGGAAGAACCGGAGTGCGTGCCGTTCCTTGCTAGGTTCTCATCCCAAAGCCTTCTTGGCTAGTCATAAGGAAACTTGCCCGCGTGTTGCAAGGAAAGTCCGTGTTTTGGATGATCAGTGCTTCATGAAAAGCACTGTGGTCGCCAACTTTCTCAACCCTGCAGGAATACCCGGGGAGGAACGGAGACTTTGCCCAAAGAAACAGAGTGCTTGCAATGCCTTGCTAGGAGCACATCCAGCACAGGACTTTATCTATGGCGAATGTCAGCCGAGCGCCAGAGTCAAAGTAAGGTGCAGTGTTTCCACCAGCAGAGTCGCAGTCAGCAGTTTCAAAGAGGCCTTCCCCACTAAAGTGCTGTAAATGCGGGTGTGCCTTTCAAAGTCTGAGGATGCGAGCGTCTGCACCGTATTCCAAGGAAGGTCCCTGTGTACCAAAAGTGGCATCTGTGCCTGCTGAGCACCATCCAGCCACATGGGTCTTTGGACTCTACTGTTTTGTATGCAGGAGGCTGGGCAACAACGTTTTTCCTCCATGGGAGAGCTAGATTTGGAGAGCTTAGAGGAAGCCTGAAGAACACGTTGATAACGGGGCTTCTGGGCAATGCAAGGGGGCCTCATTTTGTAACCCTGAGCTGCTTTTGGAAAACCACCGTGCTTACACGAGTTCTCGGAATTCTTGACCTCTTGCTCCCTGAAGCAGCACCTGGACTTTACCTCTAGAGGGAGAAATAGGCAGTCATCCTCTGAAGGTGGCTAGGCCTTTGTGAGATGTACCATGACCTAGGCGAAACAAAGGCGTTCACTGGCTCGCGCAATTTACTTCAGGAGGAACACTGGCTTTCCAAAGCGCTTTCAGCGAAGAAGTACAGTATGTGACATGGGCCTCCTTTGGTTCCCGGAACGTCAACTACATGAGCTGTGTGGCAACCGTGAAAAGGAGGCTGGACGAGAAAAGCGAAATCTGTCCCGTTGGCAACCCGGAGAGCTGGGTGCTCAGAGCTGCCTGAAAAAGGGTCCTGTTGCCCGTCTTGTACTCACCGTAGGAGTTCCCTGGGAGGCAAAGTGAGGAAGAGTGAGTTTTCTCGCAAGAACGAGGGGGTGTGTGCAGTTCCTCACTAGGAGCTCATCCCATAGCCTTCTTGGCTAGTGGTTCGGAAACCTGCCCCCATGCTGCCAAAGGAAGGTCCACGAGTGCCGTGAAAAGTGTTGGAGTGCAGCTCTTTCTGAGAAGCCTTAGTGAAGGTACTGCTTTAACACTGGTAGGCCTCTCAGGACTGCAGGGTCTCTCGCGCCTGGACCCAGGTCATGGAGAACACGGTGTACCCAAAGTGTCAACTGCGGCTTCTGAGTAACCTCCAGCCACATGGGTCGTTGGCCTCCACTCTGTGCATGCAGAGGGCAGGGCAACACACGGCTTGCTCCGGCGGAGAGCCAGACCTCCACCTCTGGAAACCAGTCTTGGTAACAGAGTGGGGGACGGTGTCATGAGCAATGCATGTCACACTCCCGGCTTAGATATTAGCTGCCCTGAATCATATCCGGAGAGTAACATTGATTTTATGAACTCAAAGCTGACGACCCTTCACCTCAAGCAGAAATGTGACTTTACAACCAGTCTGATATGATGGACCCCTCTCCCGAAGCACTGCTGGGCGATTGAAAGTTCCAAAGTCGACATCGCCTGACTGAAGCACTGTGGTGACTAGGCACGTCACCTCGCGCAGAACCTCTGCTTACAAAAGGGTCCTCACAGGAGCGCCTAGTGTGTCGCATGGCTCTCTCGTAGCTGGTCAGAAGGTGCTGCTCCACAGGCTGGGTTTGCACGTAGAAACTGGATCCTGAGGGCTAAAGCATTCTTTGCCCCTTTGGAAGCAGGAGGCTTGGGGCGAGAAAACTGAAGGAAAGTCACGGGGTGGCGCCCATGTTGGACACCCTGCAGGAATTGCCCGGGAGGAAGAGTGAGTTTTCTCGAAAGAAACAGTGCGCCTGCCGTTCCTTGCCAGGAGCTCATGCAGCAGACTGCTTCAGCTAAGGCGAATGTCGACTGAGCGGCATACTCAAAGTAAGGGGCAGTGTTTCCATCAGCAAAGTTGGTGGTCACAAGTAGACCCGAGGCTTTCACCACTGAAGTGCTGTAATGCTGGTGTGCCTTTCACATATCTGAGGACGCTCACGTCGGCACCATTTTCCGAGGAAAATCACTGTGTACCCAAAGTGTCATCTGTGCCTTCTGAGCAACCTCATGCCTCATGGTGGTCTTTGGGCTCTACTGTTGGTATGCAGAAGGCCAGGCAGCAATGTGTTTCCTCCATCGGGGAGCCAGATAGCCACAGCATAGAAGAATCCTCAGGACGAGTTTTCTCCCTGGTCTTCTGGGCAATGCAAGGGGACCCCAGTTTGTAAACCTGAGCTGCACTGGAACAAACACCGCCATGGCAAGTGGTCTCAGAATTCATAGCTGACGTCTTCCCCTCGCATGCATCACGTCGACTTCAGATCCAGCTGGAGACATGTGCTCTCAGCCTTTGAAGACTGTCAGGCCTTTGCAAGATCCACGGTGATGTAGGTGAAACTAGATCATTCACTGGCTCACACCATTCACCTCAGGAGGACTCCTGCTTGCCAAAGTGTTTTCATGGAAGGGCACATGTGTGTGGCATGTCTCTTTCACCTGCTTGTGGACTTCAGGTACATGAGCTAGGTGTCAACCGTGAAAGTGGAGAGGGACGGGAACAGCACAATTTGCCCCAGTGACAAAGCAGAGAGATGTGTCCTCAGAGCTGCCTGAGAAACAGTCCTGTTGCCGGTCTTCTATTCACCCCAGGATTACCCTGAGAGGTAACCTGAGGCCGAGTGAATTTTCTTGGAAGAACCGGAGTGCGTGCCGTTCCTTGCTAGGTTCTCATCCCAAAGCCTTCTTGGCTAGTCATAAGGAAACTTGCCCGCGTGTTGCAAGGAAAGTCCGTGTTTTGGATGATCAGTGCTTCATGAAAAGCACTGTGGTCGCCAACTTTCTCAACCCTGCAGGAATACCCGGGGAGGAACGGAGACTTTGCCCAAAGAAACAGAGTGCTTGCAATGCCTTGCTAGGAGCACATCCAGCACAGGACTTTATCTATGGCGAATGTCAGCCGAGCGCCAGAGTCAAAGTAAGGTGCAGTGTTTCCACCAGCAGAGTCGCAGTCAGCAGTTTCAAAGAGGCCTTCCCCACTAAAGTGCTGTAAATGCGGGTGTGCCTTTCAAAGTCTGAGGATGCGAGCGTCTGCACCGTATTCCAAGGAAGGTCCCTGTGTACCAAAAGTGGCATCTGTGCCTGCTGAGCACCATCCAGCCACATGGGTCTTTGGACTCTACTGTTTTGTATGCAGGAGGCTGGGCAACAACGTTTTTCCTCCATGGGAGAGCTAGATTTGGAGAGCTTAGAGGAAGCCTGAAGAACACGTTGATAACGGGGCTTCTGGGCAATGCAAGGGGGCCTCATTTTGTAACCCTGAGCTGCTTTTGGAAAACCACCGTGCTTACACGAGTTCTCGGAATTCTTGACCTCTTGCTCCCTGAAGCAGCACCTGGACTTTACCTCTAGAGGGAGAAATAGGCAGTCATCCTCTGAAGGTGGCTAGGCCTTTGTGAGATGTACCATGACCTAGGCGAAACAAAGGCGTTCACTGGCTCGCGCAATTTACTTCAGGAGGAACACTGGCTTTCCAAAGCGCTTTCAGCGAAGAAGTACAGTATGTGACATGGGCCTCCTTTGGTTCCCGGAACGTCAACTACATGAGCTGTGTGGCAACCGTGAAAAGGAGGCTGGACGAGAAAAGCGAAATCTGTCCCGTTGGCAACCCGGAGAGCTGGGTGCTCAGAGCTGCCTGAAAAAGGGTCCTGTTGCCCGTCTTGTACTCACCGTAGGAGTTCCCTGGGAGGCAAAGTGAGGAAGAGTGAGTTTTCTCGCAAGAACGAGGGGGTGTGTGCAGTTCCTCACTAGGAGCTCATCCCATAGCCTTCTTGGCTAGTGGTTCGGAAACCTGCCCCCATGCTGCCAAAGGAAGGTCCACGAGTGCCGTGAAAAGTGTTGGAGTGCAGCTCTTTCTGAGAAGCCTTAGTGAAGGTACTGCTTTAACACTGGTAGGCCTCTCAGGACTGCAGGGTCTCTCGCGCCTGGACCCAGGTCATGGAGAACACGGTGTACCCAAAGTGTCAACTGCGGCTTCTGAGTAACCTCCAGCCACATGGGTCGTTGGCCTCCACTCTGTGCATGCAGAGGGCAGGGCAACACACGGCTTGCTCCGGCGGAGAGCCAGACCTCCACCTCTGGAAACCAGTCTTGGTAACAGAGTGGGGGACGGTGTCATGAGCAATGCATGTCACACTCCCGGCTTAGATATTAGCTGCCCTGAATCATATCCGGAGAGTAACATTGATTTTATGAACTCAAAGCTGACGACCCTTCACCTCAAGCAGAAATGTGACTTTACAACCAGTCTGATATGATGGACCCCTCTCCCGAAGCACTGCTGGGCGATTGAAAGTTCCAAAGTCGACATCGCCTGACTGAAGCACTGTGGTGACTAGGCACGTCACCTCGCGCAGAACCTCTGCTTACAAAAGGGTCCTCACAGGAGCGCCTAGTGTGTCGCATGGCTCTCTCGTAGCTGGGCAGAAGGTGCTGCTCCACAGGCTGGGTTTGCACGTAGAAACTGGATCCTGAGGGCTAAAGCATTCTTTGCCCCTTTGGAAGCAGGAGGCTTGGGGCGAGAAAACTGAAGGAAAGTCACGGGGTGGCGCCCATGTTGGACACCCTGCAGGAATTGCCCGGGAGGAAGAGTGAGTTTTCTCGAAAGAAACAGTGCGCCTGCCGTTCCTTGCCAGGAGCTCACGCAGCAGACTGCTTCAGCTAAGGCGAATGTCGACTGAGCGGCATACTCAAAGTAAGGGGCAGTGTTTCCATCAGCAAAGTTGGTGGTCACAAGTAGACCCGAGGCTTTCACCACTGAAGTGCTGTAATGCTGGTGTGCCTTTCACATATCTGAGGACGCTCACGTCGGCACCATTTTCCGAGGAAAATCACTGTGTACCCAAAGTGTCATCTGTGCCTTCTGAGCAACCTCATGCCTCATGGTGGTCTTTGGGCTCTACTGTTGGTATGCAGAAGGCCAGGCAGCAATGTGTTTCCTCCATCGGGGAGCCAGATAGCCACAGCATAGAAGAATCCTCAGGACGAGTTTTCTCCCTGGTCTTCTGGGCAATGCAAGGGGACCCCAGTTTGTAAACCTGAGCTGCACTGGAACAAACACCGCCATGGCAAGTGGTCTCAGAATTCATAGCTGACGTCTTCCCCTCGCATGCATCACGTCGACTTCAGATCCAGCTGGAGACATGTGCTCTCAGCCTTTGAAGACTGTCAGGCCTTTGCAAGATCCACGGTGATGTAGGTGAAACTAGATCATTCACTGGCTCACACCATTCACCTCAGGAGGACTCCTGCTTGCCAAAGTGTTTTCATGGAAGGGCACATGTGTGTGGCATGTCTCTTTCACCTGCTTGTGGACTTCAGGTACATGAGCTAGGTGTCAACCGTGAAAGTGGAGAGGGACGGGAACAGCACAATTTGCCCCAGTGACAAAGCAGAGAGATGTGTCCTCAGAGCTGCCTGAGAAACAGTCCTGTTGCCGGTCTTCTATTCACCCCAGGATTACCCTGAGAGGTAACCTGAGGCCGAGTGAATTTTCTTGGAAGAACCGGAGTGCGTGCCGTTCCTTGCTAGGTTCTCATCCCAAAGCCTTCTTGGCTAGTCATAAGGAAACTTGCCCGCGTGTTGCAAGGAAAGTCCGTGTTTTGGATGATCAGTGCTTCATGAAAAGCACTGTGGTCGCCAACTTTCTCAACCCTGCAGGAATACCCGGGGAGGAACGGAGACTTTGCCCAAAGAAACAGAGTGCTTGCAATGCCTTGCTAGGAGCACATCCAGCACAGGACTTTATCTATGGCGAATGTCAGCCGAGCGCCAGAGTCAAAGTAAGGTGCAGTGTTTCCACCAGCAGAGTCGCAGTCAGCAGTTTCAAAGAGGCCTTCCCCACTAAAGTGCTGTAAATGCGGGTGTGCCTTTCAAAGTCTGAGGATGCGAGCGTCTGCACCGTATTCCAAGGAAGGTCCCTGTGTACCAAAAGTGGCATCTGTGCCTGCTGAGCACCATCCAGCCACATGGGTCTTTGGACTCTACTGTTTTGTATGCAGGAGGCTGGGCAACAACGTTTTTCCTCCATGGGAGAGCTAGATTTGGAGAGCTTAGAGGAAGCCTGAAGAACACGTTGATAACGGGGCTTCTGGGCAATGCAAGGGGGCCTCATTTTGTGACCCTGAGCTGCTTTTGGAAAACCACCGTGCTTACACGAGTTCTCGGAATTCTTGACCTCTTGCTCCCTGAAGCAGCACCTGGACTTTACCTCTAGAGGGAGAAATAGGCAGTCATCCTCTGAAGGTGGCTAGGCCTTTGTGAGATGTACCATGACCTAGGCGAAACAAAGGCGTTCACTGGCTCGCGCAATTTACTTCAGGAGGAACACTGGCTTTCCAAAGCGCTTTCAGCGAAGAAGTACAGTATGTGACATGGGCCTCCTTTGGTTCCCGGAACGTCAACTACATGAGCTGTGTGGCAACCGTGAAAAGGAGGCTGGACGAGAAAAGCGAAATCTGTCCCGTTGGCAACCCGGAGAGCTGGGTGCTCAGAGCTGCCTGAAAAAGGGTCCTGTTGCCCGTCTTGTACTCACCGTAGGAGTTCCCTGGGAGGCAAAGTGAGGAAGAGTGAGTTTTCTCGAAAGAACGAGGGGGTGTGTGCAGTTCCTCACTAGGAGCTCATCCCATAGCCTTCTTGGCTAGTGGTTCGGAAACCTGCCCCCATGCTGCCAAAGGAAGGTCCACGAGTGCCGTGAAAAGTGTTGGAGTGCAGCTCTTTCTGAGAAGCCTTAGTGAAGGTACTGCTTTAACACTGGTAGGCCTCTCAGGACTGCAGGGTCTCTCGCGCCTGGACCCAGGTCATGGAGAACACGGTGTACCCAAAGTGTCAACTGCGGCTTCTGAGTAACCTCCAGCCACATGGGTCGTTGGCCTCCACTCTGTGCATGCAGAGGGCAGGGCAACACACGGCTTGCTCCGGCGGAGAGCCAGACCTCCACCTCTGGAAACCAGTCTTGGTAACAGAGTGGGGGACGGTGTCATGAGCAATGCATGTCACACTCCCGGCTTAGATATTAGCTGCCCTGAATCATATCCGGAGAGTAACATTGATTTTATGAACTCAAAGCTGACGACCCTTCACCTCAAGCAGAAATGTGACTTTACAACCAGTCTGATATGATGGACCCCTCTCCCGAAGCACTGCTGGGCGATTGAAAGTTCCAAAGTCGACATCGCCTGACTGAAGCACTGTGGTGACTAGGCACGTCACCTCGCGCAGAACCTCTGCTTACAAAAGGGTCCTCACAGGAGCGCCTAGTGTGTCGCATGGCTCTCTCGTAGCTGGGCAGAAGGTGCTGCTCCACAGGCTGGGTTTGCACGTAGAAACTGGATCCTGAGGGCTAAAGCATTCTTTGCCCCTTTGGAAGCAGGAGGCTTGGGGCGAGAAAACTGAAGGAAAGTCACGGGGTGGCGCCCATGTTGGACACCCTGCAGGAATTGCCCGGGAGGAAGAGTGAGTTTTCTCGAAAGAAACAGTGCGCCTGCCGTTCCTTGCCAGGAGCTCATGCAGCAGACTGCTTCAGCTAAGGCGAATGTCGACTGAGCGGCATACTCAAAGTAAGGGGCAGTGTTTCCATCAGCAAAGTTGGTGGTCACAAGTAGACCCGAGGCTTTCACCACTGAAGTGCTGTAATGCTGGTGTGCCTTTCACATATCTGAGGACGCTCACGTCGGCACCATTTTCCGAGGAAAATCACTGTGTACCCAAAGTGTCATCTGTGCCTTCTGAGCAACCTCATGCCTCATGATGGTCTTTGGGCTCTACTGTTGGTATGCAGAAGGCCAGGCAGCAATGTGTTTCCTCCATCGGGGAGCCAGATAGCCACAGCATAGAAGAATCCTCAGGACGAGTTTTCTCCCTGGTCTTCTGGGCAATGCAAGGGGACCCCAGTTTGTAAACCTGAGCTGCACTGGAACAAACACCGCCATGGCAAGTGGTCTCAGAATTCATAGCTGACGTCTTCCCCTCGCATGCATCACGTCGACTTCAGATCCAGCTGGAGACATGTGCTCTCAGCCTTTGAAGACTGTCAGGCCTTTGCAAGATCCACGGTGATGTAGGTGAAACTAGATCATTCACTGGCTCACACCATTCACCTCAGGAGGACTCCTGCTTGCCAAAGTGTTTTCATGGAAGGGCACATGTGTGTGGCATGTCTCTTTCACCTGCTTGTGGACTTCAGGTACATGAGCTAGGTGTCAACCGTGAAAGTGGAGAGGGACGGGAACAGCACAATTTGCCCCAGTGACAAAGCAGAGAGATGTGTCCTCAGAGCTGCCTGAGAAACAGTCCTGTTGCCGGTCTTCTATTCACCCCAGGATTACCCTGAGAGGTAACCTGAGGCCGAGTGAATTTTCTTGGAAGAACCGGAGTGCGTGCCGTTCCTTGCTAGGTTCTCATCCCAAAGCCTTCTTGGCTAGTCATAAGGAAACTTGCCCGCGTGTTGCAAGGAAAGTCCGTGTTTTGGATGATCAGTGCTTCATGAAAAGCACTGTGGTCGCCAACTTTCTCAACCCTGCAGGAATACCCGGGGAGGAACGGAGACTTTGCCCAAAGAAACAGAGTGCTTGCAATGCCTTGCTAGGAGCACATCCAGCACAGGACTTTATCTATGGCGAATGTCAGCCGAGCGCCAGAGTCAAAGTAAGGTGCAGTGTTTCCACCAGCAGAGTCGCAGTCAGCAGTTTCAAAGAGGCCTTCCCCACTAAAGTGCTGTAAATGCGGGTGTGCCTTTCAAAGTCTGAGGATGCGAGCGTCTGCACCGTATTCCAAGGAAGGTCCCTGTGTACCAAAAGTGGCATCTGTGCCTGCTGAGCACCATCCAGCCACATGGGTCTTTGGACTCTACTGTTTTGTATGCAGGAGGCTGGGCAACAACGTTTTTCCTCCATGGGAGAGCTAGATTTGGAGAGCTTAGAGGAAGCCTGAAGAACACGTTGATAATGGGGCTTCTGGGCAATGCAAGGGGGCCTCATTTTGTAACCCTGAGCTGCTTTTGGAAAACCACCGTGCTTACACGAGTTCTCGGAATTCTTGACCTCTTGCTCCCTGAAGCAGCACCTGGACTTTACCTCTAGAGGGAGAAATAGGCAGTCATCCTCTGAAGGTGGCTAGGCCTTTGTGAGATGTACCATGACCTAGGCGAAACAAAGGCGTTCACTGGCTCGCGCAATTTACTTCAGGAGGAACACTGGCTTTCCAAAGCGCTTTCAGCGAAGAAGTACAGTATGTGACATGGGCCTCCTTTGGTTCCCGGAACGTCAACTACATGAGCTGTGTGGCAACCGTGAAAAGGAGGCTGGACGAGAAAAGCGAAATCTGTCCCGTTGGCAACCCGGAGAGCTGGGTGCTCAGAGCTGCCTGAAAAAGGGTCCTGTTGCCCGTCTTGTACTCACCGTAGGAGTTCCCTGGGAGGCAAAGTGAGGAAGAGTGAGTTTTCTCGAAAGAACGAGGGGGTGTGTGCAGTTCCTCACTAGGAGCTCATCCCATAGCCTTCTTGGCTAGTGGTTCGGAAACCTGCCCCCATGCTGCCAAAGGAAGGTCCACGAGTGCCGTGAAAAGTGTTGGAGTGCAGCTCTTTCTGAGAAGCCTTAGTGAAGGTACTGCTTTAACACTGGTAGGCCTCTCAGGACTGCAGGGTCTCTCGCGCCTGGACCCAGGTCATGGAGAACACGGTGTACCCAAAGTGTCAACTGCGGCTTCTGAGTAACCTCCAGCCACATGGGTCGTTGGCCTCCACTCTGTGCATGCAGAGGGCAGGGCAACACACGGCTTGCTCCGGCGGAGAGCCAGACCTCCACCTCTGGAAACCAGTCTTGGTAACAGAGTGGGGGACGGTGTCATGAGCAATGCATGTCACACTCCCGGCTTAGATATTAGCTGCCCTGAATCATATCCGGAGAGTAACATTGATTTTATGAACTCAAAGCTGACGACCCTTCACCTCAAGCAGAAATGTGACTTTACAACCAGTCTGATATGATGGACCCCTCTCCCGAAGCACTGCTGGGCGATTGAAAGTTCCAAAGTCGACATCGCCTGACTGAAGCACTGTGGTGACTAGGCACGTCACCTCGCGCAGAACCTCTGCTTACAAAAGGGTCCTCACAGGAGCGCCTAGTGTGTCGCATGGCTCTCTCGTAGCTGGGCAGAAGGTGCTGCTCCACAGGCTGGGTTTGCACGTAGAAACTGGATCCTGAGGGCTAAAGCATTCTTTGCCCCTTTGGAAGCAGGAGGCTTGGGGCGAGAAAACTGAAGGAAAGTCACGGGGTGGCGCCCATGTTGGACACCCTGCAGGAATTGCCCGGGAGGAAGAGTGAGTTTTCTCGAAAGAAACAGTGCGCCTGCCGTTCCTTGCCAGGAGCTCATGCAGCAGACTGCTTCAGCTAAGGCGAATGTCGACTGAGCGGCATACTCAAAGTAAGGGGCAGTGTTTCCATCAGCAAAGTTGGTGGTCACAAGTAGACCCGAGGCTTTCACCACTGAAGTGCTGTAATGCTGGTGTGCCTTTCACATATCTGAGGACGCTCACGTCGGCACCATTTTCCGAGGAAAATCACTGTGTACCCAAAGTGTCATCTGTGCCTTCTGAGCAACCTCATGCCTCATGGTGGTCTTTGGGCTCTACTGTTGGTATGCAGAAGGCCAGGCAGCAATGTGTTTCCTCCATCGGGGAGCCAGATAGCCACAGCATAGAAGAATCCTCAGGACGAGTTTTCTCCCTGGTCTTCTGGGCAATGCAAGGGGACCCCAGTTTGTAAACCTGAGCTGCACTGGAACAAACACCGCCATGGCAAGTGGTCTCAGAATTCATAGCTGACGTCTTCCCCTCGCATGCATCACGTCGACTTCAGATCCAGCTGGAGACATGTGCTCTCAGCCTTTGAAGACTGTCAGGCCTTTGCAAGATCCACGGTGATGTAGGTGAAACTAGATCATTCACTGGCTCACACCATTCACCTCAGGAGGACTCCTGCTTGCCAAAGTGTTTTCATGGAAGGGCACATGTGTGTGGCATGTCTCTTTCACCTGCTTGTGGACTTCAGGTACATGAGCTAGGTGTCAACCGTGAAAGTGGAGAGGGACGGGAACAGCACAATTTGCCCCAGTGACAAAGCAGAGAGATGTGTCCTCAGAGCTGCCTGAGAAACAGTCCTGTTGCCGGTCTTCTATTCACCCCAGGATTACCCTGAGAGGTAACCTGAGGCCGAGTGAATTTTCTTGGAAGAACCGGAGTGCGTGCCGTTCCTTGCTAGGTTCTCATCCCAAAGCCTTCTTGGCTAGTCATAAGGAAACTTGCCCGCGTGTTGCAAGGAAAGTCCGTGTTTTGGATGATCAGTGCTTCATGAAAAGCACTGTGGTCGCCAACTTTCTCAACCCTGCAGGAATACCCGGGGAGGAACGGAGACTTTGCCCAAAGAAACAGAGTGCTTGCAATGCCTTGCTAGGAGCACATCCAGCACAGGACTTTATCTATGGCGAATGTCAGCCGAGCGCCAGAGTCAAAGTAAGGTGCAGTGTTTCCACCAGCAGAGTCGCAGTCAGCAGTTTCAAAGAGGCCTTCCCCACTAAAGTGCTGTAAATGCGGGTGTGCCTTTCAAAGTCTGAGGATGCGAGCGTCTGCACCGTATTCCAAGGAAGGTCCCTGTGTACCAAAAGTGGCATCTGTGCCTGCTGAGCACCATCCAGCCACATGGGTCTTTGGACTCTACTGTTTTGTATGCAGGAGGCTGGGCAACAACGTTTTTCCTCCATGGGAGAGCTAGATTTGGAGAGCTTAGAGGAAGCCTGAAGAACACGTTGATAACGGGGCTTCTGGGCAATGCAAGGGGGCCTCATTTTGTAACCCTGAGCTGCTTTTGGAAAACCACCGTGCTTACACGAGTTCTCGGAATTCTTGACCTCTTGCTCCCTGAAGCAGCACCTGGACTTTACCTCTAGAGGGAGAAATAGGCAGTCATCCTCTGAAGGTGGCTAGGCCTTTGTGAGATGTACCATGACCTAGGCGAAACAAAGGCGTTCACTGGCTCGCGCAATTTACTTCAGGAGGAACACTGGCTTTCCAAAGCGCTTTCAGCGAAGAAGTACAGTATGTGACATGGGCCTCCTTTGGTTCCCGGAACGTCAACTACATGAGCTGTGTGGCAACCGTGAAAAGGAGGCAGGACGAGAAAAGCGAAATCTGTCCCGTTGGCAACCCGGAGAGCTGGGTGCTCAGAGCTGCCTGAAAAAGGGTCCTGTTGCCCGTCTTGTACTCACCGTAGGAGTTCCCTGGGAGGCAAAGTGAGGAAGAGTGAGTTTTCTCGCAAGAACGAGGGGGTGTGTGCAGTTCCTCACTAGGAGCTCATCCCATAGCCTTCTTGGCTAGTGGTTCGGAAACCTGCCCCCATGCTGCCAAAGGAAGGTCCACGAGTGCCGTGAAAAGTGTTGGAGTGCAGCTCTTTCTGAGAAGCCTTAGTGAAGGTACTGCTTTAACACTGGTAGGCCTCTCAGGACTGCAGGGTCTCTCGCGCCTGGACCCAGGTCATGGAGAACACGGTGTACCCAAAGTGTCAACTGCGGCTTCTGAGTAACCTCCAGCCACATGGGTCGTTGGCCTCCACTCTGTGCATGCAGAGGGCAGGGCAACACACGGCTTGCTCCGGCGGAGAGCCAGACCTCCACCTCTGGAAACCAGTCTTGGTAACAGAGTGGGGGACGGTGTCATGAGCAATGCATGTCACACTCCCGGCTTAGATATTAGCTGCCCTGAATCATATCCGGAGAGTAACATTGATTTTATGAACTCAAAGCTGACGACCCTTCACCTCAAGCAGAAATGTGACTTTACAACCAGTCTGATATGATGGACCCCTCTCCCGAAGCACTGCTGGGCGATTGAAAGTTCCAAAGTCGACATCGCCTGACTGAAGCACTGTGGTGACTAGGCACGTCACCTCGCGCAGAACCTCTGCTTACAAAAGGGTCCTCACAGGAGCGCCTAGTGTGTCGCATGGCTCTCTCGTAGCTGGGCAGAAGGTGCTGCTCCACAGGCTGGCTTTGCACGTAGAAACTGGATCCTGAGGGCTAAAGCATTCTTTGCCCCTTTGGAAGCAGGAGCCTTGGGGCGAGAAAACTGAACGAAAGGCACGGGGTGGCGCCCATGTTGGACACCCTGCAGGAATTGCCCGGGAGGACGAGTGAGTTTTCTCGAAAGAAACAGTGCGCCTGCCGTTCCTTGCCAGGAGCTCACGCAGCAGACTGCTTCAGCTAAGGCGAATGTCGACTGAGCGGCATACTCAAAGTAAGGGGCAGTGTTTCCATCAGCAAAGTTGGTGGTCACAAGTAGACCCGAGGCTTTCACCACTGAAGTGCTGTAATGCTGGTGTGCCTTTCACATATCTGAGGACGCTCACGTCGGCACCAGTTTCCGAGGAAAATCACTGTGTACCCAAAGTGTCATCTGTGCCTTCTGAGCAACCTCATGCCTCATGATGGTCTTTGGGCTCTACTGTTGGTATGCAGAAGGCCAGGCAGCAATGTGTTTCCTCCATCGGGGAGCCAGATAGCCACAGCATGGAAGAATCCTCAGGACGAGTTTTCTCCCTGGTCTTCTGGGCAATGCAAGGGGACCCCAGTTTGTAAACCTGAGCTGCACTGGAACAAACACCGCCATGGCAAGTGTTCTCAGAATTCATAGCTGACGTCTTCCCCTCGCATGCATCACGTCGACTTCAGATCCAGCTGGAGACATGTGCTCTCAGCCTTTGAAGACTGTCAGGCCTTTGCAAGATCCACGGTGATGTAGGTGAAACTAGATCATTCACTGGCTCACACCATTCACCTCAGGAGGACTCCTGCTTGCCAAAGTGTTTTCATGGAAGGGCACATGTGTGTGGCATGTCTCTTTCACCTGCTTGTGGACTTCAGGTACATGAGCTAGGTGTCAACCGTGAAAGTGGAGAGGGACGGGAACAGCACAATTTGCCCCAGTGACAAAGCAGAGAGATGTGTCCTCAGAGCTGCCTGAGAAACAGTCCTGTTGCCGGTCTTCTATTCACCCCAGGATTACCCTGAGAGGTAACCTGAGGCCGAGTGAATTTTCTTGGAAGAACCGGAGTGCGTGCCGTTCCTTGCTAGGTTCTCATCCCAAAGCCTTCTTGGCTAGTCATAAGGAAACTTGCCCGCGTGTTGCAAGGAAAGTCCGTGTTTTGGATGATCAGTGCTTCATGAAAAGCACTGTGGTCGCCAACTTTCTCAACCCTGCAGGAATACCCGGGGAGGAACGGAGACTTTGCCCAAAGAAACAGAGTGCTTGCAATGCCTTGCTAGGAGCACATCCAGCACAGGACTTTATCTATGGCGAATGTCAGCCGAGCGCCAGAGTCAAAGTAAGGTGCAGTGTTTCCACCAGCAGAGTCGCAGTCAGCAGTTTCAAAGAGGCCTTCCCCACTAAAGTGCTGTAAATGCGGGTGTGCCTTTCAAAGTCTGAGGATGCGAGCGTCTGCACCGTATTCCAAGGAAGGTCCCTGTGTACCAAAAGTGGCATCTGTGCCTGCTGAGCACCATCCAGCCACATGGGTCTTTGGACTCTACTGTTTTGTATGCAGGAGGCTGGGCAACAACGTTTTTCCTCCATGGGAGAGCTAGATTTGGAGAGCTTAGAGGAAGCCTGAAGAACACGTTGATACCGGGGCTTCTGGGCAATGCAAGGGGGCCTCATTTTGTAACCCTGAGCTGCTTTTGGAAAACCACCGTGCTTACACGGTGAGTTCTCGGACTTCATACCTGACCTCTTGCTCCCTGAAGCAGCACCAGGACTTTACCTCTAGAGGGAGAAATAGGCAGTCGTCCTCTGAAGGTGGCTAGGCCTTCGGGAGATGTACCATGACCTAGGCGAAACGAAGGCGTTCACTGGCTCGCGCAATTTACTTCAGGAGGAACACTGGCTTTCCAAAGCGCTTTCAGCGAAGAAGTACAGTATGTGACACGGGCCTCCTTTGGTTCCCGGAACGTCAACTACATGAGCTGTGTGGCAACCGTGAAAAGGAGGCCGGACGAGAAAAGCGAAATCTGTCCCGTTGGCAACCCGGAGAGCTGGGTGCTCAGAGCTGCCTGAAAAAGGGTCCTGTTGCCCGTCTTGTACTCACCGTAGGAGTTCCCGGGGAGGCAAAGTGAGGAAGAGTGAGTTTTCTCGCAAGAACGAGGGGGTGTGTGCAGTTCCTCGCTAGGAGCTCATCCCAAAGCCTTCTTGGCTAGTGGTTCGGAAACCTGCCCGCATGCTGCCAAAGGAAAGTCCTCGAGAGCCGTGAAAAGTGTTGGGAGTGCAGCTCTGTCTGAGAAGCCTTAGTGAAGGTACTGCTTTAACACTGGTAGGCCTCTCAGGACTGCAGGGTCTCTCGCGCCTGGACCCAGGTCATGGAAGAACACGGTGTACCCAAAGTGTCAACTGCGGCTTCTGAGTGAGCTCCAGCCACATGGGTCGTTGGCCTCCACTCTGTGCATGCAGAGGGCAGGGCAACACACGGCCTGCTCCGGCGGAGAGCCAGACCTCCACCTCTGGAAACCAGTCTTGGTAACAGAGTGGGGGCCGGTGTCATGAGCAATGCATGTCACACTCCCGGCTTAGATATTAGCTGCCCTGAATCCTATCCGGAGAGTAACATTGATTGTATGAACTCAAAGCTGACGACCCTTCACCTCAAGCAGAAATGTGACTTTACAACCAGTCTGATATGATGGACCCCTCTCCCGAAGCACTGCTGGGCGATTGAAAGTTCCAAGGTCGACATCGCCTGACTGAAGCACTGTGGTGACTAGGCACGTCACCTCGCGCAGAACCTCTGCTTACAAAAGGGTCCTCACAGGAGCGCCTAGTGTGTCGCATGGCTCTCTCGTAGCTGGGCAGAAGGTGCTGCTCCACAGGCTGGCTTTGCACGTAGAAACTGGATCCTGAGGGCTAAAGCATTCTTTGCCCCTTTGGAAGCAGGAGGCTTGGGGCGAGAAAACTGAACGAAAGGCACGGGGTGGCGCCCATGTTGGACACCCTGCAGGAATTGCCCGGGAGGACGAGTGAGTTTTCTCGAAAGAAACAGTGCGCCTGCCGTTCCTTGCCAGGAGCTCATGCAGCAGACTGCTTCAGCTAAGGCGAATGTCGACTGAGCGGCATACTCAAAGTAAGGGGCAGTGTTTCCATCAGCAAAGTTGGTGGTCACAAGTAGACCCGAGGCTTTCACCACTGAAGTGCTGTAATGCTGGTGTGCCTTTCACATATCTGAGGACGCTCACGTCTGCACCAGTTTCCGAGGAAAATCACTGTGTACCCAAAGTGTCATCTGTGCCTTCTGAGCAACCTCATGCCTCATGATGGTCTTTGGGCTCTACTGTTGGTATGCAGAAGGCCAGGCAGCAATGTGTTTCCTCCATCGGGGAGCCAGATAGCCACAGCATGGAAGAATCCTCAGGACGAGTTTTCTCCCTGGTCTTCTGGGCAATGCAAGGGGACCCCAGTTTGTAAACCTGAGCTGCACTGGAACAAACACCGCCATGGCAAGTGTTCTCAGAATTCATAGCTGACGTCTTCCCCTCGCATGCATCACGTCGACTTCAGATCCAGCTGCAGACATGTGCTCTCAGCCTTTGAAGACTGTCAGGCCTTTGCAAGATCCACGGTGATGTAGGTGAAACTAGATCATTCACTGGCTCACACCATTCACCTCAGGAGGACTCCTGCTTGCCAAAGTGTTTTCATGGAAGGGCACATGTGTGTGGCATGTCTCTTTCACCTGCTTGTGGACTTCAGGTACATGAGCTAGGTGTCAACCGTGAAAGTGGAGAGGGACGGGAACAGCACAATTTGCCCCAGTGACAAAGCAGAGAGATGTGTCCTCAGAGCTGCCTGAGAAACAGTCCTGTTGCCGGTCTTCTATTCACCCCAGGATTACCCTGAGAGGTAACCTGAGGCCGAGTGAATTTTCTTGGAAGAACCGGAGTGCGTGCCGTTCCTTGCTAGGTTCTCATCCCAAAGCCTTCTTGGCTAGTCATAAGGAAACTTGCCCGCGTGTTGCAAGGAAAGTCCGTGTTTTGGATGATCAGTGCTTCATGAAAAGCACTGTGGTCGCCAACTTTCTCAACCCTGCAGGAATACCCGGGGAGGAACGGAGACTTTGCCCAAAGAAACAGAGTGCTTGCAATGCCTTGCTAGGAGCACATCCAGCACAGGACTTTATCTATGGCGAATGTCAGCCGAGCGCCAGAGTCAAAGTAAGGTGCAGTGTTTCCACCAGCAGAGTCGCAGTCAGCAGTTTCAAAGAGGCCTTCCCCACTAAAGAGCTGTAAATGCGGGTGTGCCTTTCAAAGTCTGAGGATGCGAGCGTCTGCACCGTATTCCAAGGAAGGTCCCTGTGTACCAAAAGTGGCATCTGTGCCTGCTGAGCACCATCCAGCCACATGGGTCTTTGGACTCTACTGTTTTGTATGCAGGAGGCTGGGCAACAACGTTTTTCCTCCATGGGAGAGCTAGATTTGGAGAGCTTGGAGGAAGCCTGAAGAACACGTTGATACCGGGGCTTCTGGGCAATGCAAGGGGGCCTCATTTTGTAACCCTGAGTTACAAAATGCTTACACGGTGAGTTCTCGGACTTCATACCTGACCCCTTGCTAGGAGGACCTCGCTAGGAGCTCATCCCAAAGCCTTCTTGGCTAGTGGTTCGGAAACCTGCCCGCATGCTGCCAAAGGAAAGTCCTCGAGAGCCGTGAAAAGTGTTGGGAGTGCAGCTCTGTCTGAGAAGCCTTAGTGAAGGTACTGCTTTAACACTGGTAGGCCTCTCAGGACTGCAGGGTCTCTCGCGCCTGGACCCAGGTCATGGAAGAACACGGTGTACCCAAAGTGTCAACTGCGGCTTCTGAGTGAGCTCCAGCCACATGGGTCGTTGGCCTCCACTCTGTGCATGCAGAGGGCAGGGCAACACACGGCCTGCTCCGGCGGAGAGCCAGACCTCCACCTCTGGAAACCAGTCTTGGTAACAGAGTGGGGGCCGGTGTCATGAGCAATGCATGTCACACTCCCGGCTTAGATATTAGCTGCCCTGAATCCTATCCGGAGAGTAACATTGATTGTATGAACTCAAAGCTGACGACCCTTCACCTCAAGCAGAAATGTGACTTTACAACCAGTCTGATATGATGGACCCCTCTCCCGAAGCACTGCTGGGCGATTGAAAGTTCCAAGGTCGACATCGCCTGACTGAAGCACTGTGGTGACTAGGCACGTCACCTCGCGCAGAACCTCTGCTTACAAAAGGGTCCTCACAGGAGCGCCTAGTGTGTCGCATGGCTCTCTCGTAGCTGGGCAGAAGGTGCTGCTCCACAGGCTGGCTTTGCACGTAGAAACTGGATCCTGAGGGCTAAAGCATTCTTTGCCCCTTTGGAAGCAGGAGGCTTGGGGCGAGAAAACTGAACGAAAGGCACGGGGTGGCGCCCATGTTGGACACCCTGCAGGAATTGCCCGGGAGGACGAGTGAGTTTTCTCGAAAGAAACAGTGCGCCTGCCGTTCCTTGCCAGGAGCTCATGCAGCAGACTGCTTCAGCTAAGGCGAATGTCGACTGAGCGGCATACTCAAAGTAAGGGGCAGTGTTTCCATCAGCAAAGTTGGTGGTCACAAGTAGACCCGAGGCTTTCACCACTGAAGTGCTGTAATGCTGGTGTGCCTTTCACATATCTGAGGACGCTCACGTCTGCACCAGTTTCCGAGGAAAATCACTGTGTACCCAAAGTGTCATCTGTGCCTTCTGAGCAACCTCATGCCTCATGATGGTCTTTGGGCTCTACTGTTGGTATGCAGAAGGCCAGGCAGCAATGTGTTTCCTCCATCGGGGAGCCAGATAGCCACAGCATGGAAGAATCCTCAGGACGAGTTTTCTCCCTGGTCTTCTGGGCAATGCAAGGGGACCCCAGTTTGTAAACCTGAGCTGCACTGGAACAAACACCGCCATGGCAAGTGTTCTCAGAATTCATAGCTGACGTCTTCCCCTCGCATGCATCACGTCGACTTCAGATCCAGCTGGAGACATGTGCTCTCAGCCTTTGAAGACTGTCAGGCCTTTGCAAGATCCACGGTGATGTAGGTGAAACTAGATCATTCACTGGCTCACACCATTCACCTCAGGAGGACTCCTGCTTGCCAAAGTGTTTTCATGGAAGGGCACATGTGTGTGGCATGTCTCTTTCACCTGCTTGTGGACTTCAGGTACATGAGCTAGGTGTCAACCGTGAAAGTGGAGAGGGACGGGAACAGCACAATTTGCCCCAGTGACAAAGCAGAGAGATGTGTCCTCAGAGCTGCCTGAGAAACAGTCCTGTTGCCGGTCTTCTATTCACCCCAGGATTACCCTGAGAGGTAACCTGAGGCCGAGTGAATTTTCTTGGAAGAACCGGAGTGCGTGCCGTTCCTTGCTAGGTTCTCATCCCAAAGCCTTCTTGGCTAGTCATAAGGAAACTTGCCCGCGTGTTGCAAGGAAAGTCCGTGTTTTGGATGATCAGTGCTTCATGAAAAGCACTGTGGTCGCCAACTTTCTCAACCCTGCAGGAATACCCGGGGAGGAACGGAGACTTTGCCCAAAGAAACAGAGTGCTTGCAATGCCTTGCTAGGAGCACATCCAGCACAGGACTTTATCTATGGCGAATGTCAGCCGAGCGCCAGAGTCAAAGTAAGGTGCAGTGTTTCCACCAGCAGAGTCGCAGTCAGCAGTTTCAAAGAGGCCTTCCCCACTAAAGAGCTGTAAATGCGGGTGTGCCTTTCAAAGTCTGAGGATGCGAGCGTCTGCACCGTATTCCAAGGAAGGTCCCTGTGTACCAAAAGTGGCATCTGTGCCTGCTGAGCACCATCCAGCCACATGGGTCTTTGGACTCTACTGTTTTGTATGCAGGAGGCTGGGCAACAACGTTTTTCCTCCATGGGAGAGCTAGATTTGGAGAGCTTGGAGGAAGCCTGAAGAACACGTTGATACCGGGGCTTCTGGGCAATGCAAGGGGGCCTCATTTTGTAACCCTGAGTTACAAAATGCTTACACGGTGAGTTCTCGGACTTCATACCTGACCCCTTGCTAGGAGGACCTCGCTAGGAGCTCATCCCAAAGCCTTCTTGGCTAGTGGTTCGGAAACCTGCCCGCATGCTGCCAAAGGAAAGTCCTCGAGAGCCGTGAAAAGTGTTGGGAGTGCAGCTCTGTCTGAGAAGCCTTAGTGAAGGTACTGCTTTAACACTGGTAGGCCTCTCAGGACTGCAGGGTCTCTCGCGCCTGGACCCAGGTCATGGAAGAACACGGTGTACCCAAAGTGTCAACTGCGGCTTCTGAGTGAGCTCCAGCCACATGGGTCGTTGGCCTCCACTCTGTGCATGCAGAGGGCAGGGCAACACACGGCCTGCTCCGGCGGAGAGCCAGACCTCCACCTCTGGAAACCAGTCTTGGTAACAGAGTGGGGGCCGGTGTCATGAGCAATGCATGTCACACTCCCGGCTTAGATATTAGCTGCCCTGAATCCTATCCGGAGAGTAACATTGATTGTATGAACTCAAAGCTGACGACCCTTCACCTCAAGCAGAAATGTGACTTTACAACCAGTCTGATATGATGGACCCCTCTCCCGAAGCACTGCTGGGCGATTGAAAGTTCCAAAGTCGACATCGCCTGACTGAAGCACTGTGGTGACTAGGCACGTCACCTCGCGCAGAACCTCTGCTTACAAAAGGGTCCTCACAGGAGCGCCTAGTGTGTCGCATGGCTCTCTCGTAGCTGGGCAGAAGGTGCTGCTCCACAGGCTGGCTTTGCACGTAGAAACTGGATCCTGAGGGCTAAAGCATTCTTTGCCCCTTTGGAAGCAGGAGGCTTGGGGCGAGAAAACTGAACGAAAGGCACGGGGTGGCGCCCATGTTGGACACCCTGCAGGAATTGCCCGGGAGGAAGAGTGAGTTTTCTCGAAAGAAACAGTGCGCCTGCCGTTCCTTGCCAGGAGCTCATGCAGCAGACTGCTTCAGCTAAGGCGAATGTCGACTGAGCGGCACACTCAAAGTAAGGGGCAGTGTTTCCATCAGCAAAGTTGGTGGTCACAAGTAGACCCGAGGCTTTCACCACTGAAGTGCTGTAATGCTGGTGTGCCTTTCACATATCTGAGGACGCTCACGTCTGCACCAGTTTCCGAGGAAAATCACTGTGTACCCAAAGTGTCACCTGTGCCTTCTGAGCAACCTCATGCCTCATGATGGTCTTTGGGCTCTACTGTTGGTATGCAGAAGGCCAGGCAGCAATGTGTTTCCTCCATCGGGGAGCCAGATAGCCACAGCATGGAAGAATCCTCAGGACGAGTTTTCTCCCTGGTCTTCTGGGCAATGCAAGGGGACCCCAGTTTGTAAACCTGAGCTGCACTGGAACAAACACCGCCATGGCAAGTGTTCTCAGAATTCATAGCTGACGTCTTCCCCTCGCATGCATCACGTCGACTTCAGATCCAGCTGGAGACATGTGCTCTCGGCCTTTGAAGACTGTCAGGCCTTTGCAAGATCCACGGTGATGTAGGTGAAACTAGATCATTCACTGGCTCACACCATTCACCTCAGGAGGACTCCTGCTTGCCAAAGTGTTTTCATGGAAGGGCACATGTGTGTGGCATGTCTCTTTCACCTGCTTGTGGACTTCAGGTACGTGAGCTAGGTGTCAACCGTGAAAGTGGAGAGGGACGGGAACAGCACAATTTGCCCCAGTGACAAAGCAGAGAGATGTGTCCTCAGAGCTGCCTGAGAAACAGTCCTGTTGCCGGTCTTCTATTCACCCCAGGATTACCCTGAGAGGTAACCTGAGGCCGAGTGAATTTTCTTGGAAGAACCGGAGTGCGTGCCGTTCCTTGCTAGGTTCTCATCCCAAAGCCTTCTTGGCTAGTCATAAGGAAACTTGCCCGCGTGTTGCAAGGAAAGTCCGTGTTTTGGATGATCAGTGCTTCATGAAAAGCACTGTGGTCGCCAACTTTCTCAACCCTGCAGGAATACCCGGGGAGGAACGGAGACTTTGCCCAAAGAAACAGAGTGCTTGCAATGCCTTGCTAGGAGCACATCCAGCACAGGACTTTATCTATGGCGAATGTCAGCCGAGCGCCAGAGTCAAAGTAAGGTGCAGTGTTTCCACCAGCAGAGTCGCAGTCAGCAGTTTCAAAGAGGCCTTCCCCACTAAAGTGCTGTAAATGCGGGTGTGCCTTTCAAAGTCTGAGGATGCGAGCGTCTGCACCGTATTCCAAGGAAGGTCCCTGTGTACCAAAAGTGGCATCTGTGCCTGCTGAGCACCATCCAGCCACATGGGTCTTTGGACTCTACTGTTTTGTATGCAGGAGGCTGGGCAACAACGTTTTTCCTCCATGGGAGAGCTAGATTTGGAGAGCTTGGAGGAAGCCTGAAGAACACGTTGATACCGGGGCTTCTGGGCAATGCAAGGGGGCCTCATTTTGTAACCCTGAGCTGCTTTTGGAAAACCACCGTGCTTACACGGTGAGTTCTCGGACTTCATACCTGACCTCTTGCTCCCTGAAGCAGCACCAGGACTTTACCTCTAGAGGGAGAAATAGGCAGTCGTCCTCTGAAGGTGGCTAGGCCTTCGGGAGATGTACCATGACCTAGGCGAAACGAAGGCGTTCACTGGCTCGCGCAATTTACTTCAGGAGGAACACTGGCTTTCCAAAGCGCTTTCAGCGAAGAAGTACAGTATGTGACACGGGCCTCCTTTGGTTCCCGGAACGTCAACTACATGAGCTGTGTGGCAACCGTGAAAAGGAGGCCGGACGAGAAAAGCGAAATCTGTCCCGTTGGCAACCCGGAGAGCTGGGTGCTCAGAGCTGCCTGAAAAAGGGTCCTGTTGCCCGTCTTGTACTCACCGTAGGAGTTCCCGGGGAGGCAAAGTGAGGAAGAGTGAGTTTTCTCGCAAGAACGAGGGGGTGTGGGCAGTTCCTCGCTAGGAGCTCATCCCAAAGCCTTCTTGGCTAGTGGTTCGGAAACCTGCCCGCATGCTGCCAAAGGAAAGTCCTCGAGAGCCGTGAAAAGTGTTGGGAGTGCAGCTCTGTCTGAGAAGCCTTAGTGAAGGTACTGCTTTAACACTGGTAGGCCTCTCAGGACTGCAGGGTCTCTCGCGCCTGGACCCAGGTCATGGAAGAACACGGTGTACCCAAAGTGTCAACTGCGGCTTCTGAGTGAGCTCCAGCCACATGGGTCGTTGGCCTCCACTCTGTGCATGCAGAGGGCAGGGCAACACACGGCCTGCTCCGGCGGAGAGCCAGACCTCCACCTCTGGAAACCAGTCTTGGTAACAGAGTGGGGGCCGGTGTCATGAGCAATGCATGTCACACTCCCGGCTTAGATATTAGCTGCCCTGGATCCTATCCGGAGAGTAACATTGATTGTATGAACTCAAAGCTGACGACCCTTCACCTCAAGCAGAAATGTGACTTTACAACCAGTCTGATATGATGGACCCCTCTCCCGAAGCACTGCTGGGCGATTGAAAGTTCCAAGGTCGACATCGCCTGACTGAAGCACTGTGGTGACTAGGCACGTCACCTCGCGCAGAACCTCTGCTTACAAAAGGGTCCTCACAGGAGCGCCTAGTGTGTCGCATGGCTCTCTCGTAGCTGGGCAGAAGGTGCTGCTCCACAGGCTGGCTTTGCACGTAGAAACTGGATCCTGAGGGCTAAAGCATTCTTTGCCCCTTTGGAAGCAGGAGGCTTGGGGCGAGAAAACTGAACGAAAGGCACGGGGTGGCGCCCATGTTGGACACCCTGCAGGAATTGCCCGGGAGGAAGAGTGAGTTTTCTCGAAAGAAACAGTGCGCCTGCCGTTCCTTGCCAGGAGCTCATGCAGCAGACTGCTTCAGCTAAGGCGAATGTCGACTGAGCGGCACACTCAAAGTAAGGGGCAGTGTTTCCATCAGCAAAGTTGGTGGTCACAAGTAGACCCGAGGCTTTCACCACTGAAGTGCTGTAATGCTGGTGTGCCTTTCACATATCTGAGGACGCTCACGTCTGCACCAGTTTCCGAGGAAAATCACTGTGTACCCAAAGTGTCACCTGTGCCTTCTGAGCAACCTCATGCCTCATGATGGTCTTTGGGCTCTACTGTTGGTATGCAGAAGGCCAGGCAGCAATGTGTTTCCTCCATCGGGGAGCCAGATAGCCACAGCATGGAAGAATCCTCAGGACGAGTTTTCTCCCTGGTCTTCTGGGCAATGCAAGGGGACCCCAGTTTGTAAACCTGAGCTGCACTGGAACAAACACCGCCATGGCAAGTGTTCTCAGAATTCATAGCTGACGTCTTCCCCTCGCATGCATCACGTCGACTTCAGATCCAGCTGGAGACATGTGCTCTCGGCCTTTGAAGACTGTCAGGCCTTTGCAAGATCCACGGTGATGTAGGTGAAACTAGATCATTCACTGGCTCACACCATTCACCTCAGGAGGACTCCTGCTTGCCAAAGTGTTTTCATGGAAGGGCACATGTGTGTGGCATGTCTCTTTCACCTGCTTGTGGACTTCAGGTACGTGAGCTAGGTGTCAACCGTGAAAGTGGAGAGGGACGGGAACAGCACAATTTGCCCCAGTGACAAAGCAGAGAGATGTGTCCTCAGAGCTGCCTGAGAAACAGTCCTGTTGCCGGTCTTCTATTCACCCCAGGATTACCCTGAGAGGTAACCTGAGGCCGAGTGAATTTTCTTGGAAGAACCGGAGTGCGTGCCGTTCCTTGCTAGGTTCTCATCCCAAAGCCTTCTTGGCTAGTCATAAGGAAACTTGCCCGCGTGTTGCAAGGAAAGTCCGTGTTTTGGATGATCAGTGCTTCATGAAAAGCACTGTGGTCGCCAACTTTCTCAACCCTGCAGGAATACCCGGGGAGGAACGGAGACTTTGCCCAAAGAAACAGAGTGCTTGCAATGCCTTGCTAGGAGCACATCCAGCACAGGACTTTATCTATGGCGAATGTCAGCCGAGCGCCAGAGTCAAAGTAAGGTGCAGTGTTTCCACCAGCAGAGTCGCAGTCAGCAGTTTCAAAGAGGCCTTCCCCACTAAAGTGCTGTAAATGCGGGTGTGCCTTTCAAAGTCTGAGGATGCGAGCGTCTGCACCGTATTCCAAGGAAGGTCCCTGTGTACCAAAAGTGGCATCTGTGCCTGCTGAGCACCATCCAGCCACATGGGTCTTTGGACTCTACTGTTTTGTATGCAGGAGGCTGGGCAACAACGTTTTTCCTCCATGGGAGAGCTAGATTTGGAGAGCTTAGAGGAAGCCTGAAGAACACGTTGATACCGGGGCTTCTGGGCAATGCAAGGGGGCCTCATTTTGTAACCCTGAGCTGCTTTTGGAAAACCACCGTGCTTACACGGTGAGTTCTCGGACTTCATACCTGACCTCTTGCTCCCTGAAGCAGCACCAGGACTTTACCTCTAGAGGGAGAAATAGGCAGTCGTCCTCTGAAGGTGGCTAGGCCTTCGGGAGATGTACCATGACCTAGGCGAAACGAAGGCGTTCACTGGCTCGCGCAATTTACTTCAGGAGGAACACTGGCTTTCCAAAGCGCTTTCAGCGAAGAAGTACAGTATGTGACACGGGCCTCCTTTGGTTCCCGGAACGTCAACTACATGAGCTGTGTGGCAACCGTGAAAAGGAGGCCGGACGAGAAAAGCGAAATCTGTCCCGTTGGCAACCCGGAGAGCTGGGTGCTCAGAGCTGCCTGAAAAAGGGTCCTGTTGCCCGTCTTGTACTCACCGTAGGAGTTCCCGGGGAGGCAAAGTGAGGAAGAGTGAGTTTTCTCGCAAGAACGAGGGGGTGTGGGCAGTTCCTCGCTAGGAGCTCATCCCAAAGCCTTCTTGGCTAGTGGTTCGGAAACCTGCCCGCATGCTGCCAAAGGAAAGTCCTCGAGAGCCGTGAAAAGTGTTGGGAGTGCAGCTCTGTCTGAGAAGCCTTAGTGAAGGTACTGCTTTAACACTGGTAGGCCTCTCAGGACTGCAGGGTCTCTCGCGCCTGGACCCAGGTCATGGAAGAACACGGTGTACCCAAAGTGTCAACTGCGGCTTCTGAGTGAGCTCCAGCCACATGGGTCGTTGGCCTCCACTCTGTGCATGCAGAGGGCAGGGCAACACACGGCCTGCTCCGGCGGAGAGCCAGACCTCCACCTCTGGAAACCAGTCTTGGTAACAGAGTGGGGGCCGGTGTCATGAGCAATGCATGTCACACTCCCGGCTTAGATATTAGCTGCCCTGAATCCTATCCGGAGAGTAACATTGATTGTATGAACTCAAAGCTGACGACCCTTCACCTCAAGCAGAAATGTGACTTTACAACCAGTCTGATATGATGGACCCCTCTCCCGAAGCACTGCTGGGCGATTGAAAGTTCCAAAGTCGACATCGCCTGACTGAAGCACTGTGGTGACTAGGCACGTCACCTCGCGCAGAACCTCTGCTTACAAAAGGGTCCTCACAGGAGCGCCTAGTGTGTCGCATGGCTCTCTCGTAGCTGGGCAGAAGGTGCTGCTCCACAGGCTGGCTTTGCACGTAGAAACTGGATCCTGAGGGCTAAAGCATTCTTTGCCCCTTTGGAAGCAGGAGGCTTGGGGCGAGAAAACTGAACGAAAGGCACGGGGTGGCGCCCATGTTGGACACCCTGCAGGAATTGCCCGGGAGGAAGAGTGAGTTTTCTCGAAAGAAACAGTGCGCCTGCCGTTCCTTGCCAGGAGCTCATGCAGCAGACTGCTTCAGCTAAGGCGAATGTCGACTGAGCGGCACACTCAAAGTAAGGGGCAGTGTTTCCATCAGCAAAGTTGGTGGTCACAAGTAGACCCGAGGCTTTCACCACTGAAGTGCTGTAATGCTGGTGTGCCTTTCACATATCTGAGGACGCTCACGTCTGCACCAGTTTCCGAGGAAAATCACTGTGTACCCAAAGTGTCACCTGTGCCTTCTGAGCAACCTCATGCCTCATGATGGTCTTTGGGCTCTACTGTTGGTATGCAGAAGGCCAGGCAGCAATGTGTTTCCTCCATCGGGGAGCCAGATAGCCACAGCATGGAAGAATCCTCAGGACGAGTTTTCTCCCTGGTCTTCTGGGCAATGCAAGGGGACCCCAGTTTGTAAACCTGAGCTGCACTGGAACAAACACCGCCATGGCAAGTGTTCTCAGAATTCATAGCTGACGTCTTCCCCTCGCATGCATCACGTCGACTTCAGATCCAGCTGGAGACATGTGCTCTCGGCCTTTGAAGACTGTCAGGCCTTTGCAAGATCCACGGTGATGTAGGTGAAACTAGATCATTCACTGGCTCACACCATTCACCTCAGGAGGACTCCTGCTTGCCAAAGTGTTTTCATGGAAGGGCACATGTGTGTGGCATGTCTCTTTCACCTGCTTGTGGACTTCAGGTACGTGAGCTAGGTGTCAACCGTGAAAGTGGAGAGGGACGGGAACAGCACAATTTGCCCCAGTGACAAAGCAGAGAGATGTGTCCTCAGAGCTGCCTGAGAAACAGTCCTGTTGCCGGTCTTCTATTCACCCCAGGATTACCCTGAGAGGTAACCTGAGGCCGAGTGAATTTTCTTGGAAGAACCGGAGTGCGTGCCGTTCCTTGCTAGGTTCTCATCCCAAAGCCTTCTTGGCTAGTCATAAGGAAACTTGCCCGCGTGTTGCAAGGAAAGTCCGTGTTTTGGATGATCAGTGCTTCATGAAAAGCACTGTGGTCGCCAACTTTCTCAACCCTGCAGGAATACCCGGGGAGGAACGGAGACTTTGCCCAAAGAAACAGAGTGCTTGCAATGCCTTGCTAGGAGCACATCCAGCACAGGACTTTATCTATGGCGAATGTCAGCCGAGCGCCAGAGTCAAAGTAAGGTGCAGTGTTTCCACCAGCAGAGTCGCAGTCAGCAGTTTCAAAGAGGCCTTCCCCACTAAAGTGCTGTAAATGCGGGTGTGCCTTTCAAAGTCTGAGGATGCGAGCGTCTGCACCGTATTCCAAGGAAGGTCCCTGTGTACCAAAAGTGGCATCTGTGCCTGCTGAGCACCATCCAGCCACATGGGTCTTTGGACTCTACTGTTTTGTATGCAGGAGGCTGGGCAACAACGTTTTTCCTCCATGGGAGAGCTAGATTTGGAGAGCTTAGAGGAAGCCTGAAGAACACGTTGATACCGGGGCTTCTGGGCAATGCAAGGGGGCCTCATTTTGTAACCCTGAGCTGCTTTTGGAAAACCACCGTGCTTACACGGTGAGTTCTCGGACTTCATACCTGACCTCTTGCTCCCTGAAGCAGCACCAGGACTTTACCTCTAGAGGGAGAAATAGGCAGTCGTCCTCTGAAGGTGGCTAGGCCTTCGGGAGATGTACCATGACCTAGGCGAAACGAAGGCGTTCACTGGCTCGCGCAATTTACTTCAGGAGGAACACTGGCTTTCCAAAGCGCTTTCAGCGAAGAAGTACAGTATGTGACACGGGCCTCCTTTGGTTCCCGGAAGGTCAACTACATGAGCTGTGTGGCAACCGTGAAAAGGAGGCCGGACGAGAAAAGCGAAATCTGTCCCGTTGGCAACCCGGAGAGCTGGGTGCTCAGAGCTGCCTGAGAAAGGGTCCTGTTGCCCGTCTTGTACTCACCGTAGGAGTTCCCGGGGAGGCAAAGTGAGGAAGAGTGAGTTTTCTCGCAAGAACGAGGGGGTGTGTGCAGTTCCTCGCTAGGAGCTCATCCCAAAGCCTTCTTGGCTAGTGGTTCGGAAACCTGCCCGCATGCTGCCAAAGGAAAGTCCTCGAGAGCCGTGAAAAGTGTTGGGAGTGCAGCTCTGTCTGAGAAGCCTTAGTGAAGGTACTGCTTTAACACTGGTAGGCCTCTCAGGACTGCAGGGTCTCTCGCGCCTGGACCCAGGTCATGGAAGAACACGGTGTACCCAAAGTGTCAACTGCGGCTTCTGAGTGAGCTCCAGCCACATGGGTCGTTGGCCTCCACTCTGTGCATGCAGAGGGCAGGGCAACACACGGCCTGCTCCGGCGGAGAGCCAGACCTCCACCTCTGGAAACCAGTCTTGGTAACAGAGTGGGGGCCGGTGTCATGAGCAATGCATGTCACACTCCCAGCTTAGATATTAGCTGCCCTGAATCCTATCCGGAGAGTAACATTGATTGTATGAACTCAAAGCTGACGACCCTTCACCTCAAGCAGAAATGTGACTTTACAACCAGTCTGATATGATGGACCCCTCTCCCGAAGCACTGCTGGGCGATTGAAAGTTCCAAAGTCGACATCGCCTGACTGAAGCACTGTGGTGACTAGGCACGTCACCTCGCGCAGAACCTCTGCTTACAAAAGGGTCCTCACAGGAGCGCCTAGTGTGTCGCATGGCTCTCTCGTAGCTGGGCAGAAGGTGCTGCTCCACAGGCTGGCTTTGCACGTAGAAACTGGATCCTGAGGGCTAAAGCATTCTTTGCCCCTTTGGAAGCAGGAGGCTTGGGGCGAGAAAACTGAACGAAAGGCACGGGGTGGCGCCCATGTTGGACACCCTGCAGGAATTGCCCGGGAGGACGAGTGAGTTTTCTCGAAAGAAACAGTGCGCCTGCCGTTCCTTGCCAGGAGCTCGTGCAGCAGACTGCTTCAGCTAAGGCGAATGTCGACTGAGCGGCATACTCAAAGTAAGGGGCAGTGTTTCCATCAGCAAAGTTGGTGGTCACAAGTAGACCCGAGGCTTTCACCACTGAAGTGCTGTAATGCTGGTGTGCCTTTCACATATCTGAGGACGCTCACGTCTGCACCAGTTTCCGAGGAAAATCACTGTGTACCCAAAGTGTCATCTGTGCCTTCTGAGCAACCTCATGCCTCATGATGGTCTTTGGGCTCTACTGTTGGTATGCAGAAGGCCAGGCAGCAATGTGTTTCCTCCATCGGGGAGCCAGATAGCCACAGCATGGAAGAATCCTCAGGACGAGTTTTCTCCCTGGTCTTCTGGGCAATGCAAGGGGACCCCAGTTTGTAAACCTGAGCTGCACTGGAACAAACACCGCCATGGCAAGTGTTCTCAGAATTCATAGCTGACGTCTTCCCCTCGCATGCATCACGTCGACTTCAGATCCAGCTGGAGACATGTGCTCTCAGCCTTTGAAGACTGTCAGGCCTTTGCAAGATCCACGGTGATGTAGGTGAAACTAGATCATTCACTGGCTCACACCATTCACCTCAGGAGGACTCCTGCTTGCCAAAGTGTTTTCATGGAAGGGCACATGTGTGTGGCATGTCTCTTTCACCTGCTTGTGGACTTCAGGTACATGAGCTAGGTGTCAACCGTGAAAGTGGAGAGGGACGGGAACAGCACAATTTGCCCCAGTGACAAAGCAGAGAGATGTGTCCTCAGAGCTGCCTGAGAAACAGTCCTGTTGCCGGTCTTCTATTCACCCCAGGATTACCCTGAGAGGTAACCTGAGGCCGAGTGAATTTTCTTGGAAGAACCGGAGTGCGTGCCGTTCCTTGCTAGGTTCTCATCCCAAAGCCTTCTTGGCTAGTCATAAGGAAACTTGCCCGCGTGTTGCAAGGAAAGTCCGTGTTTTGGATGATCAGTGCTTCATGAAAAGCACTGTGGTCGCCAACTTTCTCAACCCTGCAGGAATACCCGGGGAGGAACGGAGACTTTGCCCAAAGAAACAGAGTGCTTGCAATGCCTTGCTAGGAGCACATCCAGCACAGGACTTTATCTATGGCGAATGTCAGCCGAGCGCCAGAGTCAAAGTAAGGTGCAGTGTTT
The DNA here is from genome assembly GCF_028564815.1 of Eubalaena glacialis. NCBI lineage: Eukaryota > Metazoa > Chordata > Mammalia > Artiodactyla > Balaenidae > Eubalaena > Eubalaena glacialis. The sequence goes on from NC_083718.1 coordinate 36,667,789, forward strand.
CCACCAGCAGAGTCGCAGTCAGCAGTTTCAAAGAGGCCTTCCCCACTAAAGTGCTGTAAATGCGGGTGTGCCTTTCAAAGTCTGAGGATGCGAGCGTCTGCACCGTATTCCAAGGAAGGTCCCTGTGTACCAAAAGTGGCATCTGTGCCTGCTGAGCACCATCCAGCCACATGGGTCTTTGGACTCTACTGTTTTGTATGCAGGAGGCTGGGCAACAACGTTTTTCCTCCATGGGAGAGCTAGATTTGGAGAGCTTAGAGGAAGCCTGAAGAACACGTTGATACCGGGGCTTCTGGGCAATGCAAGGGGGCCTCATTTTGTAACCCTGAGCTGCTTTTGGAAAACCACCGTGCTTACACGGTGAGTTCTCGGACTTCATACCTGACCTCTTGCTCCCTGAAGCAGCACCAGGACTTTACCTCTAGAGGGAGAAATAGGCAGTCGTCCTCTGAAGGTGGCTAGGCCTTCGGGAGAAGTACCATGACCTAGGCGAAACGAAGGCGTTCACTGGCTCGCGCAATTTACTTCAGGAGGAACACTGGCTTTCCAAAGCGCTTTCAGCGAAGAAGTACAGTATGTGACACGGGCCTCCTTTGGTTCCCGGAACGTCAACTACATGAGCTGTGTGGCAACCGTGAAAAGGAGGCCGGACGAGAAAAGCGAAATCTGTCCCGTTGGCAACCCGGAGAGCTGGGTGCTCAGAGCTGCCTGAAAAAGGGTCCTGTTGCCCGTCTTGTACTCACCGTAGGAGTTCCCGGGGAGGCAAAGTGAGGAAGAGTGAGTTTTCTCGCAAGAACGAGGGGGTGTGTGCAGTTCCTCGCTAGGAGCTCATCCCAAAGCCTTCTTGGCTAGTGGTTCGGAAACCTGCCCGCATGCTGCCAAAGGAAAGTCCTCGAGAGCCGTGAAAAGTGTTGGGAGTGCAGCTCTGTCTGAGAAGCCTTAGTGAAGGTACTGCTTTAACACTGGTAGGCCTCTCAGGACTGCAGGGTCTCTCGCGCCTGGACCCAGGTCATGGAAGAACACGGTGTACCCAAAGTGTCAACTGCGGCTTCTGAGTGAGCTCCAGCCACATGGGTCGTTGGCCTCCACTCTGTGCATGCAGAGGGCAGGGCAACACACGGCCTGCTCCGGCGGAGAGCCAGACCTCCACCTCTGGAAACCAGTCTTGGTAACAGAGTGGGGGCCGGTGTCATGAGCAATGCATGTCACACTCCCGGCTTAGATATTAGCTGCCCTGAATCCTATCCGGAGAGTAACATTGATTGTATGAACTCAAAGCTGACGACCCTTCACCTCAAGCAGAAATGTGACTTTACAACCAGTCTGATATGATGGACCCCTCTCCCGAAGCACTGCTGGGCGATTGAAAGTTCCAAAGTCGACATCGCCTGACTGAAGCACTGTGGTGACTAGGCACGTCACCTCGCGCAGAACCTCTGCTTACAAAAGGGTCCTCACAGGAGCGCCTAGTGTGTCGCATGGCTCTCTCGTAGCTGGGCAGAAGGTGCTGCTCCACAGGCTGGCTTTGCACGTAGAAACTGGATCCTGAGGGCTAAAGCATTCTTTGCCCCTTTGGAAGCAGGAGGCTTGGGGCGAGAAAACTGAACGAAAGGCACGGGGTGGCGCCCATGTTGGACACCCTGCAGGAATTGCCCGGGAGGACGAGTGAGTTTTCTCGAAAGAAACAGTGCGCCTGCCGTTCCTTGCCAGGAGCTCGTGCAGCAGACTGCTTCAGCTAAGGCGAATGTCGACTGAGCGGCATACTCAAAGTAAGGGGCAGTGTTTCCATCAGCAAAGTTGGTGGTCGCAAGTAGACCCGAGGCTTTCACCACTGAAGTGCTGTAATGCTGGTGTGCCTTTCACATATCTGAGGACGCTCACGTCTGCACCAGTTTCCGAGGAAAATCACTGTGTACCCAAAGTGTCATCTGTGCCTTCTGAGCAACCTCATGCCTCATGATGGTCTTTGGGCTCTACTGTTGGTATGCAGAAGGCCAGGCAGCAATGTGTTTCCTCCATCGGGGAGCCAGATAGCCACAGCATGGAAGAATCCTCAGGACGAGTTTTCTCCCTGGTCTTCTGGGCAATGCAAGGGGACCCCAGTTTGTAAACCTGAGCTGCACTGGAACAAACACCGCCATGGCAAGTGTTCTCAGAATTCATAGCTGACGTCTTCCCCTCGCATGCATCACGTCGACTTCAGATCCAGCTGGAGACATGTGCTCTCGGCCTTTGAAGACTGTCAGGCCTTTGCAAGATCCACGGTGATGTAGGTGAAACTAGATCATTCACTGGCTCACACCATTCACCTCAGGAGGACTCCTGCTTGCCAAAGTGTTTTCATGGAAGGGCACATGTGTGTGGCATGTCTCTTTCACCTGCTTGTGGACTTCAGGTACGTGAGCTAGGTGTCAACCGTGAAAGTGGAGAGGGACGGGAACAGCACAATTTGCCCCAGTGACAAAGCAGAGAGATGTGTCCTCAGAGCTGCCTGAGAAACAGTCCTGTTGCCGGTCTTCTATTCACCCCAGGATTACCCTGAGAGGTAACCTGAGGCCGAGTGAATTTTCTTGGAAGAACCGGAGTGCGTGCCGTTCCTTGCTAGGTTCTCATCCCAAAGCCTTCTTGGCTAGTCATAAGGAAACTTGCCCGCGTGTTGCAAGGAAAGTCCGTGTTTTGGATGATCAGTGCTTCATGAAAAGCACTGTGGTCGCCAACTTTCTCAACCCTGCAGGAATACCCGGGGAGGAACGGAGACTTTGCCCAAAGAAACAGAGTGCTTGCAATGCCTTGCTAGGAGCACATCCAGCACAGGACTTTATCTATGGCGAATGTCAGCCGAGCGCCAGAGTCAAAGTAAGGTGCAGTGTTTCCACCAGCAGAGTCGCAGTCAGCAGTTTCAAAGAGGCCTTCCCCACTAAAGTGCTGTAAATGCGGGTGTGCCTTTCAAAGTCTGAGGATGCGAGCGTCTGCACCGTATTCCAAGGAAGGTCCCTGTGTACCAAAAGTGGCATCTGTGCCTGCTGAGCACCATCCAGCCACATGGGTCTTTGGACTCTACTGTTTTGTATGCAGGAGGCTGGGCAACAACGTTTTTCCTCCATGGGAGAGCTAGATTTGGAGAGCTTAGAGGAAGCCTGAAGAACACGTTGATACCGGGGCTTCTGGGCAATGCAAGGGGGCCTCATTTTGTAACCCTGAGCTGCTTTTGGAAAACCACCGTGCTTACACGGTGAGTTCTCGGACTTCATACCTGACCTCTTGCTCCCTGAAGCAGCACCAGGACTTTACCTCTAGAGGGAGAAATAGGCAGTCGTCCTCTGAAGGTGGCTAGGCCTTCGGGAGATGTACCATGACCTAGGCGAAACGAAGGCGTTCACTGGCTCGCGCAATTTACTTCAGGAGGAACACTGGCTTTCCAAAGCGCTTTCAGCGAAGAAGTACAGTATGTGACACGGGCCTCCTTTGGTTCCCGGAACGTCAACTACATGAGCTGTGTGGCAACCGTGAAAAGGAGGCCGGACGAGAAAAGCGAAATCTGTCCCGTTGGCAACCCGGAGAGCTGGGTGCTCAGAGCTGCCTGAAAAAGGGTCCTGTTGCCCGTCTTGTACTCACCGTAGGAGTTCCCGGGGAGGCAAAGTGAGGAAGAGTGAGTTTTCTCGCAAGAACGAGGGGGTGTGGGCAGTTCCTCGCTAGGAGCTCATCCCAAAGCCTTCTTGGCTAGTGGTTCGGAAACCTGCCCGCATGCTGCCAAAGGAAAGTCCTCGAGAGCCGTGAAAAGTGTTGGGAGTGCAGCTCTGTCTGAGAAGCCTTAGTGAAGGTACTGCTTTAACACTGGTAGGCCTCTCAGGACTGCAGGGTCTCTCGCGCCTGGACCCAGGTCATGGAAGAACACGGTGTACCCAAAGTGTCAACTGCGGCTTCTGAGTGAGCTCCAGCCACATGGGTCGTTGGCCTCCACTCTGTGCATGCAGAGGGCAGGGCAACACACGGCCTGCTCCGGCGGAGAGCCAGACCTCCACCTCTGGAAACCAGTCTTGGTAACAGAGTGGGGGCCGGTGTCATGAGCAATGCATGTCACACTCCCGGCTTAGATATTAGCTGCCCTGAATCCTATCCGGAGAGTAACATTGATTGTATGAACTCAAAGCTGACGACCCTTCACCTCAAGCAGAAATGTGACTTTACAACCAGTCTGATATGATGGACCCCTCTCCCGAAGCACTGCTGGGCGATTGAAAGTTCCAAAGTCGACATCGCCTGACTGAAGCACTGTGGTGACTAGGCACGTCACCTCGCGCAGAACCTCTGCTTACAAAAGGGTCCTCACAGGAGCGCCTAGTGTGTCGCATGGCTCTCTCGTAGCTGGGCAGAAGGTGCTGCTCCACAGGCTGGCTTTGCACGTAGAAACTGGATCCTGAGGGCTAAAGCATTCTTTGCCCCTTTGGAAGCAGGAGGCTTGGGGCGAGAAAACTGAACGAAAGGCACGGGGTGGCGCCCATGTTGGACACCCTGCAGGAATTGCCCGGGAGGAAGAGTGAGTTTTCTCGAAAGAAACAGTGCGCCTGCCGTTCCTTGCCAGGAGCTCATGCAGCAGACTGCTTCAGCTAAGGCGAATGTCGACTGAGCGGCACACTCAAAGTAAGGGGCAGTGTTTCCATCAGCAAAGTTGGTGGTCACAAGTAGACCCGAGGCTTTCACCACTGAAGTGCTGTAATGCTGGTGTGCCTTTCACATATCTGAGGACGCTCACGTCTGCACCAGTTTCCGAGGAAAATCACTGTGTACCCAAAGTGTCACCTGTGCCTTCTGAGCAACCTCATGCCTCATGATGGTCTTTGGGCTCTACTGTTGGTATGCAGAAGGCCAGGCAGCAATGTGTTTCCTCCATCGGGGAGCCAGATAGCCACAGCATGGAAGAATCCTCAGGACGAGTTTTCTCCCTGGTCTTCTGGGCAATGCAAGGGGACCCCAGTTTGTAAACCTGAGCTGCACTGGAACAAACACCGCCATGGCAAGTGTTCTCAGAATTCATAGCTGACGTCTTCCCCTCGCATGCATCACGTCGACTTCAGATCCAGCTGGAGACATGTGCTCTCGGCCTTTGAAGACTGTCAGGCCTTTGCAAGATCCACGGTGATGTAGGTGAAACTAGATCATTCACTGGCTCACACCATTCACCTCAGGAGGACTCCTGCTTGCCAAAGTGTTTTCATGGAAGGGCACATGTGTGTGGCATGTCTCTTTCACCTGCTTGTGGACTTCAGGTACGTGAGCTAGGTGTCAACCGTGAAAGTGGAGAGGGACGGGAACAGCACAATTTGCCCCAGTGACAAAGCAGAGAGATGTGTCCTCAGAGCTGCCTGAGAAACAGTCCTGTTGCCGGTCTTCTATTCACCCCAGGATTACCCTGAGAGGTAACCTGAGGCCGAGTGAATTTTCTTGGAAGAACCGGAGTGCGTGCCGTTCCTTGCTAGGTTCTCATCCCAAAGCCTTCTTGGCTAGTCATAAGGAAACTTGCCCGCGTGTTGCAAGGAAAGTCCGTGTTTTGGATGATCAGTGCTTCATGAAAAGCACTGTGGTCGCCAACTTTCTCAACCCTGCAGGAATACCCGGGGAGGAACGGAGACTTTGCCCAAAGAAACAGAGTGCTTGCAATGCCTTGCTAGGAGCACATCCAGCACAGGACTTTATCTATGGCGAATGTCAGCCGAGCGCCAGAGTCAAAGTAAGGTGCAGTGTTTCCACCAGCAGAGTCGCAGTCAGCAGTTTCAAAGAGGCCTTCCCCACTAAAGTGCTGTAAATGCGGGTGTGCCTTTCAAAGTCTGAGGATGCGAGCGTCTGCACCGTATTCCAAGGAAGGTCCCTGTGTACCAAAAGTGGCATCTGTGCCTGCTGAGCACCATCCAGCCACATGGGTCTTTGGACTCTACTGTTTTGTATGCAGGAGGCTGGGCAACAACGTTTTTCCTCCATGGGAGAGCTAGATTTGGAGAGCTTAGAGGAAGCCTGAAGAACACGTTGATACCGGGGCTTCTGGGCAATGCAAGGGGGCCTCATTTTGTAACCCTGAGCTGCTTTTGGAAAACCACCGTGCTTACACGGTGAGTTCTCGGACTTCATACCTGACCTCTTGCTCCCTGAAGCAGCACCAGGACTTTACCTCTAGAGGGAGAAATAGGCAGTCGTCCTCTGAAGGTGGCTAGGCCTTCGGGAGATGTACCATGACCTAGGCGAAACGAAGGCGTTCACTGGCTCGCGCAATTTACTTCAGGAGGAACACTGGCTTTCCAAAGCGCTTTCAGCGAAGAAGTACAGTATGTGACACGGGCCTCCTTTGGTTCCCGGAACGTCAACTACATGAGCTGTGTGGCAACCGTGAAAAGGAGGCCGGACGAGAAAAGCGAAATCTGTCCCGTTGGCAACCCGGAGAGCTGGGTGCTCAGAGCTGCCTGAAAAAGGGTCCTGTTGCCCGTCTTGTACTCACCGTAGGAGTTCCCGGGGAGGCAAAGTGAGGAAGAGTGAGTTTTCTCGCAAGAACGAGGGGGTGTGGGCAGTTCCTCGCTAGGAGCTCATCCCAAAGCCTTCTTGGCTAGTGGTTCGGAAACCTGCCCGCATGCTGCCAAAGGAAAGTCCTCGAGAGCCGTGAAAAGTGTTGGGAGTGCAGCTCTGTCTGAGAAGCCTTAGTGAAGGTACTGCTTTAACACTGGTAGGCCTCTCAGGACTGCAGGGTCTCTCGCGCCTGGACCCAGGTCATGGAAGAACACGGTGTACCCAAAGTGTCAACTGCGGCTTCTGAGTGAGCTCCAGCCACATGGGTCGTTGGCCTCCACTCTGTGCATGCAGAGGGCAGGGCAACACACGGCCTGCTCCGGCGGAGAGCCAGACCTCCACCTCTGGAAACCAGTCTTGGTAACAGAGTGGGGGCCGGTGTCATGAGCAATGCATGTCACACTCCCGGCTTAGATATTAGCTGCCCTGAATCCTATCCGGAGAGTAACATTGATTGTATGAACTCAAAGCTGACGACCCTTCACCTCAAGCAGAAATGTGACTTTACAACCAGTCTGATATGATGGACCCCTCTCCCGAAGCACTGCTGGGCGATTGAAAGTTCCAAAGTCGACATCGCCTGACTGAAGCACTGTGGTGACTAGGCACGTCACCTCGCGCAGAACCTCTGCTTACAAAAGGGTCCTCACAGGAGCGCCTAGTGTGTCGCATGGCTCTCTCGTAGCTGGGCAGAAGGTGCTGCTCCACAGGCTGGCTTTGCACGTAGAAACTGGATCCTGAGGGCTAAAGCATTCTTTGCCCCTTTGGAAGCAGGAGGCTTGGGGCGAGAAAACTGAACGAAAGGCACGGGGTGGCGCCCATGTTGGACACCCTGCAGGAATTGCCCGGGAGGAAGAGTGAGTTTTCTCGAAAGAAACAGTGCGCCTGCCGTTCCTTGCCAGGAGCTCATGCAGCAGACTGCTTCAGCTAAGGCGAATGTCGACTGAGCGGCACACTCAAAGTAAGGGGCAGTGTTTCCATCAGCAAAGTTGGTGGTCACAAGTAGACCCGAGGCTTTCACCACTGAAGTGCTGTAATGCTGGTGTGCCTTTCACATATCTGAGGACGCTCACGTCTGCACCAGTTTCCGAGGAAAATCACTGTGTACCCAAAGTGTCACCTGTGCCTTCTGAGCAACCTCATGCCTCATGATGGTCTTTGGGCTCTACTGTTGGTATGCAGAAGGCCAGGCAGCAATGTGTTTCCTCCATCGGGGAGCCAGATAGCCACAGCATGGAAGAATCCTCAGGACGAGTTTTCTCCCTGGTCTTCTGGGCAATGCAAGGGGACCCCAGTTTGTAAACCTGAGCTGCACTGGAACAAACACCGCCATGGCAAGTGTTCTCAGAATTCATAGCTGACGTCTTCCCCTCGCATGCATCACGTCGACTTCAGATCCAGCTGGAGACATGTGCTCTCGGCCTTTGAAGACTGTCAGGCCTTTGCAAGATCCACGGTGATGTAGGTGAAACTAGATCATTCACTGGCTCACACCATTCACCTCAGGAGGACTCCTGCTTGCCAAAGTGTTTTCATGGAAGGGCACATGTGTGTGGCATGTCTCTTTCACCTGCTTGTGGACTTCAGGTACGTGAGCTAGGTGTCAACCGTGAAAGTGGAGAGGGACGGGAACAGCACAATTTGCCCCAGTGACAAAGCAGAGAGATGTGTCCTCAGAGCTGCCTGAGAAACAGTCCTGTTGCCGGTCTTCTATTCACCCCAGGATTACCCTGAGAGGTAACCTGAGGCCGAGTGAATTTTCTTGGAAGAACCGGAGTGCGTGCCGTTCCTTGCTAGGTTCTCATCCCAAAGCCTTCTTGGCTAGTCATAAGGAAACTTGCCCGCGTGTTGCAAGGAAAGTCCGTGTTTTGGATGATCAGTGCTTCATGAAAAGCACTGTGGTCGCCAACTTTCTCAACCCTGCAGGAATACCCGGGGAGGAACGGAGACTTTGCCCAAAGAAACAGAGTGCTTGCAATGCCTTGCTAGGAGCACATCCAGCACAGGACTTTATCTATGGCGAATGTCAGCCGAGCGCCAGAGTCAAAGTAAGGTGCAGTGTTTCCACCAGCAGAGTCGCAGTCAGCAGTTTCAAAGAGGCCTTCCCCACTAAAGTGCTGTAAATGCGGGTGTGCCTTTCAAAGTCTGAGGATGCGAGCGTCTGCACCGTATTCCAAGGAAGGTCCCTGTGTACCAAAAGTGGCATCTGTGCCTGCTGAGCACCATCCAGCCACATGGGTCTTTGGACTCTACTGTTTTGTATGCAGGAGGCTGGGCAACAACGTTTTTCCTCCATGGGAGAGCTAGATTTGGAGAGCTTGGAGGAAGCCTGAAGAACACGTTGATACCGGGGCTTCTGGGCAATGCAAGGGGGCCTCATTTTGTAACCCTGAGCTGCTTTTGGAAAACCACCGTGCTTACACGGTGAGTTCTCGGACTTCATACCTGACCTCTTGCTCCCTGAAGCAGCACCAGGACTTTACCTCTAGAGGGAGAAATAGGCAGTCGTCCTCTGAAGGTGGCTAGGCCTTCGGGAGATGTACCATGACCTAGGCGAAACGAAGGCGTTCACTGGCTCGCGCAATTTACTTCAGGAGGAACACTGGCTTTCCAAAGCGCTTTCAGCGAAGAAGTACAGTATGTGACACGGGCCTCCTTTGGTTCCCGGAACGTCAACTACATGAGCTGTGTGGCAACCGTGAAAAGGAGGCCGGACGAGAAAAGCGAAATCTGTCCCGTTGGCAACCCGGAGAGCTGGGTGCTCAGAGCTGCCTGAAAAAGGGTCCTGTTGCCCGTCTTGTACTCACCGTAGGAGTTCCCGGGGAGGCAAAGTGAGGAAGAGTGAGTTTTCTCGCAAGAACGAGGGGGTGTGGGCAGTTCCTCGCTAGGAGCTCATCCCAAAGCCTTCTTGGCTAGTGGTTCGGAAACCTGCCCGCATGCTGCCAAAGGAAAGTCCTCGAGAGCCGTGAAAAGTGTTGGGAGTGCAGCTCTGTCTGAGAAGCCTTAGTGAAGGTACTGCTTTAACACTGGTAGGCCTCTCAGGACTGCAGGGTCTCTCGCGCCTGGACCCAGGTCATGGAAGAACACGGTGTACCCAAAGTGTCAACTGCGGCTTCTGAGTGAGCTCCAGCCACATGGGTCGTTGGCCTCCACTCTGTGCATGCAGAGGGCAGGGCAACACACGGCCTGCTCCGGCGGAGAGCCAGACCTCCACCTCTGGAAACCAGTCTTGGTAACAGAGTGGGGGCCGGTGTCATGAGCAATGCATGTCACACTCCCGGCTTAGATATTAGCTGCCCTGAATCCTATCCGGAGAGTAACATTGATTGTATGAACTCAAAGCTGACGACCCTTCACCTCAAGCAGAAATGTGACTTTACAACCAGTCTGATATGATGGACCCCTCTCCCGAAGCACTGCTGGGCGATTGAAAGTTCCAAAGTCGACATCGCCTGACTGAAGCACTGTGGTGACTAGGCACGTCACCTCGCGCAGAACCTCTGCTTACAAAAGGGTCCTCACAGGAGCGCCTAGTGTGTCGCATGGCTCTCTCGTAGCTGGGCAGAAGGTGCTGCTCCACAGGCTGGCTTTGCACGTAGAAACTGGATCCTGAGGGCTAAAGCATTCTTTGCCCCTTTGGAAGCAGGAGGCTTGGGGCGAGAAAACTGAACGAAAGGCACGGGGTGGCGCCCATGTTGGACACCCTGCAGGAATTGCCCGGGAGGACGAGTGAGTTTTCTCGAAAGAAACAGTGCGCCTGCCGTTCCTTGCCAGGAGCTCATGCAGCAGACTGCTTCAGCTAAGGCGAATGTCGACTGAGCGGCACACTCAAAGTAAGGGGCAGTGTTTCCATCAGCAAAGTTGGTGGTCGCAAGTAGACCCGAGGCTTTCACCACTGAAGTGCTGTAATGCTGGTGTGCCTTTCACATATCTGAGGACGCTCACGTCTGCACCAGTTTCCGAGGAAAATCACTGTGTACCCAAAGTGTCATCTGTGCCTTCTGAGCAACCTCATGCCTCATGATGGTCTTTGGGCTCTACTGTTGGTATGCAGAAGGCCAGGCAGCAATGTGTTTCCTCCATCGGGGAGCCAGATAGCCACAGCATGGAAGAATCCTCAGGACGAGTTTTCTCCCTGGTCTTCTGGGCAATGCAAGGGGACCCCAGTTTGTAAACCTGAGCTGCACTGGAACAAACACCGCCATGGCAAGTGTTCTCAGAATTCATAGCTGACGTCTTCCCCTCGCATGCATCACGTCGACTTCAGATCCAGCTGGAGACATGTGCTCTCAGCCTTTGAAGACTGTCAGGCCTTTGCAAGATCCACGGTGATGTAGGTGAAACTAGATCATTCACTGGCTCACACCATTCACCTCAGGAGGACTCCTGCTTGCCAAAGTGTTTTCATGGAAGGGCACATGTGTGTGGCATGTCTCTTTCACCTGCTTGTGGACTTCAGGTACATGAGCTAGGTGTCAACCGTGAAAGTGGAGAGGGACGGGAACAGCACAATTTGCCCCAGTGACAAAGCGGAGAGATGTGTCCTCAGAGCTGCCTGAGAAACAGTCCTGTTGCCGGTCTTCTATTCACCCCAGGATTACCCTGAGAGGTAACCTGAGGCCGAGTGAATTTTCTTGGAAGAACCGGAGTGCGTGCCGTTCCTTGCTAGGTTCTCATCCCAAAGCCTTCTTGGCTAGTCATAAGGAAACTTGCCCGCGTGTTGCAAGGAAAGTCCGTGTTTTGGATGATCAGTGCTTCATGAAAAGCACTGTGGTCGCCAACTTTCTCAACCCTGCAGGAATACCCGGGGAGGAACGGAGACTTTGCCCAAAGAAACAGAGTGCTTGCAATGCCTTGCTAGGAGCACATCCAGCACAGGACTTTATCTATGGCGAATGTCAGCCGAGCGCCAGAGTCAAAGTAAGGTGCAGTGTTTCCACCAGCAGAGTCGCAGTCAGCAGTTTCAAAGAGGCCTTCCCCACTAAAGTGCTGTAAATGCGGGTGTGCCTTTCAAAGTCTGAGGATGCGAGCGTCTGCACCGTATTCCAAGGAAGGTCCCTGTGTACCAAAAGTGGCATCTGTGCCTGCTGAGCACCATCCAGCCACATGGGTCTTTGGACTCTACTGTTTTGTATGCAGGAGGCTGGGCAACAACGTTTTTCCTCCATGGGAGAGCTAGATTTGGAGAGCTTGGAGGAAGCCTGAAGAACACGTTGATACCGGGGCTTCTGGGCAATGCAAGGGGGCCTCATTTTGTAACCCTGAGCTGCTTTTGGAAAACCACCGTGCTTACACGGTGAGTTCTCGGACTTCATACCTGACCTCTTGCTCCCTGAAGCAGCACCAGGACTTTACCTCTAGAGGGAGAAATAGGCAGTCGTCCTCTGAAGGTGGCTAGGCCTTCGGGAGATGTACCATGACCTAGGCGAAACGAAGGCGTTCACTGGCTCGCGCAATTTACTTCAGGAGGAACACTGGCTTTCCAAAGCGCTTTCAGCGAAGAAGTACAGTATGTGACACGGGCCTCCTTTGGTTCCCGGAACGTCAACTACATGAGCTGTGTGGCAACCGTGAAAAGGAGGCCGGACGAGAAAAGCGAAATCTGTCCCGTTGGCAACCCGGAGAGCTGGGTGCTCAGAGCTGCCTGAAAAAGGGTCCTGTTGCCCGTCTTGTACTCACCGTAGGAGTTCCCGGGGAGGCAAAGTGAGGAAGAGTGAGTTTTCTCGCAAGAACGAGGGGGTGTGGGCAGTTCCTCGCTAGGAGCTCATCCCAAAGCCTTCTTGGCTAGTGGTTCGGAAACCTGCCCGCATGCTGCCAAAGGAAAGTCCTCGAGAGCCGTGAAAAGTGTTGGGAGTGCAGCTCTGTCTGAGAAGCCTTAGTGAAGGTACTGCTTTAACACTGGTAGGCCTCTCAGGACTGCAGGGTCTCTCGCGCCTGGACCCAGGTCATGGAAGAACACGGTGTACCCAAAGTGTCAACTGCGGCTTCTGAGTGAGCTCCAGCCACATGGGTCGTTGGCCTCCACTCTGTGCATGCAGAGGGCAGGGCAACACACGGCCTGCTCCGGCGGAGAGCCAGACCTCCACCTCTGGAAACCAGTCTTGGTAACAGAGTGGGGGCCGGTGTCATGAGCAATGCATGTCACACTCCCGGCTTAGATATTAGCTGCCCTGAATCCTATCCGGAGAGTAACATTGATTGTATGAACTCAAAGCTGACGACCCTTCACCTCAAGCAGAAATGTGACTTTACAACCAGTCTGATATGATGGACCCCTCTCCCGAAGCACTGCTGGGCGATTGAAAGTTCCAAAGTCGACATCGCCTGACTGAAGCACTGTGGTGACTAGGCACGTCACCTCGCGCAGAACCTCTGCTTACAAAAGGGTCCTCACAGGAGCGCCTAGTGTGTCGCATGGCTCTCTCGTAGCTGGGCAGAAGGTGCTGCTCCACAGGCTGGCTTTGCACGTAGAAACTGGATCCTGAGGGCTAAAGCATTCTTTGCCCCTTTGGAAGCAGGAGGCTTGGGGCGAGAAAACTGAACGAAAGGCACGGGGTGGCGCCCATGTTGGACACCCTGCAGGAATTGCCCGGGAGGACGAGTGAGTTTTCTCGAAAGAAACAGTGCGCCTGCCGTTCCTTGCCAGGAGCTCATGCAGCAGACTGCTTCAGCTAAGGCGAATGTCGACTGAGCGGCACACTCAAAGTAAGGGGCAGTGTTTCCATCAGCAAAGTTGGTGGTCACAAGTAGACCCGAGGCTTTCACCACTGAAGTGCTGTAATGCTGGTGTGCCTTTCACATATCTGAGGACGCTCACGTCTGCACCAGTTTCCGAGGAAAATCACTGTGTACCCAAAGTGTCACCTGTGCCTTCTGAGCAACCTCATGCCTCATGATGGTCTTTGGGCTCTACTGTTGGTATGCAGAAGGCCCGGCAGCAATGTGTTTCCTCCATCGGGGAGCCAGATAGCCACAGCATGGAAGAATCCTCAGGACGAGTTTTCTCCCTGGTCTTCTGGGCAATGCAAGGGGACCCCAGTTTGTAAACCTGAGCTGCACTGGAACAAACACCGCCATGGCAAGTGTTCTCAGAATTCATAGCTGACGTCTTCCCCTCGCATGCATCACGTCGACTTCAGATCCAGCTGGAGACATGTGCTCTCAGCCTTTGAAGACTGTCAGGCCTTTGCAAGATCCACGGTGATGTAGGTGAAACTAGATCATTCACTGGCTCACACCATTCACCTCAGGAGGACTCCTGCTTGCCAAAGTGTTTTCATGGAAGGGCACATGTGTGTGGCATGTCTCTTTCACCTGCTTGTGGACTTCAGGTACATGAGCTAGGTGTCAACCGTGAAAGTGGAGAGGGACGGGAACAGCACAATTTGCCCCAGTGACAAAGCAGAGAGATGTGTCCTCAGAGCTGCCTGAGAAACAGTCCTGTTGCCGGTCTTCTATTCACCCCAGGATTACCCTGAGAGGTAACCTGAGGCCGAGTGAATTTTCTTGGAAGAACCGGAGTGCGTGCCGTTCCTTGCTAGGTTCTCATCCCAAAGCCTTCTTGGCTAGTCATAAGGAAACTTGCCCGCGTGTTGCAAGGAAAGTCCGTGTTTTGGATGATCAGTGCTTCATGAAAAGCACTGTGGTCGCCAACTTTCTCAACCCTGCAGGAATACCCGGGGAGGAACGGAGACTTTGCCCAAAGAAACAGAGTGCTTGCAATGCCTTGCTAGGAGCACATCCAGCACAGGACTTTATCTATGGCGAATGTCAGCCGAGCGCCAGAGTCAAAGTAAGGTGCAGTGTTTCCACCAGCAGAGTCGCAGTCAGCAGTTTCAAAGAGGCCTTCCCCACTAAAGTGCTGTAAATGCGGGTGTGCCTTTCAAAGTCTGAGGATGCGAGCGTCTGCACCGTATTCCAAGGAAGGTCCCTGTGTACCAAAAGTGGCATCTGTGCCTGCTGAGCACCATCCAGCCACATGGGTCTTTGGACTCTACTGTTTTGTATGCAGGAGGCTGGGCAACAACGTTTTTCCTCCATGGGAGAGCTAGATTTGGAGAGCTTGGAGGAAGCCTGAAGAACACGTTGATACCGGGGCTTCTGGGCAATGCAAGGGGGCCTCATTTTGTAACCCTGAGCTGCTTTTGGAAAACCACCGTGCTTACACGGTGAGTTCTCGGACTTCATACCTGACCTCTTGCTCCCTGAAGCAGCACCAGGACTTTACCTCTAGAGGGAGAAATAGGCAGTCGTCCTCTGAAGGTGGCTAGGCCTTCGGGAGATGTACCATGACCTAGGCGAAACGAAGGCGTTCACTGGCTCGCGCAATTTACTTCAGGAGGAACACTGGCTTTCCAAAGCGCTTTCAGCGAAGAAGTACAGTATGTGACACGGGCCTCCTTTGGTTCCCGGAACGTCAACTACATGAGCTGTGTGGCAACCGTGAAAAGGAGGCCGGACGAGAAAAGCGAAATCTGTCCCGTTGGCAACCCGGAGAGCTGGGTGCTCAGAGCTGCCTGAAAAAGGGTCCTGTTGCCCGTCTTGTACTCACCGTAGGAGTTCCCGGGGAGGCAAAGTGAGGAAGAGTGAGTTTTCTCGCAAGAACGAGGGGGTGTGGGCAGTTCCTCGCTAGGAGCTCATCCCAAAGCCTTCTTGGCTAGTGGTTCGGAAACCTGCCCGCATGCTGCCAAAGGAAAGTCCTCGAGAGCCGTGAAAAGTGTTGGGAGTGCAGCTCTGTCTGAGAAGCCTTAGTGAAGGTACTGCTTTAACACTGGTAGGCCTCTCAGGACTGCAGGGTCTCTCGCGCCTGGACCCAGGTCATGGAAGAACACGGTGTACCCAAAGTGTCAACTGCGGCTTCTGAGTGAGCTCCAGCCACATGGGTCGTTGGCCTCCACTCTGTGCATGCAGAGGGCAGGGCAACACACGGCCTGCTCCGGCGGAGAGCCAGACCTCCACCTCTGGAAACCAGTCTTGGTAACAGAGTGGGGGCCGGTGTCATGAGCAATGCATGTCACACTCCCGGCTTAGATATTAGCTGCCCTGAATCCTATCCGGAGAGTAACATTGATTGTATGAACTCAAAGCTGACGACCCTTCACCTCAAGCAGAAATGTGACTTTACAACCAGTCTGATATGATGGACCCCTCTCCCGAAGCACTGCTGGGCGATTGAAAGTTCCAAAGTCGACATCGCCTGACTGAAGCACTGTGGTGACTAGGCACGTCACCTCGCGCAGAACCTCTGCTTACAAAAGGGTCCTCACAGGAGCGCCTAGTGTGTCGCATGGCTCTCTCGTAGCTGGGCAGAAGGTGCTGCTCCACAGGCTGGCTTTGCACGTAGAAACTGGATCCTGAGGGCTAAAGCATTCTTTGCCCCTTTGGAAGCAGGAGGCTTGGGGCGAGAAAACTGAACGAAAGGCACGGGGTGGCGCCCATGTTGGACACCCTGCAGGAATTGCCCGGGAGGACGAGTGAGTTTTCTCGAAAGAAACAGTGCGCCTGCCGTTCCTTGCCAGGAGCTCATGCAGCAGACTGCTTCAGCTAAGGCGAATGTCGACTGAGCAGCACACTCAAAGTAAGGGGCAGTGTTTCCATCAGCAAAGTTGGTGGTCACAAGTAGACCCGAGGCTTTCACCACTGAAGTGCTGTAATGCTGGTGTGCCTTTCACATATCTGAGGACGCTCACGTCTGCACCAGTTTCCGAGGAAAATCACTGTGTACCCAAAGTGTCACCTGTGCCTTCTGAGCAACCTCATGCCTCATGATGGTCTTTGGGCTCTACTGTTGGTATGCAGAAGGCCAGGCAGCAATGTGTTTCCTCCATCGGGGAGCCAGATAGCCACAGCATGGAAGAATCCTCAGGACGAGTTTTCTCCCTGGTCTTCTGGGCAATGCAAGGGGACCCCAGTTTGTAAACCTGAGCTGCACTGGAACAAACACCGCCATGGCAAGTGTTCTCAGAATTCATAGCTGACGTCTTCCCCTCGCATGCATCACGTCGACTTCAGATCCAGCTGGAGACATGTGCTCTCAGCCTTTGAAGACTGTCAGGCCTTTGCAAGATCCACGGTGATGTAGGTGAAACTAGATCATTCACTGGCTCACACCATTCACCTCAGGAGGACTCCTGCTTGCCAAAGTGTTTTCATGGAAGGGCACATGTGTGTGGCATGTCTCTTTCACCTGCTTGTGGACTTCAGGTACATGAGCTAGGTGTCAACCGTGAAAGTGGAGAGGGACGGGAACAGCACAATTTGCCCCAGTGACAAAGCAGAGAGATGTGTCCTCAGAGCTGCCTGAGAAACAGTCCTGTTGCCGGTCTTCTATTCACCCCAGGATTACCCTGAGAGGTAACCTGAGGCCGAGTGAATTTTCTTGGAAGAACCGGAGTGCGTGCCGTTCCTTGCTAGGTTCTCATCCCAAAGCCTTCTTGGCTAGTCATAAGGAAACTTGCCCGCGTGTTGCAAGGAAAGTCCGTGTTTTGGATGATCAGTGCTTCATGAAAAGCACTGTGGTCGCCAACTTTCTCAACCCTGCAGGAATACCCGGGGAGGAACGGAGACTTTGCCCAAAGAAACAGAGTGCTTGCAATGCCTTGCTAGGAGCACATCCAGCACAGGACTTTATCTATGGCGAATGTCAGCCGAGCGCCAGAGTCAAAGTAAGGTGCAGTGTTTCCACCAGCAGAGTCGCAGTCAGCAGTTTCAAAGAGGCCTTCCCCACTAAAGTGCTGTAAATGCGGGTGTGCCTTTCAAAGTCTGAGGATGCGAGCGTCTGCACCGTATTCCAAGGAAGGTCCCTGTGTACCAAAAGTGGCATCTGTGCCTGCTGAGCACCATCCAGCCACATGGGTCTTTGGACTCTACTGTTTTGTATGCAGGAGGCTGGGCAACAACGTTTTTCCTCCATGGGAGAGCTAGATTTGGAGAGCTTGGAGGAAGCCTGAAGAACACGTTGATACCGGGGCTTCTGGGCAATGCAAGGGGGCCTCATTTTGTAACCCTGAGCTGCTTTTGGAAAACCACCGTGCTTACACGGTGAGTTCTCGGACTTCATACCTGACCTCTTGCTCCCTGAAGCAGCACCAGGACTTTACCTCTAGAGGGAGAAATAGGCAGTCGTCCTCTGAAGGTGGCTAGGCCTTCGGGAGATGTACCATGACCTAGGCGAAACGAAGGCGTTCACTGGCTCGCGCAATTTACTTCAGGAGGAACACTGGCTTTCCAAAGCGCTTTCAGCGAAGAAGTACAGTATGTGACACGGGCCTCCTTTGGTTCCCGGAACGTCAACTACATGAGCTGTGTGGCAACCGTGAAAAGGAGGCCGGACGAGAAAAGCGAAATCTGTCCCGTTGGCAACCCGGAGAGCTGGGTGCTCAGAGCTGCCTGAAAAAGGGTCCTGTTGCCCGTCTTGTACTCACCGTAGGAGTTCCCGGGGAGGCAAAGTGAGGAAGAGTGAGTTTTCTCGCAAGAACGAGGGGGTGTGGGCAGTTCCTCGCTAGGAGCTCATCCCAAAGCCTTCTTGGCTAGTGGTTCGGAAACCTGCCCGCATGCTGCCAAAGGAAAGTCCTCGAGAGCCGTGAAAAGTGTTGGGAGTGCAGCTCTGTCTGAGAAGCCTTAGTGAAGGTACTGCTTTAACACTGGTAGGCCTCTCAGGACTGCAGGGTCTCTCGCGCCTGGACCCAGGTCATGGAAGAACACGGTGTACCCAAAGTGTCAACTGCGGCTTCTGAGTGAGCTCCAGCCACATGGGTCGTTGGCCTCCACTCTGTGCATGCAGAGGGCAGGGCAACACACGGCCTGCTCCGGCGGAGAGCCAGACCTCCACCTCTGGAAACCAGTCTTGGTAACAGAGTGGGGGCCGGTGTCATGAGCAATGCATGTCACACTCCCGGCTTAGATATTAGCTGCCCTGAATCCTATCCGGAGAGTAACATTGATTGTATGAACTCAAAGCTGACGACCCTTCACCTCAAGCAGAAATGTGACTTTACAACCAGTCTGATATGATGGACCCCTCTCCCGAAGCACTGCTGGGCGATTGAAAGTTCCAAAGTCGACATCGCCTGACTGAAGCACTGTGGTGACTAGGCACGTCACCTCGCGCAGAACCTCTGCTTACAAAAGGGTCCTCACAGGAGCGCCTAGTGTGTCGCATGGCTCTCTCGTAGCTGGGCAGAAGGTGCTGCTCCACAGGCTGGCTTTGCACGTAGAAACTGGATCCTGAGGGCTAAAGCATTCTTTGCCCCTTTGGAAGCAGGAGGCTTGGGGCGAGAAAACTGAACGAAAGGCACGGGGTGGCGCCCATGTTGGACACCCTGCAGGAATTGCCCGGGAGGACGAGTGAGTTTTCTCGAAAGAAACAGTGCGCCTGCCGTTCCTTGCCAGGAGCTCATGCAGCAGACTGCTTCAGCTAAGGCGAATGTCGACTGAGCGGCACACTCAAAGTAAGGGGCAGTGTTTCCATCAGCAAAGTTGGTGGTCACAAGTAGACCCGAGGCTTTCACCACTGAAGTGCTGTAATGCTGGTGTGCCTTTCACATATCTGAGGACGCTCACGTCTGCACCAGTTTCCGAGGAAAATCACTGTGTACCCAAAGTGTCATCTGTGCCTTCTGAGCAACCTCATGCCTCATGATGGTCTTTGGGCTCTACTGTTGGTATGCAGAAGGCCAGGCAGCAATGTGTTTCCTCCATCGGGGAGCCAGATAGCCACAGCATGGAAGAATCCTCAGGACGAGTTTTCTCCCTGGTCTTCTGGGCAATGCAAGGGGACCCCAGTTTGTAAACCTGAGCTGCACTGGAACAAACACCGCCATGGCAAGTGTTCTCAGAATTCATAGCTGACGTCTTCCCCTCGCATGCATCACGTCGACTTCAGATCCAGCTGGAGACATGTGCTCTCAGCCTTTGAAGACTGTCAGGCCTTTGCAAGATCCACGGTGATGTAGGTGAAACTAGATCATTCACTGGCTCACACCATTCACCTCAGGAGGACTCCTGCTTGCCAAAGTGTTTTCATGGAAGGGCACATGTGTGTGGCATGTCTCTTTCACCTGCTTGTGGACTTCAGGTACATGAGCTAGGTGTCAACCGTGAAAGTGGAGAGGGACGGGAACAGCACAATTTGCCCCAGTGACAAAGCAGAGAGATGTGTCCTCAGAGCTGCCTGAGAAACAGTCCTGTTGCCGGTCTTCTATTCACCCCAGGATTACCCTGAGAGGTAACCTGAGGCCGAGTGAATTTTCTTGGAAGAACCGGAGTGCGTGCCGTTCCTTGCTAGGTTCTCATCCCAAAGCCTTCTTGGCTAGTCATAAGGAAACTTGCCCGCGTGTTGCAAGGAAAGTCCGTGTTTTGGATGATCAGTGCTTCATGAAAAGCACTGTGGTCGCCAACTTTCTCAACCCTGCAGGAATACCCGGGGAGGAACGGAGACTTTGCCCAAAGAAACAGAGTGCTTGCAATGCCTTGCTAGGAGCACATCCAGCACAGGACTTTATCTATGGCGAATGTCAGCCGAGCGCCAGAGTCAAAGTAAGGTGCAGTGTTTCCACCAGCAGAGTCGCAGTCAGCAGTTTCAAAGAGGCCTTCCCCACTAAAGTGCTGTAAATGCGGGTGTGCCTTTCAAAGTCTGAGGATGCGAGCGTCTGCACCGTATTCCAAGGAAGGTCCCTGTGTACCAAAAGTGGCATCTGTGCCTGCTGAGCACCATCCAGCCACATGGGTCTTTGGACTCTACTGTTTTGTATGCAGGAGGCTGGGCAACAACGTTTTTCCTCCATGGGAGAGCTAGATTTGGAGAGCTTGGAGGAAGCCTGAAGAACACGTTGATACCGGGGCTTCTGGGCAATGCAAGGGGGCCTCATTTTGTAACCCTGAGCTGCTTTTGGAAAACCACCGTGCTTACACGGTGAGTTCTCGGACTTCATACCTGACCTCTTGCTCCCTGAAGCAGCACCAGGACTTTACCTCTAGAGGGAGAAATAGGCAGTCGTCCTCTGAAGGTGGCTAGGCCTTCGGGAGATGTACCATGACCTAGGCGAAACGAAGGCGTTCACTGGCTCGCGCAATTTACTTCAGGAGGAACACTGGCTTTCCAAAGCGCTTTCAGCGAAGAAGTACAGTATGTGACACGGGCCTCCTTTGGTTCCCGGAACGTCAACTACATGAGCTGTGTGGCAACCGTGAAAAGGAGGCCGGACGAGAAAAGCGAAATCTGTCCCGTTGGCAACCCGGAGAGCTGGGTGCTCAGAGCTGCCTGAAAAAGGGTCCTGTTGCCCGTCTTGTACTCACCGTAGGAGTTCCCGGGGAGGCAAAGTGAGGAAGAGTGAGTTTTCTCGCAAGAACGAGGGGGTGTGGGCAGTTCCTCGCTAGGAGCTCATCCCAAAGCCTTCTTGGCTAGTGGTTCGGAAACCTGCCCGCATGCTGCCAAAGGAAAGTCCTCGAGAGCCGTGAAAAGTGTTGGGAGTGCAGCTCTGTCTGAGAAGCCTTAGTGAAGGTACTGCTTTAACACTGGTAGGCCTCTCAGGACTGCAGGGTCTCTCGCGCCTGGACCCAGGTCATGGAAGAACACGGTGTACCCAAAGTGTCAACTGCGGCTTCTGAGTGAGCTCCAGCCACATGGGTCGTTGGCCTCCACTCTGTGCATGCAGAGGGCAGGGCAACACACGGCCTGCTCCGGCGGAGAGCCAGACCTCCACCTCTGGAAACCAGTCTTGGTAACAGAGTGGGGGCCGGTGTCATGAGCAATGCATGTCACACTCCCGGCTTAGATATTAGCTGCCCTGAATCCTATCCGGAGAGTAACATTGATTGTATGAACTCAAAGCTGACGACCCTTCACCTCAAGCAGAAATGTGACTTTACAACCAGTCTGATATGATGGACCCCTCTCCCGAAGCACTGCTGGGCGATTGAAAGTTCCAAAGTCGACATCGCCTGACTGAAGCACTGTGGTGACTAGGCACGTCACCTCGCGCAGAACCTCTGCTTACAAAAGGGTCCTCACAGGAGCGCCTAGTGTGTCGCATGGCTCTCTCGTAGCTGGGCAGAAGGTGCTGCTCCACAGGCTGGCTTTGCACGTAGAAACTGGATCCTGAGGGCTAAAGCATTCTTTGCCCCTTTGGAAGCAGGAGGCTTGGGGCGAGAAAACTGAACGAAAGGCACGGGGTGGCGCCCATGTTGGACACCCTGCAGGAATTGCCCGGGAGGAAGAGTGAGTTTTCTCGAAAGAAACAGTGCGCCTGCCGTTCCTTGCCAGGAGCTCATGCAGCAGACTGCTTCAGCTAAGGCGAATGTCGACTGAGCGGCACACTCAAAGTAAGGGGCAGTGTTTCCATCAGCAAAGTTGGTGGTCACAAGTAGACCCGAGGCTTTCACCACTGAAGTGCTGTAATGCTGGTGTGCCTTTCACATATCTGAGGACGCTCACGTCTGCACCAGTTTCCGAGGAAAATCACTGTGTACCCAAAGTGTCACCTGTGCCTTCTGAGCAACCTCATGCCTCATGATGGTCTTTGGGCTCTACTGTTGGTATGCAGAAGGCCAGGCAGCAATGTGTTTCCTCCATCGGGGAGCCAGATAGCCACAGCATGGAAGAATCCTCAGGACGAGTTTTCTCCCTGGTCTTCTGGGCAATGCAAGGGGACCCCAGTTTGTAAACCTGAGCTGCACTGGAACAAACACCGCCATGGCAAGTGTTCTCAGAATTCATAGCTGACGTCTTCCCCTCGCATGCATCACGTCGACTTCAGATCCAGCTGGAGACATGTGCTCTCGGCCTTTGAAGACTGTCAGGCCTTTGCAAGATCCACGGTGATGTAGGTGAAACTAGATCATTCACTGGCTCACACCATTCACCTCAGGAGGACTCCTGCTTGCCAAAGTGTTTTCATGGAAGGGCACATGTGTGTGGCATGTCTCTTTCACCTGCTTGTGGACTTCAGGTACGTGAGCTAGGTGTCAACCGTGAAAGTGGAGAGGGACGGGAACAGCACAATTTGCCCCAGTGACAAAGCAGAGAGATGTGTCCTCAGAGCTGCCTGAGAAACAGTCCTGTTGCCGGTCTTCTATTCACCCCAGGATTACCCTGAGAGGTAACCTGAGGCCGAGTGAATTTTCTTGGAAGAACCGGAGTGCGTGCCGTTCCTTGCTAGGTTCTCATCCCAAAGCCTTCTTGGCTAGTCATAAGGAAACTTGCCCGCGTGTTGCAAGGAAAGTCCGTGTTTTGGATGATCAGTGCTTCATGAAAAGCACTGTGGTCGCCAACTTTCTCAACCCTGCAGGAATACCCGGGGAGGAACGGAGACTTTGCCCAAAGAAACAGAGTGCTTGCAATGCCTTGCTAGGAGCACATCCAGCACAGGACTTTATCTATGGCGAATGTCAGCCGAGCGCCAGAGTCAAAGTAAGGTGCAGTGTTTCCACCAGCAGAGTCGCAGTCAGCAGTTTCAAAGAGGCCTTCCCCACTAAAGTGCTGTAAATGCGGGTGTGCCTTTCAAAGTCTGAGGATGCGAGCGTCTGCACCGTATTCCAAGGAAGGTCCCTGTGTACCAAAAGTGGCATCTGTGCCTGCTGAGCACCATCCAGCCACATGGGTCTTTGGACTCTACTGTTTTGTATGCAGGAGGCTGGGCAACAACGTTTTTCCTCCATGGGAGAGCTAGATTTGGAGAGCTTAGAGGAAGCCTGAAGAACACGTTGATACCGGGGCTTCTGGGCAATGCAAGGGGGCCTCATTTTGTAACCCTGAGCTGCTTTTGGAAAACCACCGTGCTTACACGGTGAGTTCTCGGACTTCATACCTGACCTCTTGCTCCCTGAAGCAGCACCAGGACTTTACCTCTAGAGGGAGAAATAGGCAGTCGTCCTCTGAAGGTGGCTAGGCCTTCGGGAGATGTACCATGACCTAGGCGAAACGAAGGCGTTCACTGGCTCGCGCAATTTACTTCAGGAGGAACACTGGCTTTCCAAAGCGCTTTCAGCGAAGAAGTACAGTATGTGACACGGGCCTCCTTTGGTTCCCGGAACGTCAACTACATGAGCTGTGTGGCAACCGTGAAAAGGAGGCCGGACGAGAAAAGCGAAATCTGTCCCGTTGGCAACCCGGAGAGCTGGGTGCTCAGAGCTGCCTGAAAAAGGGTCCTGTTGCCCGTCTTGTACTCACCGTAGGAGTTCCCGGGGAGGCAAAGTGAGGAAGAGTGAGTTTTCTCGCAAGAACGAGGGGGTGTGGGCAGTTCCTCGCTAGGAGCTCATCCCAAAGCCTTCTTGGCTAGTGGTTCGGAAACCTGCCCGCATGCTGCCAAAGGAAAGTCCTCGAGAGCCGTGAAAAGTGTTGGGAGTGCAGCTCTGTCTGAGAAGCCTTAGTGAAGGTACTGCTTTAACACTGGTAGGCCTCTCAGGACTGCAGGGTCTCTCGCGCCTGGACCCAGGTCATGGAAGAACACGGTGTACCCAAAGTGTCAACTGCGGCTTCTGAGTGAGCTCCAGCCACATGGGTCGTTGGCCTCCACTCTGTGCATGCAGAGGGCAGGGCAACACACGGCCTGCTCCGGCGGAGAGCCAGACCTCCACCTCTGGAAACCAGTCTTGGTAACAGAGTGGGGGCCGGTGTCATGAGCAATGCATGTCACACTCCCGGCTTAGATATTAGCTGCCCTGAATCCTATCCGGAGAGTAACATTGATTGTATGAACTCAAAGCTGACGACCCTTCACCTCAAGCAGAAATGTGACTTTACAACCAGTCTGATATGATGGACCCCTCTCCCGAAGCACTGCTGGGCGATTGAAAGTTCCAAAGTCGACATCGCCTGACTGAAGCACTGTGGTGACTAGGCACGTCACCTCGCGCAGAACCTCTGCTTACAAAAGGGTCCTCACAGGAGCGCCTAGTGTGTCGCATGGCTCTCTCGTAGCTGGGCAGAAGGTGCTGCTCCACAGGCTGGCTTTGCACGTAGAAACTGGATCCTGAGGGCTAAAGCATTCTTTGCCCCTTTGGAAGCAGGAGGCTTGGGGCGAGAAAACTGAACGAAAGGCACGGGGTGGCGCCCATGTTGGACACCCTGCAGGAATTGCCCGGGAGGACGAGTGAGTTTTCTCGAAAGAAACAGTGCGCCTGCCGTTCC
Organism: Eubalaena glacialis; assembly: GCF_028564815.1. Taxonomy (NCBI): domain Eukaryota; kingdom Metazoa; phylum Chordata; class Mammalia; order Artiodactyla; family Balaenidae; genus Eubalaena; species Eubalaena glacialis. The sequence goes on from NC_083718.1 coordinate 36,692,468, forward strand.
TTGCCAGGAGCTCATGCAGCAGACTGCTTCAGCTAAGGCGAATGTCGACTGAGCGGCACACTCAAAGTAAGGGGCAGTGTTTCCATCAGCAAAGTTGGTGGTCACAAGTAGACCCGAGGCTTTCACCACTGAAGTGCTGTAATGCTGGTGTGCCTTTCACATATCTGAGGACGCTCACGTCTGCACCAGTTTCCGAGGAAAATCACTGTGTACCCAAAGTGTCATCTGTGCCTTCTGAGCAACCTCATGCCTCATGATGGTCTTTGGGCTCTACTGTTGGTATGCAGAAGGCCAGGCAGCAATGTGTTTCCTCCATCGGGGAGCCAGATAGCCACAGCATGGAAGAATCCTCAGGACGAGTTTTCTCCCTGGTCTTCTGGGCAATGCAAGGGGACCCCAGTTTGTAAACCTGAGCTGCACTGGAACAAACACCGCCATGGCAAGTGTTCTCAGAATTCATAGCTGACGTCTTCCCCTCGCATGCATCACGTCGACTTCAGATCCAGCTGGAGACATGTGCTCTCGGCCTTTGAAGACTGTCAGGCCTTTGCAAGATCCACGGTGATGTAGGTGAAACTAGATCATTCACTGGCTCACACCATTCACCTCAGGAGGACTCCTGCTTGCCAAAGTGTTTTCATGGAAGGGCACATGTGTGTGGCATGTCTCTTTCACCTGCTTGTGGACTTCAGGTACGTGAGCTAGGTGTCAACCGTGAAAGTGGAGAGGGACGGGAACAGCACAATTTGCCCCAGTGACAAAGCAGAGAGATGTGTCCTCAGAGCTGCCTGAGAAACAGTCCTGTTGCCGGTCTTCTATTCACCCCAGGATTACCCTGAGAGGTAACCTGAGGCCGAGTGAATTTTCTTGGAAGAACCGGAGTGCGTGCCGTTCCTTGCTAGGTTCTCATCCCAAAGCCTTCTTGGCTAGTCATAAGGAAACTTGCCCGCGTGTTGCAAGGAAAGTCCGTGTTTTGGATGATCAGTGCTTCATGAAAAGCACTGTGGTCGCCAACTTTCTCAACCCTGCAGGAATACCCGGGGAGGAACGGAGACTTTGCCCAAAGAAACAGAGTGCTTGCAATGCCTTGCTAGGAGCACATCCAGCACAGGACTTTATCTATGGCGAATGTCAGCCGAGCGCCAGAGTCAAAGTAAGGTGCAGTGTTTCCACCAGCAGAGTCGCAGTCAGCAGTTTCAAAGAGGCCTTCCCCACTAAAGTGCTGTAAATGCGGGTGTGCCTTTCAAAGTCTGAGGATGCGAGCGTCTGCACCGTATTCCAAGGAAGGTCCCTGTGTACCAAAAGTGGCATCTGTGCCTGCTGAGCACCATCCAGCCACATGGGTCTTTGGACTCTACTGTTTTGTATGCAGGAGGCTGGGCAACAACGTTTTTCCTCCATGGGAGAGCTAGATTTGGAGAGCTTGGAGGAAGCCTGAAGAACACGTTGATACCGGGGCTTCTGGGCAATGCAAGGGGGCCTCATTTTGTAACCCTGAGCTGCTTTTGGAAAACCACCGTGCTTACACGGTGAGTTCTCGGACTTCATACCTGACCTCTTGCTCCCTGAAGCAGCACCAGGACTTTACCTCTAGAGGGAGAAATAGGCAGTCGTCCTCTGAAGGTGGCTAGGCCTTCGGGAGATGTACCATGACCTAGGCGAAACGAAGGCGTTCACTGGCTCGCGCAATTTACTTCAGGAGGAACACTGGCTTTCCAAAGCGCTTTCAGCGAAGAAGTACAGTATGTGACACGGGCCTCCTTTGGTTCCCGGAACGTCAACTACATGAGCTGTGTGGCAACCGTGAAAAGGAGGCCGGACGAGAAAAGCGAAATCTGTCCCGTTGGCAACCCGGAGAGCTGGGTGCTCAGAGCTGCCTGAAAAAGGGTCCTGTTGCCCGTCTTGTACTCACCGTAGGAGTTCCCGGGGAGGCAAAGTGAGGAAGAGTGAGTTTTCTCGCAAGAACGAGGGGGTGTGGGCAGTTCCTCGCTAGGAGCTCATCCCAAAGCCTTCTTGGCTAGTGGTTCGGAAACCTGCCCGCATGCTGCCAAAGGAAAGTCCTCGAGAGCCGTGAAAAGTGTTGGGAGTGCAGCTCTGTCTGAGAAGCCTTAGTGAAGGTACTGCTTTAACACTGGTAGGCCTCTCAGGACTGCAGGGTCTCTCGCGCCTGGACCCAGGTCATGGAAGAACACGGTGTACCCAAAGTGTCAACTGCGGCTTCTGAGTGAGCTCCAGCCACATGGGTCGTTGGCCTCCACTCTGTGCATGCAGAGGGCAGGGCAACACACGGCCTGCTCCGGCGGAGAGCCAGACCTCCACCTCTGGAAACCAGTCTTGGTAACAGAGTGGGGGCCGGTGTCATGAGCAATGCATGTCACACTCCCGGCTTAGATATTAGCTGCCCTGAATCCTATCCGGAGAGTAACATTGATTGTATGAACTCAAAGCTGACGACCCTTCACCTCAAGCAGAAATGTGACTTTACAACCAGTCTGATATGATGGACCCCTCTCCCGAAGCACTGCTGGGCGATTGAAAGTTCCAAAGTCGACATCGCCTGACTGAAGCACTGTGGTGACTAGGCACGTCACCTCGCGCAGAACCTCTGCTTACAAAAGGGTCCTCACAGGAGCGCCTAGTGTGTCGCATGGCTCTCTCGTAGCTGGGCAGAAGGTGCTGCTCCACAGGCTGGCTTTGCACGTAGAAACTGGATCCTGAGGGCTAAAGCATTCTTTGCCCCTTTGGAAGCAGGAGGCTTGGGGCGAGAAAACTGAACGAAAGGCACGGGGTGGCGCCCATGTTGGACACCCTGCAGGAATTGCCCGGGAGGAAGAGTGAGTTTTCTCGAAAGAAACAGTGCGCCTGCCGTTCCTTGCCAGGAGCTCATGCAGCAGACTGCTTCAGCTAAGGCGAATGTCGACTGAGCGGCACACTCAAAGTAAGGGGCAGTGTTTCCATCAGCAAAGTTGGTGGTCACAAGTAGACCCGAGGCTTTCACCACTGAAGTGCTGTAATGCTGGTGTGCCTTTCACATATCTGAGGACGCTCACGTCTGCACCAGTTTCCGAGGAAAATCACTGTGTACCCAAAGTGTCACCTGTGCCTTCTGAGCAACCTCATGCCTCATGATGGTCTTTGGGCTCTACTGTTGGTATGCAGAAGGCCAGGCAGCAATGTGTTTCCTCCATCGGGGAGCCAGATAGCCACAGCATGGAAGAATCCTCAGGACGAGTTTTCTCCCTGGTCTTCTGGGCAATGCAAGGGGACCCCAGTTTGTAAACCTGAGCTGCACTGGAACAAACACCGCCATGGCAAGTGTTCTCAGAATTCATAGCTGACGTCTTCCCCTCGCATGCATCACGTCGACTTCAGATCCAGCTGGAGACATGTGCTCTCGGCCTTTGAAGACTGTCAGGCCTTTGCAAGATCCACGGTGATGTAGGTGAAACTAGATCATTCACTGGCTCACACCATTCACCTCAGGAGGACTCCTGCTTGCCAAAGTGTTTTCATGGAAGGGCACATGTGTGTGGCATGTCTCTTTCACCTGCTTGTGGACTTCAGGTACGTGAGCTAGGTGTCAACCGTGAAAGTGGAGAGGGACGGGAACAGCACAATTTGCCCCAGTGACAAAGCAGAGAGATGTGTCCTCAGAGCTGCCTGAGAAACAGTCCTGTTGCCGGTCTTCTATTCACCCCAGGATTACCCTGAGAGGTAACCTGAGGCCGAGTGAATTTTCTTGGAAGAACCGGAGTGCGTGCCGTTCCTTGCTAGGTTCTCATCCCAAAGCCTTCTTGGCTAGTCATAAGGAAACTTGCCCGCGTGTTGCAAGGAAAGTCCGTGTTTTGGATGATCAGTGCTTCATGAAAAGCACTGTGGTCGCCAACTTTCTCAACCCTGCAGGAATACCCGGGGAGGAACGGAGACTTTGCCCAAAGAAACAGAGTGCTTGCAATGCCTTGCTAGGAGCACATCCAGCACAGGACTTTATCTATGGCGAATGTCAGCCGAGCGCCAGAGTCAAAGTAAGGTGCAGTGTTTCCACCAGCAGAGTCGCAGTCAGCAGTTTCAAAGAGGCCTTCCCCACTAAAGTGCTGTAAATGCGGGTGTGCCTTTCAAAGTCTGAGGATGCGAGCGTCTGCACCGTATTCCAAGGAAGGTCCCTGTGTACCAAAAGTGGCATCTGTGCCTGCTGAGCACCATCCAGCCACATGGGTCTTTGGACTCTACTGTTTTGTATGCAGGAGGCTGGGCAACAACGTTTTTCCTCCATGGGAGAGCTAGATTTGGAGAGCTTAGAGGAAGCCTGAAGAACACGTTGATACCGGGGCTTCTGGGCAATGCAAGGGGGCCTCATTTTGTAACCCTGAGCTGCTTTTGGAAAACCACCGTGCTTACACGGTGAGTTCTCGGACTTCATACCTGACCTCTTGCTCCCTGAAGCAGCACCAGGACTTTACCTCTAGAGGGAGAAATAGGCAGTCGTCCTCTGAAGGTGGCTAGGCCTTCGGGAGATGTACCATGACCTAGGCGAAACGAAGGCGTTCACTGGCTCGCGCAATTTACTTCAGGAGGAACACTGGCTTTCCAAAGCGCTTTCAGCGAAGAAGTACAGTATGTGACACGGGCCTCCTTTGGTTCCCGGAACGTCAACTACATGAGCTGTGTGGCAACCGTGAAAAGGAGGCCGGACGAGAAAAGCGAAATCTGTCCCGTTGGCAACCCGGAGAGCTGGGTGCTCAGAGCTGCCTGAAAAAGGGTCCTGTTGCCCGTCTTGTACTCACCGTAGGAGTTCCCGGGGAGGCAAAGTGAGGAAGAGTGAGTTTTCTCGCAAGAACGAGGGGGTGTGGGCAGTTCCTCGCTAGGAGCTCATCCCAAAGCCTTCTTGGCTAGTGGTTCGGAAACCTGCCCGCATGCTGCCAAAGGAAAGTCCTCGAGAGCCGTGAAAAGTGTTGGGAGTGCAGCTCTGTCTGAGAAGCCTTAGTGAAGGTACTGCTTTAACACTGGTAGGCCTCTCAGGACTGCAGGGTCTCTCGCGCCTGGACCCAGGTCATGGAAGAACACGGTGTACCCAAAGTGTCAACTGCGGCTTCTGAGTGAGCTCCAGCCACATGGGTCGTTGGCCTCCACTCTGTGCATGCAGAGGGCAGGGCAACACACGGCCTGCTCCGGCGGAGAGCCAGACCTCCACCTCTGGAAACCAGTCTTGGTAACAGAGTGGGGGCCGGTGTCATGAGCAATGCATGTCACACTCCCGGCTTAGATATTAGCTGCCCTGAATCCTATCCGGAGAGTAACATTGATTGTATGAACTCAAAGCTGACGACCCTTCACCTCAAGCAGAAATGTGACTTTACAACCAGTCTGATATGATGGACCCCTCTCCCGAAGCACTGCTGGGCGATTGAAAGTTCCAAAGTCGACATCGCCTGACTGAAGCACTGTGGTGACTAGGCACGTCACCTCGCGCAGAACCTCTGCTTACAAAAGGGTCCTCACAGGAGCGCCTAGTGTGTCGCATGGCTCTCTCGTAGCTGGGCAGAAGGTGCTGCTCCACAGGCTGGCTTTGCACGTAGAAACTGGATCCTGAGGGCTAAAGCATTCTTTGCCCCTTTGGAAGCAGGAGGCTTGGGGCGAGAAAACTGAACGAAAGGCACGGGGTGGCGCCCATGTTGGACACCCTGCAGGAATTGCCCGGGAGGAAGAGTGAGTTTTCTCGAAAGAAACAGTGCGCCTGCCGTTCCTTGCCAGGAGCTCATGCAGCAGACTGCTTCAGCTAAGGCGAATGTCGACTGAGCGGCACACTCAAAGTAAGGGGCAGTGTTTCCATCAGCAAAGTTGGTGGTCACAAGTAGACCCGAGGCTTTCACCACTGAAGTGCTGTAATGCTGGTGTGCCTTTCACATATCTGAGGACGCTCACGTCTGCACCAGTTTCCGAGGAAAATCACTGTGTACCCAAAGTGTCACCTGTGCCTTCTGAGCAACCTCATGCCGCATGATGGTCTTTGGGCTCTACTGTTGGTATGCAGAAGGCCAGGCAGCAATGTGTTTCCTCCATCGGGGAGCCAGATAGCCACAGCATGGAAGAATCCTCAGGACGAGTTTTCTCCCTGGTCTTCTGGGCAATGCAAGGGGACCCCAGTTTGTAAACCTGAGCTGCACTGGAACAAACACCGCCATGGCAAGTGTTCTCAGAATTCATAGCTGACGTCTTCCCCTCGCATGCATCACGTCGACTTCAGATCCAGCTGGAGACATGTGCTCTCGGCCTTTGAAGACTGTCAGGCCTTTGCAAGATCCACGGTGATGTAGGTGAAACTAGATCATTCACTGGCTCACACCATTCACCTCAGGAGGACTCCTGCTTGCCAAAGTGTTTTCATGGAAGGGCACATGTGTGTGGCATGTCTCTTTCACCTGCTTGTGGACTTCAGGTACGTGAGCTAGGTGTCAACCGTGAAAGTGGAGAGGGACGGGAACAGCACAATTTGCCCCAGTGACAAAGCAGAGAGATGTGTCCTCAGAGCTGCCTGAGAAACAGTCCTGTTGCCGGTCTTCTATTCACCCCAGGATTACCCTGAGAGGTAACCTGAGGCCGAGTGAATTTTCTTGGAAGAACCGGAGTGCGTGCCGTTCCTTGCTAGGTTCTCATCCCAAAGCCTTCTTGGCTAGTCATAAGGAAACTTGCCCGCGTGTTGCAAGGAAAGTCCGTGTTTTGGATGATCAGTGCTTCATGAAAAGCACTGTGGTCGCCAACTTTCTCAACCCTGCAGGAATACCCGGGGAGGAACGGAGACTTTGCCCAAAGAAACAGAGTGCTTGCAATGCCTTGCTAGGAGCACATCCAGCACAGGACTTTATCTATGGCGAATGTCAGCCGAGCGCCAGAGTCAAAGTAAGGTGCAGTGTTTCCACCAGCAGAGTCGCAGTCAGCAGTTTCAAAGAGGCCTTCCCCACTAAAGTGCTGTAAATGCGGGTGTGCCTTTCAAAGTCTGAGGATGCGAGCGTCTGCACCGTATTCCAAGGAAGGTCCCTGTGTACCAAAAGTGGCATCTGTGCCTGCTGAGCACCATCCAGCCACATGGGTCTTTGGACTCTACTGTTTTGTATGCAGGAGGCTGGGCAACAACGTTTTTCCTCCATGGGAGAGCTAGATTTGGAGAGCTTAGAGGAAGCCTGAAGAACACGTTGATACCGGGGCTTCTGGGCAATGCAAGGGGGCCTCATTTTGTAACCCTGAGCTGCTTTTGGAAAACCACCGTGCTTACACGGTGAGTTCTCGGACTTCATACCTGACCTCTTGCTCCCTGAAGCAGCACCAGGACTTTACCTCTAGAGGGAGAAATAGGCAGTCGTCCTCTGAAGGTGGCTAGGCCTTCGGGAGACGTACCATGACCTAGGCGAAACGAAGGCGTTCACTGGCTCGCGCAATTTACTTCAGGAGGAACACTGGCTTTCCAAAGCGCTTTCAGCGAAGAAGTACAGTATGTGACACGGGCCTCCTTTGGTTCCCGGAACGTCAACTACATGAGCTGTGTGGCAACCGTGAAAAGGAGGCCGGACGAGAAAAGCGAAATCTGTCCCGTTGGCAACCCGGAGAGCTGGGTGCTCAGAGCTGCCTGAAAAAGGGTCCTGTTGCCCGTCTTGTACTCACCGTAGGAGTTCCCGGGGAGGCAAAGTGAGGAAGAGTGAGTTTTCTCGCAAGAACGAGGGGGTGTGGGCAGTTCCTCGCTAGGAGCTCATCCCAAAGCCTTCTTGGCTAGTGGTTCGGAAACCTGCCCGCATGCTGCCAAAGGAAAGTCCTCGAGAGCCGTGAAAAGTGTTGGGAGTGCAGCTCTGTCTGAGAAGCCTTAGTGAAGGTACTGCTTTAACACTGGTAGGCCTCTCAGGACTGCAGGGTCTCTCGCGCCTGGACCCAGGTCATGGAAGAACACGGTGTACCCAAAGTGTCAACTGCGGCTTCTGAGTGAGCTCCAGCCACATGGGTCGTTGGCCTCCACTCTGTGCATGCAGAGGGCAGGGCAACACACGGCCTGCTCCGGCGGAGAGCCAGACCTCCACCTCTGGAAACCAGTCTTGGTAACAGAGTGGGGGCCGGTGTCATGAGCAATGCATGTCACACTCCCGGCTTAGATATTAGCTGCCCTGAATCCTATCCGGAGAGTAACATTGATTGTATGAACTCAAAGCTGACGACCCTTCACCTCAAGCAGAAATGTGACTTTACAACCAGTCTGATATGATGGACCCCTCTCCCGAAGCACTGCTGGGCGATTGAAAGTTCCAAAGTCGACATCGCCTGACTGAAGCACTGTGGTGACTAGGCACGTCACCTCGCGCAGAACCTCTGCTTACAAAAGGGTCCTCACAGGAGCGCCTAGTGTGTCGCATGGCTCTCTCGTAGCTGGGCAGAAGGTGCTGCTCCACAGGCTGGCTTTGCACGTAGAAACTGGATCCTGAGGGCTAAAGCATTCTTTGCCCCTTTGGAAGCAGGAGGCTTGGGGCGAGAAAACTGAACGAAAGGCACGGGGTGGCGCCCATGTTGGACACCCTGCAGGAATTGCCCGGGAGGAAGAGTGAGTTTTCTCGAAAGAAACAGTGCGCCTGCCGTTCCTTGCCAGGAGCTCATGCAGCAGACTGCTTCAGCTAAGGCGAATGTCGACTGAGCGGCACACTCAAAGTAAGGGGCAGTGTTTCCATCAGCAAAGTTGGTGGTCACAAGTAGACCCGAGGCTTTCACCACTGAAGTGCTGTAATGCTGGTGTGCCTTTCACATATCTGAGGACGCTCACGTCTGCACCAGTTTCCGAGGAAAATCACTGTGTACCCAAAGTGTCACCTGTGCCTTCTGAGCAACCTCATGCCTCATGATGGTCTTTGGGCTCTACTGTTGGTATGCAGAAGGCCAGGCAGCAATGTGTTTCCTCCATCGGGGAGCCAGATAGCCACAGCATGGAAGAATCCTCAGGACGAGTTTTCTCCCTGGTCTTCTGGGCAATGCAAGGGGACCCCAGTTTGTAAACCTGAGCTGCACTGGAACAAACACCGCCATGGCAAGTGTTCTCAGAATTCATAGCTGACGTCTTCCCCTCGCATGCATCACGTCGACTTCAGATCCAGCTGGAGACATGTGCTCTCGGCCTTTGAAGACTGTCAGGCCTTTGCAAGATCCACGGTGATGTAGGTGAAACTAGATCATTCACTGGCTCACACCATTCACCTCAGGAGGACTCCTGCTTGCCAAAGTGTTTTCATGGAAGGGCACATGTGTGTGGCATGTCTCTTTCACCTGCTTGTGGACTTCAGGTACGTGAGCTAGGTGTCAACCGTGAAAGTGGAGAGGGACGGGAACAGCACAATTTGCCCCAGTGACAAAGCAGAGAGATGTGTCCTCAGAGCTGCCTGAGAAACAGTCCTGTTGCCGGTCTTCTATTCACCCCAGGATTACCCTGAGAGGTAACCTGAGGCCGAGTGAATTTTCTTGGAAGAACCGGAGTGCGTGCCGTTCCTTGCTAGGTTCTCATCCCAAAGCCTTCTTGGCTAGTCATAAGGAAACTTGCCCGCGTGTTGCAAGGAAAGTCCGTGTTTTGGATGATCAGTGCTTCATGAAAAGCACTGTGGTCGCCAACTTTCTCAACCCTGCAGGAATACCCGGGGAGGAACGGAGACTTTGCCCAAAGAAACAGAGTGCTTGCAATGCCTTGCTAGGAGCACATCCAGCACAGGACTTTATCTATGGCGAATGTCAGCCGAGCGCCAGAGTCAAAGTAAGGTGCAGTGTTTCCACCAGCAGAGTCGCAGTCAGCAGTTTCAAAGAGGCCTTCCCCACTAAAGTGCTGTAAATGCGGGTGTGCCTTTCAAAGTCTGAGGATGCGAGCGTCTGCACCGTATTCCAAGGAAGGTCCCTGTGTACCAAAAGTGGCATCTGTGCCTGCTGAGCACCATCCAGCCACATGGGTCTTTGGACTCTACTGTTTTGTATGCAGGAGGCTGGGCAACAACGTTTTTCCTCCATGGGAGAGCTAGATTTGGAGAGCTTAGAGGAAGCCTGAAGAACACGTTGATACCGGGGCTTCTGGGCAATGCAAGGGGGCCTCATTTTGTAACCCTGAGCTGCTTTTGGAAAACCACCGTGCTTACACGGTGAGTTCTCGGACTTCATACCTGACCTCTTGCTCCCTGAAGCAGCACCAGGACTTTACCTCTAGAGGGAGAAATAGGCAGTCGTCCTCTGAAGGTGGCTAGGCCTTCGGGAGATGTACCATGACCTAGGCGAAACGAAGGCGTTCACTGGCTCGCGCAATTTACTTCAGGAGGAACACTGGCTTTCCAAAGCGCTTTCAGCGAAGAAGTACAGTATGTGACACGGGCCTCCTTTGGTTCCCGGAACGTCAACTACATGAGCTGTGTGGCAACCGTGAAAAGGAGGCCGGACGAGAAAAGCGAAATCTGTCCCGTTGGCAACCCGGAGAGCTGGGTGCTCAGAGCTGCCTGAAAAAGGGTCCTGTTGCCCGTCTTGTACTCACCGTAGGAGTTCCCGGGGAGGCAAAGTGAGGAAGAGTGAGTTTTCTCGCAAGAACGAGGGGGTGTGGGCAGTTCCTCGCTAGGAGCTCATCCCAAAGCCTTCTTGGCTAGTGGTTCGGAAACCTGCCCGCATGCTGCCAAAGGAAAGTCCTCGAGAGCCGTGAAAAGTGTTGGGAGTGCAGCTCTGTCTGAGAAGCCTTAGTGAAGGTACTGCTTTAACACTGGTAGGCCTCTCAGGACTGCAGGGTCTCTCGCGCCTGGACCCAGGTCATGGAAGAACACGGTGTACCCAAAGTGTCAACTGCGGCTTCTGAGTGAGCTCCAGCCACATGGGTCGTTGGCCTCCACTCTGTGCATGCAGAGGGCAGGGCAACACACGGCCTGCTCCGGCGGAGAGCCAGACCTCCACCTCTGGAAACCAGTCTTGGTAACAGAGTGGGGGCCGGTGTCATGAGCAATGCATGTCACACTCCCGGCTTAGATATTAGCTGCCCTGAATCCTATCCGGAGAGTAACATTGATTGTATGAACTCAAAGCTGACGACCCTTCACCTCAAGCAGAAATGTGACTTTACAACCAGTCTGATATGATGGACCCCTCTCCCGAAGCACTGCTGGGCGATTGAAAGTTCCAAAGTCGACATCGCCTGACTGAAGCACTGTGGTGACTAGGCACGTCACCTCGCGCAGAACCTCTGCTTACAAAAGGGTCCTCACAGGAGCGCCTAGTGTGTCGCATGGCTCTCTCGTAGCTGGGCAGAAGGTGCTGCTCCACAGGCTGGCTTTGCACGTAGAAACTGGATCCTGAGGGCTAAAGCATTCTTTGCCCCTTTGGAAGCAGGAGGCTTGGGGCGAGAAAACTGAACGAAAGGCACGGGGTGGCGCCCATGTTGGACACCCTGCAGGAATTGCCCGGGAGGACGAGTGAGTTTTCTCGAAAGAAACAGTGCGCCTGCCGTTCCTTGCCAGGAGCTCATGCAGCAGACTGCTTCAGCTAAGGCGAATGTCGACTGAGCGGCACACTCAAAGTAAGGGGCAGTGTTTCCATCAGCAAAGTTGGTGGTCACAAGTAGACCCGAGGCTTTCACCACTGAAGTGCTGTAATGCTGGTGTGCCTTTCACATATCTGAGGACGCTCACGTCTGCACCAGTTTCCGAGGAAAATCACTGTGTACCCAAAGTGTCACCTGTGCCTTCTGAGCAACCTCATGCCGCATGATGGTCTTTGGGCTCTACTGTTGGTATGCAGAAGGCCAGGCAGCAATGTGTTTCCTCCATCGGGGAGCCAGATAGCCACAGCATGGAAGAATCCTCAGGACGAGTTTTCTCCCTGGTCTTCTGGGCAATGCAAGGGGACCCCAGTTTGTAAACCTGAGCTGCACTGGAACAAACACCGCCATGGCAAGTGTTCTCAGAATTCATAGCTGACGTCTTCCCCTCGCATGCATCACGTCGACTTCAGATCCAGCTGGAGACATGTGCTCTCGGCCTTTGAAGACTGTCAGGCCTTTGCAAGATCCACGGTGATGTAGGTGAAACTAGATCATTCACTGGCTCACACCATTCACCTCAGGAGGACTCCTGCTTGCCAAAGTGTTTTCATGGAAGGGCACATGTGTGTGGCATGTCTCTTTCACCTGCTTGTGGACTTCAGGTACGTGAGCTAGGTGTCAACCGTGAAAGTGGAGAGGGACGGGAACAGCACAATTTGCCCCAGTGACAAAGCAGAGAGATGTGTCCTCAGAGCTGCCTGAGAAACAGTCCTGTTGCCGGTCTTCTATTCACCCCAGGATTACCCTGAGAGGTAACCTGAGGCCGAGTGAATTTTCTTGGAAGAACCGGAGTGCGTGCCGTTCCTTGCTAGGTTCTCATCCCAAAGCCTTCTTGGCTAGTCATAAGGAAACTTGCCCGCGTGTTGCAAGGAAAGTCCGTGTTTTGGATGATCAGTGCTTCATGAAAAGCACTGTGGTCGCCAACTTTCTCAACCCTGCAGGAATACCCGGGGAGGAACGGAGACTTTGCCCAAAGAAACAGAGTGCTTGCAATGCCTTGCTAGGAGCACATCCAGCACAGGACTTTATCTATGGCGAATGTCAGCCGAGCGCCAGAGTCAAAGTAAGGTGCAGTGTTTCCACCAGCAGAGTCGCAGTCAGCAGTTTCAAAGAGGCCTTCCCCACTAAAGTGCTGTAAATGCGGGTGTGCCTTTCAAAGTCTGAGGATGCGAGCGTCTGCACCGTATTCCAAGGAAGGTCCCTGTGTACCAAAAGTGGCATCTGTGCCTGCTGAGCACCATCCAGCCACATGGGTCTTTGGACTCTACTGTTTTGTATGCAGGAGGCTGGGCAACAACGTTTTTCCTCCATGGGAGAGCTAGATTTGGAGAGCTTAGAGGAAGCCTGAAGAACACGTTGATACCGGGGCTTCTGGGCAATGCAAGGGGGCCTCATTTTGTAACCCTGAGCTGCTTTTGGAAAACCACCGTGCTTACACGGTGAGTTCTCGGACTTCATACCTGACCTCTTGCTCCCTGAAGCAGCACCAGGACTTTACCTCTAGAGGGAGAAATAGGCAGTCGTCCTCTGAAGGTGGCTAGGCCTTCGGGAGACGTACCATGACCTAGGCGAAACGAAGGCGTTCACTGGCTCGCGCAATTTACTTCAGGAGGAACACTGGCTTTCCAAAGCGCTTTCAGCGAAGAAGTACAGTATGTGACACGGGCCTCCTTTGGTTCCCGGAACGTCAACTACATGAGCTGTGTGGCAACCGTGAAAAGGAGGCCGGACGAGAAAAGCGAAATCTGTCCCGTTGGCAACCCGGAGAGCTGGGTGCTCAGAGCTGCCTGAAAAAGGGTCCTGTTGCCCGTCTTGTACTCACCGTAGGAGTTCCCGGGGAGGCAAAGTGAGGAAGAGTGAGTTTTCTCGCAAGAACGAGGGGGTGTGGGCAGTTCCTCGCTAGGAGCTCATCCCAAAGCCTTCTTGGCTAGTGGTTCGGAAACCTGCCCGCATGCTGCCAAAGGAAAGTCCTCGAGAGCCGTGAAAAGTGTTGGGAGTGCAGCTCTGTCTGAGAAGCCTTAGTGAAGGTACTGCTTTAACACTGGTAGGCCTCTCAGGACTGCAGGGTCTCTCGCGCCTGGACCCAGGTCATGGAAGAACACGGTGTACCCAAAGTGTCAACTGCGGCTTCTGAGTGAGCTCCAGCCACATGGGTCGTTGGCCTCCACTCTGTGCATGCAGAGGGCAGGGCAACACACGGCCTGCTCCGGCGGAGAGCCAGACCTCCACCTCTGGAAACCAGTCTTGGTAACAGAGTGGGGGCCGGTGTCATGAGCAATGCATGTCACACTCCCGGCTTAGATATTAGCTGCCCTGAATCCTATCCGGAGAGTAACATTGATTGTATGAACTCAAAGCTGACGACCCTTCACCTCAAGCAGAAATGTGACTTTACAACCAGTCTGATATGATGGACCCCTCTCCCGAAGCACTGCTGGGCGATTGAAAGTTCCAAAGTCGACATCGCCTGACTGAAGCACTGTGGTGACTAGGCACGTCACCTCGCGCAGAACCTCTGCTTACAAAAGGGTCCTCACAGGAGCGCCTAGTGTGTCGCATGGCTCTCTCGTAGCTGGGCAGAAGGTGCTGCTCCACAGGCTGGCTTTGCACGTAGAAACTGGATCCTGAGGGCTAAAGCATTCTTTGCCCCTTTGGAAGCAGGAGGCTTGGGGCGAGAAAACTGAACGAAAGGCACGGGGTGGCGCCCATGTTGGACACCCTGCAGGAATTGCCCGGGAGGAAGAGTGAGTTTTCTCGAAAGAAACAGTGCGCCTGCCGTTCCTTGCCAGGAGCTCATGCAGCAGACTGCTTCAGCTAAGGCGAATGTCGACTGAGCGGCACACTCAAAGTAAGGGGCAGTGTTTCCATCAGCAAAGTTGGTGGTCACAAGTAGACCCGAGGCTTTCACCACTGAAGTGCTGTAATGCTGGTGTGCCTTTCACATATCTGAGGACGCTCACGTCTGCACCAGTTTCCGAGGAAAATCACTGTGTACCCAAAGTGTCACCTGTGCCTTCTGAGCAACCTCATGCCTCATGATGGTCTTTGGGCTCTACTGTTGGTATGCAGAAGGCCAGGCAGCAATGTGTTTCCTCCATCGGGGAGCCAGATAGCCACAGCATGGAAGAATCCTCAGGACGAGTTTTCTCCCTGGTCTTCTGGGCAATGCAAGGGGACCCCAGTTTGTAAACCTGAGCTGCACTGGAACAAACACCGCCATGGCAAGTGTTCTCAGAATTCATAGCTGACGTCTTCCCCTCGCATGCATCACGTCGACTTCAGATCCAGCTGGAGACATGTGCTCTCGGCCTTTGAAGACTGTCAGGCCTTTGCAAGATCCACGGTGATGTAGGTGAAACTAGATCATTCACTGGCTCACACCATTCACCTCAGGAGGACTCCTGCTTGCCAAAGTGTTTTCATGGAAGGGCACATGTGTGTGGCATGTCTCTTTCACCTGCTTGTGGACTTCAGGTACGTGAGCTAGGTGTCAACCGTGAAAGTGGAGAGGGACGGGAACAGCACAATTTGCCCCAGTGACAAAGCAGAGAGATGTGTCCTCAGAGCTGCCTGAGAAACAGTCCTGTTGCCGGTCTTCTATTCACCCCAGGATTACCCTGAGAGGTAACCTGAGGCCGAGTGAATTTTCTTGGAAGAACCGGAGTGCGTGCCGTTCCTTGCTAGGTTCTCATCCCAAAGCCTTCTTGGCTAGTCATAAGGAAACTTGCCCGCGTGTTGCAAGGAAAGTCCGTGTTTTGGATGATCAGTGCTTCATGAAAAGCACTGTGGTCGCCAACTTTCTCAACCCTGCAGGAATACCCGGGGAGGAACGGAGACTTTGCCCAAAGAAACAGAGTGCTTGCAATGCCTTGCTAGGAGCACATCCAGCACAGGACTTTATCTATGGCGAATGTCAGCCGAGCGCCAGAGTCAAAGTAAGGTGCAGTGTTTCCACCAGCAGAGTCGCAGTCAGCAGTTTCAAAGAGGCCTTCCCCACTAAAGTGCTGTAAATGCGGGTGTGCCTTTCAAAGTCTGAGGATGCGAGCGTCTGCACCGTATTCCAAGGAAGGTCCCTGTGTACCAAAAGTGGCATCTGTGCCTGCTGAGCACCATCCAGCCACATGGGTCTTTGGACTCTACTGTTTTGTATGCAGGAGGCTGGGCAACAACGTTTTTCCTCCATGGGAGAGCTAGATTTGGAGAGCTTAGAGGAAGCCTGAAGAACACGTTGATACCGGGGCTTCTGGGCAATGCAAGGGGGCCTCATTTTGTAACCCTGAGCTGCTTTTGGAAAACCACCGTGCTTACACGGTGAGTTCTCGGACTTCATACCTGACCTCTTGCTCCCTGAAGCAGCACCAGGACTTTACCTCTAGAGGGAGAAATAGGCAGTCGTCCTCTGAAGGTGGCTAGGCCTTCGGGAGATGTACCATGACCTAGGCGAAACGAAGGCGTTCACTGGCTCGCGCAATTTACTTCAGGAGGAACACTGGCTTTCCAAAGCGCTTTCAGCGAAGAAGTACAGTATGTGACACGGGCCTCCTTTGGTTCCCGGAAGGTCAACTACATGAGCTGTGTGGCAACCGTGAAAAGGAGGCCGGACGAGAAAAGCGAAATCTGTCCCGTTGGCAACCCGGAGAGCTGGGTGCTCAGAGCTGCCTGAAAAAGGGTCCTGTTGCCCGTCTTGTACTCACCGTAGGAGTTCCCGGGGAGGCAAAGTGAGGAAGAGTGAGTTTTCTCGCAAGAACGAGGGGGTGTGTGCAGTTCCTCGCTAGGAGCTCATCCCAAAGCCTTCTTGGCTAGTGGTTCGGAAACCTGCCCGCATGCTGCCAAAGGAAAGTCCTCGAGAGCCGTGAAAAGTGTTGGGAGTGCAGCTCTGTCTGAGAAGCCTTAGTGAAGGTACTGCTTTAACACTGGTAGGCCTCTCAGGACTGCAGGGTCTCTCGCGCCTGGACCCAGGTCATGGAAGAACACGGTGTACCCAAAGTGTCAACTGCGGCTTCTGAGTGAGCTCCAGCCACATGGGTCGTTGGCCTCCACTCTGTGCATGCAGAGGGCAGGGCAACACACGGCCTGCTCCGGCGGAGAGCCAGACCTCCACCTCTGGAAACCAGTCTTGGTAACAGAGTGGGGGCCGGTGTCATGAGCAATGCATGTCACACTCCCGGCTTAGATATTAGCTGCCCTGAATCCTATCCGGAGAGTAACATTGATTGTATGAACTCAAAGCTGACGACCCTTCACCTCAAGCAGAAATGTGACTTTACAACCAGTCTGATATGATGGACCCCTCTCCCGAAGCACTGCTGGGCGATTGAAAGTTCCAAAGTCGACATCGCCTGACTGAAGCACTGTGGTGACTAGGCACGTCACCTCGCGCAGAACCTCTGCTTACAAAAGGGTCCTCACAGGAGCGCCTAGTGTGTCGCATGGCTCTCTCGTAGCTGGGCAGAAGGTGCTGCTCCACAGGCTGGCTTTGCACGTAGAAACTGGATCCTGAGGGCTAAAGCATTCTTTGCCCCTTTGGAAGCAGGAGGCTTGGGGCGAGAAAACTGAACGAAAGGCACGGGGTGGCGCCCATGTTGGACACCCTGCAGGAATTGCCCGGGAGGACGAGTGAGTTTTCTCGAAAGAAACAGTGCGCCTGCCGTTCCTTGCCAGGAGCTCATGCAGCAGACTGCTTCAGCTAAGGCGAATGTCGACTGAGCGGCACACTCAAAGTAAGGGGCAGTGTTTCCATCAGCAAAGTTGGTGGTCACAAGTAGACCCGAGGCTTTCACCACTGAAGTGCTGTAATGCTGGTGTGCCTTTCACATATCTGAGGACGCTCACGTCTGCACCAGTTTCCGAGGAAAATCACTGTGTACCCAAAGTGTCACCTGTGCCTTCTGAGCAACCTCATGCCGCATGATGGTCTTTGGGCTCTACTGTTGGTATGCAGAAGGCCAGGCAGCAATGTGTTTCCTCCATCGGGGAGCCAGATAGCCACAGCATGGAAGAATCCTCAGGACGAGTTTTCTCCCTGGTCTTCTGGGCAATGCAAGGGGACCCCAGTTTGTAAACCTGAGCTGCACTGGAACAAACACCGCCATGGCAAGTGTTCTCAGAATTCATAGCTGACGTCTTCCCCTCGCATGCATCACGTCGACTTCAGATCCAGCTGGAGACATGTGCTCTCGGCCTTTGAAGACTGTCAGGCCTTTGCAAGATCCACGGTGATGTAGGTGAAACTAGATCATTCACTGGCTCACACCATTCACCTCAGGAGGACTCCTGCTTGCCAAAGTGTTTTCATGGAAGGGCACATGTGTGTGGCATGTCTCTTTCACCTGCTTGTGGACTTCAGGTACGTGAGCTAGGTGTCAACCGTGAAAGTGGAGAGGGACGGGAACAGCACAATTTGCCCCAGTGACAAAGCAGAGAGATGTGTCCTCAGAGCTGCCTGAGAAACAGTCCTGTTGCCGGTCTTCTATTCACCCCAGGATTACCCTGAGAGGTAACCTGAGGCCGAGTGAATTTTCTTGGAAGAACCGGAGTGCGTGCCGTTCCTTGCTAGGTTCTCATCCCAAAGCCTTCTTGGCTAGTCATAAGGAAACTTGCCCGCGTGTTGCAAGGAAAGTCCGTGTTTTGGATGATCAGGGCTTCATGAAAAGCACTGTGGTCGCCAACTTTCTCAACCCTGCAGGAATACCCGGGGAGGAACGGAGACTTTGCCCAAAGAAACAGAGTGCTTGCAATGCCTTGCTAGGAGCACATCCAGCACAGGACTTTATCTATGGCGAATGTCAGCCGAGCGCCAGAGTCAAAGTAAGGTGCAGTGTTTCCACCAGCAGAGTCGCAGTCAGCAGTTTCAAAGAGGCCTTCCCCACTAAAGTGCTGTAAATGCGGGTGTGCCTTTCAAAGTCTGAGGATGCGAGCGTCTGCACCGTATTCCAAGGAAGGTCCCTGTGTACCAAAAGTGGCATCTGTGCCTGCTGAGCACCATCCAGCCACATGGGTCTTTGGACTCTACTGTTTTGTATGCAGGAGGCTGGGCAACAACGTTTTTCCTCCATGGGAGAGCTAGATTTGGAGAGCTTAGAGGAAGCCTGAAGAACACGTTGATACCGGGGCTTCTGGGCAATGCAAGGGGGCCTCATTTTGTAACCCTGAGCTGCTTTTGGAAAACCACCGTGCTTACACGGTGAGTTCTCGGACTTCATACCTGACCTCTTGCTCCCTGAAGCAGCACCAGGACTTTACCTCTAGAGGGAGAAATAGGCAGTCGTCCTCTGAAGGTGGCTAGGCCTTCGGGAGACGTACCATGACCTAGGCGAAACGAAGGCGTTCACTGGCTCGCGCAATTTACTTCAGGAGGAACACTGGCTTTCCAAAGCGCTTTCAGCGAAGAAGTACAGTATGTGACACGGGCCTCCTTTGGTTCCCGGAACGTCAACTACATGAGCTGTGTGGCAACCGTGAAAAGGAGGCCGGACGAGAAAAGCGAAATCTGTCCCGTTGGCAACCCGGAGAGCTGGGTGCTCAGAGCTGCCTGAAAAAGGGTCCTGTTGCCCGTCTTGTACTCACCGTAGGAGTTCCCGGGGAGGCAAAGTGAGGAAGAGTGAGTTTTCTCGCAAGAACGAGGGGGTGTGGGCAGTTCCTCGCTAGGAGCTCATCCCAAAGCCTTCTTGGCTAGTGGTTCGGAAACCTGCCCGCATGCTGCCAAAGGAAAGTCCTCGAGAGCCGTGAAAAGTGTTGGGAGTGCAGCTCTGTCTGAGAAGCCTTAGTGAAGGTACTGCTTTAACACTGGTAGGCCTCTCAGGACTGCAGGGTCTCTCGCGCCTGGACCCAGGTCATGGAAGAACACGGTGTACCCAAAGTGTCAACTGCGGCTTCTGAGTGAGCTCCAGCCACATGGGTCGTTGGCCTCCACTCTGTGCATGCAGAGGGCAGGGCAACACACGGCCTGCTCCGGCGGAGAGCCAGACCTCCACCTCTGGAAACCAGTCTTGGTAACAGAGTGGGGGCCGGTGTCATGAGCAATGCATGTCACACTCCCGGCTTAGATATTAGCTGCCCTGAATCCTATCCGGAGAGTAACATTGATTGTATGAACTCAAAGCTGACGACCCTTCACCTCAAGCAGAAATGTGACTTTACAACCAGTCTGATATGATGGACCCCTCTCCCGAAGCACTGCTGGGCGATTGAAAGTTCCAAAGTCGACATCGCCTGACTGAAGCACTGTGGTGACTAGGCACGTCACCTCGCGCAGAACCTCTGCTTACAAAAGGGTCCTCACAGGAGCGCCTAGTGTGTCGCATGGCTCTCTCGTAGCTGGGCAGAAGGTGCTGCTCCACAGGCTGGCTTTGCACGTAGAAACTGGATCCTGAGGGCTAAAGCATTCTTTGCCCCTTTGGAAGCAGGAGGCTTGGGGCGAGAAAACTGAACGAAAGGCACGGGGTGGCGCCCATGTTGGACACCCTGCAGGAATTGCCCGGGAGGAAGAGTGAGTTTTCTCGAAAGAAACAGTGCGCCTGCCGTTCCTTGCCAGGAGCTCATGCAGCAGACTGCTTCAGCTAAGGCGAATGTCGACTGAGCGGCACACTCAAAGTAAGGGGCAGTGTTTCCATCAGCAAAGTTGGTGGTCACAAGTAGACCCGAGGCTTTCACCACTGAAGTGCTGTAATGCTGGTGTGCCTTTCACATATCTGAGGACGCTCACGTCTGCACCAGTTTCCGAGGAAAATCACTGTGTACCCAAAGTGTCACCTGTGCCTTCTGAGCAACCTCATGCCTCATGATGGTCTTTGGGCTCTACTGTTGGTATGCAGAAGGCCAGGCAGCAATGTGTTTCCTCCATCGGGGAGCCAGATAGCCACAGCATGGAAGAATCCTCAGGACGAGTTTTCTCCCTGGTCTTCTGGGCAATGCAAGGGGACCCCAGTTTGTAAACCTGAGCTGCACTGGAACAAACACCGCCATGGCAAGTGTTCTCAGAATTCATAGCTGACGTCTTCCCCTCGCATGCATCACGTCGACTTCAGATCCAGCTGGAGACATGTGCTCTCGGCCTTTGAAGACTGTCAGGCCTTTGCAAGATCCACGGTGATGTAGGTGAAACTAGATCATTCACTGGCTCACACCATTCACCTCAGGAGGACTCCTGCTTGCCAAAGTGTTTTCATGGAAGGGCACATGTGTGTGGCATGTCTCTTTCACCTGCTTGTGGACTTCAGGTACGTGAGCTAGGTGTCAACCGTGAAAGTGGAGAGGGACGGGAACAGCACAATTTGCCCCAGTGACAAAGCAGAGAGATGTGTCCTCAGAGCTGCCTGAGAAACAGTCCTGTTGCCGGTCTTCTATTCACCCCAGGATTACCCTGAGAGGTAACCTGAGGCCGAGTGAATTTTCTTGGAAGAACCGGAGTGCGTGCCGTTCCTTGCTAGGTTCTCATCCCAAAGCCTTCTTGGCTAGTCATAAGGAAACTTGCCCGCGTGTTGCAAGGAAAGTCCGTGTTTTGGATGATCAGTGCTTCATGAAAAGCACTGTGGTCGCCAACTTTCTCAACCCTGCAGGAATACCCGGGGAGGAACGGAGACTTTGCCCAAAGAAACAGAGTGCTTGCAATGCCTTGCTAGGAGCACATCCAGCACAGGACTTTATCTATGGCGAATGTCAGCCGAGCGCCAGAGTCAAAGTAAGGTGCAGTGTTTCCACCAGCAGAGTCGCAGTCAGCAGTTTCAAAGAGGCCTTCCCCACTAAAGTGCTGTAAATGCGGGTGTGCCTTTCAAAGTCTGAGGATGCGAGCGTCTGCACCGTATTCCAAGGAAGGTCCCTGTGTACCAAAAGTGGCATCTGTGCCTGCTGAGCACCATCCAGCCACATGGGTCTTTGGACTCTACTGTTTTGTATGCAGGAGGCTGGGCAACAACGTTTTTCCTCCATGGGAGAGCTAGATTTGGAGAGCTTAGAGGAAGCCTGAAGAACACGTTGATACCGGGGCTTCTGGGCAATGCAAGGGGGCCTCATTTTGTAACCCTGAGCTGCTTTTGGAAAACCACCGTGCTTACACGGTGAGTTCTCGGACTTCATACCTGACCTCTTGCTCCCTGAAGCAGCACCAGGACTTTACCTCTAGAGGGAGAAATAGGCAGTCGTCCTCTGAAGGTGGCTAGGCCTTCGGGAGATGTACCATGACCTAGGCGAAACGAAGGCGTTCACTGGCTCGCGCAATTTACTTCAGGAGGAACACTGGCTTTCCAAAGCGCTTTCAGCGAAGAAGTACAGTATGTGACACGGGCCTCCTTTGGTTCCCGGAACGTCAACTACATGAGCTGTGTGGCAACCGTGAAAAGGAGGCCGGACGAGAAAAGCGAAATCTGTCCCGTTGGCAACCCGGAGAGCTGGGTGCTCAGAGCTGCCTGAAAAAGGGTCCTGTTGCCCGTCTTGTACTCACCGTAGGAGTTCCCGGGGAGGCAAAGTGAGGAAGAGTGAGTTTTCTCGCAAGAACGAGGGGGTGTGGGCAGTTCCTCGCTAGGAGCTCATCCCAAAGCCTTCTTGGCTAGTGGTTCGGAAACCTGCCCGCATGCTGCCAAAGGAAAGTCCTCGAGAGCCGTGAAAAGTGTTGGGAGTGCAGCTCTGTCTGAGAAGCCTTAGTGAAGGTACTGCTTTAACACTGGTAGGCCTCTCAGGACTGCAGGGTCTCTCGCGCCTGGACCCAGGTCATGGAAGAACACGGTGTACCCAAAGTGTCAACTGCGGCTTCTGAGTGAGCTCCAGCCACATGGGTCGTTGGCCTCCACTCTGTGCATGCAGAGGGCAGGGCAACACACGGCCTGCTCCGGCGGAGAGCCAGACCTCCACCTCTGGAAACCAGTCTTGGTAACAGAGTGGGGGCCGGTGTCATGAGCAATGCATGTCACACTCCCGGCTTAGATATTAGCTGCCCTGAATCCTATCCGGAGAGTAACATTGATTGTATGAACTCAAAGCTGACGACCCTTCACCTCAAGCAGAAATGTGACTTTACAACCAGTCTGATATGATGGACCCCTCTCCCGAAGCACTGCTGGGCGATTGAAAGTTCCAAAGTCGACATCGCCTGACTGAAGCACTGTGGTGACTAGGCACGTCACCTCGCGCAGAACCTCTGCTTACAAAAGGGTCCTCACAGGAGCGCCTAGTGTGTCGCATGGCTCTCTCGTAGCTGGGCAGAAGGTGCTGCTCCACAGGCTGGCTTTGCACGTAGAAACTGGATCCTGAGGGCTAAAGCATTCTTTGCCCCTTTGGAAGCAGGAGGCTTGGGGCGAGAAAACTGAACGAAAGGCACGGGGTGGCGCCCATGTTGGACACCCTGCAGGAATTGCCCGGGAGGAAGAGTGAGTTTTCTCGAAAGAAACAGTGCGCCTGCCGTTCCTTGCCAGGAGCTCATGCAGCAGACTGCTTCAGCTAAGGCGAATGTCGACTGAGCGGCACACTCAAAGTAAGGGGCAGTGTTTCCATCAGCAAAGTTGGTGGTCACAAGTAGACCCGAGGCTTTCACCACTGAAGTGCTGTAATGCTGGTGTGCCTTTCACATATCTGAGGACGCTCACGTCTGCACCAGTTTCCGAGGAAAATCACTGTGTACCCAAAGTGTCACCTGTGCCTTCTGAGCAACCTCATGCCTCATGATGGTCTTTGGGCTCTACTGTTGGTATGCAGAAGGCCAGGCAGCAATGTGTTTCCTCCATCGGGGAGCCAGATAGCCACAGCATGGAAGAATCCTCAGGACGAGTTTTCTCCCTGGTCTTCTGGGCAATGCAAGGGGACCCCAGTTTGTAAACCTGAGCTGCACTGGAACAAACACCGCCATGGCAAGTGTTCTCAGAATTCATAGCTGACGTCTTCCCCTCGCATGCATCACGTCGACTTCAGATCCAGCTGGAGACATGTGCTCTCGGCCTTTGAAGACTGTCAGGCCTTTGCAAGATCCACGGTGATGTAGGTGAAACTAGATCATTCACTGGCTCACACCATTCACCTCAGGAGGACTCCTGCTTGCCAAAGTGTTTTCATGGAAGGGCACATGTGTGTGGCATGTCTCTTTCACCTGCTTGTGGACTTCAGGTACGTGAGCTAGGTGTCAACCGTGAAAGTGGAGAGGGACGGGAACAGCACAATTTGCCCCAGTGACAAAGCAGAGAGATGTGTCCTCAGAGCTGCCTGAGAAACAGTCCTGTTGCCGGTCTTCTATTCACCCCAGGATTACCCTGAGAGGTAACCTGAGGCCGAGTGAATTTTCTTGGAAGAACCGGAGTGCGTGCCGTTCCTTGCTAGGTTCTCATCCCAAAGCCTTCTTGGCTAGTCATAAGGAAACTTGCCCGCGTGTTGCAAGGAAAGTCCGTGTTTTGGATGATCAGGGCTTCATGAAAAGCACTGTGGTCGCCAACTTTCTCAACCCTGCAGGAATACCCGGGGAGGAACGGAGACTTTGCCCAAAGAAACAGAGTGCTTGCAATGCCTTGCTAGGAGCACATCCAGCACAGGACTTTATCTATGGCGAATGTCAGCCGAGCGCCAGAGTCAAAGTAAGGTGCAGTGTTTCCACCAGCAGAGTCGCAGTCAGCAGTTTCAAAGAGGCCTTCCCCACTAAAGTGCTGTAAATGCGGGTGTGCCTTTCAAAGTCTGAGGATGCGAGCGTCTGCACCGTATTCCAAGGAAGGTCCCTGTGTACCAAAAGTGGCATCTGTGCCTGCTGAGCACCATCCAGCCACATGGGTCTTTGGACTCTACTGTTTTGTATGCAGGAGGCTGGGCAACAACGTTTTTCCTCCATGGGAGAGCTAGATTTGGAGAGCTTAGAGGAAGCCTGAAGAACACGTTGATACCGGGGCTTCTGGGCAATGCAAGGGGGCCTCATTTTGTAACCCTGAGCTGCTTTTGGAAAACCACCGTGCTTACACGGTGAGTTCTCGGACTTCATACCTGACCTCTTGCTCCCTGAAGCAGCACCAGGACTTTACCTCTAGAGGGAGAAATAGGCAGTCGTCCTCTGAAGGTGGCTAGGCCTTCGGGAGATGTACCATGACCTAGGCGAAACGAAGGCGTTCACTGGATCGCGCAATTTACTTCAGGAGGAACACTGGCTTTCCAAAGCGCTTTCAGCGAAGAAGTACAGTATGTGACACGGGCCTCCTTTGGTTCCCGGAACGTCAACTACATGAGCTGTGTGGCAACCGTGAAAAGGAGGCCGGACGAGAAAAGCGAAATCTGTCCCGTTGGCAACCCGGAGAGCTGGGTGCTCAGAGCTGCCTGAAAAAGGGTCCTGTTGCCCGTCTTGTACTCACCGTAGGAGTTCCCGGGGAGGCAAAGTGAGGAAGAGTGAGTTTTCTCGCAAGAACGAGGGGGTGTGGGCAGTTCCTCGCTAGGAGCTCATCCCAAAGCCTTCTTGGCTAGTGGTTCGGAAACCTGCCCGCATGCTGCCAAAGGAAAGTCCTCGAGAGCCGTGAAAAGTGTTGGGAGTGCAGCTCTGTCTGAGAAGCCTTAGTGAAGGTACTGCTTTAACACTGGTAGGCCTCTCAGGACTGCAGGGTCTCTCGCGCCTGGACCCAGGTCATGGAAGAACACGGTGTACCCAAAGTGTCAACTGCGGCTTCTGAGTGAGCTCCAGCCACATGGGTCGTTGGCCTCCACTCTGTGCATGCAGAGGGCAGGGCAACACACGGCCTGCTCCGGCGGAGAGCCAGACCTCCACCTCTGGAAACCAGTCTTGGTAACAGAGTGGGGGCCGGTGTCATGAGCAATGCATGTCACACTCCCGGCTTAGATATTAGCTGCCCTGAATCCTATCCGGAGAGTAACATTGATTGTATGAACTCAAAGCTGACGACCCTTCACCTCAAGCAGAAATGTGACTTTACAACCAGTCTGATATGATGGACCCCTCTCCCGAAGCACTGCTGGGCGATTGAAAGTTCCAAAGTCGACATCGCCTGACTGAAGCACTGTGGTGACTAGGCACGTCACCTCGCGCAGAACCTCTGCTTACAAAAGGGTCCTCACAGGAGCGCCTAGTGTGTCGCATGGCTCTCTCGTAGCTGGGCAGAAGGTGCTGCTCCACAGGCTGGCTTTGCACGTAGAAACTGGATCCTGAGGGCTAAAGCATTCTTTGCCCCTTTGGAAGCAGGAGGCTTGGGGCGAGAAAACTGAACGAAAGGCACGGGGTGGCGCCCATGTTGGACACCCTGCAGGAATTGCCCGGGAGGAAGAGTGAGTTTTCTCGAAAGAAACAGTGCGCCTGCCGTTCCTTGCCAGGAGCTCATGCAGCAGACTGCTTCAGCTAAGGCGAATGTCGACTGAGCGGCACACTCAAAGTAAGGGGCAGTGTTTCCATCAGCAAAGTTGGTGGTCACAAGTAGACCCGAGGCTTTCACCACTGAAGTGCTGTAATGCTGGTGTGCCTTTCACATATCTGAGGACGCTCACGTCTGCACCAGTTTCCGAGGAAAATCACTGTGTACCCAAAGTGTCACCTGTGCCTTCTGAGCAACCTCATGCCTCATGATGGTCTTTGGGCTCTACTGTTGGTATGCAGAAGGCCAGGCAGCAATGTGTTTCCTCCATCGGGGAGCCAGATAGCCACAGCATGGAAGAATCCTCAGGACGAGTTTTCTCCCTGGTCTTCTGGGCAATGCAAGGGGACCCCAGTTTGTAAACCTGAGCTGCACTGGAACAAACACCGCCATGGCAAGTGTTCTCAGAATTCATAGCTGACGTCTTCCCCTCGCATGCATCACGTCGACTTCAGATCCAGCTGGAGACATGTGCTCTCGGCCTTTGAAGACTGTCAGGCCTTTGCAAGATCCACGGTGATGTAGGTGAAACTAGATCATTCACTGGCTCACACCATTCACCTCAGGAGGACTCCTGCTTGCCAAAGTGTTTTCATGGAAGGGCACATGTGTGTGGCATGTCTCTTTCACCTGCTTGTGGACTTCAGGTACATGAGCTAGGTGTCAACCGTGAAAGTGGAGAGGGACGGGAACAGCACAATTTGCCCCAGTGACAAAGCAGAGAGATGTGTCCTCAGAGCTGCCTGAGAAACAGTCCTGTTGCCGGTCTTCTATTCACCCCAGGATTACCCTGAGAGGTAACCTGAGGCCGAGTGAATTTTCTTGGAAGAACCGGAGTGCGTGCCGTTCCTTGCTAGGTTCTCATCCCAAAGCCTTCTTGGCTAGTCATAAGGAAACTTGCCCGCGTGTTGCAAGGAAAGTCCGTGTTTTGGATGATCAGTGCTTCATGAAAAGCACTGTGGTCGCCAACTTTCTCAACCCTGCAGGAATACCCGGGGAGGAACGGAGACTTTGCCCAAAGAAACAGAGTGCTTGCAATGCCTTGCTAGGAGCACATCCAGCACAGGACTTTATCTATGGCGAATGTCAGCCGAGCGCCAGAGTCAAAGTAAGGTGCAGTGTTTCCACCAGCAGAGTCGCAGTCAGCAGTTTCAAAGAGGCCTTCCCCACTAAAGTGCTGTAAATGCGGGTGTGCCTTTCAAAGTCTGAGGATGCGAGCGTCTGCACCGTATTCCAAGGAAGGTCCCTGTGTACCAAAAGTGGCATCTGTGCCTGCTGAGCACCATCCAGCCACATGGGTCTTTGGACTCTACTGTTTTGTATGCAGGAGGCTGGGCAACAACGTTTTTCCTCCATGGGAGAGCTAGATTTGGAGAGCTTAGAGGAAGCCTGAAGAACACGTTGATACCGGGGCTTCTGGGCAATGCAAGGGGGCCTCATTTTGTAACCCTGAGCTGCTTTTGGAAAACCACCGTGCTTACACGGTGAGTTCTCGGACTTCATACCTGACCTCTTGCTCCCTGAAGCAGCACCAGGACTTTACCTCTAGAGGGAGAAATAGGCAGTCGTCCTCTGAAGGTGGCTAGGCCTTCGGGAGATGTACCATGACCTAGGCGAAACGAAGGCGTTCACTGGATCGCGCAATTTACTTCAGGAGGAACACTGGCTTTCCAAAGCGCTTTCAGCGAAGAAGTACAGTATGTGACACGGGCCTCCTTTGGTTCCCGGAACGTCAACTACATGAGCTGTGTGGCAACCGTGAAAAGGAGGCCGGACGAGAAAAGCGAAATCTGTCCCGTTGGCAACCCGGAGAGCTGGGTGCTCAGAGCTGCCTGAAAAAGGGTCCTGTTGCCCGTCTTGTACTCACCGTAGGAGTTCCCGGGGAGGCAAAGTGAGGAAGAGTGAGTTTTCTCGCAAGAACGAGGGGGTGTGGGCAGTTCCTCGCTAGGAGCTCATCCCAAAGCCTTCTTGGCTAGTGGTTCGGAAACCTGCCCGCATGCTGCCAAAGGAAAGTCCTCGAGAGCCGTGAAAAGTGTTGGGAGTGCAGCTCTGTCTGAGAAGCCTTAGTGAAGGTACTGCTTTAACACTGGTAGGCCTCTCAGGACTGCAGGGTCTCTCGCGCCTGGACCCAGGTCATGGAAGAACACGGTGTACCCAAAGTGTCAACTGCGGCTTCTGAGTGAGCTCCAGCCACATGGGTCGTTGGCCTCCACTCTGTGCATGCAGAGGGCAGGGCAACACACGGCCTGCTCCGGCGGAGAGCCAGACCTCCACCTCTGGAAACCAGTCTTGGTAACAGAGTGGGGGCCGGTGTCATGAGCAATGCATGTCACACTCCCGGCTTAGATATTAGCTGCCCTGAATCCTATCCGGAGAGTAACATTGATTGTATGAACTCAAAGCTGACGACCCTTCACCTCAAGCAGAAATGTGACTTTACAACCAGTCTGATATGATGGACCCCTCTCCCGAAGCACTGCTGGGCGATTGAAAGTTCCAAAGTCGACATCGCCTGACTGAAGCACTGTGGTGACTAGGCACGTCACCTCGCGCAGAACCTCTGCTTACAAAAGGGTCCTCACAGGAGCGCCTAGTGTGTCGCATGGCTCTCTCGTAGCTGGGCAGAAGGTGCTGCTCCACAGGCTGGCTTTGCACGTAGAAACTGGATCCTGAGGGCTAAAGCATTCTTTGCCCCTTTGGAAGCAGGAGGCTTGGGGCGAGAAAACTGAACGAAAGGCACGGGGTGGCGCCCATGTTGGACACCCTGCAGGAATTGCCCGGGAGGAAGAGTGAGTTTTCTCGAAAGAAACAGTGCGCCTGCCGTTCCTTGCCAGGAGCTCATGCAGCAGACTGCTTCAGCTAAGGCGAATGTCGACTGAGCGGCACACTCAAAGTAAGGGGCAGTGTTTCCATCAGCAAAGTTGGTGGTCACAAGTAGACCCGAGGCTTTCACCACTGAAGTGCTGTAATGCTGGTGTGCCTTTCACATATCTGAGGACGCTCACGTCTGCA
The DNA here is from genome assembly GCF_028564815.1 of Eubalaena glacialis. Taxonomy (NCBI): domain Eukaryota; kingdom Metazoa; phylum Chordata; class Mammalia; order Artiodactyla; family Balaenidae; genus Eubalaena; species Eubalaena glacialis. Next base: position 36,721,373 of record NC_083718.1, read on the forward strand.
CCAGTTTCCGAGGAAAATCACTGTGTACCCAAAGTGTCACCTGTGCCTTCTGAGCAACCTCATGCCTCATGATGGTCTTTGGGCTCTACTGTTGGTATGCAGAAGGCCAGGCAGCAATGTGTTTCCTCCATCGGGGAGCCAGATAGCCACAGCATGGAAGAATCCTCAGGACGAGTTTTCTCCCTGGTCTTCTGGGCAATGCAAGGGGACCCCAGTTTGTAAACCTGAGCTGCACTGGAACAAACACCGCCATGGCAAGTGTTCTCAGAATTCATAGCTGACGTCTTCCCCTCGCATGCATCACGTCGACTTCAGATCCAGCTGGAGACATGTGCTCTCGGCCTTTGAAGACTGTCAGGCCTTTGCAAGATCCACGGTGATGTAGGTGAAACTAGATCATTCACTGGCTCACACCATTCACCTCAGGAGGACTCCTGCTTGCCAAAGTGTTTTCATGGAAGGGCACATGTGTGTGGCATGTCTCTTTCACCTGCTTGTGGACTTCAGGTACGTGAGCTAGGTGTCAACCGTGAAAGTGGAGAGGGACGGGAACAGCACAATTTGCCCCAGTGACAAAGCAGAGAGATGTGTCCTCAGAGCTGCCTGAGAAACAGTCCTGTTGCCGGTCTTCTATTCACCCCAGGATTACCCTGAGAGGTAACCTGAGGCCGAGTGAATTTTCTTGGAAGAACCGGAGTGCGTGCCGTTCCTTGCTAGGTTCTCATCCCAAAGCCTTCTTGGCTAGTCATAAGGAAACTTGCCCGCGTGTTGCAAGGAAAGTCCGTGTTTTGGATGATCAGTGCTTCATGAAAAGCACTGTGGTCGCCAACTTTCTCAACCCTGCAGGAATACCCGGGGAGGAACGGAGACTTTGCCCAAAGAAACAGAGTGCTTGCAATGCCTTGCTAGGAGCACATCCAGCACAGGACTTTATCTATGGCGAATGTCAGCCGAGCGCCAGAGTCAAAGTAAGGTGCAGTGTTTCCACCAGCAGAGTCGCAGTCAGCAGTTTCAAAGAGGCCTTCCCCACTAAAGTGCTGTAAATGCGGGTGTGCCTTTCAAAGTCTGAGGATGCGAGCGTCTGCACCGTATTCCAAGGAAGGTCCCTGTGTACCAAAAGTGGCATCTGTGCCTGCTGAGCACCATCCAGCCACATGGGTCTTTGGACTCTACTGTTTTGTATGCAGGAGGCTGGGCAACAACGTTTTTCCTCCATGGGAGAGCTAGATTTGGAGAGCTTAGAGGAAGCCTGAAGAACACGTTGATACCGGGGCTTCTGGGCAATGCAAGGGGGCCTCATTTTGTAACCCTGAGCTGCTTTTGGAAAACCACCGTGCTTACACGGTGAGTTCTCGGACTTCATACCTGACCTCTTGCTCCCTGAAGCAGCACCAGGACTTTACCTCTAGAGGGAGAAATAGGCAGTCGTCCTCTGAAGGTGGCTAGGCCTTCGGGAGATGTACCATGACCTAGGCGAAACGAAGGCGTTCACTGGCTCGCGCAATTTACTTCAGGAGGAACACTGGCTTTCCAAAGCGCTTTCAGCGAAGAAGTACAGTATGTGACACGGGCCTCCTTTGGTTCCCGGAACGTCAACTACATGAGCTGTGTGGCAACCGTGAAAAGGAGGCCGGACGAGAAAAGCGAAATCTGTCCCGTTGGCAACCCGGAGAGCTGGGTGCTCAGAGCTGCCTGAAAAAGGGTCCTGTTGCCCGTCTTGTACTCACCGTAGGAGTTCCCGGGGAGGCAAAGTGAGGAAGAGTGAGTTTTCTCGCAAGAACGAGGGGGTGTGGGCAGTTCCTCGCTAGGAGCTCATCCCAAAGCCTTCTTGGCTAGTGGTTCGGAAACCTGCCCGCATGCTGCCAAAGGAAAGTCCTCGAGAGCCGTGAAAAGTGTTGGGAGTGCAGCTCTGTCTGAGAAGCCTTAGTGAAGGTACTGCTTTAACACTGGTAGGCCTCTCAGGACTGCAGGGTCTCTCGCGCCTGGACCCAGGTCATGGAAGAACACGGTGTACCCAAAGTGTCAACTGCGGCTTCTGAGTGAGCTCCAGCCACATGGGTCGTTGGCCTCCACTCTGTGCATGCAGAGGGCAGGGCAACACACGGCCTGCTCCGGCGGAGAGCCAGACCTCCACCTCTGGAAACCAGTCTTGGTAACAGAGTGGGGGCCGGTGTCATGAGCAATGCATGTCACACTCCCGGCTTAGATATTAGCTGCCCTGAATCCTATCCGGAGAGTAACATTGATTGTATGAACTCAAAGCTGACGACCCTTCACCTCAAGCAGAAATGTGACTTTACAACCAGTCTGATATGATGGACCCCTCTCCCGAAGCACTGCTGGGCGATTGAAAGTTCCAAAGTCGACATCGCCTGACTGAAGCACTGTGGTGACTAGGCACGTCACCTCGCGCAGAACCTCTGCTTACAAAAGGGTCCTCACAGGAGCGCCTAGTGTGTCGCATGGCTCTCTCGTAGCTGGGCAGAAGGTGCTGCTCCACAGGCTGGCTTTGCACGTAGAAACTGGATCCTGAGGGCTAAAGCATTCTTTGCCCCTTTGGAAGCAGGAGGCTTGGGGCGAGAAAAACTGAACGAAAGGCACGGGGTGGCGCCCATGTTGGACACCCTGCAGGAATTGCCCGGGAGGAAGAGTGAGTTTTCTCGAAAGAAACAGTGCGCCTGCCGTTCCTTGCCAGGAGCTCATGCAGCAGACTGCTTCAGCTAAGGCGAATGTCGACTGAGCGGCACACTCAAAGTAAGGGGCAGTGTTTCCATCAGCAAAGTTGGTGGTCACAAGTAGACCCGAGGCTTTCACCACTGAAGTGCTGTAATGCTGGTGTGCCTTTCACATATCTGAGGACGCTCACGTCTGCACCAGTTTCCGAGGAAAATCACTGTGTACCCAAAGTGTCACCTGTGCCTTCTGAGCAACCTCATGCCTCATGATGGTCTTTGGGCTCTACTGTTGGTATGCAGAAGGCCAGGCAGCAATGTGTTTCCTCCATCGGGGAGCCAGATAGCCACAGCATGGAAGAATCCTCAGGACGAGTTTTCTCCCTGGTCTTCTGGGCAATGCAAGGGGACCCCAGTTTGTAAACCTGAGCTGCACTGGAACAAACACCGCCATGGCAAGTGTTCTCAGAATTCATTGCTGACGTCTTCCCCTCGCATGCATCACGTCGACTTCAGATCCAGCTGGAGACATGTGCTCTCGGCCTTTGAAGACTGTCAGGCCTTTGCAAGATCCACGGTGATGTAGGTGAAACTAGATCATTCACTGGCTCACACCATTCACCTCAGGAGGACTCCTGCTTGCCAAAGTGTTTTCATGGAAGGGCACATGTGTGTGGCATGTCTCTTTCACCTGCTTGTGGACTTCAGGTACGTGAGCTAGGTGTCAACCGTGAAAGTGGAGAGGGACGGGAACAGCACAATTTGCCCCAGTGACAAAGCAGAGAGATGTGTCCTCAGAGCTGCCTGAGAAACAGTCCTGTTGCCGGTCTTCTATTCACCCCAGGATTACCCTGAGAGGTAACCTGAGGCCGAGTGAATTTTCTTGGAAGAACCGGAGTGCGTGCCGTTCCTTGCTAGGTTCTCATCCCAAAGCCTTCTTGGCTAGTCATAAGGAAACTTGCCCGCGTGTTGCAAGGAAAGTCCGTGTTTTGGATGATCAGTGCTTCATGAAAAGCACTGTGGTCGCCAACTTTCTCAACCCTGCAGGAATACCCGGGGAGGAACGGAGACTTTGCCCAAAGAAACAGAGTGCTTGCAATGCCTTGCTAGGAGCACATCCAGCACAGGACTTTATCTATGGCGAATGTCAGCCGAGCGCCAGAGTCAAAGTAAGGTGCAGTGTTTCCACCAGCAGAGTCGCAGTCAGCAGTTTCAAAGAGGCCTTCCCCACTAAAGTGCTGTAAATGCGGGTGTGCCTTTCAAAGTCTGAGGATGCGAGCGTCTGCACCGTATTCCAAGGAAGGGTCCCTGTGTACCAAAAGTGGCATCTGTGCCTGCTGAGCACCATCCAGCCACATGGGTCTTTGGACTCTACTGTTTTGTATGCAGGAGGCTGGGCAACAACGTTTTTCCTCCATGGGAGAGCTAGATTTGGAGAGCTTAGAGGAAGCCTGAAGAACACGTTGATACCGGGGCTTCTGGGCAATGCAAGGGGGCCTCATTTTGTAACCCTGAGCTGCTTTTGGAAAACCACCGTGCTTACACGGTGAGTTCTCGGACTTCATACCTGACCTCTTGCTCCCTGAAGCAGCACCAGGACTTTACCTCTAGAGGGAGAAATAGGCAGTCGTCCTCTGAAGGTGGCTAGGCCTTCGGGAGATGTACCATGACCTAGGCGAAACGAAGGCGTTCACTGGCTCGCGCAATTTACTTCAGGAGGAACACTGGCTTTCCAAAGCGCTTTCAGCGAAGAAGTACAGTATGTGACACGGGCCTCCTTTGGTTCCCGGAACGTCAACTACATGAGCTGTGTGGCAACCGTGAAAAGGAGGCCGGACGAGAAAAGCGAAATCTGTCCCGTTGGCAACCCGGAGAGCTGGGTGCTCAGAGCTGCCTGAAAAAGGGTCCTGTTGCCCGTCTTGTACTCACCGTAGGAGTTCCCGGGGAGGCAAAGTGAGGAAGAGTGAGTTTTCTCGCAAGAACGAGGGGGTGTGGGCAGTTCCTCGCTAGGAGCTCATCCCAAAGCCTTCTTGGCTAGTGGTTCGGAAACCTGCCCGCATGCTGCCAAAGGAAAGTCCTCGAGAGCCGTGAAAAGTGTTGGGAGTGCAGCTCTGTCTGAGAAGCCTTAGTGAAGGTACTGCTTTAACACTGGTAGGCCTCTCAGGACTGCAGGGTCTCTCGCGCCTGGACCCAGGTCATGGAAGAACACGGTGTACCCAAAGTGTCAACTGCGGCTTCTGAGTGAGCTCCAGCCACATGGGTCGTTGGCCTCCACTCTGTGCATGCAGAGGGCAGGGCAACACACGGCCTGCTCCGGCGGAGAGCCAGACCTCCACCTCTGGAAACCAGTCTTGGTAACAGAGTGGGGGCCGGTGTCATGAGCAATGCATGTCACACTCCCGGCTTAGATATTAGCTGCCCTGAATCCTATCCGGAGAGTAACATTGATTGTATGAACTCAAAGCTGACGACCCTTCACCTCAAGCAGAAATGTGACTTTACAACCAGTCTGATATGATGGACCCCTCTCCCGAAGCACTGCTGGGCGATTGAAAGTTCCAAAGTCGACATCGCCTGACTGAAGCACTGTGGTGACTAGGCACGTCACCTCGCGCAGAACCTCTGCTTACAAAAGGGTCCTCACAGGAGCGCCTAGTGTGTCGCATGGCTCTCTCGTAGCTGGGCAGAAGGTGCTGCTCCACAGGCTGGCTTTGCACGTAGAAACTGGATCCTGAGGGCTAAAGCATTCTTTGCCCCTTTGGAAGCAGGAGGCTTGGGGCGAGAAAACTGAACGAAAGGCACGGGGTGGCGCCCATGTTGGACACCCTGCAGGAATTGCCCGGGAGGAAGAGTGAGTTTTCTCGAAAGAAACAGTGCGCCTGCCGTTCCTTGCCAGGAGCTCATGCAGCAGACTGCTTCAGCTAAGGCGAATGTCGACTGAGCGGCACACTCAAAGTAAGGGGCAGTGTTTCCATCAGCAAAGTTGGTGGTCACAAGTAGACCCGAGGCTTTCACCACTGAAGTGCTGTAATGCTGGTGTGCCTTTCACATATCTGAGGACGCTCACGTCTGCACCAGTTTCCGAGGAAAATCACTGTGTACCCAAAGTGTCACCTGTGCCTTCTGAGCAACCTCATGCCTCATGATGGTCTTTGGGCTCTACTGTTGGTATGCAGAAGGCCAGGCAGCAATGTGTTTCCTCCATCGGGGAGCCAGATAGCCACAGCATGGAAGAATCCTCAGGACGAGTTTTCTCCCTGGTCTTCTGGGCAATGCAAGGGGACCCCAGTTTGTAAACCTGAGCTGCACTGGAACAAACACCGCCATGGCAAGTGTTCTCAGAATTCATAGCTGACGTCTTCCCCTCGCATGCATCACGTCGACTTCAGATCCAGCTGGAGACATGTGCTCTCGGCCTTTGAAGACTGTCAGGCCTTTGCAAGATCCACGGTGATGTAGGTGAAACTAGATCATTCACTGGCTCACACCATTCACCTCAGGAGGACTCCTGCTTGCCAAAGTGTTTTCATGGAAGGGCACATGTGTGTGGCATGTCTCTTTCACCTGCTTGTGGACTTCAGGTACGTGAGCTAGGTGTCAACCGTGAAAGTGGAGAGGGACGGGAACAGCACAATTTGCCCCAGTGACAAAGCAGAGAGATGTGTCCTCAGAGCTGCCTGAGAAACAGTCCTGTTGCCGGTCTTCTATTCACCCCAGGATTACCCTGAGAGGTAACCTGAGGCCGAGTGAATTTTCTTGGAAGAACCGGAGTGCGTGCCGTTCCTTGCTAGGTTCTCATCCCAAAGCCTTCTTGGCTAGTCATAAGGAAACTTGCCCGCGTGTTGCAAGGAAAGTCCGTGTTTTGGATGATCAGTGCTTCATGAAAAGCACTGTGGTCGCCAACTTTCTCAACCCTGCAGGAATACCCGGGGAGGAACGGAGACTTTGCCCAAAGAAACAGAGTGCTTGCAATGCCTTGCTAGGAGCACATCCAGCACAGGACTTTATCTATGGCGAATGTCAGCCGAGCGCCAGAGTCAAAGTAAGGTGCAGTGTTTCCACCAGCAGAGTCGCAGTCAGCAGTTTCAAAGAGGCCTTCCCCACTAAAGTGCTGTAAATGCGGGTGTGCCTTTCAAAGTCTGAGGATGCGAGCGTCTGCACCGTATTCCAAGGAAGGTCCCTGTGTACCAAAAGTGGCATCTGTGCCTGCTGAGCACCATCCAGCCACATGGGTCTTTGGACTCTACTGTTTTGTATGCAGGAGGCTGGGCAACAACGTTTTTCCTCCATGGGAGAGCTAGATTTGGAGAGCTTAGAGGAAGCCTGAAGAACACGTTGATACCGGGGCTTCTGGGCAATGCAAGGGGGCCTCATTTTGTAACCCTGAGCTGCTTTTGGAAAACCACCGTGCTTACACGGTGAGTTCTCGGACTTCATACCTGACCTCTTGCTCCCTGAAGCAGCACCAGGACTTTACCTCTAGAGGGAGAAATAGGCAGTCGTCCTCTGAAGGTGGCTAGGCCTTCGGGAGATGTACCATGACCTAGGCGAAACGAAGGCGTTCACTGGCTCGCGCAATTTACTTCAGGAGGAACACTGGCTTTCCAAAGCGCTTTCAGCGAAGAAGTACAGTATGTGACACGGGCCTCCTTTGGTTCCCGGAACGTCAACTACATGAGCTGTGTGGCAACCGTGAAAAGGAGGCCGGACGAGAAAAGCGAAATCTGTCCCGTTGGCAACCCGGAGAGCTGGGTGCTCAGAGCTGCCTGAAAAAGGGTCCTGTTGCCCGTCTTGTACTCACCGTAGGAGTTCCCGGGGAGGCAAAGTGAGGAAGAGTGAGTTTTCTCGCAAGAACGAGGGGGTGTGGGCAGTTCCTCGCTAGGAGCTCATCCCAAAGCCTTCTTGGCTAGTGGTTCGGAAACCTGCCCGCATGCTGCCAAAGGAAAGTCCTCGAGAGCCGTGAAAAGTGTTGGGAGTGCAGCTCTGTCTGAGAAGCCTTAGTGAAGGTACTGCTTTAACACTGGTAGGCCTCTCAGGACTGCAGGGTCTCTCGCGCCTGGACCCAGGTCATGGAAGAACACGGTGTACCCAAAGTGTCAACTGCGGCTTCTGAGTGAGCTCCAGCCACATGGGTCGTTGGCCTCCACTCTGTGCATGCAGAGGGCAGGGCAACACACGGCCTGCTCCGGCGGAGAGCCAGACCTCCACCTCTGGAAACCAGTCTTGGTAACAGAGTGGGGGCCGGTGTCATGAGCAATGCATGTCACACTCCCGGCTTAGATATTAGCTGCCCTGAATCCTATCCGGAGAGTAACATTGATTGTATGAACTCAAAGCTGACGACCCTTCACCTCAAGCAGAAATGTGACTTTACAACCAGTCTGATATGATGGACCCCTCTCCCGAAGCACTGCTGGGCGATTGAAAGTTCCAAAGTCGACATCGCCTGACTGAAGCACTGTGGTGACTAGGCACGTCACCTCGCGCAGAACCTCTGCTTACAAAAGGGTCCTCACAGGAGCGCCTAGTGTGTCGCATGGCTCTCTCGTAGCTGGGCAGAAGGTGCTGCTCCACAGGCTGGCTTTGCACGTAGAAACTGGATCCTGAGGGCTAAAGCATTCTTTGCCCCTTTGGAAGCAGGAGGCTTGGGGCGAGAAAACTGAACGAAAGGCACGGGGTGGCGCCCATGTTGGACACCCTGCAGGAATTGCCCGGGAGGAAGAGTGAGTTTTCTCGAAAGAAACAGTGCGCCTGCCGTTCCTTGCCAGGAGCTCATGCAGCAGACTGCTTCAGCTAAGGCGAATGTCGACTGAGCGGCACACTCAAAGTAAGGGGCAGTGTTTCCATCAGCAAAGTTGGTGGTCACAAGTAGACCCGAGGCTTTCACCACTGAAGTGCTGTAATGCTGGTGTGCCTTTCACATATCTGAGGACGCTCACGTCTGCACCAGTTTCCGAGGAAAATCACTGTGTACCCAAAGTGTCACCTGTGCCTTCTGAGCAACCTCATGCCTCATGATGGTCTTTGGGCTCTACTGTTGGTATGCAGAAGGCCAGGCAGCAATGTGTTTCCTCCATCGGGGAGCCAGATAGCCACAGCATGGAAGAATCCTCAGGACGAGTTTTCTCCCTGGTCTTCTGGGCAATGCAAGGGGACCCCAGTTTGTAAACCTGAGCTGCACTGGAACAAACACCGCCATGGCAAGTGTTCTCAGAATTCATAGCTGACGTCTTCCCCTCGCATGCATCACGTCGACTTCAGATCCAGCTGGAGACATGTGCTCTCGGCCTTTGAAGACTGTCAGGCCTTTGCAAGATCCACGGTGATGTAGGTGAAACTAGGTCATTCACTGGCTCACACCATTCACCTCAGGAGGACTCCTGCTTGCCAAAGTGTTTTCATGGAAGGGCACATGTGTGTGGCATGTCTCTTTCACCTGCTTGTGGACTTCAGGTACGTGAGCTAGGTGTCAACCGTGAAAGTGGAGAGGGACGGGAACAGCACAATTTGCCCCAGTGACAAAGCAGAGAGATGTGTCCTCAGAGCTGCCTGAGAAACAGTCCTGTTGCCGGTCTTCTATTCACCCCAGGATTACCCTGAGAGGTAACCTGAGGCCGAGTGAATTTTCTTGGAAGAACCGGAGTGCGTGCCGTTCCTTGCTAGGTTCTCATCCCAAAGCCTTCTTGGCTAGTCATAAGGAAACTTGCCCGCGTGTTGCAAGGAAAGTCCGTGTTTTGGATGATCAGTGCTTCATGAAAAGCACTGTGGTCGCCAACTTTCTCAACCCTGCAGGAATACCCGGGGAGGAACGGAGACTTTGCCCAAAGAAACAGAGTGCTTGCAATGCCTTGCTAGGAGCACATCCAGCACAGGACTTTATCTATGGCGAATGTCAGCCGAGCGCCAGAGTCAAAGTAAGGTGCAGTGTTTCCACCAGCAGAGTCGCAGTCAGCAGTTTCAAAGAGGCCTTCCCCACTAAAGTGCTGTAAATGCGGGTGTGCCTTTCAAAGTCTGAGGATGCGAGCGTCTGCACCGTATTCCAAGGAAGGTCCCTGTGTACCAAAAGTGGCATCTGTGCCTGCTGAGCACCATCCAGCCACATGGGTCTTTGGACTCTACTGTTTTGTATGCAGGAGGCTGGGCAACAACGTTTTTCCTCCATGGGAGAGCTAGATTTGGAGAGCTTAGAGGAAGCCTGAAGAACACGTTGATACCGGGGCTTCTGGGCAATGCAAGGGGGCCTCATTTTGTAACCCTGAGCTGCTTTTGGAAAACCACCGTGCTTACACGGTGAGTTCTCGGACTTCATACCTGACCTCTTGCTCCCTGAAGCAGCACCAGGACTTTACCTCTAGAGGGAGAAATAGGCAGTCGTCCTCTGAAGGTGGCTAGGCCTTCGGGAGATGTACCATGACCTAGGCGAAACGAAGGCGTTCACTGGCTCGCGCAATTTACTTCAGGAGGAACACTGGCTTTCCAAAGCGCTTTCAGCGAAGAAGTACAGTATGTGACACGGGCCTCCTTTGGTTCCCGGAACGTCAACTACATGAGCTGTGTGGCAACCGTGAAAAGGAGGCCGGACGAGAAAAGCGAAATCTGTCCCGTTGGCAACCCGGAGAGCTGGGTGCTCAGAGCTGCCTGAAAAAGGGTCCTGTTGCCCGTCTTGTACTCACCGTAGGAGTTCCCGGGGAGGCAAAGTGAGGAAGAGTGAGTTTTCTCGCAAGAACGAGGGGGTGTGGGCAGTTCCTCGCTAGGAGCTCATCCCAAAGCCTTCTTGGCTAGTGGTTCGGAAACCTGCCCGCATGCTGCCAAAGGAAAGTCCTCGAGAGCCGTGAAAAGTGTTGGGAGTGCAGCTCTGTCTGAGAAGCCTTAGTGAAGGTACTGCTTTAACACTGGTAGGCCTCTCAGGACTGCAGGGTCTCTCGCGCCTGGACCCAGGTCATGGAAGAACACGGTGTACCCAAAGTGTCAACTGCGGCTTCTGAGTGAGCTCCAGCCACATGGGTCGTTGGCCTCCACTCTGTGCATGCAGAGGGCAGGGCAACACACGGCCTGCTCCGGCGGAGAGCCAGACCTCCACCTCTGGAAACCAGTCTTGGTAACAGAGTGGGGGCCGGTGTCATGAGCAATGCATGTCACACTCCCGGCTTAGATATTAGCTGCCCTGAATCCTATCCGGAGAGTAACATTGATTGTATGAACTCAAAGCTGACGACCCTTCACCTCAAGCAGAAATGTGACTTTACAACCAGTCTGATATGATGGACCCCTCTCCCGAAGCACTGCTGGGCGATTGAAAGTTCCAAAGTCGACATCGCCTGACTGAAGCACTGTGGTGACTAGGCACGTCACCTCGCGCAGAACCTCTGCTTACAAAAGGGTCCTCACAGGAGCGCCTAGTGTGTCGCATGGCTCTCTCGTAGCTGGGCAGAAGGTGCTGCTCCACAGGCTGGCTTTGCACGTAGAAACTGGATCCTGAGGGCTAAAGCATTCTTTGCCCCTTTGGAAGCAGGAGGCTTGGGGCGAGAAAACTGAACGAAAGGCACGGGGTGGCGCCCATGTTGGACACCCTGCAGGAATTGCCCGGGAGGAAGAGTGAGTTTTCTCGAAAGAAACAGTGCGCCTGCCGTTCCTTGCCAGGAGCTCATGCAGCAGACTGCTTCAGCTAAGGCGAATGTCGACTGAGCGGCACACTCAAAGTAAGGGGCAGTGTTTCCATCAGCAAAGTTGGTGGTCACAAGTAGACCCGAGGCTTTCACCACTGAAGTGCTGTAATGCTGGTGTGCCTTTCACATATCTGAGGACGCTCACGTCTGCACCAGTTTCCGAGGAAAATCACTGTGTACCCAAAGTGTCACCTGTGCCTTCTGAGCAACCTCATGCCTCATGATGGTCTTTGGGCTCTACTGTTGGTATGCAGAAGGCCAGGCAGCAATGTGTTTCCTCCATCGGGGAGCCAGATAGCCACAGCATGGAAGAATCCTCAGGACGAGTTTTCTCCCTGGTCTTCTGGGCAATGCAAGGGGACCCCAGTTTGTAAACCTGAGCTGCACTGGAACAAACACCGCCATGGCAAGTGTTCTCAGAATTCATAGCTGACGTCTTCCCCTCGCATGCATCACGTCGACTTCAGATCCAGCTGGAGACATGTGCTCTCGGCCTTTGAAGACTGTCAGGCCTTTGCAAGATCCACGGTGATGTAGGTGAAACTAGATCATTCACTGGCTCACACCATTCACCTCAGGAGGACTCCTGCTTGCCAAAGTGTTTTCATGGAAGGGCACATGTGTGTGGCATGTCTCTTTCACCTGCTTGTGGACTTCAGGTACGTGAGCTAGGTGTCAACCGTGAAAGTGGAGAGGGACGGGAACAGCACAATTTGCCCCAGTGACAAAGCAGAGAGATGTGTCCTCAGAGCTGCCTGAGAAACAGTCCTGTTGCCGGTCTTCTATTCACCCCAGGATTACCCTGAGAGGTAACCTGAGGCCGAGTGAATTTTCTTGGAAGAACCGGAGTGCGTGCCGTTCCTTGCTAGGTTCTCATCCCAAAGCCTTCTTGGCTAGTCATAAGGAAACTTGCCCGCGTGTTGCAAGGAAAGTCCGTGTTTTGGATGATCAGTGCTTCATGAAAAGCACTGTGGTCGCCAACTTTCTCAACCCTGCAGGAATACCCGGGGAGGAACGGAGACTTTGCCCAAAGAAACAGAGTGCTTGCAATGCCTTGCTAGGAGCACATCCAGCACAGGACTTTATCTATGGCGAATGTCAGCCGAGCGCCAGAGTCAAAGTAAGGTGCAGTGTTTCCACCAGCAGAGTCGCAGTCAGCAGTTTCAAAGAGGCCTTCCCCACTAAAGTGCTGTAAATGCGGGTGTGCCTTTCAAAGTCTGAGGATGCGAGCGTCTGCACCGTATTCCAAGGAAGGTCCCTGTGTACCAAAAGTGGCATCTGTGCCTGCTGAGCACCATCCAGCCACATGGGTCTTTGGACTCTACTGTTTTGTATGCAGGAGGCTGGGCAACAACGTTTTTCCTCCATGGGAGAGCTAGATTTGGAGAGCTTAGAGGAAGCCTGAAGAACACGTTGATACCGGGGCTTCTGGGCAATGCAAGGGGGCCTCATTTTGTAACCCTGAGCTGCTTTTGGAAAACCACCGTGCTTACACGGTGAGTTCTCGGACTTCATACCTGACCTCTTGCTCCCTGAAGCAGCACCAGGACTTTACCTCTAGAGGGAGAAATAGGCAGTCGTCCTCTGAAGGTGGCTAGGCCTTCGGGAGATGTACCATGACCTAGGCGAAACGAAGGCGTTCACTGGCTCGCGCAATTTACTTCAGGAGGAACACTGGCTTTCCAAAGCGCTTTCAGCGAAGAAGTACAGTATGTGACACGGGCCTCCTTTGGTTCCCGGAACGTCAACTACATGAGCTGTGTGGCAACCGTGAAAAGGAGGCCGGACGAGAAAAGCGAAATCTGTCCCGTTGGCAACCCGGAGAGCTGGGTGCTCAGAGCTGCCTGAAAAAGGGTCCTGTTGCCCGTCTTGTACTCACCGTAGGAGTTCCCGGGGAGGCAAAGTGAGGAAGAGTGAGTTTTCTCGCAAGAACGAGGGGGTGTGGGCAGTTCCTCGCTAGGAGCTCATCCCAAAGCCTTCTTGGCTAGTGGTTCGGAAACCTGCCCGCATGCTGCCAAAGGAAAGTCCTCGAGAGCCGTGAAAAGTGTTGGGAGTGCAGCTCTGTCTGAGAAGCCTTAGTGAAGGTACTGCTTTAACACTGGTAGGCCTCTCAGGACTGCAGGGTCTCTCGCGCCTGGACCCAGGTCATGGAAGAACACGGTGTACCCAAAGTGTCAACTGCGGCTTCTGAGTGAGCTCCAGCCACATGGGTCGTTGGCCTCCACTCTGTGCATGCAGAGGGCAGGGCAACACACGGCCTGCTCCGGCGGAGAGCCAGACCTCCACCTCTGGAAACCAGTCTTGGTAACAGAGTGGGGGCCGGTGTCATGAGCAATGCATGTCACACTCCCGGCTTAGATATTAGCTGCCCTGAATCCTATCCGGAGAGTAACATTGATTGTATGAACTCAAAGCTGACGACCCTTCACCTCAAGCAGAAATGTGACTTTACAACCAGTCTGATATGATGGACCCCTCTCCCGAAGCACTGCTGGGCGATTGAAAGTTCCAAAGTCGACATCGCCTGACTGAAGCACTGTGGTGACTAGGCACGTCACCTCGCGCAGAACCTCTGCTTACAAAAGGGTCCTCACAGGAGCGCCTAGTGTGTCGCATGGCTCTCTCGTAGCTGGGCAGAAGGTGCTGCTCCACAGGCTGGCTTTGCACGTAGAAACTGGATCCTGAGGGCTAAAGCATTCTTTGCCCCTTTGGAAGCAGGAGGCTTGGGGCGAGAAAACTGAACGAAAGGCACGGGGTGGCGCCCATGTTGGACACCCTGCAGGAATTGCCCGGGAGGAAGAGTGAGTTTTCTCGAAAGAAACAGTGCGCCTGCCGTTCCTTGCCAGGAGCTCATGCAGCAGACTGCTTCAGCTAAGGCGAATGTCGACTGAGCGGCACACTCAAAGTAAGGGGCAGTGTTTCCATCAGCAAAGTTGGTGGTCACAAGTAGACCCGAGGCTTTCACCACTGAAGTGCTGTAATGCTGGTGTGCCTTTCACATATCTGAGGACGCTCACGTCTGCACCAGTTTCCGAGGAAAATCACTGTGTACCCAAAGTGTCACCTGTGCCTTCTGAGCAACCTCATGCCTCATGATGGTCTTTGGGCTCTACTGTTGGTATGCAGAAGGCCAGGCAGCAATGTGTTTCCTCCATCGGGGAGCCAGATAGCCACAGCATGGAAGAATCCTCAGGACGAGTTTTCTCCCTGGTCTTCTGGGCAATGCAAGGGGACCCCAGTTTGTAAACCTGAGCTGCACTGGAACAAACACCGCCATGGCAAGTGTTCTCAGAATTCATAGCTGACGTCTTCCCCTCGCATGCATCACGTCGACTTCAGATCCAGCTGGAGACATGTGCTCTCGGCCTTTGAAGACTGTCAGGCCTTTGCAAGATCCACGGTGATGTAGGTGAAACTAGGTCATTCACTGGCTCACACCATTCACCTCAGGAGGACTCCTGCTTGCCAAAGTGTTTTCATGGAAGGGCACATGTGTGTGGCATGTCTCTTTCACCTGCTTGTGGACTTCAGGTACGTGAGCTAGGTGTCAACCGTGAAAGTGGAGAGGGACGGGAACAGCACAATTTGCCCCAGTGACAAAGCAGAGAGATGTGTCCTCAGAGCTGCCTGAGAAACAGTCCTGTTGCCGGTCTTCTATTCACCCCAGGATTACCCTGAGAGGTAACCTGAGGCCGAGTGAATTTTCTTGGAAGAACCGGAGTGCGTGCCGTTCCTTGCTAGGTTCTCATCCCAAAGCCTTCTTGGCTAGTCATAAGGAAACTTGCCCGCGTGTTGCAAGGAAAGTCCGTGTTTTGGATGATCAGTGCTTCATGAAAAGCACTGTGGTCGCCAACTTTCTCAACCCTGCAGGAATACCCGGGGAGGAACGGAGACTTTGCCCAAAGAAACAGAGTGCTTGCAATGCCTTGCTAGGAGCACATCCAGCACAGGACTTTATCTATGGCGAATGTCAGCCGAGCGCCAGAGTCAAAGTAAGGTGCAGTGTTTCCACCAGCAGAGTCGCAGTCAGCAGTTTCAAAGAGGCCTTCCCCACTAAAGTGCTGTAAATGCGGGTGTGCCTTTCAAAGTCTGAGGATGCGAGCGTCTGCACCGTATTCCAAGGAAGGTCCCTGTGTACCAAAAGTGGCATCTGTGCCTGCTGAGCACCATCCAGCCACATGGGTCTTTGGACTCTACTGTTTTGTATGCAGGAGGCTGGGCAACAACGTTTTTCCTCCATGGGAGAGCTAGATTTGGAGAGCTTAGAGGAAGCCTGAAGAACACGTTGATACCGGGGCTTCTGGGCAATGCAAGGGGGCCTCATTTTGTAACCCTGAGCTGCTTTTGGAAAACCACCGTGCTTACACGGTGAGTTCTCGGACTTCATACCTGACCTCTTGCTCCCTGAAGCAGCACCAGGACTTTACCTCTAGAGGGAGAAATAGGCAGTCGTCCTCTGAAGGTGGCTAGGCCTTCGGGAGATGTACCATGACCTAGGCGAAACGAAGGCGTTCACTGGCTCGCGCAATTTACTTCAGGAGGAACACTGGCTTTCCAAAGCGCTTTCAGCGAAGAAGTACAGTATGTGACACGGGCCTCCTTTGGTTCCCGGAACGTCAACTACATGAGCTGTGTGGCAACCGTGAAAAGGAGGCCGGACGAGAAAAGCGAAATCTGTCCCGTTGGCAACCCGGAGAGCTGGGTGCTCAGAGCTGCCTGAAAAAGGGTCCTGTTGCCCGTCTTGTACTCACCGTAGGAGTTCCCGGGGAGGCAAAGTGAGGAAGAGTGAGTTTTCTCGCAAGAACGAGGGGGTGTGGGCAGTTCCTCGCTAGGAGCTCATCCCAAAGCCTTCTTGGCTAGTGGTTCGGAAACCTGCCCGCATGCTGCCAAAGGAAAGTCCTCGAGAGCCGTGAAAAGTGTTGGGAGTGCAGCTCTGTCTGAGAAGCCTTAGTGAAGGTACTGCTTTAACACTGGTAGGCCTCTCAGGACTGCAGGGTCTCTCGCGCCTGGACCCAGGTCATGGAAGAACACGGTGTACCCAAAGTGTCAACTGCGGCTTCTGAGTGAGCTCCAGCCACATGGGTCGTTGGCCTCCACTCTGTGCATGCAGAGGGCAGGGCAACACACGGCCTGCTCCGGCGGAGAGCCAGACCTCCACCTCTGGAAACCAGTCTTGGTAACAGAGTGGGGGCCGGTGTCATGAGCAATGCATGTCACACTCCCGGCTTAGATATTAGCTGCCCTGAATCCTATCCGGAGAGTAACATTGATTGTATGAACTCAAAGCTGACGACCCTTCACCTCAAGCAGAAATGTGACTTTACAACCAGTCTGATATGATGGACCCCTCTCCCGAAGCACTGCTGGGCGATTGAAAGTTCCAAAGTCGACATCGCCTGACTGAAGCACTGTGGTGACTAGGCACGTCACCTCGCGCAGAACCTCTGCTTACAAAAGGGTCCTCACAGGAGCGCCTAGTGTGTCGCATGGCTCTCTCGTAGCTGGGCAGAAGGTGCTGCTCCACAGGCTGGCTTTGCACGTAGAAACTGGATCCTGAGGGCTAAAGCATTCTTTGCCCCTTTGGAAGCAGGAGGCTTGGGGCGAGAAAACTGAACGAAAGGCACGGGGTGGCGCCCATGTTGGACACCCTGCAGGAATTGCCCGGGAGGAAGAGTGAGTTTTCTCGAAAGAAACAGTGCGCCTGCCGTTCCTTGCCAGGAGCTCATGCAGCAGACTGCTTCAGCTAAGGCGAATGTCGACTGAGCGGCACACTCAAAGTAAGGGGCAGTGTTTCCATCAGCAAAGTTGGTGGTCACAAGTAGACCCGAGGCTTTCACCACTGAAGTGCTGTAATGCTGGTGTGCCTTTCACATATCTGAGGACGCTCACGTCTGCACCAGTTTCCGAGGAAAATCACTGTGTACCCAAAGTGTCACCTGTGCCTTCTGAGCAACCTCATGCCTCATGATGGTCTTTGGGCTCTACTGTTGGTATGCAGAAGGCCAGGCAGCAATGTGTTTCCTCCATCGGGGAGCCAGATAGCCACAGCATGGAAGAATCCTCAGGACGAGTTTTCTCCCTGGTCTTCTGGGCAATGCAAGGGGACCCCAGTTTGTAAACCTGAGCTGCACTGGAACAAACACCGCCATGGCAAGTGTTCTCAGAATTCATAGCTGACGTCTTCCCCTCGCATGCATCACGTCGACTTCAGATCCAGCTGGAGACATGTGCTCTCGGCCTTTGAAGACTGTCAGGCCTTTGCAAGATCCACGGTGATGTAGGTGAAACTAGATCATTCACTGGCTCACACCATTCACCTCAGGAGGACTCCTGCTTGCCAAAGTGTTTTCATGGAAGGGCACATGTGTGTGGCATGTCTCTTTCACCTGCTTGTGGACTTCAGGTACGTGAGCTAGGTGTCAACCGTGAAAGTGGAGAGGGACGGGAACAGCACAATTTGCCCCAGTGACAAAGCAGAGAGATGTGTCCTCAGAGCTGCCTGAGAAACAGTCCTGTTGCCGGTCTTCTATTCACCCCAGGATTACCCTGAGAGGTAACCTGAGGCCGAGTGAATTTTCTTGGAAGAACCGGAGTGCGTGCCGTTCCTTGCTAGGTTCTCATCCCAAAGCCTTCTTGGCTAGTCATAAGGAAACTTGCCCGCGTGTTGCAAGGAAAGTCCGTGTTTTGGATGATCAGTGCTTCATGAAAAGCACTGTGGTCGCCAACTTTCTCAACCCTGCAGGAATACCCGGGGAGGAACGGAGACTTTGCCCAAAGAAACAGAGTGCTTGCAATGCCTTGCTAGGAGCACATCCAGCACAGGACTTTATCTATGGCGAATGTCAGCCGAGCGCCAGAGTCAAAGTAAGGTGCAGTGTTTCCACCAGCAGAGTCGCAGTCAGCAGTTTCAAAGAGGCCTTCCCCACTAAAGTGCTGTAAATGCGGGTGTGCCTTTCAAAGTCTGAGGATGCGAGCGTCTGCACCGTATTCCAAGGAAGGTCCCTGTGTACCAAAAGTGGCATCTGTGCCTGCTGAGCACCATCCAGCCACATGGGTCTTTGGACTCTACTGTTTTGTATGCAGGAGGCTGGGCAACAACGTTTTTCCTCCATGGGAGAGCTAGATTTGGAGAGCTTAGAGGAAGCCTGAAGAACACGTTGATACCGGGGCTTCTGGGCAATGCAAGGGGGCCTCATTTTGTAACCCTGAGCTGCTTTTGGAAAACCACCGTGCTTACACGGTGAGTTCTCGGACTTCATACCTGACCTCTTGCTCCCTGAAGCAGCACCAGGACTTTACCTCTAGAGGGAGAAATAGGCAGTCGTCCTCTGAAGGTGGCTAGGCCTTCGGGAGATGTACCATGACCTAGGCGAAACGAAGGCGTTCACTGGCTCGCGCAATTTACTTCAGGAGGAACACTGGCTTTCCAAAGCGCTTTCAGCGAAGAAGTACAGTATGTGACACGGGCCTCCTTTGGTTCCCGGAACGTCAACTACATGAGCTGTGTGGCAACCGTGAAAAGGAGGCCGGACGAGAAAATCGAAATCTGTCCCGTTGGCAACCCGGAGAGCTGGGTGCTCAGAGCTGCCTGAAAAAGGGTCCTGTTGCCCGTCTTGTACTCACCGTAGGAGTTCCCGGGGAGGCAAAGTGAGGAAGAGTGAGTTTTCTCGCAAGAACGAGGGGGTGTGGGCAGTTCCTCGCTAGGAGCTCATCCCAAAGCCTTCTTGGCTAGTGGTTCGGAAACCTGCCCGCATGCTGCCAAAGGAAAGTCCTCGAGAGCCGTGAAAAGTGTTGGGAGTGCAGCTCTGTCTGAGAAGCCTTAGTGAAGGTACTGCTTTAACACTGGTAGGCCTCTCAGGACTGCAGGGTCTCTCGCGCCTGGACCCAGGTCATGGAAGAACACGGTGTACCCAAAGTGTCAACTGCGGCTTCTGAGTGAGCTCCAGCCACATGGGTCGTTGGCCTCCACTCTGTGCATGCAGAGGGCAGGGCAACACACGGCCTGCTCCGGCGGAGAGCCAGACCTCCACCTCTGGAAACCAGTCTTGGTAACAGAGTGGGGGCCGGTGTCATGAGCAATGCATGTCACACTCCCGGCTTAGATATTAGCTGCCCTGAATCCTATCCGGAGAGTAACATTGATTGTATGAACTCAAAGCTGACGACCCTTCACCTCAAGCAGAAATGTGACTTTACAACCAGTCTGATATGATGGACCCCTCTCCCGAAGCACTGCTGGGCGATTGAAAGTTCCAAAGTCGACATCGCCTGACTGAAGCACTGTGGTGACTAGGCACGTCACCTCGCGCAGAACCTCTGCTTACAAAAGGGTCCTCACAGGAGCGCCTAGTGTGTCGCATGGCTCTCTCGTAGCTGGGCAGAAGGTGCTGCTCCACAGGCTGGGTTTGCACGTAGAAACTGGATCCTGAGGGCTAAAGCATTCTTTGCCCCTTTGGAAGCAGGAGGCTTGGGGCGAGAAAACTGAACGAAAGGCACGGGGTGGCGCCCATGTTGGACACCCTGCAGGAATTGCCCGGGAGGAAGAGTGAGTTTTCTCGAAAGAAACAGTGCGCCTGCCGTTCCTTGCCAGGAGCTCATGCAGCAGACTGCTTCAGCTAAGGCGAATGTCGACTGAGCGGCACACTCAAAGTAAGGGGCAGTGTTTCCATCAGCAAAGTTGGTGGTCACAAGTAGACCCGAGGCTTTCACCACTGAAGTGCTGTAATGCTGGTGTGCCTTTCACATATCTGAGGACGCTCACGTCTGCACCAGTTTCCGAGGAAAATCACTGTGTACCCAAAGTGTCACCTGTGCCTTCTGAGCAACCTCATGCCTCATGATGGTCTTTGGGCTCTACTGTTGGTATGCAGAAGGCCAGGCAGCAATGTGTTTCCTCCATCGGGGAGCCAGATAGCCACAGCATGGAAGAATCCTCAGGACGAGTTTTCTCCCTGGTCTTCTGGGCAATGCAAGGGGACCCCAGTTTGTAAACCTGAGCTGCACTGGAACAAACACCGCCATGGCAAGTGTTCTCAGAATTCATAGCTGACGTCTTCCCCTCGCATGCATCACGTCGACTTCAGATCCAGCTGGAGACATGTGCTCTCGGCCTTTGAAGACTGTCAGGCCTTTGCAAGATCCACGGTGATGTAGGTGAAACTAGGTCATTCACTGGCTCACACCATTCACCTCAGGAGGACTCCTGCTTGCCAAAGTGTTTTCATGGAAGGGCACATGTGTGTGGCATGTCTCTTTCACCTGCTTGTGGACTTCAGGTACGTGAGCTAGGTGTCAACCGTGAAAGTGGAGAGGGACGGGAACAGCACAATTTGCCCCAGTGACAAAGCAGAGAGATGTGTCCTCAGAGCTGCCTGAGAAACAGTCCTGTTGCCGGTCTTCTATTCACCCCAGGATTACCCTGAGAGGTAACCTGAGGCCGAGTGAATTTTCTTGGAAGAACCGGAGTGCGTGCCGTTCCTTGCTAGGTTCTCATCCCAAAGCCTTCTTGGCTAGTCATAAGGAAACTTGCCCGCGTGTTGCAAGGAAAGTCCGTGTTTTGGATGATCAGTGCTTCATGAAAAGCACTGTGGTCGCCAACTTTCTCAACCCTGCAGGAATACCCGGGGAGGAACGGAGACTTTGCCCAAAGAAACAGAGTGCTTGCAATGCCTTGCTAGGAGCACATCCAGCACAGGACTTTATCTATGGCGAATGTCAGCCGAGCGCCAGAGTCAAAGTAAGGTGCAGTGTTTCCACCAGCAGAGTCGCAGTCAGCAGTTTCAAAGAGGCCTTCCCCACTAAAGTGCTGTAAATGCGGGTGTGCCTTTCAAAGTCTGAGGATGCGAGCGTCTGCACCGTATTCCAAGGAAGGTCCCTGTGTACCAAAAGTGGCATCTGTGCCTGCTGAGCACCATCCAGCCACATGGGTCTTTGGACTCTACTGTTTTGTATGCAGGAGGCTGGGCAACAACGTTTTTCCTCCATGGGAGAGCTAGATTTGGAGAGCTTAGAGGAAGCCTGAAGAACACGTTGATACCGGGGCTTCTGGGCAATGCAAGGGGGCCTCATTTTGTAACCCTGAGCTGCTTTTGGAAAACCACCGTGCTTACACGGTGAGTTCTCGGACTTCATACCTGACCTCTTGCTCCCTGAAGCAGCACCAGGACTTTACCTCTAGAGGGAGAAATAGGCAGTCGTCCTCTGAAGGTGGCTAGGCCTTCGGGAGATGTACCATGACCTAGGCGAAACGAAGGCGTTCACTGGCTCGCGCAATTTACTTCAGGAGGAACACTGGCTTTCCAAAGCGCTTTCAGCGAAGAAGTACAGTATGTGACACGGGCCTCCTTTGGTTCCCGGAACGTCAACTACATGAGCTGTGTGGCAACCGTGAAAAGGAGGCCGGACGAGAAAAGCGAAATCTGTCCCGTTGGCAACCCGGAGAGCTGGGTGCTCAGAGCTGCCTGAAAAAGGGTCCTGTTGCCCGTCTTGTACTCACCGTAGGAGTTCCCGGGGAGGCAAAGTGAGGAAGAGTGAGTTTTCTCGCAAGAACGAGGGGGTGTGGGCAGTTCCTCGCTAGGAGCTCATCCCAAAGCCTTCTTGGCTAGTGGTTCGGAAACCTGCCCGCATGCTGCCAAAGGAAAGTCCTCGAGAGCCGTGAAAAGTGTTGGGAGTGCAGCTCTGTCTGAGAAGCCTTAGTGAAGGTACTGCTTTAACACTGGTAGGCCTCTCAGGACTGCAGGGTCTCTCGCGCCTGGACCCAGGTCATGGAAGAACACGGTGTACCCAAAGTGTCAACTGCGGCTTCTGAGTGAGCTCCAGCCACATGGGTCGTTGGCCTCCACTCTGTGCATGCAGAGGGCAGGGCAACACACGGCCTGCTCCGGCGGAGAGCCAGACCTCCACCTCTGGAAACCAGTCTTGGTAACAGAGTGGGGGCCGGTGTCATGAGCAATGCATGTCACACTCCCGGCTTAGATATTAGCTGCCCTGAATCCTATCCGGAGAGTAACATTGATTGTATGAACTCAAAGCTGACGACCCTTCACCTCAAGCAGAAATGTGACTTTACAACCAGTCTGATATGATGGACCCCTCTCCCGAAGCACTGCTGGGCGATTGAAAGTTCCAAAGTCGACATCGCCTGACTGAAGCACTGTGGTGACTAGGCACGTCACCTCGCGCAGAACCTCTGCTTACAAAAGGGTCCTCACAGGAGCGCCTAGTGTGTCGCATGGCTCTCTCGTAGCTGGGCAGAAGGTGCTGCTCCACAGGCTGGGTTTGCACGTAGAAACTGGATCCTGAGGGCTAAAGCATTCTTTGCCCCTTTGGAAGCAGGAGGCTTGGGGCGAGAAAACTGAACGAAAGGCACGGGGTGGCGCCCATGTTGGACACCCTGCAGGAATTGCCCGGGAGGAAGAGTGAGTTTTCTCGAAAGAAACAGTGCGCCTGCCGTTCCTTGCCAGGAGCTCATGCAGCAGACTGCTTCAGCTAAGGCGAATGTCGACTGAGCGGCACACTCAAAGTAAGGGGCAGTGTTTCCATCAGCAAAGTTGGTGGTCACAAGTAGACCCGAGGCTTTCACCACTGAAGTGCTGTAATGCTGGTGTGCCTTTCACATATCTGAGGACGCTCACGTCTGCACCAGTTTCCGAGGAAAATCACTGTGTACCCAAAGTGTCACCTGTGCCTTCTGAGCAACCTCATGCCTCATGATGGTCTTTGGGCTCTACTGTTGGTATGCAGAAGGCCAGGCAGCAATGTGTTTCCTCCATCGGGGAGCCAGATAGCCACAGCATGGAAGAATCCTCAGGACGAGTTTTCTCCCTGGTCTTCTGGGCAATGCAAGGGGACCCCGGTTTGTAAACCTGAGCTGCACTGGAACAAACACCGCCATGGCAAGTGTTCTCAGAATTCATAGCTGACGTCTTCCCCTCGCATGCATCACGTCGACTTCAGATCCAGCTGGAGACATGTGCTCTCGGCCTTTGAAGACTGTCAGGCCTTTGCAAGATCCACGGTGATGTAGGTGAAACTAGATCATTCACTGGCTCACACCATTCACCTCAGGAGGACTCCTGCTTGCCAAAGTGTTTTCATGGAAGGGCACATGTGTGTGGCATGTCTCTTTCACCTGCTTGTGGACTTCAGGTACGTGAGCTAGGTGTCAACCGTGAAAGTGGAGAGGGACGGGAACAGCACAATTTGCCCCAGTGACAAAGCAGAGAGATGTGTCCTCAGAGCTGCCTGAGAAACAGTCCTGTTGCCGGTCTTCTATTCACCCCAGGATTACCCTGAGAGGTAACCTGAGGCCGAGTGAATTTTCTTGGAAGAACCGGAGTGCGTGCCGTTCCTTGCTAGGTTCTCATCCCAAAGCCTTCTTGGCTAGTCATAAGGAAACTTGCCCGCGTGTTGCAAGGAAAGTCCGTGTTTTGGATGATCAGTGCTTCATGAAAAGCACTGTGGTCGCCAACTTTCTCAACCCTGCAGGAATACCCGGGGAGGAACGGAGACTTTGCCCAAAGAAACAGAGTGCTTGCAATGCCTTGCTAGGAGCACATCCAGCACAGGACTTTATCTATGGCGAATGTCAGCCGAGCGCCAGAGTCAAAGTAAGGTGCAGTGTTTCCACCAGCAGAGTCGCAGTCAGCAGTTTCAAAGAGGCCTTCCCCACTAAAGTGCTGTAAATGCGGGTGTGCCTTTCAAAGTCTGAGGATGCGAGCGTCTGCACCGTATTCCAAGGAAGGTCCCTGTGTACCAAAAGTGGCATCTGTGCCTGCTGAGCACCATCCAGCCACATGGGTCTTTGGACTCTACTGTTTTGTATGCAGGAGGCTGGGCAACAACGTTTTTCCTCCATGGGAGAGCTAGATTTGGAGAGCTTAGAGGAAGCCTGAAGAACACGTTGATACCGGGGCTTCTGGGCAATGCAAGGGGGCCTCATTTTGTAACCCTGAGCTGCTTTTGGAAAACCACCGTGCTTACACGGTGAGTTCTCGGACTTCATACCTGACCTCTTGCTCCCTGAAGCAGCACCAGGACTTTACCTCTAGAGGGAGAAATAGGCAGTCGTCCTCTGAAGGTGGCTAGGCCTTCGGGAGATGTACCATGACCTAGGCGAAACGAAGGCGTTCACTGGCTCGCGCAATTTACTTCAGGAGGAACACTGGCTTTCCAAAGCGCTTTCAGCGAAGAAGTACAGTATGTGACACGGGCCTCCTTTGGTTCCCGGAACGTCAACTACATGAGCTGTGTGGCAACCGTGAAAAGGAGGCCGGACGAGAAAAGCGAAATCTGTCCCGTTGGCAACCCGGAGAGCTGGGTGCTCAGAGCTGCCTGAAAAAGGGTCCTGTTGCCCGTCTTGTACTCACCGTAGGAGTTCCCGGGGAGGCAAAGTGAGGAAGAGTGAGTTTTCTCGCAAGAACGAGGGGGTGTGGGCAGTTCCTCGCTAGGAGCTCATCCCAAAGCCTTCTTGGCTAGTGGTTCGGAAACCTGCCCGCATGCTGCCAAAGGAAAGTCCTCGAGAGCCGTGAAAAGTGTTGGGAGTGCAGCTCTGTCTGAGAAGCCTTAGTGAAGGTACTGCTTTAACACTGGTAGGCCTCTCAGGACTGCAGGGTCTCTCGCGCCTGGACCCAGGTCATGGAAGAACACGGTGTACCCAAAGTGTCAACTGCGGCTTCTGAGTGAGCTCCAGCCACATGGGTCGTTGGCCTCCACTCTGTGCATGCAGAGGGCAGGGCAACACACGGCCTGCTCCGGCGGAGAGCCAGACCTCCACCTCTGGAAACCAGTCTTGGTAACAGAGTGGGGGCCGGTGTCATGAGCAATGCATGTCACACTCCCGGCTTAGATATTAGCTGCCCTGAATCCTATCCGGAGAGTAACATTGATTGTATGAACTCAAAGCTGACGACCCTTCACCTCAAGCAGAAATGTGACTTTACAACCAGTCTGATATGATGGACCCCTCTCCCGAAGCACTGCTGGGCGATTGAAAGTTCCAAAGTCGACATCGCCTGACTGAAGCACTGTGGTGACTAGGCACGTCACCTCGCGCAGAACCTCTGCTTACAAAAGGGTCCTCACAGGAGCGCCTAGTGTGTCGCATGGCTCTCTCGTAGCTGGGCAGAAGGTGCTGCTCCACAGGCTGGGTTTGCACGTAGAAACTGGATCCTGAGGGCTAAAGCATTCTTTGCCCCTTTGGAAGCAGGAGGCTTGGGGCGAGAAAACTGAACGAAAGGCACGGGGTGGCGCCCATGTTGGACACCCTGCAGGAATTGCCCGGGAGGAAGAGTGAGTTTTCTCGAAAGAAACAGTGCGCCTGCCGTTCCTTGCCAGGAGCTCATGCAGCAGACTGCTTCAGCTAAGGCGAATGTCGACTGAGCGGCACACTCAAAGTAAGGGGCAGTGTTTCCATCAGCAAAGTTGGTGGTCACAAGTAGACCCGAGGCTTTCACCACTGAAGTGCTGTAATGCTGGTGTGCCTTTCACATATCTGAGGACGCTCACGTCTGCACCAGTTTCCGAGGAAAATCACTGTGTACCCAAAGTGTCACCTGTGCCTTCTGAGCAACCTCATGCCTCATGATGGTCTTTGGGCTCTACTGTTGGTATGCAGAAGGCCAGGCAGCAATGTGTTTCCTCCATCGGGGAGCCAGATAGCCACAGCATGGAAGAATCCTCAGGACGAGTTTTCTCCCTGGTCTTCTGGGCAATGCAAGGGGACCCCAGTTTGTAAACCTGAGCTGCACTGGAACAAACACCGCCATGGCAAGTGTTCTCAGAATTCATAGCTGACGTCTTCCCCTCGCATGCATCACGTCGACTTCAGATCCAGCTGGAGACATGTGCTCTCGGCCTTTGAAGACTGTCAGGCCTTTGCAAGATCCACGGTGATGTAGGTGAAACTAGATCATTCACTGGCTCACACCATTCACCTCAGGAGGACTCCTGCTTGCCAAAGTGTTTTCATGGAAGGGCACATGTGTGTGGCATGTCTCTTTCACCTGCTTGTGGACTTCAGGTACGTGAGCTAGGTGTCAACCGTGAAAGTGGAGAGGGACGGGAACAGCACAATTTGCCCCAGTGACAAAGCAGAGAGATGTGTCCTCAGAGCTGCCTGAGAAACAGTCCTGTTGCCGGTCTTCTATTCACCCCAGGATTACCCTGAGAGGTAACCTGAGGCCGAGTGAATTTTCTTGGAAGAACCGGAGTGCGTGCCGTTCCTTGCTAGGTTCTCATCCCAAAGCCTTCTTGGCTAGTCATAAGGAAACTTGCCCGCGTGTTGCAAGGAAAGTCCGTGTTTTGGATGATCAGTGCTTCATGAAAAGCACTGTGGTCGCCAACTTTCTCAACCCTGCAGGAATACCCGGGGAGGAACGGAGACTTTGCCCAAAGAAACAGAGTGCTTGCAATGCCTTGCTAGGAGCACATCCAGCACAGGACTTTATCTATGGCGAATGTCAGCCGAGCGCCAGAGTCAAAGTAAGGTGCAGTGTTTCCACCAGCAGAGTCGCAGTCAGCAGTTTCAAAGAGGCCTTCCCCACTAAAGTGCTGTAAATGCGGGTGTGCCTTTCAAAGTCTGAGGATGCGAGCGTCTGCACCGTATTCCAAGGAAGGTCCCTGTGTACCAAAAGTGGCATCTGTGCCTGCTGAGCACCATCCAGCCACATGGGTCTTTGGACTCTACTGTTTTGTATGCAGGAGGCTGGGCAACAACGTTTTTCCTCCATGGGAGAGCTAGATTTGGAGAGCTTAGAGGAAGCCTGAAGAACACGTTGATACCGGGGCTTCTGGGCAATGCAAGGGGGCCTCATTTTGTAACCCTGAGCTGCTTTTGGAAAACCACCGTGCTTACACGGTGAGTTCTCGGACTTCATACCTGACCTCTTGCTCCCTGAAGCAGCACCAGGACTTTACCTCTAGAGGGAGAAATAGGCAGTCGTCCTCTGAAGGTGGCTAGGCCTTCGGGAGATGTACCATGACCTAGGCGAAACGAAGGCGTTCACTGGCTCGCGCAATTTACTTCAGGAGGAACACTGGCTTTCCAAAGCGCTTTCAGCGAAGAAGTACAGTATGTGACACGGGCCTCCTTTGGTTCCCGGAACGTCAACTACATGAGCTGTGTGGCAACCGTGAAAAGGAGGCCGGACGAGAAAAGCGAAATCTGTCCCGTTGGCAACCCGGAGAGCTGGGTGCTCAGAGCTGCCTGAAAAAGGGTCCTGTTGCCCGTCTTGTACTCACCGTAGGAGTTCCCGGGGAGGCAAAGTGAGGAAGAGTGAGTTTTCTCGCAAGAACGAGGGGGTGTGGGCAGTTCCTCGCTAGGAGCTCATCCCAAAGCCTTCTTGGCTAGTGGTTCGGAAACCTGCCCGCATGCTGCCAAAGGAAAGTCCTCGAGAGCCGTGAAAAGTGTTGGGAGTGCAGCTCTGTCTGAGAAGCCTTAGTGAAGGTACTGCTTTAACACTGGTAGGCCTCTCAGGACTGCAGGGTCTCTCGCGCCTGGACCCAGGTCATGGAAGAACACGGTGTACCCAAAGTGTCAACTGCGGCTTCTGAGTGAGCTCCAGCCACATGGGTCGTTGGCCTCCACTCTGTGCATGCAGAGGGCAGGGCAACACACGGCCTGCTCCGGCGGAGAGCCAGACCTCCACCTCTGGAAACCAGTCTTGGTAACAGAGTGGGGGCCGGTGTCATGAGCAATGCATGTCACACTCCCGGCTTAGATATTAGCTGCCCTGAATCCTATCCGGAGAGTAACATTGATTGTATGAACTCAAAGCTGACGACCCTTCACCTCAAGCAGAAATGTGACTTTACAACCAGTCTGATATGATGGACCCCTCTCCCGAAGCACTGCTGGGCGATTGAAAGTTCCAAAGTCGACATCGCCTGACTGAAGCACTGTGGTGACTAGGCACGTCACCTCGCGCAGAACCTCTGCTTACAAAAGGGTCCTCACAGGAGCGCCTAGTGTGTCGCATGGCTCTCTCGTAGCTGGGCAGAAGGTGCTGCTCCACAGGCTGGCTTTGCACGTAGAAACTGGATCCTGAGGGCTAAAGCATTCTTTGCCCCTTTGGAAGCAGGAGGCTTGGGGCGAGAAAACTGAACGAAAGGCACGGGGTGGCGCCCATGTTGGACACCCTGCAGGAATTGCCCGGGAGGAAGAGTGAGTTTTCTCGAAAGAAACAGTGCGCCTGCCGTTCCTTGCCAGGAGCTCATGCAGCAGACTGCTTCAGCTAAGGCGAATGTCGACTGAGCGGCACACTCAAAGTAAGGGGCAGTGTTTCCATCAGCAAAGTTGGTGGTCACAAGTAGACCCGAGGCTTTCACCACTGAAGTGCTGTAATGCTGGTGTGCCTTTCACATATCTGAGGACGCTCACGTCTGCACCAGTTTCCGAGGAAAATCACTGTGTACCCAAAGTGTCACCTGTGCCTTCTGAGCAACCTCATGCCTCATGATGGTCTTTGGGCTCTACTGTTGGTATGCAGAAGGCCAGGCAGCAATGTGTTTCCTCCATCGGGGAGCCAGATAGCCACAGCATGGAAGAATCCTCAGGACGAGTTTTCTCCCTGGTCTTCTGGGCAATGCAAGGGGACCCCAGTTTGTAAACCTGAGCTGCACTGGAACAAACACCGCCATGGCAAGTGTTCTCAGAATTCATAGCTGACGTCTTCCCCTCGCATGCATCACGTCGACTTCAGATCCAGCTGGAGACATGTGCTCTCGGCCTTTGAAGACTGTCAGGCCTTTGCAAGATCCACGGTGATGTAGGTGAAACTAGGTCATTCACTGGCTCACACCATTCACCTCAGGAGGACTCCTGCTTGCCAAAGTGTTTTCATGGAAGGGCACATGTGTGTGGCATGTCTCTTTCACCTGCTTGTGGACTTCAGGTACGTGAGCTAGGTGTCAACCGTGAAAGTGGAGAGGGACGGGAACAGCACAATTTGCCCCAGTGACAAAGCAGAGAGATGTGTCCTCAGAGCTGCCTGAGAAACAGTCCTGTTGCCGGTCTTCTATTCACCCCAGGATTACCCTGAGAGGTAACCTGAGGCCGAGTGAATTTTCTTGGAAGAACCGGAGTGCGTGCCGTTCCTTGCTAGGTTCTCATCCCAAAGCCTTCTTGGCTAGTCATAAGGAAACTTGCCCGCGTGTTGCAAGGAAAGTCCGTGTTTTGGATGATCAGTGCTTCATGAAAAGCACTGTGGTCGCCAACTTTCTCAACCCTGCAGGAATACCCGGGGAGGAACGGAGACTTTGCCCAAAGAAACAGAGTGCTTGCAATGCCTTGCTAGGAGCACATCCAGCACAGGACTTTATCTATGGCGAATGTCAGCCGAGCGCCAGAGTCAAAGTAAGGTGCAGTGTTTCCACCAGCAGAGTCGCAGTCAGCAGTTTCAAAGAGGCCTTCCCCACTAAAGTGCTGTAAATGCGGGTGTGCCTTTCAAAGTCTGAGGATGCGAGCGTCTGCACCGTATTCCAAGGAAGGTCCCTGTGTACCAAAAGTGGCATCTGTGCCTGCTGAGCACCATCCAGCCACATGGGTCTTTGGACTCTACTGTTTTGTATGCAGGAGGCTGGGCAACAACGTTTTTCCTCCATGGGAGAGCTAGATTTGGAGAGCTTAGAGGAAGCCTGAAGAACACGTTGATGCCGGGGCTTCTGGGCAATGCAAGGGGGCCTCATTTTGTAACCCTGAGCTGCTTTTGGAAAACCACCGTGCTTACACGGTGAGTTCTCGGACTTCATACCTGACCTCTTGCTCCCTGAAGCAGCACCAGGACTTTACCTCTAGAGGGAGAAATAGGCAGTCGTCCTCTGAAGGTGGCTAGGCCTTCGGGAGATGTACCATGACCTAGGCGAAACGAAGGCGTTCACTGGCTCGCGCAATTTACTTCAGGAGGAACACTGGCTTTCCAAAGCGCTTTCAGCGAAGAAGTACAGTATGTGACACGGGCCTCCTTTGGTTCCCGGAACGTCAACTACATGAGCTGTGTGGCAACCGTGAAAAGGAGGCCGGACGAGAAAAGCGAAATCTGTCCCGTTGGCAACCCGGAGAGCTGGGTGCTCAGAGCTGCCTGAAAAAGGGTCCTGTTGCCCGTCTTGTACTCACCGTAGGAGTTCCCGGGGAGGCAAAGTGAGGAAGAGTGAGTTTTCTCGCAAGAACGAGGGGGTGTGGGCAGTTCCTCACTAGGAGCTCATCCCAAAGCCTTCTTGGCTAGTGGTTCGGAAACCTGCCCGCATGCTGCCAAAGGAAAGTCCTCGAGAGCCGTGAAAAGTGTTGGGAGTGCAGCTCTGTCTGAGAAGCCTTAGTGAAGGTACTGCTTTAACACTGGTAGGCCT
This sequence comes from Eubalaena glacialis, assembly GCF_028564815.1. Taxonomy (NCBI): domain Eukaryota; kingdom Metazoa; phylum Chordata; class Mammalia; order Artiodactyla; family Balaenidae; genus Eubalaena; species Eubalaena glacialis. Next base: position 36,752,052 of record NC_083718.1, read on the forward strand.
CTCAGGACTGCAGGGTCTCTCGCGCCTGGACCCAGGTCATGGAAGAACACGGTGTACCCAAAGTGTCAACTGCGGCTTCTGAGTGAGCTCCAGCCACATGGGTCGTTGGCCTCCACTCTGTGCATGCAGAGGGCAGGGCAACACACGGCCTGCTCCGGCGGAGAGCCAGACCTCCACCTCTGGAAACCAGTCTTGGTAACAGAGTGGGGGCCGGTGTCATGAGCAATGCATGTCACACTCCCGGCTTAGATATTAGCTGCCCTGAATCCTATCCGGAGAGTAACATTGATTGTATGAACTCAAAGCTGACGACCCTTCACCTCAAGCAGAAATGTGACTTTACAACCAGTCTGATATGATGGACCCCTCTCCCGAAGCACTGCTGGGCGATTGAAAGTTCCAAAGTCGACATCGCCTGACTGAAGCACTGTGGTGACTAGGCACGTCACCTCGCGCAGAACCTCTGCTTACAAAAGGGTCCTCACAGGAGCGCCTAGTGTGTCGCATGGCTCTCTCGTAGCTGGGCAGAAGGTGCTGCTCCACAGGCTGGGTTTGCACGTAGAAACTGGATCCTGAGGGCTAAAGCATTCTTTGCCCCTTTGGAAGCAGGAGGCTTGGGGCGAGAAAACTGAACGAAAGGCACGGGGTGGCGCCCATGTTGGACACCCTGCAGGAATTGCCCGGGAGGAAGAGTGAGTTTTCTCGAAAGAAACAGTGCGCCTGCCGTTCCTTGCCAGGAGCTCATGCAGCAGACTGCTTCAGCTAAGGCGAATGTCGACTGAGCGGCACACTCAAAGTAAGGGGCAGTGTTTCCATCAGCAAAGTTGGTGGTCACAAGTAGACCCGAGGCTTTCACCACTGAAGTGCTGTAATGCTGGTGTGCCTTTCACATATCTGAGGACGCTCACGTCTGCACCAGTTTCCGAGGAAAATCACTGTGTACCCAAAGTGTCACCTGTGCCTTCTGAGCAACCTCATGCCTCATGATGGTCTTTGGGCTCTACTGTTGGTATGCAGAAGGCCAGGCAGCAATGTGTTTCCTCCATCGGGGAGCCAGATAGCCACAGCATGGAAGAATCCTCAGGACGAGTTTTCTCCCTGGTCTTCTGGGCAATGCAAGGGGACCCCAGTTTGTAAACCTGAGCTGCACTGGAACAAACACCGCCATGGCAAGTGTTCTCAGAATTCATAGCTGACGTCTTCCCCTCGCATGCATCACGTCGACTTCAGATCCAGCTGGAGACATGTGCTCTCGGCCTTTGAAGACTGTCAGGCCTTTGCAAGATCCACGGTGATGTAGGTGAAACTAGGTCATTCACTGGCTCACACCATTCACCTCAGGAGGACTCCTGCTTGCCAAAGTGTTTTCATGGAAGGGCACATGTGTGTGGCATGTCTCTTTCACCTGCTTGTGGACTTCAGGTACGTGAGCTAGGTGTCAACCGTGAAAGTGGAGAGGGACGGGAACAGCACAATTTGCCCCAGTGACAAAGCAGAGAGATGTGTCCTCAGAGCTGCCTGAGAAACAGTCCTGTTGCCGGTCTTCTATTCACCCCAGGATTACCCTGAGAGGTAACCTGAGGCCGAGTGAATTTTCTTGGAAGAACCGGAGTGCGTGCCGTTCCTTGCTAGGTTCTCATCCCAAAGCCTTCTTGGCTAGTCATAAGGAAACTTGCCCGCGTGTTGCAAGGAAAGTCCGTGTTTTGGATGATCAGTGCTTCATGAAAAGCACTGTGGTCGCCAACTTTCTCAACCCTGCAGGAATACCCGGGGAGGAACGGAGACTTTGCCCAAAGAAACAGAGTGCTTGCAATGCCTTGCTAGGAGCACATCCAGCACAGGACTTTATCTATGGCGAATGTCAGCCGAGCGCCAGAGTCAAAGTAAGGTGCAGTGTTTCCACCAGCAGAGTCGCAGTCAGCAGTTTCAAAGAGGCCTTCCCCACTAAAGTGCTGTAAATGCGGGTGTGCCTTTCAAAGTCTGAGGATGCGAGCGTCTGCACCGTATTCCAAGGAAGGTCCCTGTGTACCAAAAGTGGCATCTGTGCCTGCTGAGCACCATCCAGCCACATGGGTCTTTGGACTCTACTGTTTTGTATGCAGGAGGCTGGGCAACAACGTTTTTCCTCCATGGGAGAGCTAGATTTGGAGAGCTTAGAGGAAGCCTGAAGAACACGTTGATACCGGGGCTTCTGGGCAATGCAAGGGGGCCTCATTTTGTAACCCTGAGCTGCTTTTGGAAAACCACCGTGCTTACACGGTGAGTTCTCGGACTTCATACCTGACCTCTTGCTCCCTGAAGCAGCACCAGGACTTTACCTCTAGAGGGAGAAATAGGCAGTCGTCCTCTGAAGGTGGCTAGGCCTTCGGGAGATGTACCATGACCTAGGCGAAACGAAGGCGTTCACTGGCTCGCGCAATTTACTTCAGGAGGAACACTGGCTTTCCAAAGCGCTTTCAGCGAAGAAGTACAGTATGTGACACGGGCCTCCTTTGGTTCCCGGAACGTCAACTACATGAGCTGTGTGGCAACCGTGAAAAGGAGGCCGGACGAGAAAAGCGAAATCTGTCCCGTTGGCAACCCGGAGAGCTGGGTGCTCAGAGCTGCCTGAAAAAGGGTCCTGTTGCCCGTCTTGTACTCACCGTAGGAGTTCCCGGGGAGGCAAAGTGAGGAAGAGTGAGTTTTCTCGCAAGAACGAGGGGGTGTGGGCAGTTCCTCGCTAGGAGCTCATCCCAAAGCCTTCTTGGCTAGTGGTTCGGAAACCTGCCCGCATGCTGCCAAAGGAAAGTCCTCGAGAGCCGTGAAAAGTGTTGGGAGTGCAGCTCTGTCTGAGAAGCCTTAGTGAAGGTACTGCTTTAACACTGGTAGGCCTCTCAGGACTGCAGGGTCTCTCGCGCCTGGACCCAGGTCATGGAAGAACACGGTGTACCCAAAGTGTCAACTGCGGCTTCTGAGTGAGCTCCAGCCACATGGGTCGTTGGCCTCCACTCTGTGCATGCAGAGGGCAGGGCAACACACGGCCTGCTCCGGCGGAGAGCCAGACCTCCACCTCTGGAAACCAGTCTTGGTAACAGAGTGGGGGCCGGTGTCATGAGCAATGCATGTCACACTCCCGGCTTAGATATTAGCTGCCCTGAATCCTATCCGGAGAGTAACATTGATTGTATGAACTCAAAGCTGACGACCCTTCACCTCAAGCAGAAATGTGACTTTACAACCAGTCTGATATGATGGACCCCTCTCCCGAAGCACTGCTGGGCGATTGAAAGTTCCAAAGTCGACATCGCCTGACTGAAGCACTGTGGTGACTAGGCACGTCACCTCGCGCAGAACCTCTGCTTACAAAAGGGTCCTCACAGGAGCGCCTAGTGTGTCGCATGGCTCTCTCGTAGCTGGGCAGAAGGTGCTGCTCCACAGGCTGGCTTTGCACGTAGAAACTGGATCCTGAGGGCTAAAGCATTCTTTGCCCCTTTGGAAGCAGGAGGCTTGGGGCGAGAAAACTGAACGAAAGGCACGGGGTGGCGCCCATGTTGGACACCCTGCAGGAATTGCCCGGGAGGAAGAGTGAGTTTTCTCGAAAGAAACAGTGCGCCTGCCGTTCCTTGCCAGGAGCTCATGCAGCAGACTGCTTCAGCTAAGGCGAATGTCGACTGAGCGGCACACTCAAAGTAAGGGGCAGTGTTTCCATCAGCAAAGTTGGTGGTCACAAGTAGACCCGAGGCTTTCACCACTGAAGTGCTGTAATGCTGGTGTGCCTTTCACATATCTGAGGACGCTCACGTCTGCACCAGTTTCCGAGGAAAATCACTGTGTACCCAAAGTGTCACCTGTGCCTTCTGAGCAACCTCATGCCTCATGATGGTCTTTGGGCTCTACTGTTGGTATGCAGAAGGCCAGGCAGCAATGTGTTTCCTCCATCGGGGAGCCAGATAGCCACAGCATGGAAGAATCCTCAGGACGAGTTTTCTCCCTGGTCTTCTGGGCAATGCAAGGGGACCCCAGTTTGTAAACCTGAGCTGCACTGGAACAAACACCGCCATGGCAAGTGTTCTCAGAATTCATAGCTGACGTCTTCCCCTCGCATGCATCACGTCGACTTCAGATCCAGCTGGAGACATGTGCTCTCGGCCTTTGAAGACTGTCAGGCCTTTGCAAGATCCACGGTGATGTAGGTGAAACTAGGTCATTCACTGGCTCACACCATTCACCTCAGGAGGACTCCTGCTTGCCAAAGTGTTTTCATGGAAGGGCACATGTGTGTGGCATGTCTCTTTCACCTGCTTGTGGACTTCAGGTACGTGAGCTAGGTGTCAACCGTGAAAGTGGAGAGGGACGGGAACAGCACAATTTGCCCCAGTGACAAAGCAGAGAGATGTGTCCTCAGAGCTGCCTGAGAAACAGTCCTGTTGCCGGTCTTCTATTCACCCCAGGATTACCCTGAGAGGTAACCTGAGGCCGAGTGAATTTTCTTGGAAGAACCGGAGTGCGTGCCGTTCCTTGCTAGGTTCTCATCCCAAAGCCTTCTTGGCTAGTCATAAGGAAACTTGCCCGCGTGTTGCAAGGAAAGTCCGTGTTTTGGATGATCAGTGCTTCATGAAAAGCACTGTGGTCGCCAACTTTCTCAACCCTGCAGGAATACCCGGGGAGGAACGGAGACTTTGCCCAAAGAAACAGAGTGCTTGCAATGCCTTGCTAGGAGCACATCCAGCACAGGACTTTATCTATGGCGAATGTCAGCCGAGCGCCAGAGTCAAAGTAAGGTGCAGTGTTTCCACCAGCAGAGTCGCAGTCAGCAGTTTCAAAGAGGCCTTCCCCACTAAAGTGCTGTAAATGCGGGTGTGCCTTTCAAAGTCTGAGGATGCGAGCGTCTGCACCGTATTCCAAGGAAGGTCCCTGTGTACCAAAAGTGGCATCTGTGCCTGCTGAGCACCATCCAGCCACATGGGTCTTTGGACTCTACTGTTTTGTATGCAGGAGGCTGGGCAACAACGTTTTTCCTCCATGGGAGAGCTAGATTTGGAGAGCTTAGAGGAAGCCTGAAGAACACGTTGATACCGGGGCTTCTGGGCAATGCAAGGGGGCCTCATTTTGTAACCCTGAGCTGCTTTTGGAAAACCACCGTGCTTACACGGTGAGTTCTCGGACTTCATACCTGACCTCTTGCTCCCTGAAGCAGCACCAGGACTTTACCTCTAGAGGGAGAAATAGGCAGTCGTCCTCTGAAGGTGGCTAGGCCTTCGGGAGATGTACCATGACCTAGGCGAAACGAAGGCGTTCACTGGCTCGCGCAATTTACTTCAGGAGGAACACTGGCTTTCCAAAGCGCTTTCAGCGAAGAAGTACAGTATGTGACACGGGCCTCCTTTGGTTCCCGGAACGTCAACTACATGAGCTGTGTGGCAACCGTGAAAAGGAGGCCGGACGAGAAAATCGAAATCTGTCCCGTTGGCAACCCGGAGAGCTGGGTGCTCAGAGCTGCCTGAAAAAGGGTCCTGTTGCCCGTCTTGTAATCACCGTAGGAGTTCCCGGGGAGGCAAAGTGAGGAAGAGTGAGTTTTCTCGCAAGAACGAGGGGGTGTGGGCAGTTCCTCGCTAGGAGCTCATCCCAAAGCCTTCTTGGCTAGTGGTTCGGAAACCTGCCCGCATGCTGCCAAAGGAAAGTCCTCGAGAGCCGTGAAAAGTGTTGGGAGTGCAGCTCTGTCTGAGAAGCCTTAGTGAAGGTACTGCTTTAACACTGGTAGGCCTCTCAGGACTGCAGGGTCTCTCGCGCCTGGACCCAGGTCATGGAAGAACACGGTGTACCCAAAGTGTCAACTGCGGCTTCTGAGTGAGCTCCAGCCACATGGGTCGTTGGCCTCCACTCTGTGCATGCAGAGGGCAGGGCAACACACGGCCTGCTCCGGCGGAGAGCCAGACCTCCACCTCTGGAAACCAGTCTTGGTAACAGAGTGGGGGCCGGTGTCATGAGCAATGCATGTCACACTCCCGGCTTAGATATTAGCTGCCCTGAATCCTATCCGGAGAGTAACATTGATTGTATGAACTCAAAGCTGACGACCCTTCACCTCAAGCAGAAATGTGACTTTACAACCAGTCTGATATGATGGACCCCTCTCCCGAAGCACTGCTGGGCGATTGAAAGTTCCAAAGTCGACATCGCCTGACTGAAGCACTGTGGTGACTAGGCACGTCACCTCGCGCAGAACCTCTGCTTACAAAAGGGTCCTCACAGGAGCGCCTAGTGTGTCGCATGGCTCTCTCGTAGCTGGGCAGAAGGTGCTGCTCCACAGGCTGGGTTTGCACGTAGAAACTGGATCCTGAGGGCTAAAGCATTCTTTGCCCCTTTGGAAGCAGGAGGCTTGGGGCGAGAAAACTGAACGAAAGGCACGGGGTGGCGCCCATGTTGGACACCCTGCAGGAATTGCCCGGGAGGAAGAGTGAGTTTTCTCGAAAGAAACAGTGCGCCTGCCGTTCCTTGCCAGGAGCTCATGCAGCAGACTGCTTCAGCTAAGGCGAATGTCGACTGAGCGGCACACTCAAAGTAAGGGGCAGTGTTTCCATCAGCAAAGTTGGTGGTCACAAGTAGACCCGAGGCTTTCACCACTGAAGTGCTGTAATGCTGGTGTGCCTTTCACATATCTGAGGACGCTCACGTCTGCACCAGTTTCCGAGGAAAATCACTGTGTACCCAAAGTGTCACCTGTGCCTTCTGAGCAACCTCATGCCTCATGATGGTCTTTGGGCTCTACTGTTGGTATGCAGAAGGCCAGGCAGCAATGTGTTTCCTCCATCGGGGAGCCAGATAGCCACAGCATGGAAGAATCCTCAGGACGAGTTTTCTCCCTGGTCTTCTGGGCAATGCAAGGGGACCCCAGTTTGTAAACCTGAGCTGCACTGGAACAAACACCGCCATGGCAAGTGTTCTCAGAATTCATAGCTGACGTCTTCCCCTCGCATGCATCACGTCGACTTCAGATCCAGCTGGAGACATGTGCTCTCGGCCTTTGAAGACTGTCAGGCCTTTGCAAGATCCACGGTGATGTAGGTGAAACTAGATCATTCACTGGCTCACACCATTCACCTCAGGAGGACTCCTGCTTGCCAAAGTGTTTTCATGGAAGGGCACATGTGTGTGGCATGTCTCTTTCACCTGCTTGTGGACTTCAGGTACGTGAGCTAGGTGTCAACCGTGAAAGTGGAGAGGGACGGGAACAGCACAATTTGCCCCAGTGACAAAGCAGAGAGATGTGTCCTCAGAGCTGCCTGAGAAACAGTCCTGTTGCCGGTCTTCTATTCACCCCAGGATTACCCTGAGAGGTAACCTGAGGCCGAGTGAATTTTCTTGGAAGAACCGGAGTGCGTGCCGTTCCTTGCTAGGTTCTCATCCCAAAGCCTTCTTGGCTAGTCATAAGGAAACTTGCCCGCGTGTTGCAAGGAAAGTCCGTGTTTTGGATGATCAGTGCTTCATGAAAAGCACTGTGGTCGCCAACTTTCTCAACCCTGCAGGAATACCCGGGGAGGAACGGAGACTTTGCCCAAAGAAACAGAGTGCTTGCAATGCCTTGCTAGGAGCACATCCAGCACAGGACTTTATCTATGGCGAATGTCAGCCGAGCGCCAGAGTCAAAGTAAGGTGCAGTGTTTCCACCAGCAGAGTCGCAGTCAGCAGTTTCAAAGAGGCCTTCCCCACTAAAGTGCTGTAAATGCGGGTGTGCCTTTCAAAGTCTGAGGATGCGAGCGTCTGCACCGTATTCCAAGGAAGGTCCCTGTGTACCAAAAGTGGCATCTGTGCCTGCTGAGCACCATCCAGCCACATGGGTCTTTGGACTCTACTGTTTTGTATGCAGGAGGCTGGGCAACAACGTTTTTCCTCCATGGGAGAGCTAGATTTGGAGAGCTTAGAGGAAGCCTGAAGAACACGTTGATACCGGGGCTTCTGGGCAATGCAAGGGGGCCTCATTTTGTAACCCTGAGCTGCTTTTGGAAAACCACCGTGCTTACACGGTGAGTTCTCGGACTTCATACCTGACCTCTTGCTCCCTGAAGCAGCACCAGGACTTTACCTCTAGAGGGAGAAATAGGCAGTCGTCCTCTGAAGGTGGCTAGGCCTTCGGGAGATGTACCATGACCTAGGCGAAACGAAGGCGTTCACTGGCTCGCGCAATTTACTTCAGGAGGAACACTGGCTTTCCAAAGCGCTTTCAGCGAAGAAGTACAGTATGTGACACGGGCCTCCTTTGGTTCCCGGAACGTCAACTACATGAGCTGTGTGGCAACCGTGAAAAGGAGGCCGGACGAGAAAAGCGAAATCTGTCCCGTTGGCAACCCGGAGAGCTGGGTGCTCAGAGCTGCCTGAAAAAGGGTCCTGTTGCCCGTCTTGTACTCACCGTAGGAGTTCCCGGGGAGGCAAAGTGAGGAAGAGTGAGTTTTCTCGCAAGAACGAGGGGGTGTGGGCAGTTCCTCGCTAGGAGCTCATCCCAAAGCCTTCTTGGCTAGTGGTTCGGAAACCTGCCCGCATGCTGCCAAAGGAAAGTCCTCGAGAGCCGTGAAAAGTGTTGGGAGTGCAGCTCTGTCTGAGAAGCCTTAGTGAAGGTACTGCTTTAACACTGGTAGGCCTCTCAGGACTGCAGGGTCTCTCGCGCCTGGACCCAGGTCATGGAAGAACACGGTGTACCCAAAGTGTCAACTGCGGCTTCTGAGTGAGCTCCAGCCACATGGGTCGTTGGCCTCCACTCTGTGCATGCAGAGGGCAGGGCAACACACGGCCTGCTCCGGCGGAGAGCCAGACCTCCACCTCTGGAAACCAGTCTTGGTAACAGAGTGGGGGCCGGTGTCATGAGCAATGCATGTCACACTCCCGGCTTAGATATTAGCTGCCCTGAATCCTATCCGGAGAGTAACATTGATTGTATGAACTCAAAGCTGACGACCCTTCACCTCAAGCAGAAATGTGACTTTACAACCAGTCTGATATGATGGACCCCTCTCCCGAAGCACTGCTGGGCGATTGAAAGTTCCAAAGTCGACATCGCCTGACTGAAGCACTGTGGTGACTAGGCACGTCACCTCGCGCAGAACCTCTGCTTACAAAAGGGTCCTCACAGGAGCGCCTAGTGTGTCGCATGGCTCTCTCGTAGCTGGGCAGAAGGTGCTGCTCCACAGGCTGGCTTTGCACGTAGAAACTGGATCCTGAGGGCTAAAGCATTCTTTGCCCCTTTGGAAGCAGGAGGCTTGGGGCGAGAAAACTGAACGAAAGGCACGGGGTGGCGCCCATGTTGGACACCCTGCAGGAATTGCCCGGGAGGAAGAGTGAGTTTTCTCGAAAGAAACAGTGCGCCTGCCGTTCCTTGCCAGGAGCTCATGCAGCAGACTGCTTCAGCTAAGGCGAATGTCGACTGAGCGGCACACTCAAAGTAAGGGGCAGTGTTTCCATCAGCAAAGTTGGTGGTCACAAGTAGACCCGAGGCTTTCACCACTGAAGTGCTGTAATGCTGGTGTGCCTTTCACATATCTGAGGACGCTCACGTCTGCACCAGTTTCCGAGGAAAATCACTGTGTACCCAAAGTGTCACCTGTGCCTTCTGAGCAACCTCATGCCTCATGATGGTCTTTGGGCTCTACTGTTGGTATGCAGAAGGCCAGGCAGCAATGTGTTTCCTCCATCGGGGAGCCAGATAGCCACAGCATGGAAGAATCCTCAGGACGAGTTTTCTCCCTGGTCTTCTGGGCAATGCAAGGGGACCCCAGTTTGTAAACCTGAGCTGCACTGGAACAAACACCGCCATGGCAAGTGTTCTCAGAATTCATAGCTGACGTCTTCCCCTCGCATGCATCACGTCGACTTCAGATCCAGCTGGAGACATGTGCTCTCGGCCTTTGAAGACTGTCAGGCCTTTGCAAGATCCACGGTGATGTAGGTGAAACTAGGTCATTCACTGGCTCACACCATTCACCTCAGGAGGACTCCTGCTTGCCAAAGTGTTTTCATGGAAGGGCACATGTGTGTGGCATGTCTCTTTCACCTGCTTGTGGACTTCAGGTACGTGAGCTAGGTGTCAACCGTGAAAGTGGAGAGGGACGGGAACAGCACAATTTGCCCCAGTGACAAAGCAGAGAGATGTGTCCTCAGAGCTGCCTGAGAAACAGTCCTGTTGCCGGTCTTCTATTCACCCCAGGATTACCCTGAGAGGTAACCTGAGGCCGAGTGAATTTTCTTGGAAGAACCGGAGTGCGTGCCGTTCCTTGCTAGGTTCTCATCCCAAAGCCTTCTTGGCTAGTCATAAGGAAACTTGCCCGCGTGTTGCAAGGAAAGTCCGTGTTTTGGATGATCAGTGCTTCATGAAAAGCACTGTGGTCGCCAACTTTCTCAACCCTGCAGGAATACCCGGGGAGGAACGGAGACTTTGCCCAAAGAAACAGAGTGCTTGCAATGCCTTGCTAGGAGCACATCCAGCACAGGACTTTATCTATGGCGAATGTCAGCCGAGCGCCAGAGTCAAAGTAAGGTGCAGTGTTTCCACCAGCAGAGTCGCAGTCAGCAGTTTCAAAGAGGCCTTCCCCACTAAAGTGCTGTAAATGCGGGTGTGCCTTTCAAAGTCTGAGGATGCGAGCGTCTGCACCGTATTCCAAGGAAGGTCCCTGTGTACCAAAAGTGGCATCTGTGCCTGCTGAGCACCATCCAGCCACATGGGTCTTTGGACTCTACTGTTTTGTATGCAGGAGGCTGGGCAACAACGTTTTTCCTCCATGGGAGAGCTAGATTTGGAGAGCTTAGAGGAAGCCTGAAGAACACGTTGATACCGGGGCTTCTGGGCAATGCAAGGGGGCCTCATTTTGTAACCCTGAGCTGCTTTTGGAAAACCACCGTGCTTACACGGTGAGTTCTCGGACTTCATACCTGACCTCTTGCTCCCTGAAGCAGCACCAGGACTTTACCTCTAGAGGGAGAAATAGGCAGTCGTCCTCTGAAGGTGGCTAGGCCTTCGGGAGATGTACCATGACCTAGGCGAAACGAAGGCGTTCACTGGCTCGCGCAATTTACTTCAGGAGGAACACTGGCTTTCCAAAGCGCTTTCAGCGAAGAAGTACAGTATGTGACACGGGCCTCCTTTGGTTCCCGGAACGTCAACTACATGAGCTGTGTGGCAACCGTGAAAAGGAGGCCGGACGAGAAAAGCGAAATCTGTCCCGTTGGCAACCCGGAGAGCTGGGTGCTCAGAGCTGCCTGAAAAAGGGTCCTGTTGCCCGTCTTGTACTCACCGTAGGAGTTCCCGGGGAGGCAAAGTGAGGAAGAGTGAGTTTTCTCGCAAGAACGAGGGGGTGTGGGCAGTTCCTCGCTAGGAGCTCATCCCAAAGCCTTCTTGGCTAGTGGTTCGGAAACCTGCCCGCATGCTGCCAAAGGAAAGTCCTCGAGAGCCGTGAAAAGTGTTGGGAGTGCAGCTCTGTCTGAGAAGCCTTAGTGAAGGTACTGCTTTAACACTGGTAGGCCTCTCAGGACTGCAGGGTCTCTCGCGCCTGGACCCAGGTCATGGAAGAACACGGTGTACCCAAAGTGTCAACTGCGGCTTCTGAGTGAGCTCCAGCCACATGGGTCGTTGGCCTCCACTCTGTGCATGCAGAGGGCAGGGCAACACACGGCCTGCTCCGGCGGAGAGCCAGACCTCCACCTCTGGAAACCAGTCTTGGTAACAGAGTGGGGGCCGGTGTCATGAGCAATGCATGTCACACTCCCGGCTTAGATATTAGCTGCCCTGAATCCTATCCGGAGAGTAACATTGATTGTATGAACTCAAAGCTGACGACCCTTCACCTCAAGCAGAAATGTGACTTTACAACCAGTCTGATATGATGGACCCCTCTCCCGAAGCACTGCTGGGCGATTGAAAGTTCCAAAGTCGACATCGCCTGACTGAAGCACTGTGGTGACTAGGCACGTCACCTCGCGCAGAACCTCTGCTTACAAAAGGGTCCTCACAGGAGCGCCTAGTGTGTCGCATGGCTCTCTCGTAGCTGGGCAGAAGGTGCTGCTCCACAGGCTGGGTTTGCACGTAGAAACTGGATCCTGAGGGCTAAAGCATTCTTTGCCCCTTTGGAAGCAGGAGGCTTGGGGCGAGAAAACTGAACGAAAGGCACGGGGTGGCGCCCATGTTGGACACCCTGCAGGAATTGCCCGGGAGGAAGAGTGAGTTTTCTCGAAAGAAACAGTGCGCCTGCCGTTCCTTGCCAGGAGCTCATGCAGCAGACTGCTTCAGCTAAGGCGAATGTCGACTGAGCGGCACACTCAAAGTAAGGGGCAGTGTTTCCATCAGCAAAGTTGGTGGTCACAAGTAGACCCGAGGCTTTCACCACTGAAGTGCTGTAATGCTGGTGTGCCTTTCACATATCTGAGGACGCTCACGTCTGCACCAGTTTCCGAGGAAAATCACTGTGTACCCAAAGTGTCACCTGTGCCTTCTGAGCAACCTCATGCCTCATGATGGTCTTTGGGCTCTACTGTTGGTATGCAGAAGGCCAGGCAGCAATGTGTTTCCTCCATCGGGGAGCCAGATAGCCACAGCATGGAAGAATCCTCAGGACGAGTTTTCTCCCTGGTCTTCTGGGCAATGCAAGGGGACCCCAGTTTGTAAACCTGAGCTGCACTGGAACAAACACCGCCATGGCAAGTGTTCTCAGAATTCATAGCTGACGTCTTCCCCTCGCATGCATCACGTCGACTTCAGATCCAGCTGGAGACATGTGCTCTCGGCCTTTGAAGACTGTCAGGCCTTTGCAAGATCCACGGTGATGTAGGTGAAACTAGGTCATTCACTGGCTCACACCATTCACCTCAGGAGGACTCCTGCTTGCCAAAGTGTTTTCATGGAAGGGCACATGTGTGTGGCATGTCTCTTTCACCTGCTTGTGGACTTCAGGTACGTGAGCTAGGTGTCAACCGTGAAAGTGGAGAGGGACGGGAACAGCACAATTTGCCCCAGTGACAAAGCAGAGAGATGTGTCCTCAGAGCTGCCTGAGAAACAGTCCTGTTGCCGGTCTTCTATTCACCCCAGGATTACCCTGAGAGGTAACCTGAGGCCGAGTGAATTTTCTTGGAAGAACCGGAGTGCGTGCCGTTCCTTGCTAGGTTCTCATCCCAAAGCCTTCTTGGCTAGTCATAAGGAAACTTGCCCGCGTGTTGCAAGGAAAGTCCGTGTTTTGGATGATCAGTGCTTCATGAAAAGCACTGTGGTCGCCAACTTTCTCAACCCTGCAGGAATACCCGGGGAGGAACGGAGACTTTGCCCAAAGAAACAGAGTGCTTGCAATGCCTTGCTAGGAGCACATCCAGCACAGGACTTTATCTATGGCGAATGTCAGCCGAGCGCCAGAGTCAAAGTAAGGTGCAGTGTTTCCACCAGCAGAGTCGCAGTCAGCAGTTTCAAAGAGGCCTTCCCCACTAAAGTGCTGTAAATGCGGGTGTGCCTTTCAAAGTCTGAGGATGCGAGCGTCTGCACCGTATTCCAAGGAAGGTCCCTGTGTACCAAAAGTGGCATCTGTGCCTGCTGAGCACCATCCAGCCACATGGGTCTTTGGACTCTACTGTTTTGTATGCAGGAGGCTGGGCAACAACGTTTTTCCTCCATGGGAGAGCTAGATTTGGAGAGCTTAGAGGAAGCCTGAAGAACACGTTGATACCGGGGCTTCTGGGCAATGCAAGGGGGCCTCATTTTGTAACCCTGAGCTGCTTTTGGAAAACCACCGTGCTTACACGGTGAGTTCTCGGACTTCATACCTGACCTCTTGCTCCCTGAAGCAGCACCAGGACTTTACCTCTAGAGGGAGAAATAGGCAGTCGTCCTCTGAAGGTGGCTAGGCCTTCGGGAGATGTACCATGACCTAGGCGAAACGAAGGCGTTCACTGGCTCGCGCAATTTACTTCAGGAGGAACACTGGCTTTCCAAAGCGCTTTCAGCGAAGAAGTACAGTATGTGACACGGGCCTCCTTTGGTTCCCGGAACGTCAACTACATGAGCTGTGTGGCAACCGTGAAAAGGAGGCCGGACGAGAAAAGCGAAATCTGTCCCGTTGGCAACCCGGAGAGCTGGGTGCTCAGAGCTGCCTGAAAAAGGGTCCTGTTGCCCGTCTTGTACTCACCGTAGGAGTTCCCGGGGAGGCAAAGTGAGGAAGAGTGAGTTTTCTCGCAAGAACGAGGGGGTGTGGGCAGTTCCTCGCTAGGAGCTCATCCCAAAGCCTTCTTGGCTAGTGGTTCGGAAACCTGCCCGCATGCTGCCAAAGGAAAGTCCTCGAGAGCCGTGAAAAGTGTTGGGAGTGCAGCTCTGTCTGAGAAGCCTTAGTGAAGGTACTGCTTTAACACTGGTAGGCCTCTCAGGACTGCAGGGTCTCTCGCGCCTGGACCCAGGTCATGGAAGAACACGGTGTACCCAAAGTGTCAACTGCGGCTTCTGAGTGAGCTCCAGCCACATGGGTCGTTGGCCTCCACTCTGTGCATGCAGAGGGCAGGGCAACACACGGCCTGCTCCGGCGGAGAGCCAGACCTCCACCTCTGGAAACCAGTCTTGGTAACAGAGTGGGGGCCGGTGTCATGAGCAATGCATGTCACACTCCCGGCTTAGATATTAGCTGCCCTGAATCCTATCCGGAGAGTAACATTGATTGTATGAACTCAAAGCTGACGACCCTTCACCTCAAGCAGAAATGTGACTTTACAACCAGTCTGATATGATGGACCCCTCTCCCGAAGCACTGCTGGGCGATTGAAAGTTCCAAAGTCGACATCGCCTGACTGAAGCACTGTGGTGACTAGGCACGTCACCTCGCGCAGAACCTCTGCTTACAAAAGGGTCCTCACAGGAGCGCCTAGTGTGTCGCATGGCTCTCTCGTAGCTGGGCAGAAGGTGCTGCTCCACAGGCTGGGTTTGCACGTAGAAACTGGATCCTGAGGGCTAAAGCATTCTTTGCCCCTTTGGAAGCAGGAGGCTTGGGGCGAGAAAACTGAACGAAAGGCACGGGGTGGCGCCCATGTTGGACACCCTGCAGGAATTGCCCGGGAGGAAGAGTGAGTTTTCTCGAAAGAAACAGTGCGCCTGCCGTTCCTTGCCAGGAGCTCATGCAGCAGACTGCTTCAGCTAAGGCGAATGTCGACTGAGCGGCACACTCAAAGTAAGGGGCAGTGTTTCCATCAGCAAAGTTGGTGGTCACAAGTAGACCCGAGGCTTTCACCACTGAAGTGCTGTAATGCTGGTGTGCCTTTCACATATCTGAGGACGCTCACGTCTGCACCAGTTTCCGAGGAAAATCACTGTGTACCCAAAGTGTCACCTGTGCCTTCTGAGCAACCTCATGCCTCATGATGGTCTTTGGGCTCTACTGTTGGTATGCAGAAGGCCAGGCAGCAATGTGTTTCCTCCATCGGGGAGCCAGATAGCCACAGCATGGAAGAATCCTCAGGACGAGTTTTCTCCCTGGTCTTCTGGGCAATGCAAGGGGACCCCAGTTTGTAAACCTGAGCTGCACTGGAACAAACACCGCCATGGCAAGTGTTCTCAGAATTCATAGCTGACGTCTTCCCCTCGCATGCATCACGTCGACTTCAGATCCAGCTGGAGACATGTGCTCTCGGCCTTTGAAGACTGTCAGGCCTTTGCAAGATCCACGGTGATGTAGGTGAAACTAGGTCATTCACTGGCTCACACCATTCACCTCAGGAGGACTCCTGCTTGCCAAAGTGTTTTCATGGAAGGGCACATGTGTGTGGCATGTCTCTTTCACCTGCTTGTGGACTTCAGGTACGTGAGCTAGGTGTCAACCGTGAAAGTGGAGAGGGACGGGAACAGCACAATTTGCCCCAGTGACAAAGCAGAGAGATGTGTCCTCAGAGCTGCCTGAGAAACAGTCCTGTTGCCGGTCTTCTATTCACCCCAGGATTACCCTGAGAGGTAACCTGAGGCCGAGTGAATTTTCTTGGAAGAACCGGAGTGCGTGCCGTTCCTTGCTAGGTTCTCATCCCAAAGCCTTCTTGGCTAGTCATAAGGAAACTTGCCCGCGTGTTGCAAGGAAAGTCCGTGTTTTGGATGATCAGTGCTTCATGAAAAGCACTGTGGTCGCCAACTTTCTCAACCCTGCAGGAATACCCGGGGAGGAACGGAGACTTTGCCCAAAGAAACAGAGTGCTTGCAATGCCTTGCTAGGAGCACATCCAGCACAGGACTTTATCTATGGCGAATGTCAGCCGAGCGCCAGAGTCAAAGTAAGGTGCAGTGTTTCCACCAGCAGAGTCGCAGTCAGCAGTTTCAAAGAGGCCTTCCCCACTAAAGTGCTGTAAATGCGGGTGTGCCTTTCAAAGTCTGAGGATGCGAGCGTCTGCACCGTATTCCAAGGAAGGTCCCTGTGTACCAAAAGTGGCATCTGTGCCTGCTGAGCACCATCCAGCCACATGGGTCTTTGGACTCTACTGTTTTGTATGCAGGAGGCTGGGCAACAACGTTTTTCCTCCATGGGAGAGCTAGATTTGGAGAGCTTAGAGGAAGCCTGAAGAACACGTTGATACCGGGGCTTCTGGGCAATGCAAGGGGGCCTCATTTTGTAACCCTGAGCTGCTTTTGGAAAACCACCGTGCTTACACGGTGAGTTCTCGGACTTCATACCTGACCTCTTGCTCCCTGAAGCAGCACCAGGACTTTACCTCTAGAGGGAGAAATAGGCAGTCGTCCTCTGAAGGTGGCTAGGCCTTCGGGAGATGTACCATGACCTAGGCGAAACGAAGGCGTTCACTGGCTCGCGCAATTTACTTCAGGAGGAACACTGGCTTTCCAAAGCGCTTTCAGCGAAGAAGTACAGTATGTGACACGGGCCTCCTTTGGTTCCCGGAACGTCAACTACATGAGCTGTGTGGCAACCGTGAAAAGGAGGCCGGACGAGAAAATCGAAATCTGTCCCGTTGGCAACCCGGAGAGCTGGGTGCTCAGAGCTGCCTGAAAAAGGGTCCTGTTGCCCGTCTTGTACTCACCGTAGGAGTTCCCGGGGAGGCAAAGTGAGGAAGAGTGAGTTTTCTCGCAAGAACGAGGGGGTGTGGGCAGTTCCTCGCTAGGAGCTCATCCCAAAGCCTTCTTGGCTAGTGGTTCGGAAACCTGCCCGCATGCTGCCAAAGGAAAGTCCTCGAGAGCCGTGAAAAGTGTTGGGAGTGCAGCTCTGTCTGAGAAGCCTTAGTGAAGGTACTGCTTTAACACTGGTAGGCCTCTCAGGACTGCAGGGTCTCTCGCGCCTGGACCCAGGTCATGGAAGAACACGGTGTACCCAAAGTGTCAACTGCGGCTTCTGAGTGAGCTCCAGCCACATGGGTCGTTGGCCTCCACTCTGTGCATGCAGAGGGCAGGGCAACACACGGCCTGCTCCGGCGGAGAGCCAGACCTCCACCTCTGGAAACCAGTCTTGGTAACAGAGTGGGGGCCGGTGTCATGAGCAATGCATGTCACACTCCCGGCTTAGATATTAGCTGCCCGGAATCCTATCCGGAGAGTAACATTGATTGTATGAACTCAAAGCTGACGACCCTTCACCTCGAGCAGAAATGTGACTTTACAACCAGCCTGATATGATGGACCCCTCTCCCGAAGCACTGCTGGGCGATTGAAAGTTCCAAAGTCGACATCGCCTGACTGAAGCACTGTGGTGACTAGGCACGTCACCTCGCGCAGAACCTCTGCTTACAAAAGGGTCCTCACAGGAGCGCCTAGTGTGTCGCATGGCTCTCTCGTAGCTGGGCAGAAGGTGCTGCTCCACAGGCTGGCTTTGCACGTAGAAACTGGATCCTGAGGGCTAAAGCATTCTTTGCCCCTTTGGAAGCAGGAGGCTTGGGGCGAGAAAACTGAACGAAAGGCACGGGGTGGCGCCCATGTTGGACACCCTGCAGGAATTGCCCGGGAGGACGAGTGAGTTTTCTCGAAAGAAACAGTGCGCCTGCCGTTCCTTGCCAGGAGCTCGTGCAGCAGACTGCTTCAGCTAAGGCGAATGTCGACTGAGCGGCACACTCAAAGTAAGGGGCAGTGTTTCCATCAGCAAAGTTGGTGGTCACAAGTAGACCCGAGGCTTTCACCACTGAAGTGCTGTAATGCTGGTGTGCCTTTCACATATCTGAGGACGCTCACGTCTGCACCAGTTTCCGAGGAAAATCACTGTGTACCCAAAGTGTCACCTGTGCCTTCTGAGCAACCTCATGCCGCATGATGGTCTTTGGGCTCTACTGTTGGTATGCAGAAGGCCAGGCAGCAATGTGTTTCCTCCATCGGGGAGCCAGATAGCCACAGCATGGAAGAATCCTCAGGACGAGTTTTCTCCCTGGTCTTCTGGGCAATGCAAGGGGACCCCAGTTTGTAAACCTGAGCTGCACTGGAACAAACACCGCCATGGCAAGTGTTCTCAGAATTCATAGCTGACGTCTTCCCCTCGCATGCATCACGTCGACTTCAGATCCAGCTGGAGACATGTGCTCTCAGCCTTTGAAGACTGTCAGGCCTTTGCAAGATCCACGGTGATGTAGGTGAAACTAGATCATTCACTGGCTCACACCATTCACCTCAGGAAGACTCCTGCTTGCCAAAGTGTTTTCATGGAAGGGCACATGTGTGTGGCATGTCTCTTTCACCTGCTTGTGGACTTCAGGTACATGAGCTAGGTGTCAACCGTGAAAGTGGAGAGGGACGGGAACAGCACAATTTGCCCCAGTGACAAAGCAGAGAGATGTGTCCTCAGAGCTGCCTGAGAAACAGTCCTGTTGCCGGTCTTCTATTCACCCCAGGATTACCCTGAGAGGTAACCTGAGGCCGAGTGAATTTTCTTGGAAGAACCGGAGTGCGTGCCGTTCCTTGCTAGGTTCTCATCCCAAAGCCTTCTTGGCTAGTCATAAGGAAACTTGCCCGCGTGTTGCAAGGAAAGTCCGTGTTTTGGATGATCAGTGCTTCATGAAAAGCACTGTGGTCGCCAACTTTCTCAACCCTGCAGGAATACCCGGGGAGGAACGGAGACTTTGCCCAAAGAAACAGAGTGCTTGCAATGCCTTGCTAGGAGCACATCCAGCACAGGACTTTTATCTATGGCGAATGTCAGCCGAGCGCCAGAGTCAAAGTAAGGTGCAGTGTTTCCACCAGCAGAGTCGCAGTCAGCAGTTTCAAAGAGGCCTTCCCCACTAAAGTGCTGTAAATGCGGGTGTGCCTTTCAAAGTCTGAGGATGCGAGCGTCTGCACCGTATTCCAAGGAAGGTCCCTGTGTACCAAAAGTGGCATCTGTGCCTGCTGAGCACCATCCAGCCACATGGGTCTTTGGACTCTACTGTTTTGTATGCAGGAGGCTGGGCAACAACGTTTTTCCTCCATGGGAGAGCTAGATTTGGAGAGCTTAGAGGAAGCCTGAAGAACACGTTGATACCGGGGCTTCTGGGCAATGCAAGGGGGCCTCATTTTGTAACCCTGAGCTGCTTTTGGAAAACCACCGTGCTTACACGGTGAGTTCTCGGACTTCATACCTGACCTCTTGCTCCCTGAAGCAGCACCAGGACTTTACCTCTAGAGGGAGAAATAGGCAGTCGTCCTCTGAAGGTGGCCAGGCCTTCGGGAGATGTACCATGACCTAGGCGAAACGAAGGCGTTCACTGGCTCGCGCAATTTACTTCAGGAGGAACACTGGCTTTCCAAAGCGCTTTCAGCGAAGAAGTACAGTATGTGACACGGGCCTCCTTTGGTTCCCGGAACGTCAACTACATGAGCTGTGTGGCAACCGTGAAAAGGAGGCCGGACGAGAAAAGCGAAATCTGTCCCGTTGGCAACCCAGAGAGCTGGGTGCTCAGAGCTGCCTGAAAAAGGGTCCTGTTGCCCGTCTTGTACTCACCGTAGGAGTTCCCGGGGAGGCAAAGTGAGGAAGAGTGAGTTTTCTCGCAAGAACGAGGGGGTGTGGGCAGTTCCTCGCTAGGAGCTCATCCCAAAGCCTTCTTGGCTAGTGGTTCGGAAACCTGCCCGCATGCTGCCAAAGGAAAGTCCTCGAGAGCCGTGAAAAGTGTTGGGAGTGCAGCTCTGTCTGAGAAGCCTTAGTGAAGGTACTGCTTTAACACTGGTAGGCCTCTCAGGACTGCAGGGTCTCTCGCGCCTGGACCCAGGTCATGGAAGAACACGGTGTACCCAAAGTGTCAACTGCGGCTTCTGAGTGAGCTCCAGCCACATGGGTCGTTGGCCTCCACTCTGTGCATGCAGAGGGCAGGGCAACACACGGCCTGCTCCGGCGGAGAGCCAGACCTCCACCTCTGGAAACCAGTCTTGGTAACAGAGTGGGGGCCGGTGTCATGAGCAATGCATGTCACACTCCCGGCTTAGATATTAGCTGCCCTGAATCCTATCCGGAGAGTAACATTGATTGTATGAACTCAAAGCTGACGACCCTTCACCTCAAGCAGAAATGTGACTTTACAACCAGCCTGATATGATGGACCCCTCTCCCGAAGCACTGCTGGGCGATTGAAAGTTCCAAAGTCGACATCGCCTGACTGAAGCACTGTGGTGACTAGGCACGTCACCTCGCGCAGAACCTCTGCTTACAAAAGGGTCCTCACAGGAGCGCCTAGTGTGTCGCATGGCTCTCTCGTAGCTGGGCAGAAGGTGCTGCTCCACAGGCTGGCTTTGCACGTAGAAACTGGATCCTGAGGGCTAAAGCATTCTTTGCCCCTTTGGAAGCAGGAGGCTTGGGGCGAGAAAACTGAACGAAAGGCACGGGGTGGCGCCCATGTTGGACACCCTGCAGGAATTGCCCGGGAGGACGAGTGAGTTTTCTCGAAAGAAACAGTGCGCCTGCCGTTCCTTGCCAGGAGCTCGTGCAGCAGACTGCTTCAGCTAAGGCGAATGTCGACTGAGCGGCACACTCAAAGTAAGGGGCAGTGTTTCCATCAGCAAAGTTGGTGGTCACAAGTAGACCCGAGGCTTTCACCACTGAAGTGCTGTAATGCTGGTGTGCCTTTCACATATCTGAGGACGCTCACGTCTGCACCAGTTTCCGAGGAAAATCACTGTGTACCCAAAGTGTCACCTGTGCCTTCTGAGCAACCTCATGCCGCATGATGGTCTTTGGGCTCTACTGTTGGTATGCAGAAGGCCCGGCAGCAATGTGTTTCCTCCATCGGGGAGCCAGGTAGCCACAGCATGGAAGAATCCTCAGGACGAGTTTTCTCCCTGGTCTTCTGGGCAATGCAAGGGGACCCCAGTTTGTAAACCTGAGCTGCACTGGAACAAACACCGCCATGGCAAGTGTTCTCAGAATTCATAGCTGACGTCTTCCCCTCGCATGCATCACGTCGACTTCAGATCCAGCTGGAGACATGTGCTCTCAGCCTTTGAAGACTGTCAGGCCTTTGCAAGATCCACGGTGATGTAGGTGAAACTAGATCATTCACTGGCTCACACCATTCACCTCAGGAGGACTCCTGCTTGCCAAAGTGTTTTCATGGAAGGGCACATGTGTGTGGCATGTCTCTTTCACCTGCTTGTGGACTTCAGGTACATGAGCTAGGTGTCAACCGTGAAAGTGGAGAGGGACGGGAACAGCACAATTTGCCCCAGTGACAAAGCAGAGAGATGTGTCCTCAGAGCTGCCTGAGAAACAGTCCTGTTGCCGGTCTTCTATTCACCCCAGGATTACCCTGAGAGGTAACCTGAGGCCGAGTGAATTTTCTTGGAAGAACCGGAGTGCGTGCCGTTCCTTGCTAGGTTCTCATCCCAAAGCCTTCTTGGCTAGTCATAAGGAAACTTGCCCGCGTGTTGCAAGGAAAGTCCGTGTTTTGGATGATCAGTGCTTCATGAAAAGCACTGTGGTCGCCAACTTTCTCAACCCTGCAGGAATACCCGGGGAGGAACGGAGACTTTGCCCAAAGAAACAGAGTGCTTGCAATGCCTTGCTAGGAGCACATCCAGCACAGGACTTTTATCTATGGCGAATGTCAGCCGAGCGCCAGAGTCAAAGTAAGGTGCAGTGTTTCCACCAGCAGAGTCGCAGTCAGCAGTTTCAAAGAGGCCTTCCCCACTAAAGTGCTGTAAATGCGGGTGTGCCTTTCAAAGTCTGAGGATGCGAGCGTCTGCACCGTATTCCAAGGAAGGTCCCTGTGTACCAAAAGTGGCATCTGTGCCTGCTGAGCACCATCCAGCCACATGGGTCTTTGGACTCTACTGTTTTGTATGCAGGAGGCTGGGCAACAACGTTTTTCCTCCATGGGAGAGCTAGATTTGGAGAGCTTAGAGGAAGCCTGAAGAACACGTTGATACCGGGGCTTCTGGGCAATGCAAGGGGGCCTCATTTTGTAACCCTGAGCTGCTTTTGGAAAACCACCGTGCTTACACGGTGAGTTCTCGGACTTCATACCTGACCTCTTGCTCCCTGAAGCAGCACCAGGACTTTACCTCTAGAGGGAGAAATAGGCAGTCGTCCTCTGAAGGTGGCCAGGCCTTCGGGAGATGTACCATGACCTAGGCGAAACGAAGGCGTTCACTGGCTCGCGCAATTTACTTCAGGAGGAACACTGGCTTTCCAAAGCGCTTTCAGCGAAGAAGTACAGTATGTGACACGGGCCTCCTTTGGTTCCCGGAACGTCAACTACATGAGCTGTGTGGCAACCGTGAAAAGGAGGCCGGACGAGAAAAGCGAAATCTGTCCCGTTGGCAACCCGGAGAGCTGGGTGCTCAGAGCTGCCTGAAAAAGGGTCCTGTTGCCCGTCTTGTACTCACCGTAGGAGTTCCCGGGGAGGCAAAGTGAGGAAGAGTGAGTTTTCTCGCAAGAACGAGGGGGTGTGGGCAGTTCCTCGCTAGGAGCTCATCCCAAAGCCTTCTTGGCTAGTGGTTCGGAAACCTGCCCGCATGCTGCCAAAGGAAACTCCTCGAGAGCCGTGAAAAGTGTTGGGAGTGCAGCTCTGTCTGAGAAGCCTTAGTGAAGGTACTGCTTTAACACTGGTAGGCCTCTCAGGACTGCAGGGTCTCTCGCGCCTGGACCCAGGTCATGGAAGAACACGGTGTACCCAAAGTGTCAACTGCGGCTTCTGAGTGAGCTCCAGCCACATGGGTCGTTGGCCTCCACTCTGTGCATGCAGAGGGCAGGGCAACACACGGCCTGCTCCGGCGGAGAGCCAGACCTCCACCTCTGGAAACCAGTCTTGGTAACAGAGTGGGGGCCGGTGTCATGAGCAATGCATGTCACACTCCCGGCTTAGATATTAGCTGCCCGGAATCCTATCCGGAGAGTAACATTGATTGTATGAACTCAAAGCTGACGACCCTTCACCTCGAGCAGAAATGTGACTTTACAACCAGCCTGATATGATGGACCCCTCTCCCGAAGCACTGCTGGGCGATTGAAAGTTCCAAAGTCGACATCGCCTGACTGAAGCACTGTGGTGACTAGGCACGTCACCTCGCGCAGAACCTCTGCTTACAAAAGGGTCCTCACAGGAGCGCCTAGTGTGTCGCATGGCTCTCTCGTAGCTGGGCAGAAGGTGCTGCTCCACAGGCTGGCTTTGCACGTAGAAACTGGATCCTGAGGGCTAAAGCATTCTTTGCCCCTTTGGAAGCAGGAGGCTTGGGGCGAGAAAACTGAACGAAAGGCACGGGGTGGCGCCCATGTTGGACACCCTGCAGGAATTGCCCGGGAGGACGAGTGAGTTTTCTCGAAAGAAACAGTGCGCCTGCCGTTCCTTGCCAGGAGCTCGTGCAGCAGACTGCTTCAGCTAAGGCGAATGTCGACTGAGCGGCACACTCAAAGTAAGGGGCAGTGTTTCCATCAGCAAAGTTGGTGGTCACAAGTAGACCCGAGGCTTTCACCACTGAAGTGCTGTAATGCTGGTGTGCCTTTCACATATCTGAGGACGCTCACGTCTGCACCAGTTTCCGAGGAAAATCACTGTGTACCCAAAGTGTCACCTGTGCCTTCTGAGCAACCTCATGCCTCATGATGGTCTTTGGGCTCTACTGTTGGTATGCAGAAGGCCCGGCAGCAATGTGTTTCCTCCATCGGGGAGCCAGGTAGCCACAGCATGGAAGAATCCTCAGGACGAGTTTTCTCCCTGGTCTTCTGGGCAATGCAAGGGGACCCCAGTTTGTAAACCTGAGCTGCACTGGAACAAACACCGCCATGGCAAGTGTTCTCAGAATTCATAGCTGACGTCTTCCCCTCGCATGCATCACGTCGACTTCAGATCCAGCTGGAGACATGTGCTCTCAGCCTTTGAAGACTGTCAGGCCTTTGCAAGATCCACGGTGATGTAGGTGAAACTAGATCATTCACTGGCTCACACCATTCACCTCAGGAGGACTCCTGCTTGCCAAAGTGTTTTCATGGAAGGGCACATGTGTGTGGCATGTCTCTTTCACCTGCTTGTGGACTTCAGGTACATGAGCTAGGTGTCAACCGTGAAAGTGGAGAGGGACGGGAACAGCACAATTTGCCCCAGTGACAAAGCAGAGAGATGTGTCCTCAGAGCTGCCTGAGAAACAGTCCTGTTGCCGGTCTTCTATTCACCCCAGGATTACCCTGAGAGGTAACCTGAGGCCGAGTGAATTTTCTTGGAAGAACCGGAGTGCGTGCCGTTCCTTGCTAGGTTCTCATCCCAAAGCCTTCTTGGCTAGTCATAAGGAAACTTGCCCGCGTGTTGCAAGGAAAGTCCGTGTTTTGGATGATCAGTGCTTCATGAAAAGCACTGTGGTCGCCAACTTTCTCAACCCTGCAGGAATACCCGGGGAGGAACGGAGACTTTGCCCAAAGAAACAGAGTGCTTGCAATGCCTTGCTAGGAGCACATCCAGCACAGGACTTTTATCTATGGCGAATGTCAGCCGAGCGCCAGAGTCAAAGTAAGGTGCAGTGTTTCCACCAGCAGAGTCGCAGTCAGCAGTTTCAAAGAGGCCTTCCCCACTAAAGTGCTGTAAATGCGGGTGTGCCTTTCAAAGTCTGAGGATGCGAGCGTCTGCACCGTATTCCAAGGAAGGTCCCTGTGTACCAAAAGTGGCATCTGTGCCTGCTGAGCACCATCCAGCCACATGGGTCTTTGGACTCTACTGTTTTGTATGCAGGAGGCTGGGCAACAACGTTTTTCCTCCATGGGAGAGCTAGATTTGGAGAGCTTAGAGGAAGCCTGAAGAACACGTTGATACCGGGGCTTCTGGGCAATGCAAGGGGGCCTCATTTTGTAACCCTGAGCTGCTTTTGGAAAACCACCGTGCTTACACGGTGAGTTCTCGGACTTCATACCTGACCTCTTGCTCCCTGAAGCAGCACCAGGACTTTACCTCTAGAGGGAGAAATAGGCAGTCGTCCTCTGAAGGTGGCCAGGCCTTCGGGAGATGTACCATGACCTAGGCGAAACGAAGGCGTTCACTGGCTCGCGCAATTTACTTCAGGAGGAACACTGGCTTTCCAAAGCGCTTTCAGCGAAGAAGTACAGTATGTGACACGGGCCTCCTTTGGTTCCCGGAACGTCAACTACATGAGCTGTGTGGCAACCGTGAAAAGGAGGCCGGACGAGAAAAGCGAAATCTGTCCCGTTGGCAACCCGGAGAGCTGGGTGCTCAGAGCTGCCTGAAAAAGGGTCCTGTTGCCCGTCTTGTACTCACCGTAGGAGTTCCCGGGGAGGCAAAGTGAGGAAGAGTGAGTTTTCTCGCAAGAACGAGGGGGTGTGGGCAGTTCCTCGCTAGGAGCTCATCCCAAAGCCTTCTTGGCTAGTGGTTCGGAAACCTGCCCGCATGCTGCCAAAGGAAAGTCCTCGAGAGCCGTGAAAAGTGTTGGGAGTGCAGCTCTGTCTGAGAAGCCTTAGTGAAGGTACTGCTTTAACACTGGTAGGCCTCTCAGGACTGCAGGGTCTCTCGCGCCTGGACCCAGGTCATGGAAGAACACGGTGTACCCAAAGTGTCAACTGCGGCTTCTGAGTGAGCTCCAGCCACATGGGTCGTTGGCCTCCACTCTGTGCATGCAGAGGGCAGGGCAACACACGGCCTGCTCCGGCGGAGAGCCAGACCTCCACCTCTGGAAACCAGTCTTGGTAACAGAGTGGGGGCCGGTGTCATGAGCAATGCATGTCACACTCCCGGCTTAGATATTAGCTGCCCGGAATCCTATCCGGAGAGTAACATTGATTGTATGAACTCAAAGCTGACGACCCTTCACCTCGAGCAGAAATGTGACTTTACAACCAGCCTGATATGATGGACCCCTCTCCCGAAGCACTGCTGGGCGATTGAAAGTTCCAAAGTCGACATCGCCTGACTGAAGCACTGTGGTGACTAGGCACGTCACCTCGCGCAGAACCTCTGCTTCCAAAAGGGTCCTCACAGGAGCGCCTAGTGTGTCGCATGGCTCTCTCGTAGCTGGGCAGAAGGTGCTGCTCCACAGGCTGGCTTTGCACGTAGAAACTGGATCCTGAGGGCTAAAGCATTCTTTGCCCCTTTGGAAGCAGGAGGCTTGGGGCGAGAAAACTGAACGAAAGGCACGGGGTGGCGCCCATGTTGGACACCCTGCAGGAATTGCCCGGGAGGACGAGTGAGTTTTCTCGAAAGAAACAGTGCGCCTGCCGTTCCTTGCCAGGAGCTCGTGCAGCAGACTGCTTCAGCTAAGGCGAATGTCGACTGAGCGGCACACTCAAAGTAAGGGGCAGTGTTTCCATCAGCAAAGTTGGTGGTCACAAGTAGACCCGAGGCTTTCACCACTGAAGTGCTGTAATGCTGGTGTGCCTTTCACATATCTGAGGACGCTCATGTCTGCACCAGTTTCCGAGGAAAATCACTGTGTACCCAAAGTGTCATCTGTGCCTTCTGAGCAACCTCATGCCGCATGATGGTCTTTGGGCTCTACTGTTGGTATGCAGAAGGCCCGGCAGCAATGTGTTTCCTCCATCGGGGAGCCAGATAGCCACAGCATGGAAGAATCCTCAGGACGAGTTTTCTCCCTGGTCTTCTGGGCAATGCAAGGGGACCCCAGTTTGTAAACCTGAGCTGCACTGGAACAAACACCGCCATGGCAAGTGTTCTCAGAATTCATAGCTGACGTCTTCCCCTCGCATGCATCACGTCGACTTCAGATCCAGCTGGAGACATGTGCTCTCAGCCTTTGAAGACTGTCAGGCCTTTGCAAGATCCACGGTGATGTAGGTGAAACTAGATCATTCACTGGCTCACACCATTCACCTCAGGAGGACTCCTGCTTGCCAAAGTGTTTTCATGGAAGGGCACATGTGTGTGGCATGTCTCTTTCACCTGCTTGTGGACTTCAGGTACATGAGCTAGGTGTCAACCGTGAAAGTGGAGAGGGACGGGAACAGCACAATTTGCCCCAGTGACAAAGCAGAGAGATGTGTCCTCAGAGCTGCCTGAGAAACAGTCCTGTTGCCGGTCTTCTATTCACCCCAGGATTACCCTGAGAGGTAACCTGAGGCCGAGTGAATTTTCTTGGAAGAACCGGAGTGCGTGCCGTTCCTTGCTAGGTTCTCATCCCAAAGCCTTCTTGGCTAGTCATAAGGAAACTTGCCCGCGTGTTGCAAGGAAAGTCCGTGTTTTGGATGATCAGTGCTTCATGAAAAGCACTGTGGTCGCCAACTTTCTCAACCCTGCAGGAATACCCGGGGAGGAACGGAGACTTTGCCCAAAGAAACAGAGTGCTTGCAATGCCTTGCTAGGAGCACATCCAGCACAGGACTTTTATCTATGGCGAATGTCAGCCGAGCGCCAGAGTCAAAGTAAGGTGCAGTGTTTCCACCAGCAGAGTCGCAGTCAGCAGTTTCAAAGAGGCCTTCCCCACTAAAGTGCTGTAAATGCGGGTGTGCCTTTCAAAGTCTGAGGATGCGAGCGTCTGCACCGTATTCCAAGGAAGGTCCCTGTGTACCAAAAGTGGCATCTGTGCCTGCTGAGCACCATCCAGCCACATGGGTCTTTGGACTCTACTGTTTTGTATGCAGGAGGCTGGGCAACAACGTTTTTCCTCCATGGGAGAGCTAGATTTGGAGAGCTTAGAGGAAGCCTGAAGAACACGTTGATACCGGGGCTTCTGGGCAATGCAAGGGGGCCTCATTTTGTAACCCTGAGCTGCTTTTGGAAAACCACCGTGCTTACACGGTGAGTTCTCGGACTTCATACCTGACCTCTTGCTCCCTGAAGCAGCACCAGGACTTTACCTCTAGAGGGAGAAATAGGCAGTCGTCCTCTGAAGGTGGCCAGGCCTTCGGGAGATGTACCATGACCTAGGCGAAACGAAGGCGTTCACTGGCTCGCGCAATTTACTTCAGGAGGAACACTGGCTTTCCAAAGCGCTTTCAGCGAAGAAGTACAGTATGTGACACGGGCCTCCTTTGGTTCCCGGAACGTCAACTACATGAGCTGTGTGGCAACCGTGAAAAGGAGGCCGGACGAGAAAAGCGAAATCTGTCCCGTTGGCAACCCGGAGAGCTGGGTGCTCAGAGCTGCCTGAAAAAGGGTCCTGTTGCCCGTCTTGTACTCACCGTAGGAGTTCCCGGGGAGGCAAAGTGAGGAAGAGTGAGTTTTCTCGCAAGAACGAGGGGGTGTGGGCAGTTCCTCGCTAGGAGCTCATCCCAAAGCCTTCTTGGCTAGTGGTTCGGAAACCTGCCCGCATGCTGCCAAAGGAAAGTCCTCGAGAGCCGTGAAAAGTGTTGGGAGTGCAGCTCTGTCTGAGAAGCCTTAGTGAAGGTACTGCTTTAACACTGGTAGGCCTCTCAGGACTGCAGGGTCTCTCGCGCCTGGACCCAGGTCATGGAAGAACACGGTGTACCCAAAGTGTCAACTGCGGCTTCTGAGTGAGCTCCAGCCACATGGGTCGTTGGCCTCCACTCTGTGCATGCAGAGGGCAGGGCAACACACGGCCTGCTCCGGCGGAGAGCCAGACCTCCACCTCTGGAAACCAGTCTTGGTAACAGAGTGGGGGCCGGTGTCATGAGCAATGCATGTCACACTCCCGGCTTAGATATTAGCTGCCCTGAATCCTATCCGGAGAGTAACATTGATTGTATGAACTCAAAGCTGACGACCCTTCACCTCAAGCAGAAATGTGACTTTACAACCAGCCTGATATGATGGACCCCTCTCCCGAAGCACTGCTGGGCGATTGAAAGTTCCAAAGTCGACATCGCCTGACTGAAGCACTGTGGTGACTAGGCACGTCACCTCGCGCAGAACCTCTGCTTACAAAAGGGTCCTCACAGGAGCGCCTAGTGTGTCGCATGGCTCTCTCGTAGCTGGGCAGAAGGTGCTGCTCCACAGGCTGGCTTTGCACGTAGAAACTGGATCCTGAGGGCTAAAGCATTCTTTGCCCCTTTGGAAGCAGGAGGCTTGGGGCGAGAAAACTGAACGAAAGGCACGGGGTGGCGCCCATGTTGGACACCCTGCAGGAATTGCCCGGGAGGACGAGTGAGTTTTCTCGAAAGAAACAGTGCGCCTGCCGTTCCTTGCCAGGAGCTCGTGCAGCAGACTGCTTCAGCTAAGGCGAATGTCGACTGAGCGGCACACTCAAAGTAAGGGGCAGTGTTTCCATCAGCAAAGTTGGTGGTCACAAGTAGACCCGAGGCTTTCACCACTGAAGTGCTGTAATGCTGGTGTGCCTTTCACATATCTGAGGACGCTCACGTCTGCACCAGTTTCCGAGGAAAATCACTGTGTACCCAAAGTGTCATCTGTGCCTTCTGAGCAACCTCATGCCGCATGATGGTCTTTGGGCTCTACTGTTGGTATGCAGAAGGCCAGGCAGCAATGTGTTTCCTCCATCGGGGAGCCAGATAGCCACAGCATGGAAGAATCCTCAGGACGAGTTTTCTCCCTGGTCTTCTGGGCAATGCAAGGGGACCCCAGTTTGTAAACCTGAGCTGCACTGGAACAAACACCGCCATGGCAAGTGTTCTCAGAATTCATAGCTGACGTCTTCCCCTCGCATGCATCACGTCGACTTCAGATCCAGCTGGAGACATGTGCTCTCAGCCTTTGAAGACTGTCAGGCCTTTGCAAGATCCACGGTGATGTAGGTGAAACTAGATCATTCACTGGCTCACACCATTCACCTCAGGAGGACTCCTGCTTGCCAAAGTGTTTTCATGGAAGGGCACATGTGTGTGGCATGTCTCTTTCACCTGCTTGTGGACTTCAGGTACATGAGCTAGGTGTCAACCGTGAAAGTGGAGAGGGACGGGAACAGCACAATTTGCCCCAGTGACAAAGCAGAGAGATGTGTCCTCAGAGCTGCCTGAGAAACAGTCCTGTTGCCGGTCTTCTATTCACCCCAGGATTACCCTGAGAGGTAACCTGAGGCCGAGTGAATTTTCTTGGAAGAACCGGAGTGCGTGCCGTTCCTTGCTAGGTTCTCATCCCAAAGCCTTCTTGGCTAGTCATAAGGAAACTTGCCCGCGTGTTGCAAGGAAAGTCCGTGTTTTGGATGATCAGTGCTTCATGAAAAGCACTGTGGTCGCCAACTTTCTCAACCCTGCAGGAATACCCGGGGAGGAACGGAGACTTTGCCCAAAGAAACAGAGTGCTTGCAATGCCTTGCTAGGAGCACATCCAGCACAGGACTTTTATCTATGGCGAATGTCAGCCGAGCGCCAGAGTCAAAGTAAGGTGCAGTGTTTCCACCAGCAGAGTCGCAGTCAGCAGTTTCAAAGAGGCCTTCCCCACTAAAGTGCTGTAAATGCGGGTGTGCCTTTCAAAGTCTGAGGATGCGAGCGTCTGCACCGTATTCCAAGGAAGGTCCCTGTGTACCAAAAGTGGCATCTGTGCCTGCTGAGCACCATCCAGCCACATGGGTCTTTGGACTCTACTGTTTTGTATGCAGGAGGCTGGGCAACAACGTTTTTCCTCCATGGGAGAGCTAGATTTGGAGAGCTTAGAGGAAGCCTGAAGAACACGTTGATACCGGGGCTTCTGGGCAATGCAAGGGGGCCTCATTTTGTAACCCTGAGCTGCTTTTGGAAAACCACCGTGCTTACACGGTGAGTTCTCGGACTTCATACCTGACCTCTTGCTCCCTGAAGCAGCACCAGGACTTTACCTCTAGAGGGAGAAATAGGCAGTCGTCCTCTGAAGGTGGCCAGGCCTTCGGGAGATGTACCATGACCTAGGCGAAACGAAGGCGTTCACTGGCTCGCGCAATTTACTTCAGGAGGAACACTGGCTTTCCAAAGCGCTTTCAGCGAAGAAGTACAGTATGTGACACGGGCCTCCTTTGGTTCCCGGAACGTCAACTACATGAGCTGTGTGGCAACCGTGAAAAGGAGGCCGGACGAGAAAAGCGAAATCTGTCCCGTTGGCAACCCGGAGAGCTGGGTGCTCAGAGCTGCCTGAAAAAGGGTCCTGTTGCCCGTCTTGTACTCACCGTAGGAGTTCCCGGGGAGGCAAAGTGAGGAAGAGTGAGTTTTCTCGCAAGAACGAGGGGGTGTGGGCAGTTCCTCGCTAGGAGCTCATCCCAAAGCCTTCTTGGCTAGTGGTTCGGAAACCTGCCCGCATGCTGCCAAAGGAAAGTCCTCGAGAGCCGTGAAAAGTGTTGGGAGTGCAGCTCTGTCTGAGAAGCCTTAGTGAAGGTACTGCTTTAACACTGGTAGGCCTCTCAGGACTGCAGGGTCTCTCGCGCCTGGACCCAGGTCATGGAAGAACACGGTGTACCCAAAGTGTCAACTGCGGCTTCTGAGTGAGCTCCAGCCACATGGGTCGTTGGCCTCCACTCTGTGCATGCAGAGGGCAGGGCAACACACGGCCTGCTCCGGCGGAGAGCCAGACCTCCACCTCTGGAAACCAGTCTTGGTAACAGAGTGGGGGCCGGTGTCATGAGCAATGCATGTCACACTCCCGGCTTAGATATTAGCTGCCCGGAATCCTATCCGGAGAGTAACATTGATTGTATGAACTCAAAGCTGACGACCCTTCACCTCAAGCAGAAATGTGACTTTACAACCAGCCTGATATGATGGACCCCTCTCCCGAAGCACTGCTGGGCGATTGAAAGTTCCAAAGTCGACATCGCCTGACTGAAGCACTGTGGTGACTAGGCACGTCACCTCGCGCAGAACCTCTGCTTACAAAAGGGTCCTCACAGGAGCGCCTAGTGTGTCGCATGGCTCTCTCGTAGCTGGGCAGAAGGTGCTGCTCCACAGGCTGGCTTTGCACGTAGAAACTGGATCCTGAGGGCTAAAGCATTCTTTGCCCCTTTGGAAGCAGGAGGCTTGGGGCGAGAAAACTGAACGAAAGGCACGGGGTGGCGCCCATGTTGGACACCCTGCAGGAATTGCCCGGGAGGACGAGTGAGTTTTCTCGAAAGAAACAGTGCGCCTGCCGTTCCTTGCCAGGAGCTCGTGCAGCAGACTGCTTCAGCTAAGGCGAATGTCGACTGAGCGGCACACTCAAAGTAAGGGGCAGTGTTTCCATCAGCAAAGTTGGTGGTCACAAGTAGACCCGAGGCTTTCACCACTGAAGTGCTGTAATGCTGGTGTGCCTTTCACATATCTGAGGACGCTCACGTCTGCACCAGTTTCCGAGGAAAATCACTGTGTACCCAAAGTGTCATCTGTGCCTTCTGAGCAACCTCATGCCTCATGATGGTCTTTGGGCTCTACTGTTGGTATGCAGAAGGCCCGGCAGCAATGTGTTTCCTCCATCGGGGAGCCAGGTAGCCACAGCATGGAAGAATCCTCAGGACGAGTTTTCTCCCTGGTCTTCTGGGCAATGCAAGGGGACCCCAGTTTGTAAACCTGAGCTGCACTGGAACAAACACCGCCATGGCAAGTGTTCTCAGAATTCATAGCTGACGTCTTCCCCTCGCATGCATCACGTCGACTTCAGATCCAGCTGGAGACATGTGCTCTCAGCCTTTGAAGACTGTCAGGCCTTTGCAAGATCCACGGTGATGTAGGTGAAACTAGATCATTCACTGGCTCACACCATTCACCTCAGGAGGACTCCTGCTTGCCAAAGTGTTTTCATGGAAGGGCACATGTGTGTGGCATGTCTCTTTCACCTGCTTGTGGACTTCAGGTACATGAGCTAGGTGTCAACCGTGAAAGTGGAGAGGGACGGGAACAGCACAATTTGCCCCAGTGACAAAGCAGAGAGATGTGTCCTCAGAGCTGCCTGAGAAACAGTCCTGTTGCCGGTCTTCTATTCACCCCAGGATTACCCTGAGAGGTAACCTGAGGCCGAGTGAATTTTCTTGGAAGAACCGGAGTGCGTGCCGTTCCTTGCTAGGTTCTCATCCCAAAGCCTTCTTGGCTAGTCATAAGGAAACTTGCCCGCGTGTTGCAAGGAAAGTCCGTGTTTTGGATGATCAGTGCTTCATGAAAAGCACTGTGGTCGCCAACTTTCTCAACCCTGCAGGAATACCCGGGGAGGAACGGAGACTTTGCCCAAAGAAACAGAGTGCTTGCAATGCCTTGCTAGGAGCACATCCAGCACAGGACTTTTATCTATGGCGAATGTCAGCCGAGCGCCAGAGTCAAAGTAAGGTGCAGTGTTTCCACCAGCAGAGTCGCAGTCAGCAGTTTCAAAGAGGCCTTCCCCACTAAAGTGCTGTAAATGCGGGTGTGCCTTTCAAAGTCTGAGGATGCGAGCGTCTGCACCGTATTCCAAGGAAGGTCCCTGTGTACCAAAAGTGGCATCTGTGCCTGCTGAGCACCATCCAGCCACATGGGTCTTTGGACTCTACTGTTTTGTATGCAGGAGGCTGGGCAACAACGTTTTTCCTCCATGGGAGAGCTAGATTTGGAGAGCTTAGAGGAAGCCTGAAGAACACGTTGATACCGGGGCTTCTGGGCAATGCAAGGGGGCCTCATTTTGTAACCCTGAGCTGCTTTTGGAAAACCACCGTGCTTACACGGTGAGTTCTCGGACTTCATACCTGACCTCTTGCTCCCTGAAGCAGCACCAGGACTTTACCTCTAGAGGGAGAAATAGGCAGTCGTCCTCTGAAGGTGGCCAGGCCTTCGGGAGATGTACCATGACCTAGGCGAAACGAAGGCGTTCACTGGCTCGCGCAATTTACTTCAGGAGGAACACTGGCTTTCCAAAGCGCTTTCAGCGAAGAAGTACAGTATGTGACACGGGCCTCCTTTGGTTCCCGGAACGTCAACTACATGAGCTGTGTGGCAACCGTGAAAAGGAGGCCGGACGAGAAAAGCGAAATCTGTCCCGTTGGCAACCCGGAGAGCTGGGTGCTCAGAGCTGCCTGAAAAAGGGTCCTGTTGCCCGTCTTGTACTCACCGTAGGAGTTCCCGGGGAGGCAAAGTGAGGAAGAGTGAGTTTTCTCGCAAGAACGAGGGGGTGTGGGCAGTTCCTCGCTAGGAGCTCATCCCAAAGCCTTCTTGGCTAGTGGTTCGGAAACCTGCCCGCATGCTGCCAAAGGAAAGTCCTCGAGAGCCGTGAAAAGTGTTGGGAGTGCAGCTCTGTCTGAGAAGCCTTAGTGAAGGTACTGCTTTAACACTGGTAGGCCTCTCAGGACTGCAGGGTCTCTCGCGCCTGGACCCAGGTCATGGAAGAACACGGTGTACCCAAAGTGTCAACTGCGGCTTCTGAGTGAGCTCCAGCCACATGGGTCGTTGGCCTCCACTCTGTGCATGCAGAGGGCAGGGCAACACACGGCCTGCTCCGGCGGAGAGCCAGACCTCCACCTCTGGAAACCAGTCTTGGTAACAGAGTGGGGGCCGGTGTCATGAGCAATGCATGTCACACTCCCGGCTTAGATATTAGCTGCCCGGAATCCTATCCGGAGAGTAACATTGATTGTATGAACTCAAAGCTGACGACCCTTCACCTCGAGCAGAAATGTGACTTTACAACCAGCCTGATATGATGGACCCCTCTCCCGAAGCACTGCTGGGCGATTGAAAGTTCCAAAGTCGACATCGCCTGACTGAAGCACTGTGGTGACTAGGCACGTCACCTCGCGCAGAACCTCTGCTTACAAAAGGGTCCTCACAGGAGCGCCTAGTGTGTCGCATGGCTCTCTCGTAGCTGGGCAGAAGGTGCTGCTCCACAGGCTGGCTTTGCACGTAGAAACTGGATCCTGAGGGCTAAAGCATTCTTTGCCCCTTTGGAAGCAGGAGGCTTGGGGCGAGAAAACTGAACGAAAGGCACGGGGTGGCGCCCATGTTGGACACCCTGCAGGAATTGCCCGGGAGGACGAGTGAGTTTTCTCGAAAGAAACAGTGCGCCTGCCGTTCCTTGCCAGGAGCTCGTGCAGCAGACTGCTTCAGCTAAGGCGAATGTCGACTGAGCGGCACACTCAAAGTAAGGGGCAGTGTTTCCATCAGCAAAGTTGGTGGTCACAAGTAGACCCGAGGCTTTCACCACTGAAGTGCTGTAATGCTGGTGTGCCTTTCACATATCTGAGGACGCTCACGTCTGCACCAGTTTCCGAGGAAAATCACTGTGTACCCAAAGTGTCATCTGTGCCTTCTGAGCAACCTCATGCCGCATGATGGTCTTTGGGCTCTACTGTTGGTATGCAGAAGGCCCGGCAGCAATGTGTTTCCTCCATCGGGGAGCCAGATAGCCACAGCATGGAAGAATCCTCAGGACGAGTTTTCTCCCTGGTCTTCTGGGCAATGCAAGGGGACCCCAGTTTGTAAACCTGAGCTGCACTGGAACAAACACCGCCATGGCAAGTGTTCTCAGAATTCATAGCTGACGTCTTCCCCTCGCATGCATCACGTCGACTTCAGATCCAGCTGGAGACATGTGCTCTCAGCCTTTGAAGACTGTCAGGCCTTTGCAAGATCCACGGTGATGTAGGTGAAACTAGATCATTCACTGGCTCACACCATTCACCTCAGGAGGACTCCTGCTTGCCAAAGTGTTTTCATGGAAGGGCACATGTGTGTGGCATGTCTCTTTCACCTGCTTGTGGACTTCAGGTACATGAGCTAGGTGTCAACCGTGAAAGTGGAGAGGGACGGGAACAGCACAATTTGCCCCAGTGACAAAGCAGAGAGATGTGTCCTCAGAGCTGCCTGAGAAACAGTCCTGTTGCCGGTCTTCTATTCACCCCAGGATTACCCTGAGAGGTAACCTGAGGCCGAGTGAATTTTCTTGGAAGAACCGGAGTGCGTGCCGTTCCTTGCTAGGTTCTCATCCCAAAGCCTTCTTGGCTAGTCATAAGGAAACTTGCCCGCGTGTTGCAAGGAAAGTCCGTGTTTTGGATGATCAGTGCTTCATGAAAAGCACTGTGGTCGCCAACTTTCTCAACCCTGCAGGAATACCCGGGGAGGAACGGAGACTTTGCCCAAAGAAACAGAGTGCTTGCAATGCCTTGCTAGGAGCACATCCAGCACAGGACTTTTATCTATGGCGAATGTCAGCCGAGCGCCAGAGTCAAAGTAAGGTGCAGTGTTTCCACCAGCAGAGTCGCAGTCAGCAGTTTCAAAGAGGCCTTCCCCACTAAAGTGCTGTAAATGCGGGTGTGCCTTTCAAAGTCTGAGGATGCGAGCGTCTGCACCGTATTCCAAGGAAGGTCCCTGTGTACCAAAAGTGGCATCTGTGCCTGCTGAGCACCATCCAGCCACATGGGTCTTTGGACTCTACTGTTTTGTATGCAGGAGGCTGGGCAACAACGTTTTTCCTCCATGGGAGAGCTAGATTTGGAGAGCTTAGAGGAAGCCTGAAGAACACGTTGATACCGGGGCTTCTGGGCAATGCAAGGGGGCCTCATTTTGTAACCCTGAGCTGCTTTTGGAAAACCACCGTGCTTACACGGTGAGTTCTCGGACTTCATACCTGACCTCTTGCTCCCTGAAGCAGCACCAGGACTTTACCTCTAGAGGGAGAAATAGGCAGTCGTCCTCTGAAGGTGGCCAGGCCTTCGGGAGATGTACCATGACCTAGGCGAAACGAAGGCGTTCACTGGCTCGCGCAATTTACTTCAGGAGGAACACTGGCTTTCCAAAGCGCTTTCAGCGAAGAAGTACAGTATGTGACACGGGCCTCCTTTGGTTCCCGGAACGTCAACTACATGAGCTGTGTGGCAACCGTGAAAAGGAGGCCGGACGAGAAAAGCGAAATCTGTCCCGTTGGCAACCCGGAGAGCTGGGTGCTCAGAGCTGCCTGAAAAAGGGTCCTGTTGCCCGTCTTGTACTCACCGTAGGAGTTCCCGGGGAGGCAAAGTGAGGAAGAGTGAGTTTTCTCGCAAGAACGAGGGGGTGTGGGCAGTTCCTCGCTAGGAGCTCATCCCAAAGCCTTCTTGGCTAGTGGTTCGGAAACCTGCCCGCATGCTGCCAAAGGAAAGTCCTCGAGAGCCGTGAAAAGTGTTGGGAGTGCAGCTCTGTCTGAGAAGCCTTAGTGAAGGTACTGCTTTAACACTGGTAGGCCTCTCAGGACTGCAGGGTCTCTCGCGCCTGGACCCAGGTCATGGAAGAACACGGTGTACCCAAAGTGTCAACTGCGGCTTCTGAGTGAGCTCCAGCCACATGGGTCGTTGGCCTCCACTCTGTGCATGCAGAGGGCAGGGCAACACACGGCCTGCTCCGGCGGAGAGCCAGACCTCCACCTCTGGAAACCAGTCTTGGTAACAGAGTGGGGGCCGGTGTCATGAGCAATGCATGTCACACTCCCGGCTTAGATATTAGCTGCCCGGAATCCTATCCGGAGAGTAACATTGATTGTATGAACTCAAAGCTGACGACCCTTCACCTCGAGCAGAAATGTGACTTTACAACCAGCCTGATATGATGGACCCCTCTCCCGAAGCACTGCTGGGCGATTGAAAGTTCCAAAGTCGACATCGCCTGACTGAAGCACTGTGGTGACTAGGCACGTCACCTCGCGCAGAACCTCTGCTTACAAAAGGGTCCTCACAGGAGCGCCTAGTGTGTCGCATGGCTCTCTCGTAGCTGGGCAGAAGGTGCTGCTCCACAGGCTGGCTTTGCACGTAGAAACTGGATCCTGAGGGCTAAAGCATTCTTTGCCCCTTTGGAAGCAGGAGGCTTGGGGCGAGAAAACTGAACGAAAGGCACGGGGTGGCGCCCATGTTGGACACCCTGCAGGAATTGCCCGGGAGGACGAGTGAGTTTTCTCGAAAGAAACAGTGCGCCTGCCGTTCCTTGCCAGGAGCTCGTGCAGCAGACTGCTTCAGCTAAGGCGAATGTCGACTGAGCGGCACACTCAAAGTAAGGGGCAGTGTTTCCATCAGCAAAGTTGGTGGTCACAAGTAGACCCGAGGCTTTCACCACTGAAGTGCTGTAATGCTGGTGTGCCTTTCACATATCTGAGGACGCTCACGTCTGCACCAGTTTCCGAGGAAAATCACTGTGTACCCAAAGTGTCATCTGTGCCTTCTGAGCAACCTCATGCCGCATGATGGTCTTTGGGCTCTACTGTTGGTATGCAGAAGGCCCGGCAGCAATGTGTTTCCTCCATCGGGGAGCCAGATAGCCACAGCATGGAAGAATCCTCAGGACGAGTTTTCTCCCTGGTCTTCTGGGCAATGCAAGGGGACCCCAGTTTGTAAACCTGAGCTGCACTGGAACAAACACCGCCATGGCAAGTGTTCTCAGAATTCATAGCTGACGTCTTCCCCTCGCATGCATCACGTCGACTTCAGATCCAGCTGGAGACATGTGCTCTCAGCCTTTGAAGACTGTCAGGCCTTTGCAAGATCCACGGTGATGTAGGTGAAACTAGATCATTCACTGGCTCACACCATTCACCTCAGGAGGACTCCTGCTTGCCAAAGTGTTTTCATGGAAGGGCACATGTGTGTGGCATGTCTCTTTCACCTGCTTGTGGACTTCAGGTACATGAGCTAGGTGTCAACCGTGAAAGTGGAGAGGGACGGGAACAGCACAATTTGCCCCAGTGACAAAGCAGAGAGATGTGTCCTCAGAGCTGCCTGAGAAACAGTCCTGTTGCCGGTCTTCTATTCACCCCAGGATTACCCTGAGAGGTAACCTGAGGCCGAGTGAATTTTCTTGGAAGAACCGGAGTGCGTGCCGTTCCTTGCTAGGTTCTCATCCCAAAGCCTTCTTGGCTAGTCATAAGGAAACTTGCCCGCGTGTTGCAAGGAAAGTCCGTGTTTTGGATGATCAGTGCTTCATGAAAAGCACTGTGGTCGCCAACTTTCTCAACCCTGCAGGAATACCCGGGGAGGAACGGAGACTTTGCCCAAAGAAACAGAGTGCTTGCAATGCCTTGCTAGGAGCACATCCAGCACAGGACTTTTATCTATGGCGAATGTCAGCCGAGCGCCAGAGTCAAAGTAAGGTGCAGTGTTTCCACCAGCAGAGTCGCAGTCAGCAGTTTCAAAGAGGCCTTCCCCACTAAAGTGCTGTAAATGCGGGTGTGCCTTTCAAAGTCTGAGGATGCGAGCGTCTGCACCGTATTCCAAGGAAGGTCCCTGTGTACCAAAAGTGGCATCTGTGCCTGCTGAGCACCATCCAGCCACATGGGTCTTTGGACTCTACTGTTTTGTATGCAGGAGGCTGGGCAACAACGTTTTTCCTCCATGGGAGAGCTAGATTTGGAGAGCTTAGAGGAAGCCTGAAGAACACGTTGATACCGGGGCTTCTGGGCAATGCAAGGGGGCCTCATTTTGTAACCCTGAGCTGCTTTTGGAAAACCACCGTGCTTACACGGTGAGTTCTCGGACTTCATACCTGACCTCTTGCTCCCTGAAGCAGCACCAGGACTTTACCTCTAGAGGGAGAAATAGGCAGTCGTCCTCTGAAGGTGGCCAGGCCTTCGGGAGATGTACCATGACCTAGGCGAAACGAAGGCGTTCACTGGCTCGCGCAATTTACTTCAGGAGGAACACTGGCTTTCCAAAGCGCTTTCAGCGAAGAAGTACAGTATGTGACACGGGCCTCCTTTGGTTCCCGGAACGTCAACTACATGAGCTGTGTGGCAACCGTGAAAAGGAGGCCGGACGAGAAAAGCGAAATCTGTCCCGTTGGCAACCCGGAGAGCTGGGTGCTCAGAGCTGCCTGAAAAAGGGTCCTGTTGCCCGTCTTGTACTCACCGTAGGAGTTCCCGGGGAGGCAAAGTGAGGAAGAGTGAGTTTTCTCGCAAGAACGAGGGGGTGTGGGCAGTTCCTCGCTAGGAGCTCATCCCAAAGCCTTCTTGGCTAGTGGTTCGGAAACCTGCCCGCATGCTGCCAAAGGAAAGTCCTCGAGAGCCGTGAAAAGTGTTGGGAGTGCAGCTCTGTCTGAGAAGCCTTAGTGAAGGTACTGCTTTAACACTGGTAGGCCTCTCAGGACTGCAGGGTCTCTCGCGCCTGGACCCAGGTCATGGAAGAACACGGTGTACCCAAAGTGTCAACTGCGGCTTCTGAGTGAGCTCCAGCCACATGGGTCGTTGGCCTCCACTCTGTGCATGCAGAGGGCAGGGCAACACACGGCCTGCTCCGGCGGAGAGCCAGACCTCCACCTCTGGAAACCAGTCTTGGTAACAGAGTGGGGGCCGGTGTCATGAGCAATGCATGTCACACTCCCGGCTTAGATATTAGCTGCCCGGAATCCTATCCGGAGAGTAACATTGATTGTATGAACTCAAAGCTGACGACCCTTCACCTCAAGCAGAAATGTGACTTTACAACCAGCCTGATATGATGGACCCCTCTCCCGAAGCACTGCTGGGCGATTGAAAGTTCCAAAGTCGACATCGCCTGACTGAAGCACTGTGGTGACTAGGCACGTCACCTCGCGCAGAACCTCTGCTTACAAAAGGGTCCTCACAGGAGCGCCTAGTGTGTCGCATGGCTCTCTCGTAGCTGGGCAGAAGGTGCTGCTCCACAGGCTGGCTTTGCACGTAGAAACTGGATCCTGAGGGCTAAAGCATTCTTTGCCCCTTTGGAAGCAGGAGGCTTGGGGCGAGAAAACTGAACGAAAGGCACGGGGTGGCGCCCATGTTGGACACCCTGCAGGAATTGCCCGGGAGGACGAGTGAGTTTTCTCGAAAGAAACAGTGCGCCTGCCGTTCCTTGCCAGGAGCTCGTGCAGCAGACTGCTTCAGCTAAGGCGAATGTCGACTGAGCGGCACACTCAAAGTAAGGGGCAGTGTTTCCATCAGCAAAGTTGGTGGTCACAAGTAGACCCGAGGCTTTCACCACTGAAGTGCTGTAATGCTGGTGTGCCTTTCACATATCTGAGGACGCTCACGTCTGCACCAGTTTCCGAGGAAAATCACTGTGTACCCAAAGTGTCATCTGTGCCTTCTGAGCAACCTCATGCCTCATGATGGTCTTTGGGCTCTACTGTTGGTATGCAGAAGGCCCGGCAGCAATGTGTTTCCTCCATCGGGGAGCCAGATAGCCACAGCATGGAAGAATCCTCAGGACGAGTTTTCTCCCTGGTCTTCTGGGCAATGCAAGGGGACCCCAGTTTGTAAACCTGAGCTGCACTGGAACAAACACCGCCATGGCAAGTGTTCTCAGAATTCATAGCT
Organism: Eubalaena glacialis; assembly: GCF_028564815.1. Classification (NCBI taxonomy): domain Eukaryota; kingdom Metazoa; phylum Chordata; class Mammalia; order Artiodactyla; family Balaenidae; genus Eubalaena; species Eubalaena glacialis. The sequence continues at coordinate 36,793,462 of NC_083718.1, forward strand.
GACGTCTTCCCCTCGCATGCATCACGTCGACTTCAGATCCAGCTGGAGACATGTGCTCTCAGCCTTTGAAGACTGTCAGGCCTTTGCAAGATCCACGGTGATGTAGGTGAAACTAGATCATTCACTGGCTCACACCATTCACCTCAGGAGGACTCCTGCTTGCCAAAGTGTTTTCATGGAAGGGCACATGTGTGTGGCATGTCTCTTTCACCTGCTTGTGGACTTCAGGTACATGAGCTAGGTGTCAACCGTGAAAGTGGAGAGGGACGGGAACAGCACAATTTGCCCCAGTGACAAAGCAGAGAGATGTGTCCTCAGAGCTGCCTGAGAAACAGTCCTGTTGCCGGTCTTCTATTCACCCCAGGATTACCCTGAGAGGTAACCTGAGGCCGAGTGAATTTTCTTGGAAGAACCGGAGTGCGTGCCGTTCCTTGCTAGGTTCTCATCCCAAAGCCTTCTTGGCTAGTCATAAGGAAACTTGCCCGCGTGTTGCAAGGACAGTCCGTGTTTTGGATGATCAGTGCTTCATGAAAAGCACTGTGGTCGCCAACTTTCTCAACCCTGCAGGAATACCCGGGGAGGAACGGAGACTTTGCCCAAAGAAACAGAGTGCTTGCAATGCCTTGCTAGGAGCACATCCAGCACAGGACTTTTATCTATAGCGAATGTCAGCCGAGCGCCAGAGTCAAAGTAAGGTGCAGTGTTTCCACCAGCAGAGTCGCAGTCAGCAGTTTCAAAGAGGCCTTCCCCACTAAAGTGCTGTAAATGCGGGTGTGCCTTTCAAAGTCTGAGGATGCGAGCGTCTGCACCGTATTCCAAGGAAGGTCCCTGTGTACCAAAAGTGGCATCTGTGCCTGCTGAGCACCATCCAGCCACATGGGTCTTTGGACTCTACTGTTTTGTATGCAGGAGGCTGGGCAACAACGTTTTTCCTCCATGGGAGAGCTAGATTTGGAGAGCTTAGAGGAAGCCTGAAGAACACGTTGATACCGGGGCTTCTGGGCAATGCAAGGGGGCCTCATTTTGTAACCCTGAGCTGCTTTTGGAAAACCACCGTGCTTACACGGTGAGTTCTCGGACTTCATACCTGACCTCTTGCTCCCTGAAGCAGCACCAGGACTTTACCTCTAGAGGGAGAAATAGGCAGTCGTCCTCTGAAGGTGGCCAGGCCTTCGGGAGATGTACCATGACCTAGGCGAAACGAAGGCGTTCACTGGCTCGCGCAATTTACTTCAGGAGGAACACTGGCTTTCCAAAGCGCTTTCAGCGAAGAAGTACAGTATGTGACACGGGCCTCCTTTGGTTCCCGGAACGTCAACTACATGAGCTGTGTGGCAACCGTGAAAAGGAGGCCGGACGAGAAAAGCGAAATCTGTCCCGTTGGCAACCCGGAGAGCTGGGTGCTCAGAGCTGCCTGAAAAAGGGTCCTGTTGCCCGTCTTGTACTCACCGTAGGAGTTCCCGGGGAGGCAAAGTGAGGAAGAGTGAGTTTTCTCGCAAGAACGAGGGGGTGTGTGCAGTTCCTCGCTAGGAGCTCATCCCAAAGCCTTCTTGGCTAGTGGTTCGGAAACCTGCCCGCATGCTGCCAAAGGAAAGTCCTCGAGAGCCGTGAAAAGTGTTGGGAGTGCAGCTCTGTCTGAGAAGCCTTAGTGAAGGTACTGCTTTAACACTGGTAGGCCTCTCAGGACTGCAGGGTCTCTCGCGCCTGGACCCAGGTCATGGAAGAACACGGTGTACCCAAAGTGTCAACTGCGGCTTCTGAGTGAGCTCCAGCCACATGGGTCGTTGGCCTCCACTCTGTGCATGCAGAGGGCAGGGCAACACACGGCCTGCTCCGGCGGAGAGCCAGACCTCCACCTCTGGAAACCAGTCTTGGTAACAGAGTGGGGGCCGGTGTCATGAGCAATGCATGTCACACTCCCGGCTTAGATATTAGCTGCCCTGAATCCTATCCGGAGAGTAACATTGATTGTATGAACTCAAAGCTGACGACCCTTCACCTCGAGCAGAAATGTGACTTTACAACCAGCCTGATATGATGGACCCCTCTCCCGAAGCACTGCTGGGCGATTGAAAGTTCCAAAGTCGACATCGCCTGACTGAAGCACTGTGGTGACTAGGCACGTCACCTCGCGCAGAACCTCTGCTTACAAAAGGGTCCTCACAGGAGCGCCTAGTGTGTCGCATGGCTCTCTCGTAGCTGGGCAGAAGGTGCTGCTCCACAGGCTGGCTTTGCACGTAGAAACTGGATCCTGAGGGCTAAAGCATTCTTTGCCCCTTTGGAAGCAGGAGGCTTGGGGCGAGAAAACTGAACGAAAGGCACGGGGTGGCGCCCATGTTGGACACCCTGCAGGAATTGCCCGGGAGGACGAGTGAGTTTTCTCGAAAGAAACAGTGCGCCTGCCGTTCCTTGCCAGGAGCTCGTGCAGCAGACTGCTTCAGCTAAGGCGAATGTCGACTGAGCGGCACACTCAAAGTAAGGGGCAGTGTTTCCATCAGCAAAGTTGGTGGTCACAAGTAGACCCGAGGCTTTCACCACTGAAGTGCTGTAATGCTGGTGTGCCTTTCACATATCTGAGGACGCTCACGTCTGCACCAGTTTCCGAGGAAAATCACTGTGTACCCAAAGTGTCATCTGTGCCTTCTGAGCAACCTCATGCCGCATGATGGTCTTTGGGCTCTACTGTTGGTATGCAGAAGGCCCGGCAGCAATGTGTTTCCTCCATCGGGGAGCCAGGTAGCCACAGCATGGAAGAATCCTCAGGACGAGTTTTCTCCCTGGTCTTCTGGGCAATGCAAGGGGACCCCAGTTTGTAAACCTGAGCTGCACTGGAACAAACACCGCCATGGCAAGTGTTCTCAGAATTCATAGCTGACGTCTTCCCCTCGCATGCATCACGTCGACTTCAGATCCAGCTGGAGACATGTGCTCTCAGCCTTTGAAGACTGTCAGGCCTTTGCAAGATCCACGGTGATGTAGGTGAAACTAGATCATTCACTGGCTCACACCATTCACCTCAGGAGGACTCCTGCTTGCCAAAGTGTTTTCATGGAAGGGCACATGTGTGTGGCATGTCTCTTTCACCTGCTTGTGGACTTCAGGTACATGAGCTAGGTGTCAACCGTGAAAGTGGAGAGGGACGGGAACAGCACAATTTGCCCCAGTGACAAAGCAGAGAGATGTGTCCTCAGAGCTGCCTGAGAAACAGTCCTGTTGCCGGTCTTCTATTCACCCCAGGATTACCCTGAGAGGTAACCTGAGGCCGAGTGAATTTTCTTGGAAGAACCGGAGTGCGTGCCGTTCCTTGCTAGGTTCTCATCCCAAAGCCTTCTTGGCTAGTCATAAGGAAACTTGCCCGCGTGTTGCAAGGAAAGTCCGTGTTTTGGATGATCAGTGCTTCATGAAAAGCACTGTGGTCGCCAACTTTCTCAACCCTGCAGGAATACCCGGGGAGGAACGGAGACTTTGCCCAAAGAAACAGAGTGCTTGCAATGCCTTGCTAGGAGCACATCCAGCACAGGACTTTTATCTATGGCGAATGTCAGCCGAGCGCCAGAGTCAAAGTAAGGTGCAGTGTTTCCACCAGCAGAGTCGCAGTCAGCAGTTTCAAAGAGGCCTTCCCCACTAAAGTGCTGTAAATGCGGGTGTGCCTTTCAAAGTCTGAGGATGCGAGCGTCTGCACCGTATTCCAAGGAAGGTCCCTGTGTACCAAAAGTGGCATCTGTGCCTGCTGAGCACCATCCAGCCACATGGGTCTTTGGACTCTACTGTTTTGTATGCAGGAGGCTGGGCAACAACGTTTTTCCTCCATGGGAGAGCTAGATTTGGAGAGCTTAGAGGAAGCCTGAAGAACACGTTGATACCGGGGCTTCTGGGCAATGCAAGGGGGCCTCATTTTGTAACCCTGAGCTGCTTTTGGAAAACCACCGTGCTTACACGGTGAGTTCTCGGACTTCATACCTGACCTCTTGCTCCCTGAAGCAGCACCAGGACTTTACCTCTAGAGGGAGAAATAGGCAGTCGTCCTCTGAAGGTGGCCAGGCCTTCGGGAGATGTACCATGACCTAGGCGAAACGAAGGCGTTCACTGGCTCGCGCAATTTACTTCAGGAGGAACACTGGCTTTCCAAAGCGCTTTCAGCGAAGAAGTACAGTATGTGACACGGGCCTCCTTTGGTTCCCGGAACGTCAACTACATGAGCTGTGTGGCAACCGTGAAAAGGAGGCCGGACGAGAAAAGCGAAATCTGTCCCGTTGGCAACCCGGAGAGCTGGGTGCTCAGAGCTGCCTGAAAAAGGGTCCTGTTGCCCGTCTTGTACTCACCGTAGGAGTTCCCGGGGAGGCAAAGTGAGGAAGAGTGAGTTTTCTCGCAAGAACGAGGGGGTGTGGGCAGTTCCTCGCTAGGAGCTCATCCCAAAGCCTTCTTGGCTAGTGGTTCGGAAACCTGCCCGCATGCTGCCAAAGGAAAGTCCTCGAGAGCCGTGAAAAGTGTTGGGAGTGCAGCTCTGTCTGAGAAGCCTTAGTGAAGGTACTGCTTTAACACTGGTAGGCCTCTCAGGACTGCAGGGTCTCTCGCGCCTGGACCCAGGTCATGGAAGAACACGGTGTACCCAAAGTGTCAACTGCGGCTTCTGAGTGAGCTCCAGCCACATGGGTCGTTGGCCTCCACTCTGTGCATGCAGAGGGCAGGGCAACACACGGCCTGCTCCGGCGGAGAGCCAGACCTCCACCTCTGGAAACCAGTCTTGGTAACAGAGTGGGGGCCGGTGTCATGAGCAATGCATGTCACACTCCCGGCTTAGATATTAGCTGCCCGGAATCCTATCCGGAGAGTAACATTGATTGTATGAACTCAAAGCTGACGACCCTTCACCTCAAGCAGAAATGTGACTTTACAACCAGCCTGATATGATGGACCCCTCTCCCGAAGCACTGCTGGGCGATTGAAAGTTCCAAAGTCGACATCGCCTGACTGAAGCACTGTGGTGACTAGGCACGTCACCTCGCGCAGAACCTCTGCTTACAAAAGGGTCCTCACAGGAGCGCCTAGTGTGTCGCATGGCTCTCTCGTAGCTGGGCAGAAGGTGCTGCTCCACAGGCTGGCTTTGCACGTAGAAACTGGATCCTGAGGGCTAAAGCATTCTTTGCCCCTTTGGAAGCAGGAGGCTTGGGGCGAGAAAACTGAACGAAAGGCACGGGGTGGCGCCCATGTTGGACACCCTGCAGGAATTGCCCGGGAGGACGAGTGAGTTTTCTCGAAAGAAACAGTGCGCCTGCCGTTCCTTGCCAGGAGCTCGTGCAGCAGACTGCTTCAGCTAAGGCGAATGTCGACTGAGCGGCACACTCAAAGTAAGGGGCAGTGTTTCCATCAGCAAAGTTGGTGGTCACAAGTAGACCCGAGGCTTTCACCACTGAAGTGCTGTAATGCTGGTGTGCCTTTCACATATCTGAGGACGCTCACGTCTGCACCAGTTTCCGAGGAAAATCACTGTGTACCCAAAGTGTCATCTGTGCCTTCTGAGCAACCTCATGCCTCATGATGGTCTTTGGGCTCTACTGTTGGTATGCAGAAGGCCCGGCAGCAATGTGTTTCCTCCATCGGGGAGCCAGATAGCCACAGCATGGAAGAATCCTCAGGACGAGTTTTCTCCCTGGTCTTCTGGGCAATGCAAGGGGACCCCAGTTTGTAAACCTGAGCTGCACTGGAACAAACACCGCCATGGCAAGTGTTCTCAGAATTCATAGCTGACGTCTTCCCCTCGCATGCATCACGTCGACTTCAGATCCAGCTGGAGACATGTGCTCTCAGCCTTTGAAGACTGTCAGGCCTTTGCAAGATCCACGGTGATGTAGGTGAAACTAGATCATTCACTGGCTCACACCATTCACCTCAGGAGGACTCCTGCTTGCCAAAGTGTTTTCATGGAAGGGCACATGTGTGTGGCATGTCTCTTTCACCTGCTTGTGGACTTCAGGTACATGAGCTAGGTGTCAACCGTGAAAGTGGAGAGGGACGGGAACAGCACAATTTGCCCCAGTGACAAAGCAGAGAGATGTGTCCTCAGAGCTGCCTGAGAAACAGTCCTGTTGCCGGTCTTCTATTCACCCCAGGATTACCCTGAGAGGTAACCTGAGGCCGAGTGAATTTTCTTGGAAGAACCGGAGTGCGTGCCGTTCCTTGCTAGGTTCTCATCCCAAAGCCTTCTTGGCTAGTCATAAGGAAACTTGCCCGCGTGTTGCAAGGACAGTCCGTGTTTTGGATGATCAGTGCTTCATGAAAAGCACTGTGGTCGCCAACTTTCTCAACCCTGCAGGAATACCCGGGGAGGAACGGAGACTTTGCCCAAAGAAACAGAGTGCTTGCAATGCCTTGCTAGGAGCACATCCAGCACAGGACTTTTATCTATAGCGAATGTCAGCCGAGCGCCAGAGTCAAAGTAAGGTGCAGTGTTTCCACCAGCAGAGTCGCAGTCAGCAGTTTCAAAGAGGCCTTCCCCACTAAAGTGCTGTAAATGCGGGTGTGCCTTTCAAAGTCTGAGGATGCGAGCGTCTGCACCGTATTCCAAGGAAGGTCCCTGTGTACCAAAAGTGGCATCTGTGCCTGCTGAGCACCATCCAGCCACATGGGTCTTTGGACTCTACTGTTTTGTATGCAGGAGGCTGGGCAACAACGTTTTTCCTCCATGGGAGAGCTAGATTTGGAGAGCTTAGAGGAAGCCTGAAGAACACGTTGATACCGGGGCTTCTGGGCAATGCAAGGGGGCCTCATTTTGTAACCCTGAGCTGCTTTTGGAAAACCACCGTGCTTACACGGTGAGTTCTCGGACTTCATACCTGACCTCTTGCTCCCTGAAGCAGCACCAGGACTTTACCTCTAGAGGGAGAAATAGGCAGTCGTCCTCTGAAGGTGGCCAGGCCTTCGGGAGATGTACCATGACCTAGGCGAAACGAAGGCGTTCACTGGCTCGCGCAATTTACTTCAGGAGGAACACTGGCTTTCCAAAGCGCTTTCAGCGAAGAAGTACAGTATGTGACACGGGCCTCCTTTGGTTCCCGGAACGTCAACTACATGAGCTGTGTGGCAACCGTGAAAAGGAGGCCGGACGAGAAAAGCGAAATCTGTCCCGTTGGCAACCCGGAGAGCTGGGTGCTCAGAGCTGCCTGAAAAAGGGTCCTGTTGCCCGTCTTGTACTCACCGTAGGAGTTCCCGGGGAGGCAAAGTGAGGAAGAGTGAGTTTTCTCGCAAGAACGAGGGGGTGTGTGCAGTTCCTCGCTAGGAGCTCATCCCAAAGCCTTCTTGGCTAGTGGTTCGGAAACCTGCCCGCATGCTGCCAAAGGAAAGTCCTCGAGAGCCGTGAAAAGTGTTGGGAGTGCAGCTCTGTCTGAGAAGCCTTAGTGAAGGTACTGCTTTAACACTGGTAGGCCTCTCAGGACTGCAGGGTCTCTCGCGCCTGGACCCAGGTCATGGAAGAACACGGTGTACCCAAAGTGTCAACTGCGGCTTCTGAGTGAGCTCCAGCCACATGGGTCGTTGGCCTCCACTCTGTGCATGCAGAGGGCAGGGCAACACACGGCCTGCTCCGGCGGAGAGCCAGACCTCCACCTCTGGAAACCAGTCTTGGTAACAGAGTGGGGGCCGGTGTCATGAGCAATGCATGTCACACTCCCGGCTTAGATATTAGCTGCCCTGAATCCTATCCGGAGAGTAACATTGATTGTATGAACTCAAAGCTGACGACCCTTCACCTCGAGCAGAAATGTGACTTTACAACCAGCCTGATATGATGGACCCCTCTCCCGAAGCACTGCTGGGCGATTGAAAGTTCCAAAGTCGACATCGCCTGACTGAAGCACTGTGGTGACTAGGCACGTCACCTCGCGCAGAACCTCTGCTTACAAAAGGGTCCTCACAGGAGCGCCTAGTGTGTCGCATGGCTCTCTCGTAGCTGGGCAGAAGGTGCTGCTCCACAGGCTGGCTTTGCACGTAGAAACTGGATCCTGAGGGCTAAAGCATTCTTTGCCCCTTTGGAAGCAGGAGGCTTGGGGCGAGAAAACTGAACGAAAGGCACGGGGTGGCGCCCATGTTGGACACCCTGCAGGAATTGCCCGGGAGGACGAGTGAGTTTTCTCGAAAGAAACAGTGCGCCTGCCGTTCCTTGCCAGGAGCTCGTGCAGCAGACTGCTTCAGCTAAGGCGAATGTCGACTGAGCGGCACACTCAAAGTAAGGGGCAGTGTTTCCATCAGCAAAGTTGGTGGTCACAAGTAGACCCGAGGCTTTCACCACTGAAGTGCTGTAATGCTGGTGTGCCTTTCACATATCTGAGGACGCTCACGTCTGCACCAGTTTCCGAGGAAAATCACTGTGTACCCAAAGTGTCATCTGTGCCTTCTGAGCAACCTCATGCCGCATGATGGTCTTTGGGCTCTACTGTTGGTATGCAGAAGGCCCGGCAGCAATGTGTTTCCTCCATCGGGGAGCCAGGTAGCCACAGCATGGAAGAATCCTCAGGACGAGTTTTCTCCCTGGTCTTCTGGGCAATGCAAGGGGACCCCAGTTTGTAAACCTGAGCTGCACTGGAACAAACACCGCCATGGCAAGTGTTCTCAGAATTCATAGCTGACGTCTTCCCCTCGCATGCATCACGTCGACTTCAGATCCAGCTGGAGACATGTGCTCTCAGCCTTTGAAGACTGTCAGGCCTTTGCAAGATCCACGGTGATGTAGGTGAAACTAGATCATTCACTGGCTCACACCATTCACCTCAGGAGGACTCCTGCTTGCCAAAGTGTTTTCATGGAAGGGCACATGTGTGTGGCATGTCTCTTTCACCTGCTTGTGGACTTCAGGTACATGAGCTAGGTGTCAACCGTGAAAGTGGAGAGGGACGGGAACAGCACAATTTGCCCCAGTGACAAAGCAGAGAGATGTGTCCTCAGAGCTGCCTGAGAAACAGTCCTGTTGCCGGTCTTCTATTCACCCCAGGATTACCCTGAGAGGTAACCTGAGGCCGAGTGAATTTTCTTGGAAGAACCGGAGTGCGTGCCGTTCCTTGCTAGGTTCTCATCCCAAAGCCTTCTTGGCTAGTCATAAGGAAACTTGCCCGCGTGTTGCAAGGAAAGTCCGTGTTTTGGATGATCAGTGCTTCATGAAAAGCACTGTGGTCGCCAACTTTCTCAACCCTGCAGGAATACCCGGGGAGGAACGGAGACTTTGCCCAAAGAAACAGAGTGCTTGCAATGCCTTGCTAGGAGCACATCCAGCACAGGACTTTTATCTATGGCGAATGTCAGCCGAGCGCCAGAGTCAAAGTAAGGTGCAGTGTTTCCACCAGCAGAGTCGCAGTCAGCAGTTTCAAAGAGGCCTTCCCCACTAAAGTGCTGTAAATGCGGGTGTGCCTTTCAAAGTCTGAGGATGCGAGCGTCTGCACCGTATTCCAAGGAAGGTCCCTGTGTACCAAAAGTGGCATCTGTGCCTGCTGAGCACCATCCAGCCACATGGGTCTTTGGACTCTACTGTTTTGTATGCAGGAGGCTGGGCAACAACGTTTTTCCTCCATGGGAGAGCTAGATTTGGAGAGCTTAGAGGAAGCCTGAAGAACACGTTGATACCGGGGCTTCTGGGCAATGCAAGGGGGCCTCATTTTGTAACCCTGAGCTGCTTTTGGAAAACCACCGTGCTTACACGGTGAGTTCTCGGACTTCATACCTGACCTCTTGCTCCCTGAAGCAGCACCAGGACTTTACCTCTAGAGGGAGAAATAGGCAGTCGTCCTCTGAAGGTGGCCAGGCCTTCGGGAGATGTACCATGACCTAGGCGAAACGAAGGCGTTCACTGGCTCGCGCAATTTACTTCAGGAGGAACACTGGCTTTTCAAAGCGCTTTCAGCGAAGAAGTACAGTATGTGACACGGGCCTCCTTTGGTTCCCGGAACGTCAACTACATGAGCTGTGTGGCAACCGTGAAAAGGAGGCCGGACGAGAAAAGCGAAATCTGTCCCGTTGGCAACCCGGAGAGCTGGGTGCTCAGAGCTGCCTGAAAAAGGGTCCTGTTGCCCGTCTTGTACTCACCGTAGGAGTTCCCGGGGAGGCAAAGTGAGGAAGAGTGAGTTTTCTCGCAAGAACGAGGGGGTGTGTGCAGTTCCTCGCTAGGAGCTCATCCCAAAGCCTTCTTGGCTAGTGGTTCGGAAACCTGCCCGCATGCTGCCAAAGGAAAGTCCTCGAGAGCCGTGAAAAGTGTTGGGAGTGCAGCTCTGTCTGAGAAGCCTTAGTGAAGGTACTGCTTTAACACTGGTAGGCCTCTCAGGACTGCAGGGTCTCTCGCGCCTGGACCCAGGTCATGGAAGAACACGGTGTACCCAAAGTGTCAACTGCGGCTTCTGAGTGAGCTCCAGCCACATGGGTCGTTGGCCTCCACTCTGTGCATGCAGAGGGCAGGGCAACACACGGCCTGCTCCGGCGGAGAGCCAGACCTCCACCTCTGGAAACCAGTCTTGGTAACAGAGTGGGGGCCGGTGTCATGAGCAATGCATGTCACACTCCCGGCTTAGATATTAGCTGCCCGGAATCCTATCCGGAGAGTAACATTGATTGTATGAACTCAAAGCTGACGACCCTTCACCTCGAGCAGAAATGTGACTTTACAACCAGCCTGATATGATGGACCCCTCTCCCGAAGCACTGCTGGGCGATTGAAAGTTCCAAAGTCGACATCGCCTGACTGAAGCACTGTGGTGACTAGGCACGTCACCTCGCGCAGAACCTCTGCTTACAAAAGGGTCCTCACAGGAGCGCCTAGTGTGTCGCATGGCTCTCTCGTAGCTGGGCAGAAGGTGCTGCTCCACAGGCTGGCTTTGCACGTAGAAACTGGATCCTGAGGGCTAAAGCATTCTTTGCCCCTTTGGAAGCAGGAGGCTTGGGGCGAGAAAACTGAACGAAAGGCACGGGGTGGCGCCCATGTTGGACACCCTGCAGGAATTGCCCGGGAGGACGAGTGAGTTTTCTCGAAAGAAACAGTGCGCCTGCCGTTCCTTGCCAGGAGCTCGTGCAGCAGACTGCTTCAGCTAAGGCGAATGTCGACTGAGCGGCACACTCAAAGTAAGGGGCAGTGTTTCCATCAGCAAAGTTGGTGGTCACAAGTAGACCCGAGGCTTTCACCACTGAAGTGCTGTAATGCTGGTGTGCCTTTCACATATCTGAGGACGCTCACGTCTGCACCAGTTTCCGAGGAAAATCACTGTGTACCCAAAGTGTCATCTGTGCCTTCTGAGCAACCTCATGCCGCATGATGGTCTTTGGGCTCTACTGTTGGTATGCAGAAGGCCCGGCAGCAATGTGTTTCCTCCATCGGGGAGCCAGGTAGCCACAGCATGGAAGAATCCTCAGGACGAGTTTTCTCCCTGGTCTTCTGGGCAATGCAAGGGGACCCCAGTTTGTAAACCTGAGCTGCACTGGAACAAACACCGCCATGGCAAGTGTTCTCAGAATTCATAGCTGACGTCTTCCCCTCGCATGCATCACGTCGACTTCAGATCCAGCTGCAGACATGTGCTCTCAGCCTTTGAAGACTGTCAGGCCTTTGCAAGATCCACGGTGATGTAGGTGAAACTAGATCATTCACTGGCTCACACCATTCACCTCAGGAGGACTCCTGCTTGCCAAAGTGTTTTCATGGAAGGGCACATGTGTGTGGCATGTCTCTTTCACCTGCTTGTGGACTTCAGGTACATGAGCTAGGTGTCAACCGTGAAAGTGGAGAGGGACGGGAACAGCACAATTTGCCCCAGTGACAAAGCAGAGAGATGTGTCCTCAGAGCTGCCTGAGAAACAGTCCTGTTGCCGGTCTTCTATTCACCCCAGGATTACCCTGAGAGGTAACCTGAGGCCGAGTGAATTTTCTTGGAAGAACCGGAGTGCGTGCCGTTCCTTGCTAGGTTCTCATCCCAAAGCCTTCTTGGCTAGTCATAAGGAAACTTGCCCGCGTGTTGCAAGGAAAGTCCGTGTTTTGGATGATCAGTGCTTCATGAAAAGCACTGTGGTCGCCAACTTTCTCAACCCTGCAGGAATACCCGGGGAGGAACGGAGACTTTGCCCAAAGAAACAGAGTGCTTGCAATGCCTTGCTAGGAGCACATCCAGCACAGGACTTTTATCTATGGCGAATGTCAGCCGAGCGCCAGAGTCAAAGTAAGGTGCAGTGTTTCCACCAGCAGAGTCGCAGTCAGCAGTTTCAAAGAGGCCTTCCCCACTAAAGTGCTGTAAATGCGGGTGTGCCTTTCAAAGTCTGAGGATGCGAGCGTCTGCACCGTATTCCAAGGAAGGTCCCTGTGTACCAAAAGTGGCATCTGTGCCTGCTGAGCACCATCCAGCCACATGGGTCTTTGGACTCTACTGTTTTGTATGCAGGAGGCTGGGCAACAACGTTTTTCCTCCATGGGAGAGCTAGATTTGGAGAGCTTAGAGGAAGCCTGAAGAACACGTTGATACCGGGGCTTCTGGGCAATGCAAGGGGGCCTCATTTTGTAACCCTGAGCTGCTTTTGGAAAACCACCGTGCTTACACGGTGAGTTCTCGGACTTCATACCTGACCTCTTGCTCCCTGAAGCAGCACCAGGACTTTACCTCTAGAGGGAGAAATAGGCAGTCGTCCTCTGAAGGTGGCCAGGCCTTCGGGAGATGTACCATGACCTAGGCGAAACGAAGGCGTTCACTGGCTCGCGCAATTTACTTCAGGAGGAACACTGGCTTTCCAAAGCGCTTTCAGCGAAGAAGTACAGTATGTGACACGGGCCTCCTTTGGTTCCCGGAACGTCAACTACATGAGCTGTGTGGCAACCGTGAAAAGGAGGCCGGACGAGAAAAGCGAAATCTGTCCCGTTGGCAACCCGGAGAGCTGGGTGCTCAGAGCTGCCTGAAAAAGGGTCCTGTTGCCCGTCTTGTACTCACCGTAGGAGTTCCCGGGGAGGCAAAGTGAGGAAGAGTGAGTTTTCTCACAAGAACGAGGGGGTGTGGGCAGTTCCTCGCTAGGAGCTCATCCCAAAGCCTTCTTGGCTAGTGGTTCGGAAACCTGCCCGCATGCTGCCAAAGGAAACTCCTCGAGAGCCGTGAAAAGTGTTGGGAGTGCAGCTCTGTCTGAGAAGCCTTAGTGAAGGTACTGCTTTAACACTGGTAGGCCTCTCAGGACTGCAGGGTCTCTCGCGCCTGGACCCAGGTCATGGAAGAACACGGTGTACCCAAAGTGTCAACTGCGGCTTCTGAGTGAGCTCCAGCCACATGGGTCGTTGGCCTCCACTCTGTGCATGCAGAGGGCAGGGCAACACACGGCCTGCTCCGGCGGAGAGCCAGACCTCCACCTCTGGAAACCAGTCTTGGTAACAGAATGGGGGCCGGTGTCATGAGCAATGCATGTCACACTCCCGGCTTAGATATTAGCTGCCCGGAATCCTATCCGGAGAGTAACATTGATTGTATGAACTCAAAGCTGACGACCCTTCACCTCGAGCAGAAATGTGACTTTACAACCAGCCTGATATGATGGACCCCTCTCCCGAAGCACTGCTGGGCGATTGAAAGTTCCAAAGTCGACATCGCCTGACTGAAGCACTGTGGTGACTAGGCACGTCACCTCGCGCAGAACCTCTGCTTACAAAAGGGTCCTCACAGGAGCGCCTAGTGTGTCGCATGGCTCTCTCGTAGCTGGGCAGAAGGTGCTGCTCCACAGGCTGGCTTTGCACGTAGAAACTGGATCCTGAGGGCTAAAGCATTCTTTGCCCCTTTGGAAGCAGGAGGCTTGGGGCGAGAAAACTGAACGAAAGGCACGGGGTGGCGCCCATGTTGGACACCCTGCAGGAATTGCCCGGGAGGACGAGTGAGTTTTCTCGAAAGAAACAGTGCGCCTGCCGTTCCTTGCCAGGAGCTCGTGCAGCAGACTGCTTCAGCTAAGGCGAATGTCGACTGAGCGGCACACTCAAAGTAAGGGGCAGTGTTTCCATCAGCAAAGTTGGTGGTCACAAGTAGACCCGAGGCTTTCACCACTGAAGTGCTGTAATGCTGGTGTGCCTTTCACATATCTGAGGACGCTCACGTCTGCACCAGTTTCCGAGGAAAATCACTGTGTACCCAAAGTGTCACCTGTGCCTTCTGAGCAACCTCATGCCGCATGATGGTCTTTGGGCTCTACTGTTGGTATGCAGAAGGCCCGGCAGCAATGTGTTTCCTCCATCGGGGAGCCAGGTAGCCACAGCATGGAAGAATCCTCAGGACGAGTTTTCTCCCTGGTCTTCTGGGCAATGCAAGGGGACCCCAGTTTGTAAACCTGAGCTGCACTGGAACAAACACCGCCATGGCAAGTGTTCTCAGAATTCATAGCTGACGTCTTCCCCTCGCATGCATCACGTCGACTTCAGATCCAGCTGGAGACATGTGCTCTCAGCCTTTGAAGACTGTCAGGCCTTTGCAAGATCCACGGTGATGTAGGTGAAACTAGATCATTCACTGGCTCACACCATTCACCTCAGGAGGACTCCTGCTTGCCAAAGTGTTTTCATGGAAGGGCACATGTGTGTGGCATGTCTCTTTCACCTGCTTGTGGACTTCAGGTACATGAGCTAGGTGTCAACCGTGAAAGTGGAGAGGGACGGGAACAGCACAATTTGCCCCAGTGACAAAGCAGAGAGATGTGTCCTCAGAGCTGCCTGAGAAACAGTCCTGTTGCCGGTCTTCTATTCACCCCAGGATTACCCTGAGAGGTAACCTGAGGCCGAGTGAATTTTCTTGGAAGAACCGGAGTGCGTGCCGTTCCTTGCTAGGTTCTCATCCCAAAGCCTTCTTGGCTAGTCATAAGGAAACTTGCCCGCGTGTTGCAAGGAAAGTCCGTGTTTTGGATGATCAGTGCTTCATGAAAAGCACTGTGGTCGCCAACTTTCTCAACCCTGCAGGAATACCCGGGGAGGAACGGAGACTTTGCCCAAAGAAACAGAGTGCTTGCAATGCCTTGCTAGGAGCACATCCAGCACAGGACTTTTATCTATGGCGAATGTCAGCCGAGCGCCAGAGTCAAAGTAAGGTGCAGTGTTTCCACCAGCAGAGTCGCAGTCAGCAGTTTCAAAGAGGCCTTCCCCACTAAAGTGCTGTAAATGCGGGTGTGCCTTTCAAAGTCTGAGGATGCGAGCGTCTGCACCGTATTCCAAGGAAGGTCCCTGTGTACCAAAAGTGGCATCTGTGCCTGCTGAGCACCATCCAGCCACATGGGTCTTTGGACTCTACTGTTTTGTATGCAGGAGGCTGGGCAACAACGTTTTTCCTCCATGGGAGAGCTAGATTTGGAGAGCTTAGAGGAAGCCTGAAGAACACGTTGATACCGGGGCTTCTGGGCAATGCAAGGGGGCCTCATTTTGTAACCCTGAGCTGCTTTTGGAAAACCACCGTGCTTACACGGTGAGTTCTCGGACTTCATACCTGACCTCTTGCTCCCTGAAGCAGCACCAGGACTTTACCTCTAGAGGGAGAAATAGGCAGTCGTCCTCTGAAGGTGGCCAGGCCTTCGGGAGATGTACCATGACCTAGGCGAAACGAAGGCGTTCACTGGCTCGCGCAATTTACTTCAGGAGGAACACTGGCTTTCCAAAGCGCTTTCAGCGAAGAAGTACAGTATGTGACACGGGCCTCCTTTGGTTCCCGGAACGTCAACTACATGAGCTGTGTGGCAACCGTGAAAAGGAGGCCGGACGAGAAAAGCGAAATCTGTCCCGTTGGCAACCCGGAGAGCTGGGTGCTCAGAGCTGCCTGAAAAAGGGTCCTGTTGCCCGTCTTGTACTCACCGTAGGAGTTCCCGGGGAGGCAAAGTGAGGAAGAGTGAGTTTTCTCGCAAGAACGAGGGGGTGTGGGCAGTTCCTCGCTAGGAGCTCATCCCAAAGCCTTCTTGGCTAGTGGTTCGGAAACCTGCCCGCATGCTGCCAAAGGAAAGTCCTCGAGAGCCGTGAAAAGTGTTGGGAGTGCAGCTCTGTCTGAGAAGCCTTAGTGAAGGTACTGCTTTAACACTGGTAGGCCTCTCAGGACTGCAGGGTCTCTCGCGCCTGGACCCAGGTCATGGAAGAACACGGTGTACCCAAAGTGTCAACTGTGGCTTCTGAGTGAGCTCCAGCCACATGGGTCGTTGGCCTCCACTCTGTGCATGCAGAGGGCAGGGCAACACACGGCCTGCTCCGGCGGAGAGCCAGACCTCCACCTCTGGAAACCAGTCTTGGTAACAGAGTGGGGGCCGGTGTCATGAGCAATGCATGTCACACTCCCGGCTTAGATATTAGCTGCCCGGAATCCTATCCGGAGAGTAACATTGATTGTATGAACTCAAAGCTGACGACCCTTCACCTCGAGCAGAAATGTGACTTTACAACCAGCCTGATATGATGGACCCCTCTCCCGAAGCACTGCTGGGCGATTGAAAGTTCCAAAGTCGACATCGCCTGACTGAAGCACTGTGGTGACTAGGCACGTCACCTCGCGCAGAACCTCTGCTTCCAAAAGGGTCCTCACAGGAGCGCCTAGTGTGTCGCATGGCTCTCTCATAGCTGGGCAGAAGGTGCTGCTCCACAGGCTGGCTTTGCACGTAGAAACTGGATCCTGAGGGCTAAAGCATTCTTTGCCCCTTTGGAAGCAGGAGGCTTGGGGCGAGAAAACTGAACGAAAGGCACGGGGTGGCGCCCATGTTGGACACCCTGCAGGAATTGCCCGGGAGGACGAGTGAGTTTTCTCGAAAGAAACAGTGCGCCTGCCGTTCCTTGCCAGGAGCTCGTGCAGCAGACTGCTTCAGCTAAGGCGAATGTCGACTGAGCGGCACACTCAAAGTAAGGGGCAGTGTTTCCATCAGCAAAGTTGGTGGTCACAAGTAGACCCGAGGCTTTCACCACTGAAGTGCTGTAATGCTGGTGTGCCTTTCACATATCTGAGGACGCTCACGTCTGCACCAGTTTCCGAGGAAAATCACTGTGTACCCAAAGTGTCACCTGTGCCTTCTGAGCAACCTCATGCCTCATGATGGTCTTTGGGCTCTACTGTTGGTATGCAGAAGGCCCGGCAGCAATGTGTTTCCTCCATCGGGGAGCCAGGTAGCCACAGCATGGAAGAATCCTCAGGACGAGTTTTCTCCCTGGTCTTCTGGGCAATGCAAGGGGACCCCAGTTTGTAAACCTGAGCTGCACTGGAACAAACACCGCCATGGCAAGTGTTCTCAGAATTCATAGCTGACGTCTTCCCCTCGCATGCATCACGTCGACTTCAGATCCAGCTGGAGACATGTGCTCTCAGCCTTTGAAGACTGTCAGGCCTTTGCAAGATCCACGGTGATGTAGGTGAAACTAGATCATTCACTGGCTCACACCATTCACCTCAGGAGGACTCCTGCTTGCCAAAGTGTTTTCATGGAAGGGCACATGTGTGTGGCATGTCTCTTTCACCTGCTTGTGGACTTCAGGTACATGAGCTAGGTGTCAACCGTGAAAGTGGAGAGGGACGGGAACAGCACAATTTGCCCCAGTGACAAAGCAGAGAGATGTGTCCTCAGAGCTGCCTGAGAAACAGTCCTGTTGCCGGTCTTCTATTCACCCCAGGATTACCCTGAGAGGTAACCTGAGGCCGAGTGAATTTTCTTGGAAGAACCGGAGTGCGTGCCGTTCCTTGCTAGGTTCTCATCCCAAAGCCTTCTTGGCTAGTCATAAGGAAACTTGCCCGCGTGTTGCAAGGAAAGTCCGTGTTTTGGATGATCAGTGCTTCATGAAAAGCACTGTGGTCGCCAACTTTCTCAACCCTGCAGGAATACCCGGGGAGGAACGGAGACTTTGCCCAAAGAAACAGAGTGCTTGCAATGCCTTGCTAGGAGCACATCCAGCACAGGACTTTTATCTATGGCGAATGTCAGCCGAGCGCCAGAGTCAAAGTAAGGTGCAGTGTTTCCACCAGCAGAGTCGCAGTCAGCAGTTTCAAAGAGGCCTTCCCCACTAAAGTGCTGTAAATGCGGGTGTGCCTTTCAAAGTCTGAGGATGCGAGCGTCTGCACCGTATTCCAAGGAAGGTCCCTGTGTACCAAAAGTGGCATCTGTGCCTGCTGAGCACCATCCAGCCACATGGGTCTTTGGACTCTACTGTTTTGTATGCAGGAGGCTGGGCAACAACGTTTTTCCTCCATGGGAGAGCTAGATTTGGAGAGCTTAGAGGAAGCCTGAAGAACACGTTGATACCGGGGCTTCTGGGCAATGCAAGGGGGCCTCATTTTGTAACCCTGAGCTGCTTTTGGAAAACCACCGTGCTTACACGGTGAGTTCTCGGACTTCATACCTGACCTCTTGCTCCCTGAAGCAGCACCAGGACTTTACCTCTAGAGGGAGAAATAGGCAGTCGTCCTCTGAAGGTGGCCAGGCCTTCGGGAGATGTACCATGACCTAGGCGAAACGAAGGCGTTCACTGGCTCGCGCAATTTACTTCAGGAGGAACACTGGCTTTCCAAAGCGCTTTCAGCGAAGAAGTACAGTATGTGACACGGGCCTCCTTTGGTTCCCGGAACGTCAACTACATGAGCTGTGTGGCAACCGTGAAAAGGAGGCCGGACGAGAAAAGCGAAATCTGTCCCGTTGGCAACCCGGAGAGCTGGGTGCTCAGAGCTGCCTGAAAAAGGGTCCTGTTGCCCGTCTTGTACTCACCGTAGGAGTTCCCGGGGAGGCAAAGTGAGGAAGAGTGAGTTTTCTCGCAAGAACGAGGGGGTGTGGGCAGTTCCTCGCTAGGAGCTCATCCCAAAGCCTTCTTGGCTAGTGGTTCGGAAACCTGCCCGCATGCTGCCAAAGGAAAGTCCTCGAGAGCCGTGAAAAGTGTTGGGAGTGCAGCTCTGTCTGAGAAGCCTTAGTGAAGGTACTGCTTTAACACTGGTAGGCCTCTCAGGACTGCAGGGTCTCTCGCGCCTGGACCCAGGTCATGGAAGAACACGGTGTACCCAAAGTGTCAACTGCGGCTTCTGAGTGAGCTCCAGCCACATGGGTCGTTGGCCTCCACTCTGTGCATGCAGAGGGCAGGGCAACACACGGCCTGCTCCGGCGGAGAGCCAGACCTCCACCTCTGGAAACCAGTCTTGGTAACAGAGTGGGGGCCGGTGTCATGAGCAATGCATGTCACACTCCCGGCTTAGATATTAGCTGCCCGGAATCCTATCCGGAGAGTAACATTGATTGTATGAACTCAAAGCTGACGACCCTTCACCTCGAGCAGAAATGTGACTTTACAACCAGCCTGATATGATGGACCCCTCTCCCGAAGCACTGCTGGGCGATTGAAAGTTCCAAAGTCGACATCGCCTGACTGAAGCACTGTGGTGACTAGGCACGTCACCTCGCGCAGAAGCTCTGCTTCCAAAAGGGTCCTCACAGGAGCGCCTAGTGTGTCGCATGGCTCTCTCGTAGCTGGGCAGAAGGTGCTGCTCCACAGGCTGGCTTTGCACGTAGAAACTGGATCCTGAGGGCTAAAGCATTCTTTGCCCCTTTGGAAGCAGGAGGCTTGGGGCGAGAAAACTGAACGAAAGGCACGGGGTGGCGCCCATGTTGGACACCCTGCAGGAATTGCCCGGGAGGACGAGTGAGTTTTCTCGAAAGAAACAGTGCGCCTGCCGTTCCTTGCCAGGAGCTCGTGCAGCAGACTGCTTCAGCTAAGGCGAATGTCGACTGAGCGGCACACTCAAAGTAAGGGGCAGTGTTTCCATCAGCAAAGTTGGTGGTCACAAGTAGACCCGAGGCTTTCACCACTGAAGTGCTGTAATGCTGGTGTGCCTTTCACATATCTGAGGACGCTCACGTCTGCACCAGTTTCCGAGGAAAATCACTGTGTACCCAAAGTGTCATCTGTGCCTTCTGAGCAACCTCATGCCGCATGATGGTCTTTGGGCTCTACTGTTGGTATGCAGAAGGCCCGGCAGCAATGTGTTTCCTCCATCGGGGAGCCAGATAGCCACAGCATGGAAGAATCCTCAGGACGAGTTTTCTCCCTGGTCTTCTGGGCAATGCAAGGGGACCCCAGTTTGTAAACCTGAGCTGCACTGGAACAAACACCGCCATGGCAAGTGTTCTCAGAATTCATAGCTGACGTCTTCCCCTCGCATGCATCACGTCGACTTCAGATCCAGCTGGAGACATGTGCTCTCAGCCTTTGAAGACTGTCAGGCCTTTGCAAGATCCACGGTGATGTAGGTGAAACTAGATCATTCACTGGCTCACACCATTCACCTCAGGAGGACTCCTGCTTGCCAAAGTGTTTTCATGGAAGGGCACATGTGTGTGGCATGTCTCTTTCACCTGCTTGTGGACTTCAGGTACATGAGCTAGGTGTCAACCGTGAAAGTGGAGAGGGACGGGAACAGCACAATTTGCCCCAGTGACAAAGCAGAGAGATGTGTCCTCAGAGCTGCCTGAGAAACAGTCCTGTTGCCGGTCTTCTATTCACCCCAGGATTACCCTGAGAGGTAACCTGAGGCCGAGTGAATTTTCTTGGAAGAACCGGAGTGCGTGCCGTTCCTTGCTAGGTTCTCATCCCAAAGCCTTCTTGGCTAGTCATAAGGAAACTTGCCCGCGTGTTGCAAGGAAAGTCCGTGTTTTGGATGATCAGTGCTTCATGAAAAGCACTGTGGTCGCCAACTTTCTCAACCCTGCAGGAATACCCGGGGAGGAACGGAGACTTTGCCCAAAGAAACAGAGTGCTTGCAATGCCTTGCTAGGAGCACATCCAGCACAGGACTTTTATCTATGGCGAATGTCAGCCGAGCGCCAGAGTCAAAGTAAGGTGCAGTGTTTCCACCAGCAGAGTCGCAGTCAGCAGTTTCAAAGAGGCCTTCCCCACTAAAGTGCTGTAAATGCGGGTGTGCCTTTCAAAGTCTGAGGATGCGAGCGTCTGCACCGTATTCCAAGGAAGGTCCCTGTGTACCAAAAGTGGCATCTGTGCCTGCTGAGCACCATCCAGCCACATGGGTCTTTGGACTCTACTGTTTTGTATGCAGGAGGCTGGGCAACAACGTTTTTCCTCCATGGGAGAGCTAGATTTGGAGAGCTTAGAGGAAGCCTGAAGAACACGTTGATACCGGGGCTTCTGGGCAATGCAAGGGGGCCTCATTTTGTAACCCTGAGCTGCTTTTGGAAAACCACCGTGCTTACACGGTGAGTTCTCGGACTTCATACCTGACCTCTTGCTCCCTGAAGCAGCACCAGGACTTTACCTCTAGAGGGAGAAATAGGCAGTCGTCCTCTGAAGGTGGCCAGGCCTTCGGGAGATGTACCATGACCTAGGCGAAACGAAGGCGTTCACTGGCTCGCGCAATTTACTTCAGGAGGAACACTGGCTTTCCAAAGCGCTTTCAGCGAAGAAGTACAGTATGTGACACGGGCCTCCTTTGGTTCCCGGAACGTCAACTACATGAGCTGTGTGGCAACCGTGAAAAGGAGGCCGGACGAGAAAAGCGAAATCTGTCCCGTTGGCAACCCGGAGAGCTGGGTGCTCAGAGCTGCCTGAAAAAGGGTCCTGTTGCCCGTCTTGTACTCACCGTAGGAGTTCCCGGGGAGGCAAAGTGAGGAAGAGTGAGTTTTCTCGCAAGAACGAGGGGGTGTGGGCAGTTCCTCGCTAGGAGCTCATCCCAAAGCCTTCTTGGCTAGTGGTTCGGAAACCTGCCCGCATGCTGCCAAAGGAAAGTCCTCGAGAGCCGTGAAAAGTGTTGGGAGTGCAGCTCTGTCTGAGAAGCCTTAGTGAAGGTACTGCTTTAACACTGGTAGGCCTCTCAGGACTGCAGGGTCTCTCGCGCCTGGACCCAGGTCATGGAAGAACACGGTGTACCCAAAGTGTCAACTGCGGCTTCTGAGTGAGCTCCAGCCACATGGGTCGTTGGCCTCCACTCTGTGCATGCAGAGGGCAGGGCAACACACGGCCTGCTCCGGCGGAGAGCCAGACCTCCACCTCTGGAAACCAGTCTTGGTAACAGAGTGGGGGCCGGTGTCATGAGCAATGCATGTCACACTCCCGGCTTAGATATTAGCTGCCCGGAATCCTATCCGGAGAGTAACATTGATTGTATGAACTCAAAGCTGACGACCCTTCACCTCAAGCAGAAATGTGACTTTACAACCAGCCTGATATGATGGACCCCTCTCCCGAAGCACTGCTGGGCGATTGAAAGTTCCAAAGTCGACATCGCCTGACTGAAGCACTGTGGTGACTAGGCACGTCACCTCGCGCAGAACCTCTGCTTACAAAAGGGTCCTCACAGGAGCGCCTAGTGTGTCGCATGGCTCTCTCGTAGCTGGGCAGAAGGTGCTGCTCCACAGGCTGGCTTTGCACGTAGAAACTGGATCCTGAGGGCTAAAGCATTCTTTGCCCCTTTGGAAGCAGGAGGCTTGGGGCGAGAAAACTGAACGAAAGGCACGGGGTGGCGCCCATGTTGGACACCCTGCAGGAATTGCCCGGGAGGACGAGTGAGTTTTCTCGAAAGAAACAGTGCGCCTGCCGTTCCTTGCCAGGAGCTCGTGCAGCAGACTGCTTCAGCTAAGGCGAATGTCGACTGAGCGGCACACTCAAAGTAAGGGGCAGTGTTTCCATCAGCAAAGTTGGTGGTCACAAGTAGACCCGAGGCTTTCACCACTGAAGTGCTGTAATGCTGGTGTGCCTTTCACATATCTGAGGACGCTCACGTCTGCACCAGTTTCCGAGGAAAATCACTGTGTACCCAAAGTGTCATCTGTGCCTTCTGAGCAACCTCATGCCGCATGATGGTCTTTGGGCTCTACTGTTGGTATGCAGAAGGCCAGGCAGCAATGTGTTTCCTCCATCGGGGAGCCAGATAGCCACAGCATGGAAGAATCCTCAGGACGAGTTTTCTCCCTGGTCTTCTGGGCAATGCAAGGGGACCCCAGTTTGTAAACCTGAGCTGCACTGGAACAAACACCGCCATGGCAAGTGTTCTCAGAATTCATAGCTGACGTCTTCCCCTCGCATGCATCACGTCGACTTCAGATCCAGCTGGAGACATGTGCTCTCAGCCTTTGAAGACTGTCAGGCCTTTGCAAGATCCACGGTGATGTAGGTGAAACTAGATCATTCACTGGCTCACACCATTCACCTCAGGAGGACTCCTGCTTGCCAAAGTGTTTTCATGGAAGGGCACATGTGTGTGGCATGTCTCTTTCACCTGCTTGTGGACTTCAGGTACATGAGCTAGGTGTCAACCGTGAAAGTGGAGAGGGACGGGAACAGCACAATTTGCCCCAGTGACAAAGCAGAGAGATGTGTCCTCAGAGCTGCCTGAGAAACAGTCCTGTTGCCGGTCTTCTATTCACCCCAGGATTACCCTGAGAGGTAACCTGAGGCCGAGTGAATTTTCTTGGAAGAACCGGAGTGCGTGCCGTTCCTTGCTAGGTTCTCATCCCAAAGCCTTCTTGGCTAGTCATAAGGAAACTTGCCCGCGTGTTGCAAGGAAAGTCCGTGTTTTGGATGATCAGTGCTTCATGAAAAGCACTGTGGTCGCCAACTTTCTCAACCCTGCAGGAATACCCGGGGAGGAACGGAGACTTTGCCCAAAGAAACAGAGTGCTTGCAATGCCTTGCTAGGAGCACATCCAGCACAGGACTTTTATCTATGGCGAATGTCAGCCGAGCGCCAGAGTCAAAGTAAGGTGCAGTGTTTCCACCAGCAGAGTCGCAGTCAGCAGTTTCAAAGAGGCCTTCCCCACTAAAGTGCTGTAAATGCGGGTGTGCCTTTCAAAGTCTGAGGATGCGAGCGTCTGCACCGTATTCCAAGGAAGGTCCCTGTGTACCAAAAGTGGCATCTGTGCCTGCTGAGCACCATCCAGCCACATGGGTCTTTGGACTCTACTGTTTTGTATGCAGGAGGCTGGGCAACAACGTTTTTCCTCCATGGGAGAGCTAGATTTGGAGAGCTTAGAGGAAGCCTGAAGAACACGTTGATACCGGGGCTTCTGGGCAATGCAAGGGGGCCTCATTTTGTAACCCTGAGCTGCTTTTGGAAAACCACCGTGCTTACACGGTGAGTTCTCGGACTTCATACCTGACCTCTTGCTCCCTGAAGCAGCACCAGGACTTTACCTCTAGAGGGAGAAATAGGCAGTCGTCCTCTGAAGGTGGCCAGGCCTTCGGGAGATGTACCATGACCTAGGCGAAACGAAGGCGTTCACTGGCTCGCGCAATTTACTTCAGGAGGAACACTGGCTTTCCAAAGCGCTTTCAGCGAAGAAGTACAGTATGTGACACGGGCCTCCTTTGGTTCCCGGAACGTCAACTACATGAGCTGTGTGGCAACCGTGAAAAGGAGGCCGGACGAGAAAAGCGAAATCTGTCCCGTTGGCAACCCGGAGAGCTGGGTGCTCAGAGCTGCCTGAAAAAGGGTCCTGTTGCCCGTCTTGTACTCACCGTAGGAGTTCCCGGGGAGGCAAAGTGAGGAAGAGTGAGTTTTCTCGCAAGAACGAGGGGGTGTGTGCAGTTCCTCGCTAGGAGCTCATCCCAAAGCCTTCTTGGCTAGTGGTTCGGAAACCTGCCCGCATGCTGCCAAAGGAAAGTCCTCGAGAGCCGTGAAAAGTGTTGGGAGTGCAGCTCTGTCTGAGAAGCCTTAGTGAAGGTACTGCTTTAACACTGGTAGGCCTCTCAGGACTGCAGGGTCTCTCGCGCCTGGACCCAGGTCATGGAAGAACACGGTGTACCCAAAGTGTCAACTGCGGCTTCTGAGTGAGCTCCAGCCACATGGGTCGTTGGCCTCCACTCTGTGCATGCAGAGGGCAGGGCAACACACGGCCTGCTCCGGCGGAGAGCCAGACCTCCACCTCTGGAAACCAGTCTTGGTAACAGAGTGGGGGCCGGTGTCATGAGCAATGCATGTCACACTCCCGGCTTAGATATTAGCTGCCCGGAATCCTATCCGGAGAGTAACATTGATTGTATGAACTCAAAGCTGACGACCCTTCACCTCAAGCAGAAATGTGACTTTACAACCAGCCTGATATGATGGACCCCTCTCCCGAAGCACTGCTGGGCGATTGAAAGTTCCAAAGTCGACATCGCCTGACTGAAGCACTGTGGTGACTAGGCACGTCACCTCGCGCAGAAGCTCTGCTTCCAAAAGGGTCCTCACAGGAGCGCCTAGTGTGTCGCATGGCTCTCTCGTAGCTGGGCAGAAGGTGCTGCTCCACAGGCTGGCTTTGCACGTAGAAACTGGATCCTGAGGGCTAAAGCATTCTTTGCCCCTTTGGAAGCAGGAGGCTTGGGGCGAGAAAACTGAACGAAAGGCACGGGGTGGCGCCCATGTTGGACACCCTGCAGGAATTGCCCGGGAGGACGAGTGAGTTTTCTCGAAAGAAACAGTGCGCCTGCCGTTCCTTGCCAGGAGCTCGTGCAGCAGACTGCTTCAGCTAAGGCGAATGTCGACTGAGCGGCACACTCAAAGTAAGGGGCAGTGTTTCCATCAGCAAAGTTGGTGGTCACAAGTAGACCCGAGGCTTTCACCACTGAAGTGCTGTAATGCTGGTGTGCCTTTCACATATCTGAGGACGCTCACGTCTGCACCAGTTTCCGAGGAAAATCACTGTGTACCCAAAGTGTCATCTGTGCCTTCTGAGCAACCTCATGCCTCATGATGGTCTTTGGGCTCTACTGTTGGTATGCAGAAGGCCCGGCAGCAATGTGTTTCCTCCATCGGGGAGCCAGGTAGCCACAGCATGGAAGAATCCTCAGGACGAGTTTTCTCCCTGGTCTTCTGGGCAATGCAAGGGGACCCCAGTTTGTAAACCTGAGCTGCACTGGAACAAACACCGCCATGGCAAGTGTTCTCAGAATTCATAGCTGACGTCTTCCCCTCGCATGCATCACGTCGACTTCAGATCCAGCTGGAGACATGTGCTCTCAGCCTTTGAAGACTGTCAGGCCTTTGCAAGATCCACGGTGATGTAGGTGAAACTAGATCATTCACTGGCTCACACCATTCACCTCAGGAGGACTCCTGCTTGCCAAAGTGTTTTCATGGAAGGGCACATGTGTGTGGCATGTCTCTTTCACCTGCTTGTGGACTTCAGGTACATGAGCTAGGTGTCAACCGTGAAAGTGGAGAGGGACGGGAACAGCACAATTTGCCCCAGTGACAAAGCAGAGAGATGTGTCCTCAGAGCTGCCTGAGAAACAGTCCTGTTGCCGGTCTTCTATTCACCCCAGGATTACCCTGAGAGGTAACCTGAGGCCGAGTGAATTTTCTTGGAAGAACCGGAGTGCGTGCCGTTCCTTGCTAGGTTCTCATCCCAAAGCCTTCTTGGCTAGTCATAAGGAAACTTGCCCGCGTGTTGCAAGGAAAGTCCGTGTTTTGGATGATCAGTGCTTCATGAAAAGCACTGTGGTCGCCAACTTTCTCAACCCTGCAGGAATACCCGGGGAGGAACGGAGACTTTGCCCAAAGAAACAGAGTGCTTGCAATGCCTTGCTAGGAGCACATCCAGCACAGGACTTTTATCTATGGCGAATGTCAGCCGAGCGCCAGAGTCAAAGTAAGGTGCAGTGTTTCCACCAGCAGAGTCGCAGTCAGCAGTTTCAAAGAGGCCTTCCCCACTAAAGTGCTGTAAATGCGGGTGTGCCTTTCAAAGTCTGAGGATGCGAGCGTCTGCACCGTATTCCAAGGAAGGTCCCTGTGTACCAAAAGTGGCATCTGTGCCTGCTGAGCACCATCCAGCCACATGGGTCTTTGGACTCTACTGTTTTGTATGCAGGAGGCTGGGCAACAACGTTTTTCCTCCATGGGAGAGCTAGATTTGGAGAGCTTAGAGGAAGCCTGAAGAACACGTTGATACCGGGGCTTCTGGGCAATGCAAGGGGGCCTCATTTTGTAACCCTGAGCTGCTTTTGGAAAACCACCGTGCTTACACGGTGAGTTCTCGGACTTCATACCTGACCTCTTGCTCCCTGAAGCAGCACCAGGACTTTACCTCTAGAGGGAGAAATAGGCAGTCGTCCTCTGAAGGTGGCCAGGCCTTCGGGAGATGTACCATGACCTAGGCGAAACGAAGGCGTTCACTGGCTCGCGCAATTTACTTCAGGAGGAACACTGGCTTTCCAAAGCGCTTTCAGCGAAGAAGTACAGTATGTGACACGGGCCTCCTTTGGTTCCCGGAACGTCAACTACATGAGCTGTGTGGCAACCGTGAAAAGGAGGCCGGACGAGAAAAGCGAAATCTGTCCCGTTGGCAACCCGGAGAGCTGGGTGCTCAGAGCTGCCTGAAAAAGGGTCCTGTTGCCCGTCTTGTACTCACCGTAGGAGTTCCCGGGGAGGCAAAGTGAGGAAGAGTGAGTTTTCTCGCAAGAACGAGGGGGTGTGGGCAGTTCCTCGCTAGGAGCTCATCCCAAAGCCTTCTTGGCTAGTGGTTCGGAAACCTGCCCGCATGCTGCCAAAGGAAAGTCCTCGAGAGCCGTGAAAAGTGTTGGGAGTGCAGCTCTGTCTGAGAAGCCTTAGTGAAGGTACTGCTTTAACACTGGTAGGCCTCTCAGGACTGCAGGGTCTCTCGCGCCTGGACCCAGGTCATGGAAGAACACGGTGTACCCAAAGTGTCAACTGCGGCTTCTGAGTGAGCTCCAGCCACATGGGTCGTTGGCCTCCACTCTGTGCATGCAGAGGGCAGGGCAACACACGGCCTGCTCCGGCGGAGAGCCAGACCTCCACCTCTGGAAACCAGTCTTGGTAACAGAGTGGGGGCCGGTGTCATGAGCAATGCATGTCACACTCCCGGCTTAGATATTAGCTGCCCGGAATCCTATCCGGAGAGTAACATTGATTGTATGAACTCAAAGCTGACGACCCTTCACCTCGAGCAGAAATGTGACTTTACAACCAGCCTGATATGATGGACCCCTCTCCCGAAGCACTGCTGGGCGATTGAAAGTTCCAAAGTCGACATCGCCTGACTGAAGCACTGTGGTGACTAGGCACGTCACCTCGCGCAGAACCTCTGCTTACAAAAGGGTCCTCACAGGAGCGCCTAGTGTGTCGCATGGCTCTCTCGTAGCTGGGCAGAAGGTGCTGCTCCACAGGCTGGCTTTGCACGTAGAAACTGGATCCTGAGGGCTAAAGCATTCTTTGCCCCTTTGGAAGCAGGAGGCTTGGGGCGAGAAAACTGAACGAAAGGCACGGGGTGGCGCCCATGTTGGACACCCTGCAGGAATTGCCCGGGAGGACGAGTGAGTTTTCTCGAAAGAAACAGTGCGCCTGCCGTTCCTTGCCAGGAGCTCGTGCAGCAGACTGCTTCAGCTAAGGCGAATGTCGACTGAGCGGCACACTCAAAGTAAGGGGCAGTGTTTCCATCAGCAAAGTTGGTGGTCACAAGTAGACCCGAGGCTTTCACCACTGAAGTGCTGTAATGCTGGTGTGCCTTTCACATATCTGAGGACGCTCACGTCTGCACCAGTTTCCGAGGAAAATCACTGTGTACCCAAAGTGTCATCTGTGCCTTCTGAGCAACCTCATGCCGCATGATGGTCTTTGGGCTCTACTGTTGGTATGCAGAAGGCCCGGCAGCAAT
Source organism: Eubalaena glacialis (assembly GCF_028564815.1). Taxonomy (NCBI): domain Eukaryota; kingdom Metazoa; phylum Chordata; class Mammalia; order Artiodactyla; family Balaenidae; genus Eubalaena; species Eubalaena glacialis. The sequence continues at coordinate 36,822,031 of NC_083718.1, forward strand.
GTGTTTCCTCCATCGGGGAGCCAGATAGCCACAGCATGGAAGAATCCTCAGGACGAGTTTTCTCCCTGGTCTTCTGGGCAATGCAAGGGGACCCCAGTTTGTAAACCTGAGCTGCACTGGAACAAACACCGCCATGGCAAGTGTTCTCAGAATTCATAGCTGACGTCTTCCCCTCGCATGCATCACGTCGACTTCAGATCCAGCTGGAGACATGTGCTCTCAGCCTTTGAAGACTGTCAGGCCTTTGCAAGATCCACGGTGATGTAGGTGAAACTAGATCATTCACTGGCTCACACCATTCACCTCAGGAGGACTCCTGCTTGCCAAAGTGTTTTCATGGAAGGGCACATGTGTGTGGCATGTCTCTTTCACCTGCTTGTGGACTTCAGGTACATGAGCTAGGTGTCAACCGTGAAAGTGGAGAGGGACGGGAACAGCACAATTTGCCCCAGTGACAAAGCAGAGAGATGTGTCCTCAGAGCTGCCTGAGAAACAGTCCTGTTGCCGGTCTTCTATTCACCCCAGGATTACCCTGAGAGGTAACCTGAGGCCGAGTGAATTTTCTTGGAAGAACCGGAGTGCGTGCCGTTCCTTGCTAGGTTCTCATCCCAAAGCCTTCTTGGCTAGTCATAAGGAAACTTGCCCGCGTGTTGCAAGGAAAGTCCGTGTTTTGGATGATCAGTGCTTCATGAAAAGCACTGTGGTCGCCAACTTTCTCAACCCTGCAGGAATACCCGGGGAGGAACGGAGACTTTGCCCAAAGAAACAGAGTGCTTGCAATGCCTTGCTAGGAGCACATCCAGCACAGGACTTTTATCTATGGCGAATGTCAGCCGAGCGCCAGAGTCAAAGTAAGGTGCAGTGTTTCCACCAGCAGAGTCGCAGTCAGCAGTTTCAAAGAGGCCTTCCCCACTAAAGTGCTGTAAATGCGGGTGTGCCTTTCAAAGTCTGAGGATGCGAGCGTCTGCACCGTATTCCAAGGAAGGTCCCTGTGTACCAAAAGTGGCATCTGTGCCTGCTGAGCACCATCCAGCCACATGGGTCTTTGGACTCTACTGTTTTGTATGCAGGAGGCTGGGCAACAACGTTTTTCCTCCATGGGAGAGCTAGATTTGGAGAGCTTAGAGGAAGCCTGAAGAACACGTTGATACCGGGGCTTCTGGGCAATGCAAGGGGGCCTCATTTTGTAACCCTGAGCTGCTTTTGGAAAACCACCGTGCTTACACGGTGAGTTCTCGGACTTCATACCTGACCTCTTGCTCCCTGAAGCAGCACCAGGACTTTACCTCTAGAGGGAGAAATAGGCAGTCGTCCTCTGAAGGTGGCCAGGCCTTCGGGAGATGTACCATGACCTAGGCGAAACGAAGGCGTTCACTGGCTCGCGCAATTTACTTCAGGAGGAACACTGGCTTTCCAAAGCGCTTTCAGCGAAGAAGTACAGTATGTGACACGGGCCTCCTTTGGTTCCCGGAACGTCAACTACATGAGCTGTGTGGCAACCGTGAAAAGGAGGCCGGACGAGAAAAGCGAAATCTGTCCCGTTGGCAACCCGGAGAGCTGGGTGCTCAGAGCTGCCTGAAAAAGGGTCCTGTTGCCCGTCTTGTACTCACCGTAGGAGTTCCCGGGGAGGCAAAGTGAGGAAGAGTGAGTTTTCTCGCAAGAACGAGGGGGTGTGGGCAGTTCCTCGCTAGGAGCTCATCCCAAAGCCTTCTTGGCTAGTGGTTCGGAAACCTGCCCGCATGCTGCCAAAGGAAAGTCCTCGAGAGCCGTGAAAAGTGTTGGGAGTGCAGCTCTGTCTGAGAAGCCTTAGTGAAGGTACTGCTTTAACACTGGTAGGCCTCTCAGGACTGCAGGGTCTCTCGCGCCTGGACCCAGGTCATGGAAGAACACGGTGTACCCAAAGTGTCAACTGCGGCTTCTGAGTGAGCTCCAGCCACATGGGTCGTTGGCCTCCACTCTGTGCATGCAGAGGGCAGGGCAACACACGGCCTGCTCCGGCGGAGAGCCAGACCTCCACCTCTGGAAACCAGTCTTGGTAACAGAGTGGGGGCCGGTGTCATGAGCAATGCATGTCACACTCCCGGCTTAGATATTAGCTGCCCGGAATCCTATCCGGAGAGTAACATTGATTGTATGAACTCAAAGCTGACGACCCTTCACCTCGAGCAGAAATGTGACTTTACAACCAGCCTGATATGATGGACCCCTCTCCCGAAGCACTGCTGGGCGATTGAAAGTTCCAAAGTCGACATCGTCTGACTGAAGCACTGTGGTGACTAGGCACGTCACCTCGCGCAGAACCTCTGCTTACAAAAGGGTCCTCACAGGAGCGCCTAGTGTGTCGCATGGCTCTCTCGTAGCTGGGCAGAAGGTGCTGCTCCACAGGCTGGCTTTGCACGTAGAAACTGGATCCTGAGGGCTAAAGCATTCTTTGCCCCTTTGGAAGCAGGAGGCTTGGGGCGAGAAAACTGAACGAAAGGCACGGGGTGGCGCCCATGTTGGACACCCTGCAGGAATTGCCCGGGAGGACGAGTGAGTTTTCTCGAAAGAAACAGTGCGCCTGCCGTTCCTTGCCAGGAGCTCGTGCAGCAGACTGCTTCAGCTAAGGCGAATGTCGACTGAGCGGCACACTCAAAGTAAGGGGCAGTGTTTCCATCAGCAAAGTTGGTGGTCACAAGTAGACCCGAGGCTTTCACCACTGAAGTGCTGTAATGCTGGTGTGCCTTTCACATATCTGAGGACGCTCACGTCTGCACCAGTTTCCGAGGAAAATCACTGTGTACCCAAAGTGTCATCTGTGCCTTCTGAGCAACCTCATGCCGCATGATGGTCTTTGGGCTCTACTGTTGGTATGCAGAAGGCCCGGCAGCAATGTGTTTCCTCCATCGGGGAGCCAGATAGCCACAGCATGGAAGAATCCTCAGGACGAGTTTTCTCCCTGGTCTTCTGGGCAATGCAAGGGGACCCCAGTTTGTAAACCTGAGCTGCACTGGAACAAACACCGCCATGGCAAGTGTTCTCAGAATTCATAGCTGACGTCTTCCCCTCGCATGCATCACGTCGACTTCAGATCCAGCTGGAGACATGTGCTCTCAGCCTTTGAAGACTGTCAGGCCTTTGCAAGATCCACGGTGATGTAGGTGAAACTAGATCATTCACTGGCTCACACCATTCACCTCAGGAGGACTCCTGCTTGCCAAAGTGTTTTCATGGAAGGGCACATGTGTGTGGCATGTCTCTTTCACCTGCTTGTGGACTTCAGGTACATGAGCTAGGTGTCAACCGTGAAAGTGGAGAGGGACGGGAACAGCACAATTTGCCCCAGTGACAAAGCAGAGAGATGTGTCCTCAGAGCTGCCTGAGAAACAGTCCTGTTGCCGGTCTTCTATTCACCCCAGGATTACCCTGAGAGGTAACCTGAGGCCGAGTGAATTTTCTTGGAAGAACCGGAGTGCGTGCCGTTCCTTGCTAGGTTCTCATCCCAAAGCCTTCTTGGCTAGTCATAAGGAAACTTGCCCGCGTGTTGCAAGGAAAGTCCGTGTTTTGGATGATCAGTGCTTCATGAAAAGCACTGTGGTCGCCAACTTTCTCAACCCTGCAGGAATACCCGGGGAGGAACGGAGACTTTGCCCAAAGAAACAGAGTGCTTGCAATGCCTTGCTAGGAGCACATCCAGCACAGGACTTTTATCTATGGCGAATGTCAGCCGAGCGCCAGAGTCAAAGTAAGGTGCAGTGTTTCCACCAGCAGAGTCGCAGTCAGCAGTTTCAAAGAGGCCTTCCCCACTAAAGTGCTGTAAATGCGGGTGTGCCTTTCAAAGTCTGAGGATGCGAGCGTCTGCACCGTATTCCAAGGAAGGTCCCTGTGTACCAAAAGTGGCATCTGTGCCTGCTGAGCACCATCCAGCCACATGGGTCTTTGGACTCTACTGTTTTGTATGCAGGAGGCTGGGCAACAACGTTTTTCCTCCATGGGAGAGCTAGATTTGGAGAGCTTAGAGGAAGCCTGAAGAACACGTTGATACCGGGGCTTCTGGGCAATGCAAGGGGGCCTCATTTTGTAACCCTGAGCTGCTTTTGGAAAACCACCGTGCTTACACGGTGAGTTCTCGGACTTCATACCTGACCTCTTGCTCCCTGAAGCAGCACCAGGACTTTACCTCTAGAGGGAGAAATAGGCAGTCGTCCTCTGAAGGTGGCCAGGCCTTCGGGAGATGTACCATGACCTAGGCGAAACGAAGGCGTTCACTGGCTCGCGCAATTTACTTCAGGAGGAACACTGGCTTTCCAAAGCGCTTTCAGCGAAGAAGTACAGTATGTGACACGGGCCTCCTTTGGTTCCCGGAACGTCAACTACATGAGCTGTGTGGCAACCGTGAAAAGGAGGCCGGACGAGAAAAGCGAAATCTGTCCCGTTGGCAACCCGGAGAGCTGGGTGCTCAGAGCTGCCTGAAAAAGGGTCCTGTTGCCCGTCTTGTACTCACCGTAGGAGTTCCCGGGGAGGCAAAGTGAGGAAGAGTGAGTTTTCTCGCAAGAACGAGGGGGTGTGGGCAGTTCCTCGCTAGGAGCTCATCCCAAAGCCTTCTTGGCTAGTGGTTCGGAAACCTGCCCGCATGCTGCCAAAGGAAAGTCCTCGAGAGCCGTGAAAAGTGTTGGGAGTGCAGCTCTGTCTGAGAAGCCTTAGTGAAGGTACTGCTTTAACACTGGTAGGCCTCTCAGGACTGCAGGGTCTCTCGCGCCTGGACCCAGGTCATGGAAGAACACGGTGTACCCAAAGTGTCAACTGCGGCTTCTGAGTGAGCTCCAGCCACATGGGTCGTTGGCCTCCACTCTGTGCATGCAGAGGGCAGGGCAACACACGGCCTGCTCCGGCGGAGAGCCAGACCTCCACCTCTGGAAACCAGTCTTGGTAACAGAGTGGGGGCCGGTGTCATGAGCAATGCATGTCACACTCCCGGCTTAGATATTAGCTGCCCGGAATCCTATCCGGAGAGTAACATTGATTGTATGAACTCAAAGCTGACGACCCTTCACCTCAAGCAGAAATGTGACTTTACAACCAGCCTGATATGATGGACCCCTCTCCCGAAGCACTGCTGGGCGATTGAAAGTTCCAAAGTCGACATCGCCTGACTGAAGCACTGTGGTGACTAGGCACGTCACCTCGCGCAGAACCTCTGCTTACAAAAGGGTCCTCACAGGAGCGCCTAGTGTGTCGCATGGCTCTCTCGTAGCTGGGCAGAAGGTGCTGCTCCACAGGCTGGCTTTGCACGTAGAAACTGGATCCTGAGGGCTAAAGCATTCTTTGCCCCTTTGGAAGCAGGAGGCTTGGGGCGAGAAAACTGAACGAAAGGCACGGGGTGGCGCCCATGTTGGACACCCTGCAGGAATTGCCCAGGAGGACGAGTGAGTTTTCTCGAAAGAAACAGTGCGCCTGCCGTTCCTTGCCAGGAGCTCGTGCAGCAGACTGCTTCAGCTAAGGCGAATGTCGACTGAGCGGCACACTCAAAGTAAGGGGCAGTGTTTCCATCAGCAAAGTTGGTGGTCACAAGTAGACCCGAGGCTTTCACCACTGAAGTGCTGTAATGCTGGTGTGCCTTTCACATATCTGAGGACGCTCACGTCTGCACCAGTTTCCGAGGAAAATCACTGTGTACCCAAAGTGTCATCTGTGCCTTCTGAGCAACCTCATGCCTCATGATGGTCTTTGGGCTCTACTGTTGGTATGCAGAAGGCCCGGCAGCAATGTGTTTCCTCCATCGGGGAGCCAGATAGCCACAGCATGGAAGAATCCTCAGGACGAGTTTTCTCCCTGGTCTTCTGGGCAATGCAAGGGGACCCCAGTTTGTAAACCTGAGCTGCACTGGAACAAACACCGCCATGGCAAGTGTTCTCAGAATTCATAGCTGACGTCTTCCCCTCGCATGCATCACGTCGACTTCAGATCCAGCTGGAGACATGTGCTCTCAGCCTTTGAAGACTGTCAGGCCTTTGCAAGATCCACGGTGATGTAGGTGAAACTAGATCATTCACTGGCTCACACCATTCACCTCAGGAGGACTCCTGCTTGCCAAAGTGTTTTCATGGAAGGGCACATGTGTGTGGCATGTCTCTTTCACCTGCTTGTGGACTTCAGGTACATGAGCTAGGTGTCAACCGTGAAAGTGGAGAGGGACGGGAACAGCACAATTTGCCCCAGTGACAAAGCAGAGAGATGTGTCCTCAGAGCTGCCTGAGAAACAGTCCTGTTGCCGGTCTTCTATTCACCCCAGGATTACCCTGAGAGGTAACCTGAGGCCGAGTGAATTTTCTTGGAAGAACCGGAGTGCGTGCCGTTCCTTGCTAGGTTCTCATCCCAAAGCCTTCTTGGCTAGTCATAAGGAAACTTGCCCGCGTGTTGCAAGGACAGTCCGTGTTTTGGATGATCAGTGCTTCATGAAAAGCACTGTGGTCGCCAACTTTCTCAACCCTGCAGGAATACCCGGGGAGGAACGGAGACTTTGCCCAAAGAAACAGAGTGCTTGCAATGCCTTGCTAGGAGCACATCCAGCACAGGACTTTTATCTATGGCGAATGTCAGCCGAGCGCCAGAGTCAAAGTAAGGTGCAGTGTTTCCACCAGCAGAGTCGCAGTCAGCAGTTTCAAAGAGGCCTTCCCCACTAAAGTGCTGTAAATGCGGGTGTGCCTTTCAAAGTCTGAGGATGCGAGCGTCTGCACCGTATTCCAAGGAAGGTCCCTGTGTACCAAAAGTGGCATCTGTGCCTGCTGAGCACCATCCAGCCACATGGGTCTTTGGACTCTACTGTTTTGTATGCAGGAGGCTGGGCAACAACGTTTTTCCTCCATGGGAGAGCTAGATTTGGAGAGCTTAGAGGAAGCCTGAAGAACACGTTGATACCGGGGCTTCTGGGCAATGCAAGGGGGCCTCATTTTGTAACCCTGAGCTGCTTTTGGAAAACCACCGTGCTTACACGGTGAGTTCTCGGACTTCATACCTGACCTCTTGCTCCCTGAAGCAGCACCAGGACTTTACCTCTAGAGGGAGAAATAGGCAGTCGTCCTCTGAAGGTGGCCAGGCCTTCGGGAGATGTACCATGACCTAGGCGAAACGAAGGCGTTCACTGGCTCGCGCAATTTACTTCAGGAGGAACACTGGCTTTCCAAAGCGCTTTCAGCGAAGAAGTACAGTATGTGACACGGGCCTCCTTTGGTTCCCGGAACGTCAACTACATGAGCTGTGTGGCAACCGTGAAAAGGAGGCCGGACGAGAAAAGCGAAATCTGTCCCGTTGGCAACCCGGAGAGCTGGGTGCTCAGAGCTGCCTGAAAAAGGGTCCTGTTGCCCGTCTTGTACTCACCGTAGGAGTTCCCGGGGAGGCAAAGTGAGGAAGAGTGAGTTTTCTCGCAAGAACGAGGGGGTGTGTGCAGTTCCTCGCTAGGAGCTCATCCCAAAGCCTTCTTGGCTAGTGGTTCGGAAACCTGCCCGCATGCTGCCAAAGGAAAGTCCTCGAGAGCCGTGAAAAGTGTTGGGAGTGCAGCTCTGTCTGAGAAGCCTTAGTGAAGGTACTGCTTTAACACTGGTAGGCCTCTCAGGACTGCAGGGTCTCTCGCGCCTGGACCCAGGTCATGGAAGAACACGGTGTACCCAAAGTGTCAACTGCGGCTTCTGAGTGAGCTCCAGCCACATGGGTCGTTGGCCTCCACTCTGTGCATGCAGAGGGCAGGGCAACACACGGCCTGCTCCGGCGGAGAGCCAGACCTCCACCTCTGGAAACCAGTCTTGGTAACAGAGTGGGGGCCGGTGTCATGAGCAATGCATGTCACACTCCCGGCTTAGATATTAGCTGCCCTGAATCCTATCCGGAGAGTAACATTGATTGTATGAACTCAAAGCTGACGACCCTTCACCTCGAGCAGAAATGTGACTTTACAACCAGCCTGATATGATGGACCCCTCTCCCGAAGCACTGCTGGGCGATTGAAAGTTCCAAAGTCGACATCGCCTGACTGAAGCACTGTGGTGACTAGGCACGTCACCTCGCGCAGAACCTCTGCTTACAAAAGGGTCCTCACAGGAGCGCCTAGTGTGTCGCATGGCTCTCTCGTAGCTGGGCAGAAGGTGCTGCTCCACAGGCTGGCTTTGCACGTAGAAACTGGATCCTGAGGGCTAAAGCATTCTTTGCCCCTTTGGAAGCAGGAGGCTTGGGGCGAGAAAACTGAACGAAAGGCACGGGGTGGCGCCCATGTTGGACACCCTGCAGGAATTGCCCGGGAGGACGAGTGAGTTTTCTCGAAAGAAACAGTGCGCCTGCCGTTCCTTGCCAGGAGCTCGTGCAGCAGACTGCTTCAGCTAAGGCGAATGTCGACTGAGCGGCACACTCAAAGTAAGGGGCAGTGTTTCCATCAGCAAAGTTGGTGGTCACAAGTAGACCCGAGGCTTTCACCACTGAAGTGCTGTAATGCTGGTGTGCCTTTCACATATCTGAGGACGCTCACGTCTGCACCAGTTTCCGAGGAAAATCACTGTGTACCCAAAGTGTCATCTGTGCCTTCTGAGCAACCTCATGCCGCATGATGGTCTTTGGGCTCTACTGTTGGTATGCAGAAGGCCCGGCAGCAATGTGTTTCCTCCATCGGGGAGCCAGGTAGCCACAGCATGGAAGAATCCTCAGGACGAGTTTTCTCCCTGGTCTTCTGGGCAATGCAAGGGGACCCCAGTTTGTAAACCTGAGCTGCACTGGAACAAACACCGCCATGGCAAGTGTTCTCAGAATTCATAGCTGACGTCTTCCCCTCGCATGCATCACGTCGACTTCAGATCCAGCTGGAGACATGTGCTCTCAGCCTTTGAAGACTGTCAGGCCTTTGCAAGATCCACGGTGATGTAGGTGAAACTAGATCATTCACTGGCTCACACCATTCACCTCAGGAGGACTCCTGCTTGCCAAAGTGTTTTCATGGAAGGGCACATGTGTGTGGCATGTCTCTTTCACCTGCTTGTGGACTTCAGGTACATGAGCTAGGTGTCAACCGTGAAAGTGGAGAGGGACGGGAACAGCACAATTTGCCCCAGTGACAAAGCAGAGAGATGTGTCCTCAGAGCTGCCTGAGAAACAGTCCTGTTGCCGGTCTTCTATTCACCCCAGGATTACCCTGAGAGGTAACCTGAGGCCGAGTGAATTTTCTTGGAAGAACCGGAGTGCGTGCCGTTCCTTGCTAGGTTCTCATCCCAAAGCCTTCTTGGCTAGTCATAAGGAAACTTGCCCGCGTGTTGCAAGGAAAGTCCGTGTTTTGGATGATCAGTGCTTCATGAAAAGCACTGTGGTCGCCAACTTTCTCAACCCTGCAGGAATACCCGGGGAGGAACGGAGACTTTGCCCAAAGAAACAGAGTGCTTGCAATGCCTTGCTAGGAGCACATCCAGCACAGGACTTTTATCTATGGCGAATGTCAGCCGAGCGCCAGAGTCAAAGTAAGGTGCAGTGTTTCCACCAGCAGAGTCGCAGTCAGCAGTTTCAAAGAGGCCTTCCCCACTAAAGTGCTGTAAATGCGGGTGTGCCTTTCAAAGTCTGAGGATGCGAGCGTCTGCACCGTATTCCAAGGAAGGTCCCTGTGTACCAAAAGTGGCATCTGTGCCTGCTGAGCACCATCCAGCCACATGGGTCTTTGGACTCTACTGTTTTGTATGCAGGAGGCTGGGCAACAACGTTTTTCCTCCATGGGAGAGCTAGATTTGGAGAGCTTAGAGGAAGCCTGAAGAACACGTTGATACCGGGGCTTCTGGGCAATGCAAGGGGGCCTCATTTTGTAACCCTGAGCTGCTTTTGGAAAACCACCGTGCTTACACGGTGAGTTCTCGGACTTCATACCTGACCTCTTGCTCCCTGAAGCAGCACCAGGACTTTACCTCTAGAGGGAGAAATAGGCAGTCGTCCTCTGAAGGTGGCCAGGCCTTCGGGAGATGTACCATGACCTAGGCGAAACGAAGGCGTTCACTGGCTCGCGCAATTTACTTCAGGAGGAACACTGGCTTTCCAAAGCGCTTTCAGCGAAGAAGTACAGTATGTGACACGGGCCTCCTTTGGTTCCCGGAACGTCAACTACATGAGCTGTGTGGCAACCGTGAAAAGGAGGCCGGACGAGAAAAGCGAAATCTGTCCCGTTGGCAACCCGGAGAGCTGGGTGCTCAGAGCTGCCTGAAAAAGGGTCCTGTTGCCCGTCTTGTACTCACCGTAGGAGTTCCCGGGGAGGCAAAGTGAGGAAGAGTGAGTTTTCTCGCAAGAACGAGGGGGTGTGTGCAGTTCCTCGCTAGGAGCTCATCCCAAAGCCTTCTTGGCTAGTGGTTCGGAAACCTGCCCGCATGCTGCCAAAGGAAAGTCCTCGAGAGCCGTGAAAAGTGTTGGGAGTGCAGCTCTGTCTGAGAAGCCTTAGTGAAGGTACTGCTTTAACACTGGTAGGCCTCTCAGGACTGCAGGGTCTCTCGCGCCTGGACCCAGGTCATGGAAGAACACGGTGTACCCAAAGTGTCAACTGCGGCTTCTGAGTGAGCTCCAGCCACATGGGTCGTTGGCCTCCACTCTGTGCATGCAGAGGGCAGGGCAACACACGGCCTGCTCCGGCGGAGAGCCAGACCTCCACCTCTGGAAACCAGTCTTGGTAACAGAGTGGGGGCCGGTGTCATGAGCAATGCATGTCACACTCCCGGCTTAGATATTAGCTGCCCGGAATCCTATCCGGAGAGTAACATTGATTGTATGAACTCAAAGCTGACGACCCTTCACCTCGAGCAGAAATGTGACTTTACAACCAGCCTGATATGATGGACCCCTCTCCCGAAGCACTGCTGGGCGATTGAAAGTTCCAAAGTCGACATCGCCTGACTGAAGCACTGTGGTGACTAGGCACGTCACCTCGCGCAGAACCTCTGCTTACAAAAGGGTCCTCACAGGAGCGCCTAGTGTGTCGCATGGCTCTCTCGTAGCTGGGCAGAAGGTGCTGCTCCACAGGCTGGCTTTGCACGTAGAAACTGGATCCTGAGGGCTAAAGCATTCTTTGCCCCTTTGGAAGCAGGAGGCTTGGGGCGAGAAAACTGAACGAAAGGCACGGGGTGGCGCCCATGTTGGACACCCTGCAGGAATTGCCCGGGAGGACGAGTGAGTTTTCTCGAAAGAAACAGTGCGCCTGCCGTTCCTTGCCAGGAGCTCGTGCAGCAGACTGCTTCAGCTAAGGCGAATGTCGACTGAGCGGCACACTCAAAGTAAGGGGCAGTGTTTCCATCAGCAAAGTTGGTGGTCACAAGTAGACCCGAGGCTTTCACCACTGAAGTGCTGTAATGCTGGTGTGCCTTTCACATATCTGAGGACGCTCACGTCTGCACCAGTTTCCGAGGAAAATCACTGTGTACCCAAAGTGTCATCTGTGCCTTCTGAGCAACCTCATGCCGCATGATGGTCTTTGGGCTCTACTGTTGGTATGCAGAAGGCCCGGCAGCAATGTGTTTCCTCCATCGGGGAGCCAGGTAGCCACAGCATGGAAGAATCCTCAGGACGAGTTTTCTCCCTGGTCTTCTGGGCAATGCAAGGGGACCCCAGTTTGTAAACCTGAGCTGCACTGGAACAAACACCGCCATGGCAAGTGTTCTCAGAATTCATAGCTGACGTCTTCCCCTCGCATGCATCACGTCGACTTCAGATCCAGCTGCAGACATGTGCTCTCAGCCTTTGAAGACTGTCAGGCCTTTGCAAGATCCACGGTGATGTAGGTGAAACTAGATCATTCACTGGCTCACACCATTCACCTCAGGAGGACTCCTGCTTGCCAAAGTGTTTTCATGGAAGGGCACATGTGTGTGGCATGTCTCTTTCACCTGCTTGTGGACTTCAGGTACATGAGCTAGGTGTCAACCGTGAAAGTGGAGAGGGACGGGAACAGCACAATTTGCCCCAGTGACAAAGCAGAGAGATGTGTCCTCAGAGCTGCCTGAGAAACAGTCCTGTTGCCGGTCTTCTATTCACCCCAGGATTACCCTGAGAGGTAACCTGAGGCCGAGTGAATTTTCTTGGAAGAACCGGAGTGCGTGCCGTTCCTTGCTAGGTTCTCATCCCAAAGCCTTCTTGGCTAGTCATAAGGAAACTTGCCCGCGTGTTGCAAGGAAAGTCCGTGTTTTGGATGATCAGTGCTTCATGAAAAGCACTGTGGTCGCCAACTTTCTCAACCCTGCAGGAATACCCGGGGAGGAACGGAGACTTTGCCCAAAGAAACAGAGTGCTTGCAATGCCTTGCTAGGAGCACATCCAGCACAGGACTTTTATCTATGGCGAATGTCAGCCGAGCGCCAGAGTCAAAGTAAGGTGCAGTGTTTCCACCAGCAGAGTCGCAGTCAGCAGTTTCAAAGAGGCCTTCCCCACTAAAGTGCTGTAAATGCGGGTGTGCCTTTCAAAGTCTGAGGATGCGAGCGTCTGCACCGTATTCCAAGGAAGGTCCCTGTGTACCAAAAGTGGCATCTGTGCCTGCTGAGCACCATCCAGCCACATGGGTCTTTGGACTCTACTGTTTTGTATGCAGGAGGCTGGGCAACAACGTTTTTCCTCCATGGGAGAGCTAGATTTGGAGAGCTTAGAGGAAGCCTGAAGAACACGTTGATACCGGGGCTTCTGGGCAATGCAAGGGGGCCTCATTTTGTAACCCTGAGCTGCTTTTGGAAAACCACCGTGCTTACACGGTGAGTTCTCGGACTTCATACCTGACCTCTTGCTCCCTGAAGCAGCACCAGGACTTTACCTCTAGAGGGAGAAATAGGCAGTCGTCCTCTGAAGGTGGCCAGGCCTTCGGGAGATGTACCATGACCTAGGTGAAACGAAGGCGTTCACTGGCTCGCGCAATTTACTTCAGGAGGAACACTGGCTTTCCAAAGCGCTTTCAGCGAAGAAGTACAGTATGTGACACGGGCCTCCTTTGGTTCCCGGAACGTCAACTACATGAGCTGTGTGGCAACCGTGAAAAGGAGGCCGGACGAGAAAAGCGAAATCTGTCCCGTTGGCAACCCGGAGAGCTGGGTGCTCAGAGCTGCCTGAAAAAGGGTCCTGTTGCCCGTCTTGTACTCACCGTAGGAGTTCCCGGGGAGGCAAAGTGAGGAAGAGTGAGTTTTCTCGCAAGAACGAGGGGGTGTGTGCAGTTCCTCGCTAGGAGCTCATCCCAAAGCCTTCTTGGCTAGTGGTTCGGAAACCTGCCCGCATGCTGCCAAAGGAAAGTCCTCGAGAGCCGTGAAAAGTGTTGGGAGTGCAGCTCTGTCTGAGAAGCCTTAGTGAAGGTACTGCTTTAACACTGGTAGGCCTCTCAGGACTGCAGGGTCTCTCGCGCCTGGACCCAGGTCATGGAAGAACACGGTGTACCCAAAGTGTCAACTGCGGCTTCTGAGTGAGCTCCAGCCACATGGGTCGTTGGCCTCCACTCTGTGCATGCAGAGGGCAGGGCAACACACGGCCTGCTCCGGCGGAGAGCCAGACCTCCACCTCTGGAAACCAGTCTTGGTAACAGAGTGGGGGCCGGTGTCATGAGCAATGCATGTCACACTCCCGGCTTAGATATTAGCTGCCCGGAATCCTATCCGGAGAGTAACATTGATTGTATGAACTCAAAGCTGACGACCCTTCACCTCGAGCAGAAATGTGACTTTACAACCAGCCTGATATGATGGACCCCTCTCCCGAAGCACTGCTGGGCGATTGAAAGTTCCAAAGTCGACATCGCCTGACTGAAGCACTGTGGTGACTAGGCACGTCACCTCGCGCAGAACCTCTGCTTACAAAAGGGTCCTCACAGGAGCGCCTAGTGTGTCGCATGGCTCTCTCGTAGCTGGGCAGAAGGTGCTGCTCCACAGGCTGGCTTTGCACGTAGAAACTGGATCCTGAGGGCTAAAGCATTCTTTGCCCCTTTGGAAGCAGGAGGCTTGGGGCGAGAAAACTGAACGAAAGGCACGGGGTGGCGCCCATGTTGGACACCCTGCAGGAATTGCCCGGGAGGACGAGTGAGTTTTCTCGAAAGAAACAGTGCGCCTGCCGTTCCTTGCCAGGAGCTCGTGCAGCAGACTGCTTCAGCTAAGGCGAATGTCGACTGAGCGGCACACTCAAAGTAAGGGGCAGTGTTTCCATCAGCAAAGTTGGTGGTCACAAGTAGACCCGAGGCTTTCACCACTGAAGTGCTGTAATGCTGGTGTGCCTTTCACATATCTGAGGACGCTCACGTCTGCACCAGTTTCCGAGGAAAATCACTGTGTACCCAAAGTGTCATCTGTGCCTTCTGAGCAACCTCATGCCGCATGATGGTCTTTGGGCTCTACTGTTGGTATGCAGAAGGCCCGGCAGCAATGTGTTTCCTCCATCGGGGAGCCAGGTAGCCACAGCATGGAAGAATCCTCAGGACGAGTTTTCTCCCTGGTCTTCTGGGCAATGCAAGGGGACCCCAGTTTGTAAACCTGAGCTGCACTGGAACAAACACCGCCATGGCAAGTGTTCTCAGAATTCATAGCTGACGTCTTCCCCTCGCATGCATCACGTCGACTTCAGATCCAGCTGGAGACATGTGCTCTCAGCCTTTGAAGACTGTCAGGCCTTTGCAAGATCCACGGTGATGTAGGTGAAACTAGATCATTCACTGGCTCACACCATTCACCTCAGGAGGACTCCTGCTTGCCAAAGTGTTTTCATGGAAGGGCACATGTGTGTGGCATGTCTCTTTCACCTGCTTGTGGACTTCAGGTACATGAGCTAGGTGTCAACCGTGAAAGTGGAGAGGGACGGGAACAGCACAATTTGCCCCAGTGACAAAGCAGAGAGATGTGTCCTCAGAGCTGCCTGAGAAACAGTCCTGTTGCCGGTCTTCTATTCACCCCAGGATTACCCTGAGAGGTAACCTGAGGCCGAGTGAATTTTCTTGGAAGAACCGGAGTGCGTGCCGTTCCTTGCTAGGTTCTCATCCCAAAGCCTTCTTGGCTAGTCATAAGGAAACTTGCCCGCGTGTTGCAAGGAAAGTCCGTGTTTTGGATGATCAGTGCTTCATGAAAAGCACTGTGGTCGCCAACTTTCTCAACCCTGCAGGAATACCCGGGGAGGAACGGAGACTTTGCCCAAAGAAACAGAGTGCTTGCAATGCCTTGCTAGGAGCACATCCAGCACAGGACTTTTATCTATGGCGAATGTCAGCCGAGCGCCAGAGTCAAAGTAAGGTGCAGTGTTTCCACCAGCAGAGTCGCAGTCAGCAGTTTCAAAGAGGCCTTCCCCACTAAAGTGCTGTAAATGCGGGTGTGCCTTTCAAAGTCTGAGGATGCGAGCGTCTGCACCGTATTCCAAGGAAGGTCCCTGTGTACCAAAAGTGGCATCTGTGCCTGCTGAGCACCATCCAGCCACATGGGTCTTTGGACTCTACTGTTTTGTATGCAGGAGGCTGGGCAACAACGTTTTTCCTCCATGGGAGAGCTAGATTTGGAGAGCTTAGAGGAAGCCTGAAGAACACGTTGATACCGGGGCTTCTGGGCAATGCAAGGGGGCCTCATTTTGTAACCCTGAGCTGCTTTTGGAAAACCACCGTGCTTACACGGTGAGTTCTCGGACTTCATACCTGACCTCTTGCTCCCTGAAGCAGCACCAGGACTTTACCTCTAGAGGGAGAAATAGGCAGTCGTCCTCTGAAGGTGGCCAGGCCTTCGGGAGATGTACCATGACCTAGGCGAAACGAAGGCGTTCACTGGCTCGCGCAATTTACTTCAGGAGGAACACTGGCTTTCCAAAGCGCTTTCAGCGAAGAAGTACAGTATGTGACACGGGCCTCCTTTGGTTCCCGGAACGTCAACTACATGAGCTGTGTGGCAACCGTGAAAAGGAGGCCGGACGAGAAAAGCGAAATCTGTCCCGTTGGCAACCCGGAGAGCTGGGTGCTCAGAGCTGCCTGAAAAAGGGTCCTGTTGCCCGTCTTGTACTCACCGTAGGAGTTCCCGGGGAGGCAAAGTGAGGAAGAGTGAGTTTTCTCGCAAGAACGAGGGGGTGTGGGCAGTTCCTCGCTAGGAGCTCATCCCAAAGCCTTCTTGGCTAGTGGTTCGGAAACCTGCCCGCATGCTGCCAAAGGAAAGTCCTCGAGAGCCGTGAAAAGTGTTGGGAGTGCAGCTCTGTCTGAGAAGCCTTAGTGAAGGTACTGCTTTAACACTGGTAGGCCTCTCAGGACTGCAGGGTCTCTCGCGCCTGGACCCAGGTCATGGAAGAACACGGTGTACCCAAAGTGTCAACTGCGGCTTCTGAGTGAGCTCCAGCCACATGGGTCGTTGGCCTCCACTCTGTGCATGCAGAGGGCAGGGCAACACACGGCCTGCTCCGGCGGAGAGCCAGACCTCCACCTCTGGAAACCAGTCTTGGTAACAGAGTGGGGGCCGGTGTCATGAGCAATGCATGTCACACTCCCGGCTTAGATATTAGCTGCCCGGAATCCTATCCGGAGAGTAACATTGATTGTATGAACTCAAAGCTGACGACCCTTCACCTCGAGCAGAAATGTGACTTTACAACCAGCCTGATATGATGGACCCCTCTCCCGAAGCACTGCTGGGCGATTGAAAGTTCCAAAGTCGACATCGCCTGACTGAAGCACTGTGGTGACTAGGCACGTCACCTCGCGCAGAACCTCTGCTTACAAAAGGGTCCTCACAGGAGCGCCTAGTGTGTCGCATGGCTCTCTCGTAGCTGGGCAGAAGGTGCTGCTCCACAGGCTGGCTTTGCACGTAGAAACTGGATCCTGAGGGCTAAAGCATTCTTTGCCCCTTTGGAAGCAGGAGGCTTGGGGCGAGAAAACTGAACGAAAGGCACGGGGTGGCGCCCATGTTGGACACCCTGCAGGAATTGCCCGGGAGGACGAGTGAGTTTTCTCGAAAGAAACAGTGCGCCTGCCGTTCCTTGCCAGGAGCTCGTGCAGCAGACTGCTTCAGCTAAGGCGAATGTCGACTGAGCGGCACACTCAAAGTAAGGGGCAGTGTTTCCATCAGCAAAGTTGGTGGTCACAAGTAGACCCGAGGCTTTCACCACTGAAGTGCTGTAATGCTGGTGTGCCTTTCACATATCTGAGGACGCTCACGTCTGCACCAGTTTCCGAGGAAAATCACTGTGTACCCAAAGTGTCATCTGTGCCTTCTGAGCAACCTCATGCCGCATGATGGTCTTTGGGCTCTACTGTTGGTATGCAGAAGGCCCGGCAGCAATGTGTTTCCTCCATCGGGGAGCCAGGTAGCCACAGCATGGAAGAATCCTCAGGACGAGTTTTCTCCCTGGTCTTCTGGGCAATGCAAGGGGACCCCAGTTTGTAAACCTGAGCTGCACTGGAACAAACACCGCCATGGCAAGTGTTCTCAGAATTCATAGCTGACGTCTTCCCCTCGCATGCATCACGTCGACTTCAGATCCAGCTGGAGACATGTGCTCTCAGCCTTTGAAGACTGTCAGGCCTTTGCAAGATCCACGGTGATGTAGGTGAAACTAGATCATTCACTGGCTCACACCATTCACCTCAGGAGGACTCCTGCTTGCCAAAGTGTTTTCATGGAAGGGCACATGTGTGTGGCATGTCTCTTTCACCTGCTTGTGGACTTCAGGTACATGAGCTAGGTGTCAACCGTGAAAGTGGAGAGGGACGGGAACAGCACAATTTGCCCCAGTGACAAAGCAGAGAGATGTGTCCTCAGAGCTGCCTGAGAAACAGTCCTGTTGCCGGTCTTCTATTCACCCCAGGATTACCCTGAGAGGTAACCTGAGGCCGAGTGAATTTTCTTGGAAGAACCGGAGTGCGTGCCGTTCCTTGCTAGGTTCTCATCCCAAAGCCTTCTTGGCTAGTCATAAGGAAACTTGCCCGCGTGTTGCAAGGAAAGTCCGTGTTTTGGATGATCAGTGCTTCATGAAAAGCACTGTGGTCGCCAACTTTCTCAACCCTGCAGGAATACCCGGGGAGGAACGGAGACTTTGCCCAAAGAAACAGAGTGCTTGCAATGCCTTGCTAGGAGCACATCCAGCACAGGACTTTTATCTATGGCGAATGTCAGCCGAGCGCCAGAGTCAAAGTAAGGTGCAGTGTTTCCACCAGCAGAGTCGCAGTCAGCAGTTTCAAAGAGGCCTTCCCCACTAAAGTGCTGTAAATGCGGGTGTGCCTTTCAAAGTCTGAGGATGCGAGCGTCTGCACCGTATTCCAAGGAAGGTCCCTGTGTACCAAAAGTGGCATCTGTGCCTGCTGAGCACCATCCAGCCACATGGGTCTTTGGACTCTACTGTTTTGTATGCAGGAGGCTGGGCAACAACGTTTTTCCTCCATGGGAGAGCTAGATTTGGAGAGCTTAGAGGAAGCCTGAAGAACACGTTGATACCGGGGCTTCTGGGCAATGCAAGGGGGCCTCATTTTGTAACCCTGAGCTGCTTTTGGAAAACCACCGTGCTTACACGGTGAGTTCTCGGACTTCATACCTGACCTCTTGCTCCCTGAAGCAGCACCAGGACTTTACCTCTAGAGGGAGAAATAGGCAGTCGTCCTCTGAAGGTGGCCAGGCCTTCGGGAGATGTACCATGACCTAGGCGAAACGAAGGCGTTCACTGGCTCGCGCAATTTACTTCAGGAGGAACACTGGCTTTCCAAAGCGCTTTCAGCGAAGAAGTACAGTATGTGACACGGGCCTCCTTTGGTTCCCGGAACGTCAACTACATGAGCTGTGTGGCAACCGTGAAAAGGAGGCCGGACGAGAAAAGCGAAATCTGTCCCGTTGGCAACCCGGAGAGCTGGGTGCTCAGAGCTGCCTGAAAAAGGGTCCTGTTGCCCGTCTTGTACTCACCGTAGGAGTTCCCGGGGAGGCAAAGTGAGGAAGAGTGAGTTTTCTCGCAAGAACGAGGGGGTGTGGGCAGTTCCTCGCTAGGAGCTCATCCCAAAGCCTTCTTGGCTAGTGGTTCGGAAACCTGCCCGCATGCTGCCAAAGGAAAGTCCTCGAGAGCCGTGAAAAGTGTTGGGAGTGCAGCTCTGTCTGAGAAGCCTTAGTGAAGGTACTGCTTTAACACTGGTAGGCCTCTCAGGACTGCAGGGTCTCTCGCGCCTGGACCCAGGTCATGGAAGAACACGGTGTACCCAAAGTGTCAACTGCGGCTTCTGAGTGAGCTCCAGCCACATGGGTCGTTGGCCTCCACTCTGTGCATGCAGAGGGCAGGGCAACACACGGCCTGCTCCGGCGGAGAGCCAGACCTCCACCTCTGGAAACCAGTCTTGGTAACAGAGTGGGGGCCGGTGTCATGAGCAATGCATGTCACACTCCCGGCTTAGATATTAGCTGCCCTGAATCCTATCCGGAGAGTAACATTGATTGTATGAACTCAAAGCTGACGACCCTTCACCTCGAGCAGAAATGTGACTTTACAACCAGCCTGATATGATGGACCCCTCTCCCGAAGCACTGCTGGGCGATTGAAAGTTCCAAAGTCGACATCGCCTGACTGAAGCACTGTGGTGACTAGGCACGTCACCTCGCGCAGAACCTCTGCTTACAAAAGGGTCCTCACAGGAGCGCCTAGTGTGTCGCATGGCTCTCTCGTAGCTGGGCAGAAGGTGCTGCTCCACAGGCTGGCTTTGCACGTAGAAACTGGATCCTGAGGGCTAAAGCATTCTTTGCCCCTTTGGAAGCAGGAGGCTTGGGGCGAGAAAACTGAACGAAAGGCACGGGGTGGCGCCCATGTTGGACACCCTGCAGGAATTGCCCGGGAGGACGAGTGAGTTTTCTCGAAAGAAACAGTGCGCCTGCCGTTCCTTGCCAGGAGCTCGTGCAGCAGACTGCTTCAGCTAAGGCGAATGTCGACTGAGCGGCACACTCAAAGTAAGGGGCAGTGTTTCCATCAGCAAAGTTGGTGGTCACAAGTAGACCCGAGGCTTTCACCACTGAAGTGCTGTAATGCTGGTGTGCCTTTCACATATCTGAGGACGCTCACGTCTGCACCAGTTTCCGAGGAAAATCACTGTGTACCCAAAGTGTCATCTGTGCCTTCTGAGCAACCTCATGCCGCATGATGGTCTTTGGGCTCTACTGTTGGTATGCAGAAGGCCAGGCAGCAATGTGTTTCCTCCATCGGGGAGCCAGATAGCCACAGCATGGAAGAATCCTCAGGACGAGTTTTCTCCCTGGTCTTCTGGGCAATGCAAGGGGACCCCAGTTTGTAAACCTGAGCTGCACTGGAACAAACACCGCCATGGCAAGTGTTCTCAGAATTCATAGCTGACGTCTTCCCCTCGCATGCATCACGTCGACTTCAGATCCAGCTGGAGACATGTGCTCTCAGCCTTTGAAGACTGTCAGGCCTTTGCAAGATCCACGGTGATGTAGGTGAAACTAGATCATTCACTGGCTCACACCATTCACCTCAGGAGGACTCCTGCTTGCCAAAGTGTTTTCATGGAAGGGCACATGTGTGTGGCATGTCTCTTTCACCTGCTTGTGGACTTCAGGTACATGAGCTAGGTGTCAACCGTGAAAGTGGAGAGGGACGGGAACAGCACAATTTGCCCCAGTGACAAAGCAGAGAGATGTGTCCTCAGAGCTGCCTGAGAAACAGTCCTGTTGCCGGTCTTCTATTCACCCCAGGATTACCCTGAGAGGTAACCTGAGGCCGAGTGAATTTTCTTGGAAGAACCGGAGTGCGTGCCGTTCCTTGCTAGGTTCTCATCCCAAAGCCTTCTTGGCTAGTCATAAGGAAACTTGCCCGCGTGTTGCAAGGAAAGTCCGTGTTTTGGATGATCAGTGCTTCATGAAAAGCACTGTGGTCGCCAACTTTCTCAACCCTGCAGGAATACCCGGGGAGGAACGGAGACTTTGCCCAAAGAAACAGAGTGCTTGCAATGCCTTGCTAGGAGCACATCCAGCACAGGACTTTTATCTATGGCGAATGTCAGCCGAGCGCCAGAGTCAAAGTAAGGTGCAGTGTTTCCACCAGCAGAGTCGCAGTCAGCAGTTTCAAAGAGGCCTTCCCCACTAAAGTGCTGTAAATGCGGGTGTGCCTTTCAAAGTCTGAGGATGCGAGCGTCTGCACCGTATTCCAAGGAAGGTCCCTGTGTACCAAAAGTGGCATCTGTGCCTGCTGAGCACCATCCAGCCACATGGGTCTTTGGACTCTACTGTTTTGTATGCAGGAGGCTGGGCAACAACGTTTTTCCTCCATGGGAGAGCTAGATTTGGAGAGCTTAGAGGAAGCCTGAAGAACACGTTGATACCGGGGCTTCTGGGCAATGCAAGGGGGCCTCATTTTGTAACCCTGAGCTGCTTTTGGAAAACCACCGTGCTTACACGGTGAGTTCTCGGACTTCATACCTGACCTCTTGCTCCCTGAAGCAGCACCAGGACTTTACCTCTAGAGGGAGAAATAGGCAGTCGTCCTCTGAAGGTGGCCAGGCCTTCGGGAGATGTACCATGACCTAGGCGAAACGAAGGCGTTCACTGGCTCGCGCAATTTACTTCAGGAGGAACACTGGCTTTCCAAAGCGCTTTCAGCGAAGAAGTACAGTATGTGACACGGGCCTCCTTTGGTTCCCGGAACGTCAACTACATGAGCTGTGTGGCAACCGTGAAAAGGAGGCCGGACGAGAAAAGCGAAATCTGTCCCGTTGGCAACCCGGAGAGCTGGGTGCTCAGAGCTGCCTGAAAAAGGGTCCTGTTGCCCGTCTTGTACTCACCGTAGGAGTTCCCGGGGAGGCAAAGTGAGGAAGAGTGAGTTTTCTCGCAAGAACGAGGGGGTGTGGGCAGTTCCTCGCTAGGAGCTCATCCCAAAGCCTTCTTGGCTAGTGGTTCGGAAACCTGCCCGCATGCTGCCAAAGGAAAGTCCTCGAGAGCCGTGAAAAGTGTTGGGAGTGCAGCTCTGTCTGAGAAGCCTTAGTGAAGGTACTGCTTTAACACTGGTAGGCCTCTCAGGACTGCAGGGTCTCTCGCGCCTGGACCCAGGTCATGGAAGAACACGGTGTACCCAAAGTGTCAACTGCGGCTTCTGAGTGAGCTCCAGCCACATGGGTCGTTGGCCTCCACTCTGTGCATGCAGAGGGCAGGGCAACACACGGCCTGCTCCGGCGGAGAGCCAGACCTCCACCTCTGGAAACCAGTCTTGGTAACAGAGTGGGGGCCGGTGTCATGAGCAATGCATGTCACACTCCCGGCTTAGATATTAGCTGCCCTGAATCCTATCCGGAGAGTAACATTGATTGTATGAACTCAAAGCTGACGACCCTTCACCTCGAGCAGAAATGTGACTTTACAACCAGCCTGATATGATGGACCCCTCTCCCGAAGCACTGCTGGGCGATTGAAAGTTCCAAAGTCGACATCGCCTGACTGAAGCACTGTGGTGACTAGGCACGTCACCTCGCGCAGAACCTCTGCTTACAAAAGGGTCCTCACAGGAGCGCCTAGTGTGTCGCATGGCTCTCTCGTAGCTGGGCAGAAGGTGCTGCTCCACAGGCTGGCTTTGCACGTAGAAACTGGATCCTGAGGGCTAAAGCATTCTTTGCCCCTTTGGAAGCAGGAGGCTTGGGGCGAGAAAACTGAACGAAAGGCACGGGGTGGCGCCCATGTTGGACACCCTGCAGGAATTGCCCGGGAGGACGAGTGAGTTTTCTCGAAAGAAACAGTGCGCCTGCCGTTCCTTGCCAGGAGCTCGTGCAGCAGACTGCTTCAGCTAAGGCGAATGTCGACTGAGCGGCACACTCAAAGTAAGGGGCAGTGTTTCCATCAGCAAAGTTGGTGGTCACAAGTAGACCCGAGGCTTTCACCACTGAAGTGCTGTAATGCTGGTGTGCCTTTCACATATCTGAGGACGCTCACGTCTGCACCAGTTTCCGAGGAAAATCACTGTGTACCCAAAGTGTCATCTGTGCCTTCTGAGCAACCTCATGCCGCATGATGGTCTTTGGGCTCTACTGTTGGTATGCAGAAGGCCAGGCAGCAATGTGTTTCCTCCATCGGGGAGCCAGATAGCCACAGCATGGAAGAATCCTCAGGACGAGTTTTCTCCCTGGTCTTCTGGGCAATGCAAGGGGACCCCAGTTTGTAAACCTGAGCTGCACTGGAACAAACACCGCCATGGCAAGTGTTCTCAGAATTCATAGCTGACGTCTTCCCCTCGCATGCATCACGTCGACTTCAGATCCAGCTGGAGACATGTGCTCTCAGCCTTTGAAGACTGTCAGGCCTTTGCAAGATCCACGGTGATGTAGGTGAAACTAGATCATTCACTGGCTCACACCATTCACCTCAGGAGGACTCCTGCTTGCCAAAGTGTTTTCATGGAAGGGCACATGTGTGTGGCATGTCTCTTTCACCTGCTTGTGGACTTCAGGTACATGAGCTAGGTGTCAACCGTGAAAGTGGAGAGGGACGGGAACAGCACAATTTGCCCCAGTGACAAAGCAGAGAGATGTGTCCTCAGAGCTGCCTGAGAAACAGTCCTGTTGCCGGTCTTCTATTCACCCCAGGATTACCCTGAGAGGTAACCTGAGGCCGAGTGAATTTTCTTGGAAGAACCGGAGTGCGTGCCGTTCCTTGCTAGGTTCTCATCCCAAAGCCTTCTTGGCTAGTCATAAGGAAACTTGCCCGCGTGTTGCAAGGAAAGTCCGTGTTTTGGATGATCAGTGCTTCATGAAAAGCACTGTGGTCGCCAACTTTCTCAACCCTGCAGGAATACCCGGGGAGGAACGGAGACTTTGCCCAAAGAAACAGAGTGCTTGCAATGCCTTGCTAGGAGCACATCCAGCACAGGACTTTTATCTATGGCGAATGTCAGCCGAGCGCCAGAGTCAAAGTAAGGTGCAGTGTTTCCACCAGCAGAGTCGCAGTCAGCAGTTTCAAAGAGGCCTTCCCCACTAAAGTGCTGTAAATGCGGGTGTGCCTTTCAAAGTCTGAGGATGCGAGCGTCTGCACCGTATTCCAAGGAAGGTCCCTGTGTACCAAAAGTGGCATCTGTGCCTGCTGAGCACCATCCAGCCACATGGGTCTTTGGACTCTACTGTTTTGTATGCAGGAGGCTGGGCAACAACGTTTTTCCTCCATGGGAGAGCTAGATTTGGAGAGCTTAGAGGAAGCCTGAAGAACACGTTGATACCGGGGCTTCTGGGCAATGCAAGGGGGCCTCATTTTGTAACCCTGAGCTGCTTTTGGAAAACCACCGTGCTTACACGGTGAGTTCTCGGACTTCATACCTGACCTCTTGCTCCCTGAAGCAGCACCAGGACTTTACCTCTAGAGGGAGAAATAGGCAGTCGTCCTCTGAAGGTGGCCAGGCCTTCGGGAGATGTACCATGACCTAGGCGAAACGAAGGCGTTCACTGGCTCACGCAATTTACTTCAGGAGGAACACTGGCTTTCCAAAGCGCTTTCAGCGAAGAAGTACAGTATGTGACACGGGCCTCCTTTGGTTCCCGGAACGTCAACTACATGAGCTGTGTGGCAACCGTGAAAAGGAGGCCGGACGAGAAAAGCGAAATCTGTCCCGTTGGCAACCCGGAGAGCTGGGTGCTCAGAGCTGCCTGAAAAAGGGTCCTGTTGCCCGTCTTGTACTCACCGTAGGAGTTCCCGGGGAGGCAAAGTGAGGAAGAGTGAGTTTTCTCGCAAGAACGAGGGGGTGTGGGCAGTTCCTCGCTAGGAGCTCATCCCAAAGCCTTCTTGGCTAGTGGTTCGGAAACCTGCCCGCATGCTGCCAAAGGAAAGTCCTCGAGAGCCGTGAAAAGTGTTGGGAGTGCAGCTCTGTCTGAGAAGCCTTAGTGAAGGTACTGCTTTAACACTGGTAGGCCTCTCAGGACTGCAGGGTCTCTCGCGCCTGGACCCAGGTCATGGAAGAACACGGTGTACCCAAAGTGTCAACTGCGGCTTCTGAGTGAGCTCCAGCCACATGGGTCGTTGGCCTCCACTCTGTGCATGCAGAGGGCAGGGCAACACACGGCCTGCTCCGGCGGAGAGCCAGACCTCCACCTCTGGAAACCAGTCTTGGTAACAGAGTGGGGGCCGGTGTCATGAGCAATGCATGTCACACTCCCGGCTTAGATATTAGCTGCCCTGAATCCTATCCGGAGAGTAACATTGATTGTATGAACTCAAAGCTGACGACCCTTCACCTCGAGCAGAAATGTGACTTTACAACCAGCCTGATATGATGGACCCCTCTCCCGAAGCACTGCTGGGCGATTGAAAGTTCCAAAGTCGACATCGCCTGACTGAAGCACTGTGGTGACTAGGCACGTCACCTCGCGCAGAACCTCTGCTTACAAAAGGGTCCTCACAGGAGCGCCTAGTGTGTCGCATGGCTCTCTCGTAGCTGGGCAGAAGGTGCTGCTCCACAGGCTGGGTTTGCACGTAGAAACTGGATCCTGAGGGCTAAAGCATTCTTTGCCCCTTTGGAAGCAGGAGGCTTGGGGCGAGAAAACTGAACGAAAGGCACGGGGTGGCGCCCATGTTGGACACCCTGCAGGAATTGCCCGGGAGGACGAGTGAGTTTTCTCGAAAGAAACAGTGCGCCTGCCGTTCCTTGCCAGGAGCTCGTGCAGCAGACTGCTTCAGCTAAGGCGAATGTCGACTGAGCGGCACACTCAAAGTAAGGGGCAGTGTTTCCATCAGCAAAGTTGGTGGTCACAAGTAGACCCGAGGCTTTCACCACTGAAGTGCTGTAATGCTGGTGTGCCTTTCACATATCTGAGGACGCTCACGTCTGCACCAGTTTCCGAGGAAAATCACTGTGTACCCAAAGTGTCATCTGTGCCTTCTGAGCAACCTCATGCCGCATGATGGTCTTTGGGCTCTACTGTTGGTATGCAGAAGGCCCGGCAGCAATGTGTTTCCTCCATCGGGGAGCCAGGTAGCCACAGCATGGAAGAATCCTCAGGACGAGTTTTCTCCCTGGTCTTCTGGGCAATGCAAGGGGACCCCAGTTTGTAAACCTGAGCTGCACTGGAACAAACACCGCCATGGCAAGTGTTCTCAGAATTCATAGCTGACGTCTTCCCCTCGCATGCATCACGTCGACTTCAGATCCAGCTGGAGACATGTGCTCTCAGCCTTTGAAGACTGTCAGGCCTTTGCAAGATCCACGGTGATGTAGGTGAAACTAGATCATTCACTGGCTCACACCATTCACCTCAGGAGGACTCCTGCTTGCCAAAGTGTTTTCATGGAAGGGCACATGTGTGTGGCATGTCTCTTTCACCTGCTTGTGGACTTCAGGTACATGAGCTAGGTGTCAACCGTGAAAGTGGAGAGGGACGGGAACAGCACAATTTGCCCCAGTGACAAAGCAGAGAGATGTGTCCTCAGAGCTGCCTGAGAAACAGTCCTGTTGCCGGTCTTCTATTCACCCCAGGATTACCCTGAGAGGTAACCTGAGGCCGAGTGAATTTTCTTGGAAGAACCGGAGTGCGTGCCGTTCCTTGCTAGGTTCTCATCCCAAAGCCTTCTTGGCTAGTCATAAGGAAACTTGCCCGCGTGTTGCAAGGAAAGTCCGTGTTTTGGATGATCAGTGCTTCATGAAAAGCACTGTGGTCGCCAACTTTCTCAACCCTGCAGGAATACCCGGGGAGGAACGGAGACTTTGCCCAAAGAAACAGAGTGCTTGCAATGCCTTGCTAGGAGCACATCCAGCACAGGACTTTTATCTATGGCGAATGTCAGCCGAGCGCCAGAGTCAAAGTAAGGTGCAGTGTTTCCACCAGCAGAGTCGCAGTCAGCAGTTTCAAAGAGGCCTTCCCCACTAAAGTGCTGTAAATGCGGGTGTGCCTTTCAAAGTCTGAGGATGCGAGCGTCTGCACCGTATTCCAAGGAAGGTCCCTGTGTACCAAAAGTGGCATCTGTGCCTGCTGAGCACCATCCAGCCACATGGGTCTTTGGACTCTACTGTTTTGTATGCAGGAGGCTGGGCAACAACGTTTTTCCTCCATGGGAGAGCTAGATTTGGAGAGCTTAGAGGAAGCCTGAAGAACACGTTGATACCGGGGCTTCTGGGCAATGCAAGGGGGCCTCATTTTGTAACCCTGAGCTGCTTTTGGAAAACCACCGTGCTTACACGGTGAGTTCTCGGACTTCATACCTGACCTCTTGCTCCCTGAAGCAGCACCAGGACTTTACCTCTAGAGGGAGAAATAGGCAGTCGTCCTCTGAAGGTGGCCAGGCCTTCGGGAGATGTACCATGACCTAGGCGAAACGAAGGCGTTCACTGGCTCGCGCAATTTACTTCAGGAGGAACACTGGCTTTCCAAAGCGCTTTCAGCGAAGAAGTACAGTATGTGACACGGGCCTCCTTTGGTTCCCGGAACGTCAACTACATGAGCTGTGTGGCAACCGTGAAAAGGAGGCCGGACGAGAAAAGCGAAATCTGTCCCGTTGGCAACCCGGAGAGCTGGGTGCTCAGAGCTGCCTGAAAAAGGGTCCTGTTGCCCGTCTTGTACTCACCGTAGGAGTTCCCGGGGAGGCAAAGTGAGGAAGAGTGAGTTTTCTCGCAAGAACGAGGGGGTGTGGGCAGTTCCTCGCTAGGAGCTCATCCCAAAGCCTTCTTGGCTAGTGGTTCGGAAACCTGCCCGCATGCTGCCAAAGGAAAGTCCTCGAGAGCCGTGAAAAGTGTTGGGAGTGCAGCTCTGTCTGAGAAGCCTTAGTGAAGGTACTGCTTTAACACTGGTAGGCCTCTCAGGACTGCAGGGTCTCTCGCGCCTGGACCCAGGTCATGGAAGAACACGGTGTACCCAAAGTGTCAACTGCGGCTTCTGAGTGAGCTCCAGCCACATGGGTCGTTGGCCTCCACTCTGTGCATGCAGAGGGCAGGGCAACACACGGCCTGCTCCGGCGGAGAGCCAGACCTCCACCTCTGGAAACCAGTCTTGGTAACAGAGTGGGGGCCGGTGTCATGAGCAATGCATGTCACACTCCCGGCTTAGATATTAGCTGCCCTGAATCCTATCCGGAGAGTAACATTGATTGTATGAACTCAAAGCTGACGACCCTTCACCTCGAGCAGAAATGTGACTTTACAACCAGCCTGATATGATGGACCCCTCTCCCGAAGCACTGCTGGGCGATTGAAAGTTCCAAAGTCGACATCGCCTGACTGAAGCACTGTGGTGACTAGGCACGTCACCTCGCGCAGAACCTCTGCTTACAAAAGGGTCCTCACAGGAGCGCCTAGTGTGTCGCATGGCTCTCTCGTAGCTGGGCAGAAGGTGCTGCTCCACAGGCTGGCTTTGCACGTAGAAACTGGATCCTGAGGGCTAAAGCATTCTTTGCCCCTTTGGAAGCAGGAGGCTTGGGGCGAGAAAACTGAACGAAAGGCACGGGGTGGCGCCCATGTTGGACACCCTGCAGGAATTGCCCGGGAGGACGAGTGAGTTTTCTCGAAAGAAACAGTGCGCCTGCCGTTCCTTGCCAGGAGCTCGTGCAGCAGACTGCTTCAGCTAAGGCGAATGTCGACTGAGCGGCACACTCAAAGTAAGGGGCAGTGTTTCCATCAGCAAAGTTGGTGGTCACAAGTAGACCCGAGGCTTTCACCACTGAAGTGCTGTAATGCTGGTGTGCCTTTCACATATCTGAGGACGCTCACGTCTGCACCAGTTTCCGAGGAAAATCACTGTGTACCCAAAGTGTCATCTGTGCCTTCTGAGCAACCTCATGCCGCATGATGGTCTTTGGGCTCTACTGTTGGTATGCAGAAGGCCAGGCAGCAATGTGTTTCCTCCATCGGGGAGCCAGATAGCCACAGCATGGAAGAATCCTCAGGACGAGTTTTCTCCCTGGTCTTCTGGGCAATGCAAGGGGACCCCAGTTTGTAAACCTGAGCTGCACTGGAACAAACACCGCCATGGCAAGTGTTCTCAGAATTCATAGCTGACGTCTTCCCCTCGCATGCATCACGTCGACTTCAGATCCAGCTGGAGACATGTGCTCTCAGCCTTTGAAGACTGTCAGGCCTTTGCAAGATCCACGGTGATGTAGGTGAAACTAGATCATTCACTGGCTCACACCATTCACCTCAGGAGGACTCCTGCTTGCCAAAGTGTTTTCATGGAAGGGCACATGTGTGTGGCATGTCTCTTTCACCTGCTTGTGGACTTCAGGTACATGAGCTAGGTGTCAACCGTGAAAGTGGAGAGGGACGGGAACAGCACAATTTGCCCCAGTGACAAAGCAGAGAGATGTGTCCTCAGAGCTGCCTGAGAAACAGTCCTGTTGCCGGTCTTCTATTCACCCCAGGATTACCCTGAGAGGTAACCTGAGGCCGAGTGAATTTTCTTGGAAGAACCGGAGTGCGTGCCGTTCCTTGCTAGGTTCTCATCCCAAAGCCTTCTTGGCTAGTCATAAGGAAACTTGCCCGCGTGTTGCAAGGAAAGTCCGTGTTTTGGATGATCAGTGCTTCATGAAAAGCACTGTGGTCGCCAACTTTCTCAACCCTGCAGGAATACCCGGGGAGGAACGGAGACTTTGCCCAAAGAAACAGAGTGCTTGCAATGCCTTGCTAGGAGCACATCCAGCACAGGACTTTTATCTATGGCGAATGTCAGCCGAGCGCCAGAGTCAAAGTAAGGTGCAGTGTTTCCACCAGCAGAGTCGCAGTCAGCAGTTTCAAAGAGGCCTTCCCCACTAAAGTGCTGTAAATGCGGGTGTGCCTTTCAAAGTCTGAGGATGCGAGCGTCTGCACCGTATTCCAAGGAAGGTCCCTGTGTACCAAAAGTGGCATCTGTGCCTGCTGAGCACCATCCAGCCACATGGGTCTTTGGACTCTACTGTTTTGTATGCAGGAGGCTGGGCAACAACGTTTTTCCTCCATGGGAGAGCTAGATTTGGAGAGCTTAGAGGAAGCCTGAAGAACACGTTGATACCGGGGCTTCTGGGCAATGCAAGGGGGCCTCATTTTGTAACCCTGAGCTGCTTTTGGAAAACCACCGTGCTTACACGGTGAGTTCTCGGACTTCATACCTGACCTCTTGCTCCCTGAAGCAGCACCAGGACTTTACCTCTAGAGGGAGAAATAGGCAGTCGTCCTCTGAAGGTGGCCAGGCCTTCGGGAGATGTACCATGACCTAGGCGAAACGAAGGCGTTCACTGGCTCACGCAATTTACTTCAGGAGGAACACTGGCTTTCCAAAGCGCTTTCAGCGAAGAAGTACAGTATGTGACACGGGCCTCCTTTGGTTCCCGGAACGTCAACTACATGAGCTGTGTGGCAACCGTGAAAAGGAGGCCGGACGAGAAAAGCGAAATCTGTCCCGTTGGCAACCCGGAGAGCTGGGTGCTCAGAGCTGCCTGAAAAAGGGTCCTGTTGCCCGTCTTGTACTCACCGTAGGAGTTCCCGGGGAGGCAAAGTGAGGAAGAGTGAGTTTTCTCGCAAGAACGAGGGGGTGTGGGCAGTTCCTCGCTAGGAGCTCATCCCAAAGCCTTCTTGGCTAGTGGTTCGGAAACCTGCCCGCATGCTGCCAAAGGAAAGTCCTCGAGAGCCGTGAAAAGTGTTGGGAGTGCAGCTCTGTCTGAGAAGCCTTAGTGAAGGTACTGCTTTAACACTGGTAGGCCTCTCAGGACTGCAGGGTCTCTCGCGCCTGGACCCAGGTCATGGAAGAACACGGTGTACCCAAAGTGTCAACTGCGGCTTCTGAGTGAGCTCCAGCCACATGGGTCGTTGGCCTCCACTCTGTGCATGCAGAGGGCAGGGCAACACACGGCCTGCTCCGGCGGAGAGCCAGACCTCCACCTCTGGAAACCAGTCTTGGTAACAGAGTGGGGGCCGGTGTCATGAGCAATGCATGTCACACTCCCGGCTTAGATATTAGCTGCCCTGAATCCTATCCGGAGAGTAACATTGATTGTATGAACTCAAAGCTGACGACCCTTCACCTCGAGCAGAAATGTGACTTTACAACCAGCCTGATATGATGGACCCCTCTCCCGAAGCACTGCTGGGCGATTGAAAGTTCCAAAGTCGACATCGCCTGACTGAAGCACTGTGGTGACTAGGCACGTCACCTCGCGCAGAACCTCTGCTTACAAAAGGGTCCTCACAGGAGCGCCTAGTGTGTCGCATGGCTCTCTCGTAGCTGGGCAGAAGGTGCTGCTCCACAGGCTGGGTTTGCACGTAGAAACTGGATCCTGAGGGCTAAAGCATTCTTTGCCCCTTTGGAAGCAGGAGGCTTGGGGCGAGAAAACTGAACGAAAGGCACGGGGTGGCGCCCATGTTGGACACCCTGCAGGAATTGCCCGGGAGGACGAGTGAGTTTTCTCGAAAGAAACAGTGCGCCTGCCGTTCCTTGCCAGGAGCTCGTGCAGCAGACTGCTTCAGCTAAGGCGAATGTCGACTGAGCGGCACACTCAAAGTAAGGGGCAGTGTTTCCATCAGCAAAGTTGGTGGTCACAAGTAGACCCGAGGCTTTCACCACTGAAGTGCTGTAATGCTGGTGTGCCTTTCACATATCTGAGGACGCTCACGTCTGCACCAGTTTCCGAGGAAAATCACTGTGTACCCAAAGTGTCATCTGTGCCTTCTGAGCAACCTCATGCCGCATGATGGTCTTTGGGCTCTACTGTTGGTATGCAGAAGGCCAGGCAGCAATGTGTTTCCTCCATCGGGGAGCCAGATAGCCACAGCATGGAAGAATCCTCAGGACGAGTTTTCTCCCTGGTCTTCTGGGCAATGCAAGGGGACCCCAGTTTGTAAACCTGAGCTGCACTGGAACAAACACCGCCATGGCAAGTGTTCTCAGAATTCATAGCTGACGTCTTCCCCTCGCATGCATCACGTCGACTTCAGATCCAGCTGGAGACATGTGCTCTCAGCCTTTGAAGACTGTCAGGCCTTTGCAAGATCCACGGTGATGTAGGTGAAACTAGATCATTCACTGGCTCACACCATTCACCTCAGGAGGACTCCTGCTTGCCAAAGTGTTTTCATGGAAGGGCACATGTGTGTGGCATGTCTCTTTCACCTGCTTGTGGACTTCAGGTACATGAGCTAGGTGTCAACCGTGAAAGTGGAGAGGGACGGGAACAGCACAATTTGCCCCAGTGACAAAGCAGAGAGATGTGTCCTCAGAGCTGCCTGAGAAACAGTCCTGTTGCCGGTCTTCTATTCACCCCAGGATTACCCTGAGAGGTAACCTGAGGCCGAGTGAATTTTCTTGGAAGAACCGGAGTGCGTGCCGTTCCTTGCTAGGTTCTCATCCCAAAGCCTTCTTGGCTAGTCATAAGGAAACTTGCCCGCGTGTTGCAAGGAAAGTCCGTGTTTTGGATGATCAGTGCTTCATGAAAAGCACTGTGGTCGCCAACTTTCTCAACCCTGCAGGAATACCCGGGGAGGAACGGAGACTTTGCCCAAAGAAACAGAGTGCTTGCAATGCCTTGCTAGGAGCACATCCAGCACAGGACTTTTATCTATGGCGAATGTCAGCCGAGCGCCAGAGTCAAAGTAAGGTGCAGTGTTTCCACCAGCAGAGTCGCAGTCAGCAGTTTCAAAGAGGCCTTCCCCACTAAAGTGCTGTAAATGCGGGTGTGCCTTTCAAAGTCTGAGGATGCGAGCGTCTGCACCGTATTCCAAGGAAGGTCCCTGTGTACCAAAAGTGGCATCTGTGCCTGCTGAGCACCATCCAGCCACATGGGTCTTTGGACTCTACTGTTTTGTATGCAGGAGGCTGGGCAACAACGTTTTTCCTCCATGGGAGAGCTAGATTTGGAGAGCTTAGAGGAAGCCTGAAGAACACGTTGATACCGGGGCTTCTGGGCAATGCAAGGGGGCCTCATTTTGTAACCCTGAGCTGCTTTTGGAAAACCACCGTGCTTACACGGTGAGTTCTCGGACTTCATACCTGACCTCTTGCTCCCTGAAGCAGCACCAGGACTTTACCTCTAGAGGGAGAAATAGGCAGTCGTCCTCTGAAGGTGGCCAGGCCTTCGGGAGATGTACCATGACCTAGGCGAAACGAAGGCGTTCACTGGCTCGCGCAATTTACTTCAGGAGGAACACTGGCTTTCCAAAGCGCTTTCAGCGAAGAAGTACAGTATGTGACACGGGCCTCCTTTGGTTCCCGGAACGTCAACTACATGAGCTGTGTGGCAACCGTGAAAAGGAGGCCGGACGAGAAAAGCGAAATCTGTCCCGTTGGCAACCCGGAGAGCTGGGTGCTCAGAGCTGCCTGAAAAAGGGTCCTGTTGCCCGTCTTGTACTCACCGTAGGAGTTCCCGGGGAGGCAAAGTGAGGAAGAGTGAGTTTTCTCGCAAGAACGAGGGGGTGTGGGCAGTTCCTCGCTAGGAGCTCATCCCAAAGCCTTCTTGGCTAGTGGTTCGGAAACCTGCCCGCATGCTGCC
Source organism: Eubalaena glacialis (assembly GCF_028564815.1). NCBI lineage: Eukaryota > Metazoa > Chordata > Mammalia > Artiodactyla > Balaenidae > Eubalaena > Eubalaena glacialis. Next base: position 36,855,381 of record NC_083718.1, read on the forward strand.
AAAGGAAAGTCCTCGAGAGCCGTGAAAAGTGTTGGGAGTGCAGCTCTGTCTGAGAAGCCTTAGTGAAGGTACTGCTTTAACACTGGTAGGCCTCTCAGGACTGCAGGGTCTCTCGCGCCTGGACCCAGGTCATGGAAGAACACGGTGTACCCAAAGTGTCAACTGCGGCTTCTGAGTGAGCTCCAGCCACATGGGTCGTTGGCCTCCACTCTGTGCATGCAGAGGGCAGGGCAACACACGGCCTGCTCCGGCGGAGAGCCAGACCTCCACCTCTGGAAACCAGTCTTGGTAACAGAGTGGGGGCCGGTGTCATGAGCAATGCATGTCACACTCCCGGCTTAGATATTAGCTGCCCTGAATCCTATCCGGAGAGTAACATTGATTGTATGAACTCAAAGCTGACGACCCTTCACCTCGAGCAGAAATGTGACTTTACAACCAGTCTGATATGATGGACCCCTCTCCCGAAGCACTGCTGGGCGATTGAAAGTTCCAAAGTCGACATCGCCTGACTGAAGCACTGTGGTGACTAGGCACGTCACCTCGCGCAGAACCTCTGCTTACAAAAGGGTCCTCACAGGAGCGCCTAGTGTGTCGCATGGCTCTCTCGTAGCTGGGCAGAAGGTGCTGCTCCACAGGCTGGCTTTGCACGTAGAAACTGGATCCTGAGGGCTAAAGCATTCTTTGCCCCTTTGGAAGCAGGAGGCTTGGGGCGAGAAAACTGAACGAAAGGCACGGGGTGGCGCCCATGTTGGACACCCTGCAGGAATTGCCCGGGAGGACGAGTGAGTTTTCTCGAAAGAAACAGTGCGCCTGCCGTTCCTTGCCAGGAGCTCGTGCAGCAGACTGCTTCAGCTAAGGCGAATGTCGACTGAGCGGCACACTCAAAGTAAGGGGCAGTGTTTCCATCAGCAAAGTTGGTGGTCACAAGTAGACCCGAGGCTTTCACCACTGAAGTGCTGTAATGCTGGTGTGCCTTTCACATATCTGAGGACGCTCACGTCTGCACCAGTTTCCGAGGAAAATCACTGTGTACCCAAAGTGTCATCTGTGCCTTCTGAGCAACCTCATGCCGCATGATGGTCTTTGGGCTCTACTGTTGGTATGCAGAAGGCCAGGCAGCAATGTGTTTCCTCCATCGGGGAGCCAGATAGCCACAGCATGGAAGAATCCTCAGGACGAGTTTTCTCCCTGGTCTTCTGGGCAATGCAAGGGGACCCCAGTTTGTAAACCTGAGCTGCACTGGAACAAACACCGCCATGGCAAGTGTTCTCAGAATTCATAGCTGACGTCTTCCCCTCGCATGCATCACGTCGACTTCAGATCCAGCTGGAGACATGTGCTCTCAGCCTTTGAAGACTGTCAGGCCTTTGCAAGATCCACGGTGATGTAGGTGAAACTAGATCATTCACTGGCTCACACCATTCACCTCAGGAGGACTCCTGCTTGCCAAAGTGTTTTCATGGAAGGGCACATGTGTGTGGCATGTCTCTTTCACCTGCTTGTGGACTTCAGGTACATGAGCTAGGTGTCAACCGTGAAAGTGGAGAGGGACGGGAACAGCACAAATTGCCCCAGTGACAAAGCAGAGAGATGTGTCCTCAGAGCTGCCTGAGAAACAGTCCTGTTGCCGGTCTTCTATTCACCCCAGGATTACCCTGAGAGGTAACCTGAGGCCGAGTGAATTTTCTTGGAAGAACCGGAGTGCGTGCCGTTCCTTGCTAGGTTCTCATCCCAAAGCCTTCTTGGCTAGTCATAAGGAAACTTGCCCGCGTGTTGCAAGGAAAGTCCGTGTTTTGGATGATCAGTGCTTCATGAAAAGCACTGTGGTCGCCAACTTTCTCAACCCTGCAGGAATACCCGGGGAGGAACGGAGACTTTGCCCAAAGAAACAGAGTGCTTGCAATGCCTTGCTAGGAGCACATCCAGCACAGGACTTTTATCTATGGCGAATGTCAGCCGAGCGCCAGAGTCAAAGTAAGGTGCAGTGTTTCCACCAGCAGAGTCGCAGTCAGCAGTTTCAAAGAGGCCTTCCCCACTAAAGTGCTGTAAATGCGGGTGTGCCTTTCAAAGTCTGAGGATGCGAGCGTCTGCACCGTATTCCAAGGAAGGTCCCTGTGTACCAAAAGTGGCATCTGTGCCTGCTGAGCACCATCCAGCCACATGGGTCTTTGGACTCTACTGTTTTGTATGCAGGAGGCTGGGCAACAACGTTTTTCCTCCATGGGAGAGCTAGATTTGGAGAGCTTAGAGGAAGCCTGAAGAACACGTTGATACCGGGGCTTCTGGGCAATGCAAGGGGGCCTCATTTTGTAACCCTGAGCTGCTTTTGGAAAACCACCGTGCTTACACGGTGAGTTCTCGGACTTCATACCTGACCTCTTGCTCCCTGAAGCAGCACCAGGACTTTACCTCTAGAGGGAGAAATAGGCAGTCGTCCTCTGAAGGTGGCCAGGCCTTCGGGAGATGTACCATGACCTAGGCGAAACGAAGGCGTTCACTGGCTCGCGCAATTTACTTCAGGAGGAACACTGGCTTTCCAAAGCGCTTTCAGCGAAGAAGTACAGTATGTGACACGGGCCTCCTTTGGTTCCCGGAACGTCAACTACATGAGCTGTGTGGCAACCGTGAAAAGGAGGCCGGACGAGAAAAGCGAAATCTGTCCCGTTGGCAACCCGGAGAGCTGGGTGCTCAGAGCTGCCTGAAAAAGGGTCCTGTTGCCCGTCTTGTACTCACCGTAGGAGTTCCCGGGGAGGCAAAGTGAGGAAGAGTGAGTTTTCTCGCAAGAACGAGGGGGTGTGGGCAGTTCCTCGCTAGGAGCTCATCCCAAAGCCTTCTTGGCTAGTGGTTCGGAAACCTGCCCGCATGCTGCCAAAGGAAAGTCCTCGAGAGCCGTGAAAAGTGTTGGGAGTGCAGCTCTGTCTGAGAAGCCTTAGTGAAGGTACTGCTTTAACACTGGTAGGCCTCTCAGGACTGCAGGGTCTCTCGCGCCTGGACCCAGGTCATGGAAGAACACGGTGTACCCAAAGTGTCAACTGCGGCTTCTGAGTGAGCTCCAGCCACATGGGTCGTTGGCCTCCACTCTGTGCATGCAGAGGGCAGGGCAACACACGGCCTGCTCCGGCGGAGAGCCAGACCTCCACCTCTGGAAACCAGTCTTGGTAACAGAGTGGGGGCCGGTGTCATGAGCAATGCATGTCACACTCCCGGCTTAGATATTAGCTGCCCTGAATCCTATCCGGAGAGTAACATTGATTGTATGAACTCAAAGCTGACGACCCTTCACCTCGAGCAGAAATGTGACTTTACAACCAGCCTGATATGATGGACCCCTCTCCCGAAGCACTGCTGGGCGATTGAAAGTTCCAAAGTCGACATCGCCTGACTGAAGCACTGTGGTGACTAGGCACGTCACCTCGCGCAGAACCTCTGCTTACAAAAGGGTCCTCACAGGAGCGCCTAGTGTGTCGCATGGCTCTCTCGTAGCTGGGCAGAAGGTGCTGCTCCACAGGCTGGCTTTGCACGTAGAAACTGGATCCTGAGGGCTAAAGCATTCTTTGCCCCTTTGGAAGCAGGAGGCTTGGGGCGAGAAAACTGAACGAAAGGCACGGGGTGGCGCCCATGTTGGACACCCTGCAGGAATTGCCCGGGAGGACGAGTGAGTTTTCTCGAAAGAAACAGTGCGCCTGCCGTTCCTTGCCAGGAGCTCGTGCAGCAGACTGCTTCAGCTAAGGCGAATGTCGACTGAGCGGCACACTCAAAGTAAGGGGCAGTGTTTCCATCAGCAAAGTTGGTGGTCACAAGTAGACCCGAGGCTTTCACCACTGAAGTGCTGTAATGCTGGTGTGCCTTTCACATATCTGAGGACGCTCACGTCTGCACCAGTTTCCGAGGAAAATCACTGTGTACCCAAAGTGTCATCTGTGCCTTCTGAGCAACCTCATGCCGCATGATGGTCTTTGGGCTCTACTGTTGGTATGCAGAAGGCCAGGCAGCAATGTGTTTCCTCCATCGGGGAGCCAGATAGCCACAGCATGGAAGAATCCTCAGGACGAGTTTTCTCCCTGGTCTTCTGGGCAATGCAAGGGGACCCCAGTTTGTAAACCTGAGCTGCACTGGAACAAACACCGCCATGGCAAGTGTTCTCAGAATTCATAGCTGACGTCTTCCCCTTGCATGCATCACGTCGACTTCAGATCCAGCTGGAGACATGTGCTCTCAGCCTTTGAAGACTGTCAGGCCTTTGCAAGATCCACGGTGATGTAGGTGAAACTAGATCATTCACTGGCTCACACCATTCACCTCAGGAGGACTCCTGCTTGCCAAAGTGTTTTCATGGAAGGGCACATGTGTGTGGCATGTCTCTTTCACCTGCTTGTGGACTTCAGGTACATGAGCTAGGTGTCAACCGTGAAAGTGGAGAGGGACGGGAACAGCACAATTTGCCCCAGTGACAAAGCAGAGAGATGTGTCCTCAGAGCTGCCTGAGAAACAGTCCTGTTGCCGGTCTTCTATTCACCCCAGGATTACCCTGAGAGGTAACCTGAGGCCGAGTGAATTTTCTTGGAAGAACCGGAGTGCGTGCCGTTCCTTGCTAGGTTCTCATCCCAAAGCCTTCTTGGCTAGTCATAAGGAAACTTGCCCGCGTGTTGCAAGGAAAGTCCGTGTTTTGGATGATCAGTGCTTCATGAAAAGCACTGTGGTCGCCAACTTTCTCAACCCTGCAGGAATACCCGGGGAGGAACGGAGACTTTGCCCAAAGAAACAGAGTGCTTGCAATGCCTTGCTAGGAGCACATCCAGCACAGGACTTTTATCTATGGCGAATGTCAGCCGAGCGCCAGAGTCAAAGTAAGGTGCAGTGTTTCCACCAGCAGAGTCGCAGTCAGCAGTTTCAAAGAGGCCTTCCCCACTAAAGTGCTGTAAATGCGGGTGTGCCTTTCAAAGTCTGAGGATGCGAGCGTCTGCACCGTATTCCAAGGAAGGTCCCTGTGTACCAAAAGTGGCATCTGTGCCTGCTGAGCACCATCCAGCCACATGGGTCTTTGGACTCTACTGTTTTGTATGCAGGAGGCTGGGCAACAACGTTTTTCCTCCATGGGAGAGCTAGATTTGGAGAGCTTAGAGGAAGCCTGAAGAACACGTTGATACCGGGGCTTCTGGGCAATGCAAGGGGGCCTCATTTTGTAACCCTGAGCTGCTTTTGGAAAACCACCGTGCTTACACGGTGAGTTCTCGGACTTCATACCTGACCTCTTGCTCCCTGAAGCAGCACCAGGACTTTACCTCTAGAGGGAGAAATAGGCAGTCGTCCTCTGAAGGTGGCCAGGCCTTCGGGAGATGTACCATGACCTAGGCGAAACGAAGGCGTTCACTGGCTCACGCAATTTACTTCAGGAGGAACACTGGCTTTCCAAAGCGCTTTCAGCGAAGAAGTACAGTATGTGACACGGGCCTCCTTTGGTTCCCGGAACGTCAACTACATGAGCTGTGTGGCAACCGTGAAAAGGAGGCCGGACGAGAAAAGCGAAATCTGTCCCGTTGGCAACCCGGAGAGCTGGGTGCTCAGAGCTGCCTGAAAAAGGGTCCTGTTGCCCGTCTTGTACTCACCGTAGGAGTTCCCGGGGAGGCAAAGTGAGGAAGAGTGAGTTTTCTCGCAAGAACGAGGGGGTGTGGGCAGTTCCTCGCTAGGAGCTCATCCCAAAGCCTTCTTGGCTAGTGGTTCGGAAACCTGCCCGCATGCTGCCAAAGGAAAGTCCTCGAGAGCCGTGAAAAGTGTTGGGAGTGCAGCTCTGTCTGAGAAGCCTTAGTGAAGGTACTGCTTTAACACTGGTAGGCCTCTCAGGACTGCAGGGTCTCTCGCGCCTGGACCCAGGTCATGGAAGAACACGGTGTACCCAAAGTGTCAACTGCGGCTTCTGAGTGAGCTCCAGCCACATGGGTCGTTGGCCTCCACTCTGTGCATGCAGAGGGCAGGGCAACACACGGCCTGCTCCGGCGGAGAGCCAGACCTCCACCTCTGGAAACCAGTCTTGGTAACAGAGTGGGGGCCGGTGTCATGAGCAATGCATGTCACACTCCCGGCTTAGATATTAGCTGCCCTGAATCCTATCCGGAGAGTAACATTGATTGTATGAACTCAAAGCTGACGACCCTTCACCTCGAGCAGAAATGTGACTTTACAACCAGCCTGATATGATGGACCCCTCTCCCGAAGCACTGCTGGGCGATTGAAAGTTCCAAAGTCGACATCGCCTGACTGAAGCACTGTGGTGACTAGGCACGTCACCTCGCGCAGAACCTCTGCTTACAAAAGGGTCCTCACAGGAGCGCCTAGTGTGTCGCATGGCTCTCTCGTAGCTGGGCAGAAGGTGCTGCTCCACAGGCTGGCTTTGCACGTAGAAACTGGATCCTGAGGGCTAAAGCATTCTTTGCCCCTTTGGAAGCAGGAGGCTTGGGGCGAGAAAACTGAACGAAAGGCACGGGGTGGCGCCCATGTTGGACACCCTGCAGGAATTGCCCGGGAGGACGAGTGAGTTTTCTCGAAAGAAACAGTGCGCCTGCCGTTCCTTGCCAGGAGCTCGTGCAGCAGACTGCTTCAGCTAAGGCGAATGTCGACTGAGCGGCACACTCAAAGTAAGGGGCAGTGTTTCCATCAGCAAAGTTGGTGGTCACAAGTAGACCCGAGGCTTTCACCACTGAAGTGCTGTAATGCTGGTGTGCCTTTCACATATCTGAGGACGCTCACGTCTGCACCAGTTTCCGAGGAAAATCACTGTGTACCCAAAGTGTCATCTGTGCCTTCTGAGCAACCTCATGCCGCATGATGGTCTTTGGGCTCTACTGTTGGTATGCAGAAGGCCAGGCAGCAATGTGTTTCCTCCATCGGGGAGCCAGATAGCCACAGCATGGAAGAATCCTCAGGACGAGTTTTCTCCCTGGTCTTCTGGGCAATGCAAGGGGACCCCAGTTTGTAAACCTGAGCTGCACTGGAACAAACACCGCCATGGCAAGTGTTCTCAGAATTCATAGCTGACGTCTTCCCCTCGCATGCATCACGTCGACTTCAGATCCAGCTGGAGACATGTGCTCTCAGCCTTTGAAGACTGTCAGGCCTTTGCAAGATCCACGGTGATGTAGGTGAAACTAGATCATTCACTGGCTCACACCATTCACCTCAGGAGGACTCCTGCTTGCCAAAGTGTTTTCATGGAAGGGCACATGTGTGTGGCATGTCTCTTTCACCTGCTTGTGGACTTCAGGTACATGAGCTAGGTGTCAACCGTGAAAGTGGAGAGGGACGGGAACAGCACAAATTGCCCCAGTGACAAAGCAGAGAGATGTGTCCTCAGAGCTGCCTGAGAAACAGTCCTGTTGCCGGTCTTCTATTCACCCCAGGATTACCCTGAGAGGTAACCTGAGGCCGAGTGAATTTTCTTGGAAGAACCGGAGTGCGTGCCGTTCCTTGCTAGGTTCTCATCCCAAAGCCTTCTTGGCTAGTCATAAGGAAACTTGCCCGCGTGTTGCAAGGAAAGTCCGTGTTTTGGATGATCAGTGCTTCATGAAAAGCACTGTGGTCGCCAACTTTCTCAACCCTGCAGGAATACCCGGGGAGGAACGGAGACTTTGCCCAAAGAAACAGAGTGCTTGCAATGCCTTGCTAGGAGCACATCCAGCACAGGACTTTTATCTATGGCGAATGTCAGCCGAGCGCCAGAGTCAAAGTAAGGTGCAGTGTTTCCACCAGCAGAGTCGCAGTCAGCAGTTTCAAAGAGGCCTTCCCCACTAAAGTGCTGTAAATGCGGGTGTGCCTTTCAAAGTCTGAGGATGCGAGCGTCTGCACCGTATTCCAAGGAAGGTCCCTGTGTACCAAAAGTGGCATCTGTGCCTGCTGAGCACCATCCAGCCACATGGGTCTTTGGACTCTACTGTTTTGTATGCAGGAGGCTGGGCAACAACGTTTTTCCTCCATGGGAGAGCTAGATTTGGAGAGCTTAGAGGAAGCCTGAAGAACACGTTGATACCGGGGCTTCTGGGCAATGCAAGGGGGCCTCATTTTGTAACCCTGAGCTGCTTTTGGAAAACCACCGTGCTTACACGGTGAGTTCTCGGACTTCATACCTGACCTCTTGCTCCCTGAAGCAGCACCAGGACTTTACCTCTAGAGGGAGAAATAGGCAGTCGTCCTCTGAAGGTGGCCAGGCCTTCGGGAGATGTACCATGACCTAGGCGAAACGAAGGCGTTCACTGGCTCGCGCAATTTACTTCAGGAGGAACACTGGCTTTCCAAAGCGCTTTCAGCGAAGAAGTACAGTATGTGACACGGGCCTCCTTTGGTTCCCGGAACGTCAACTACATGAGCTGTGTGGCAACCGTGAAAAGGAGGCCGGACGAGAAAAGCGAAATCTGTCCCGTTGGCAACCCGGAGAGCTGGGTGCTCAGAGCTGCCTGAAAAAGGGTCCTGTTGCCCGTCTTGTACTCACCGTAGGAGTTCCCGGGGAGGCAAAGTGAGGAAGAGTGAGTTTTCTCGCAAGAACGAGGGGGTGTGGGCAGTTCCTCGCTAGGAGCTCATCCCAAAGCCTTCTTGGCTAGTGGTTCGGAAACCTGCCCGCATGCTGCCAAAGGAAAGTCCTCGAGAGCCGTGAAAAGTGTTGGGAGTGCAGCTCTGTCTGAGAAGCCTTAGTGAAGGTACTGCTTTAACACTGGTAGGCCTCTCAGGACTGCAGGGTCTCTCGCGCCTGGACCCAGGTCATGGAAGAACACGGTGTACCCAAAGTGTCAACTGCGGCTTCTGAGTGAGCTCCAGCCACATGGGTCGTTGGCCTCCACTCTGTGCATGCAGAGGGCAGGGCAACACACGGCCTGCTCCGGCGGAGAGCCAGACCTCCACCTCTGGAAACCAGTCTTGGTAACAGAGTGGGGGCCGGTGTCATGAGCAATGCATGTCACACTCCCGGCTTAGATATTAGCTGCCCTGAATCCTATCCGGAGAGTAACATTGATTGTATGAACTCAAAGCTGACGACCCTTCACCTCGAGCAGAAATGTGACTTTACAACCAGTCTGATATGATGGACCCCTCTCCCGAAGCACTGCTGGGCGATTGAAAGTTCCAAAGTCGACATCGCCTGACTGAAGCACTGTGGTGACTAGGCACGTCACCTCGCGCAGAACCTCTGCTTACAAAAGGGTCCTCACAGGAGCGCCTAGTGTGTCGCATGGCTCTCTCGTAGCTGGGCAGAAGGTGCTGCTCCACAGGCTGGCTTTGCACGTAGAAACTGGATCCTGAGGGCTAAAGCATTCTTTGCCCCTTTGGAAGCAGGAGGCTTGGGGCGAGAAAACTGAACGAAAGGCACGGGGTGGCGCCCATGTTGGACACCCTGCAGGAATTGCCCGGGAGGACGAGTGAGTTTTCTCGAAAGAAACAGTGCGCCTGCCGTTCCTTGCCAGGAGCTCGTGCAGCAGACTGCTTCAGCTAAGGCGAATGTCGACTGAGCGGCACACTCAAAGTAAGGGGCAGTGTTTCCATCAGCAAAGTTGGTGGTCACAAGTAGACCCGAGGCTTTCACCACTGAAGTGCTGTAATGCTGGTGTGCCTTTCACATATCTGAGGACGCTCACGTCTGCACCAGTTTCCGAGGAAAATCACTGTGTACCCAAAGTGTCATCTGTGCCTTCTGAGCAACCTCATGCCGCATGATGGTCTTTGGGCTCTACTGTTGGTATGCAGAAGGCCAGGCAGCAATGTGTTTCCTCCATCGGGGAGCCAGATAGCCACAGCATGGAAGAATCCTCAGGACGAGTTTTCTCCCTGGTCTTCTGGGCAATGCAAGGGGACCCCAGTTTGTAAACCTGAGCTGCACTGGAACAAACACCGCCATGGCAAGTGTTCTCAGAATTCATAGCTGACGTCTTCCCCTCGCATGCATCACGTCGACTTCAGATCCAGCTGGAGACATGTGCTCTCAGCCTTTGAAGACTGTCAGGCCTTTGCAAGATCCACGGTGATGTAGGTGAAACTAGATCATTCACTGGCTCACACCATTCACCTCAGGAGGACTCCTGCTTGCCAAAGTGTTTTCATGGAAGGGCACATGTGTGTGGCATGTCTCTTTCACCTGCTTGTGGACTTCAGGTACATGAGCTAGGTGTCAACCGTGAAAGTGGAGAGGGACGGGAACAGCACAAATTGCCCCAGTGACAAAGCAGAGAGATGTGTCCTCAGAGCTGCCTGAGAAACAGTCCTGTTGCCGGTCTTCTATTCACCCCAGGATTACCCTGAGAGGTAACCTGAGGCCGAGTGAATTTTCTTGGAAGAACCGGAGTGCGTGCCGTTCCTTGCTAGGTTCTCATCCCAAAGCCTTCTTGGCTAGTCATAAGGAAACTTGCCCGCGTGTTGCAAGGAAAGTCCGTGTTTTGGATGATCAGTGCTTCATGAAAAGCACTGTGGTCGCCAACTTTCTCAACCCTGCAGGAATACCCGGGGAGGAACGGAGACTTTGCCCAAAGAAACAGAGTGCTTGCAATGCCTTGCTAGGAGCACATCCAGCACAGGACTTTTATCTATGGCGAATGTCAGCCGAGCGCCAGAGTCAAAGTAAGGTGCAGTGTTTCCACCAGCAGAGTCGCAGTCAGCAGTTTCAAAGAGGCCTTCCCCACTAAAGTGCTGTAAATGCGGGTGTGCCTTTCAAAGTCTGAGGATGCGAGCGTCTGCACCGTATTCCAAGGAAGGTCCCTGTGTACCAAAAGTGGCATCTGTGCCTGCTGAGCACCATCCAGCCACATGGGTCTTTGGACTCTACTGTTTTGTATGCAGGAGGCTGGGCAACAACGTTTTTCCTCCATGGGAGAGCTAGATTTGGAGAGCTTAGAGGAAGCCTGAAGAACACGTTGATACCGGGGCTTCTGGGCAATGCAAGGGGGCCTCATTTTGTAACCCTGAGCTGCTTTTGGAAAACCACCGTGCTTACACGGTGAGTTCTCGGACTTCATACCTGACCTCTTGCTCCCTGAAGCAGCACCAGGACTTTACCTCTAGAGGGAGAAATAGGCAGTCGTCCTCTGAAGGTGGCCAGGCCTTCGGGAGATGTACCATGACCTAGGCGAAACGAAGGCGTTCACTGGCTCGCGCAATTTACTTCAGGAGGAACACTGGCTTTCCAAAGCGCTTTCAGCGAAGAAGTACAGTATGTGACACGGGCCTCCTTTGGTTCCCGGAACGTCAACTACATGAGCTGTGTGGCAACCGTGAAAAGGAGGCCGGACGAGAAAAGCGAAATCTGTCCCGTTGGCAACCCGGAGAGCTGGGTGCTCAGAGCTGCCTGAAAAAGGGTCCTGTTGCCCGTCTTGTACTCACCGTAGGAGTTCCCGGGGAGGCAAAGTGAGGAAGAGTGAGTTTTCTCGCAAGAACGAGGGGGTGTGGGCAGTTCCTCGCTAGGAGCTCATCCCAAAGCCTTCTTGGCTAGTGGTTCGGAAACCTGCCCGCATGCTGCCAAAGGAAAGTCCTCGAGAGCCGTGAAAAGTGTTGGGAGTGCAGCTCTGTCTGAGAAGCCTTAGTGAAGGTACTGCTTTAACACTGGTAGGCCTCTCAGGACTGCAGGGTCTCTCGCGCCTGGACCCAGGTCATGGAAGAACACGGTGTACCCAAAGTGTCAACTGCGGCTTCTGAGTGAGCTCCAGCCACATGGGTCGTTGGCCTCCACTCTGTGCATGCAGAGGGCAGGGCAACACACGGCCTGCTCCGGCGGAGAGCCAGACCTCCACCTCTGGAAACCAGTCTTGGTAACAGAGTGGGGGCCGGTGTCATGAGCAATGCATGTCACACTCCCGGCTTAGATATTAGCTGCCCGGAATCCTATCCGGAGAGTAACATTGATTGTATGAACTCAAAGCTGACGACCCTTCACCTCGAGCAGAAATGTGACTTTACAACCAGTCTGATATGATGGACCCCTCTCCCGAAGCACTGCTGGGCGATTGAAAGTTCCAAAGTCGACATCGCCTGACTGAAGCACTGTGGTGACTAGGCACGTCACCTCGCGCAGAACCTCTGCTTACAAAAGGGTCCTCACAGGAGCGCCTAGTGTGTCGCATGGCTCTCTCGTAGCTGGGCAGAAGGTGCTGCTCCACAGGCTGGGTTTGCACGTAGAAACTGGATCCTGAGGGCTAAAGCATTCTTTGCCCCTTTGGAAGCAGGAGGCTTGGGGCGAGAAAACTGAACGAAAGGCACGGGGTGGCGCCCATGTTGGACACCCTGCAGGAATTGCCCGGGAGGACGAGTGAGTTTTCTCGAAAGAAACAGTGCGCCTGCCGTTCCTTGCCAGGAGCTCGTGCAGCAGACTGCTTCAGCTAAGGCGAATGTCGACTGAGCGGCACACTCAAAGTAAGGGGCAGTGTTTCCATCAGCAAAGTTGGTGGTCACAAGTAGACCCGAGGCTTTCACCACTGAAGTGCTGTAATGCTGGTGTGCCTTTCACATATCTGAGGACGCTCACGTCTGCACCAGTTTCCGAGGAAAATCACTGTGTACCCAAAGTGTCATCTGTGCCTTCTGAGCAACCTCATGCCTCATGATGGTCTTTGGGCTCTACTGTTGGTATGCAGAAGGCCAGGCAGCAATGTGTTTCCTCCATCGGGGAGCCAGATAGCCACAGCATGGAAGAATCCTCAGGACGAGTTTTCTCCCTGGTCTTCTGGGCAATGCAAGGGGACCCCAGTTTGTAAACCTGAGCTGCACTGGAACAAACACCGCCATGGCAAGTGTTCTCAGAATTCATAGCTGACGTCTTCCCCTCGCATGCATCACGTCGACTTCAGATCCAGCTGGAGACATGTGCTCTCAGCCTTTGAAGACTGTCAGGCCTTTGCAAGATCCACGGTGATGTAGGTGAAACTAGATCATTCACTGGCTCACACCATTCACCTCAGGAGGACTCCTGCTTGCCAAAGTGTTTTCATGGAAGGGCACATGTGTGTGGCATGTCTCTTTCACCTGCTTGTGGACTTCAGGTACATGAGCTAGGTGTCAACCGTGAAAGTGGAGAGGGACGGGAACAGCACAATTTGCCCCAGTGACAAAGCAGAGAGATGTGTCCTCAGAGCTGCCTGAGAAACAGTCCTGTTGCCGGTCTTCTATTCACCCCAGGATTACCCTGAGAGGTAACCTGAGGCCGAGTGAATTTTCTTGGAAGAACCGGAGTGCGTGCCGTTCCTTGCTAGGTTCTCATCCCAAAGCCTTCTTGGCTAGTCATAAGGAAACTTGCCCGCGTGTTGCAAGGAAAGTCCGTGTTTTGGATGATCAGTGCTTCATGAAAAGCACTGTGGTCGCCAACTTTCTCAACCCTGCAGGAATACCCGGGGAGGAACGGAGACTTTGCCCAAAGAAACAGAGTGCTTGCAATGCCTTGCTAGGAGCACATCCAGCACAGGACTTTTATCTATGGCGAATGTCAGCCGAGCGCCAGAGTCAAAGTAAGGTGCAGTGTTTCCACCAGCAGAGTCGCAGTCAGCAGTTTCAAAGAGGCCTTCCCCACTAAAGTGCTGTAAATGCGGGTGTGCCTTTCAAAGTCTGAGGATGCGAGCGTCTGCACCGTATTCCAAGGAAGGTCCCTGTGTACCAAAAGTGGCATCTGTGCCTGCTGAGCACCATCCAGCCACATGGGTCTTTGGACTCTACTGTTTTGTATGCAGGAGGCTGGGCAACAACGTTTTTCCTCCATGGGAGAGCTAGATTTGGAGAGCTTAGAGGAAGCCTGAAGAACACGTTGATACCGGGGCTTCTGGGCAATGCAAGGGGGCCTCATTTTGTAACCCTGAGCTGCTTTTGGAAAACCACCGTGCTTACACGGTGAGTTCTCGGACTTCATACCTGACCTCTTGCTCCCTGAAGCAGCACCAGGACTTTACCTCTAGAGGGAGAAATAGGCAGTCGTCCTCTGAAGGTGGCCAGGCCTTCGGGAGATGTACCATGACCTAGGCGAAACGAAGGCGTTCACTGGCTCGCGCAATTTACTTCAGGAGGAACACTGGCTTTCCAAAGCGCTTTCAGCGAAGAAGTACAGTATGTGACACGGGCCTCCTTTGGTTCCCGGAACGTCAACTACATGAGCTGTGTGGCAACCGTGAAAAGGAGGCCGGACGAGAAAAGCGAAATCTGTCCCGTTGGCAACCCGGAGAGCTGGGTGCTCAGAGCTGCCTGAAAAAGGGTCCTGTTGCCCGTCTTGTACTCACCGTAGGAGTTCCCGGGGAGGCAAAGTGAGGAAGAGTGAGTTTTCTCGCAAGAACGAGGGGGTGTGGGCAGTTCCTCGCTAGGAGCTCATCCCAAAGCCTTCTTGGCTAGTGGTTCGGAAACCTGCCCGCATGCTGCCAAAGGAAAGTCCTCGAGAGCCGTGAAAAGTGTTGGGAGTGCAGCTCTGTCTGAGAAGCCTTAGTGAAGGTACTGCTTTAACACTGGTAGGCCTCTCAGGACTGCAGGGTCTCTCGCGCCTGGACCCAGGTCATGGAAGAACACGGTGTACCCAAAGTGTCAACTGCGGCTTCTGAGTGAGCTCCAGCCACATGGGTCGTTGGCCTCCACTCTGTGCATGCAGAGGGCAGGGCAACACACGGCCTGCTCCGGCGGAGAGCCAGACCTCCACCTCTGGAAACCAGTCTTGGTAACAGAGTGGGGGCCGGTGTCATGAGCAATGCATGTCACACTCCCGGCTTAGATATTAGCTGCCCGGAATCCTATCCGGAGAGTAACATTGATTGTATGAACTCAAAGCTGACGACCCTTCACCTCGAGCAGAAATGTGACTTTACAACCAGTCTGATATGATGGACCCCTCTCCCGAAGCACTGCTGGGCGATTGAAAGTTCCAAAGTCGACATCGCCTGACTGAAGCACTGTGGTGACTAGGCACGTCACCTCGCGCAGAACCTCTGCTTACAAAAGGGTCCTCACAGGAGCGCCTAGTGTGTCGCATGGCTCTCTCGTAGCTGGGCAGAAGGTGCTGCTCCACAGGCTGGGTTTGCACGTAGAAACTGGATCCTGAGGGCTAAAGCATTCTTTGCCCCTTTGGAAGCAGGAGGCTTGGGGCGAGAAAACTGAACGAAAGGCACGGGGTGGCGCCCATGTTGGACACCCTGCAGGAATTGCCCGGGAGGACGAGTGAGTTTTCTCGAAAGAAACAGTGCGCCTGCCGTTCCTTGCCAGGAGCTCGTGCAGCAGACTGCTTCAGCTAAGGCGAATGTCGACTGAGCGGCACACTCAAAGTAAGGGGCAGTGTTTCCATCAGCAAAGTTGGTGGTCACAAGTAGACCCGAGGCTTTCACCACTGAAGTGCTGTAATGCTGGTGTGCCTTTCACATATCTGAGGACGCTCACGTCTGCACCAGTTTCCGAGGAAAATCACTGTGTACCCAAAGTGTCATCTGTGCCTTCTGAGCAACCTCATGCCGCATGATGGTCTTTGGGCTCTACTGTTGGTATGCAGAAGGCCAGGCAGCAATGTGTTTCCTCCATCGGGGAGCCAGATAGCCACAGCATGGAAGAATCCTCAGGACGAGTTTTCTCCCTGGTCTTCTGGGCAATGCAAGGGGACCCCAGTTTGTAAACCTGAGCTGCACTGGAACAAACACCGCCATGGCAAGTGTTCTCAGAATTCATAGCTGACGTCTTCCCCTCGCATGCATCACGTCGACTTCAGATCCAGCTGGAGACATGTGCTCTCAGCCTTTGAAGACTGTCAGGCCTTTGCAAGATCCACGGTGATGTAGGTGAAACTAGATCATTCACTGGCTCACACCATTCACCTCAGGAGGACTCCTGCTTGCCAAAGTGTTTTCATGGAAGGGCACATGTGTGTGGCATGTCTCTTTCACCTGCTTGTGGACTTCAGGTACATGAGCTAGGTGTCAACCGTGAAAGTGGAGAGGGACGGGAACAGCACAATTTGCCCCAGTGACAAAGCAGAGAGATGTGTCCTCAGAGCTGCCTGAGAAACAGTCCTGTTGCCGGTCTTCTATTCACCCCAGGATTACCCTGAGAGGTAACCTGAGGCCGAGTGAATTTTCTTGGAAGAACCGGAGTGCGTGCCGTTCCTTGCTAGGTTCTCATCCCAAAGCCTTCTTGGCTAGTCATAAGGAAACTTGCCCGCGTGTTGCAAGGAAAGTCCGTGTTTTGGATGATCAGTGCTTCATGAAAAGCACTGTGGTCGCCAACTTTCTCAACCCTGCAGGAATACCCGGGGAGGAACGGAGACTTTGCCCAAAGAAACAGAGTGCTTGCAATGCCTTGCTAGGAGCACATCCAGCACAGGACTTTTATCTATGGCGAATGTCAGCCGAGCGCCAGAGTCAAAGTAAGGTGCAGTGTTTCCACCAGCAGAGTCGCAGTCAGCAGTTTCAAAGAGGCCTTCCCCACTAAAGTGCTGTAAATGCGGGTGTGCCTTTCAAAGTCTGAGGATGCGAGCGTCTGCACCGTATTCCAAGGAAGGTCCCTGTGTACCAAAAGTGGCATCTGTGCCTGCTGAGCACCATCCAGCCACATGGGTCTTTGGACTCTACTGTTTTGTATGCAGGAGGCTGGGCAACAACGTTTTTCCTCCATGGGAGAGCTAGATTTGGAGAGCTTAGAGGAAGCCTGAAGAACACGTTGATACCGGGGCTTCTGGGCAATGCAAGGGGGCCTCATTTTGTAACCCTGAGCTGCTTTTGGAAAACCACCGTGCTTACACGGTGAGTTCTCGGACTTCATACCTGACCTCTTGCTCCCTGAAGCAGCACCAGGACTTTACCTCTAGAGGGAGAAATAGGCAGTCGTCCTCTGAAGGTGGCCAGGCCTTCGGGAGATGTACCATGACCTAGGCGAAACGAAGGCGTTCACTGGCTCGCGCAATTTACTTCAGGAGGAACACTGGCTTTCCAAAGCGCTTTCAGCGAAGAAGTACAGTATGTGACACGGGCCTCCTTTGGTTCCCGGAACGTCAACTACATGAGCTGTGTGGCAACCGTGAAAAGGAGGCCGGACGAGAAAAGCGAAATCTGTCCCGTTGGCAACCCGGAGAGCTGGGTGCTCAGAGCTGCCTGAAAAAGGGTCCTGTTGCCCGTCTTGTACTCACCGTAGGAGTTCCCGGGGAGGCAAAGTGAGGAAGAGTGAGTTTTCTCGCAAGAACGAGGGGGTGTGGGCAGTTCCTCGCTAGGAGCTCATCCCAAAGCCTTCTTGGCTAGTGGTTCGGAAACCTGCCCGCATGCTGCCAAAGGAAAGTCCTCGAGAGCCGTGAAAAGTGTTGGGAGTGCAGCTCTGTCTGAGAAGCCTTAGTGAAGGTACTGCTTTAACACTGGTAGGCCTCTCAGGACTGCAGGGTCTCTCGCGCCTGGACCCAGGTCATGGAAGAACACGGTGTACCCAAAGTGTCAACTGCGGCTTCTGAGTGAGCTCCAGCCACATGGGTCGTTGGCCTCCACTCTGTGCATGCAGAGGGCAGGGCAACACACGGCCTGCTCCGGCGGAGAGCCAGACCTCCACCTCTGGAAACCAGTCTTGGTAACAGAGTGGGGGCCGGTGTCATGAGCAATGCATGTCACACTCCCGGCTTAGATATTAGCTGCCCTGAATCCTATCCGGAGAGTAACATTGATTGTATGAACTCAAAGCTGACGACCCTTCACCTCGAGCAGAAATGTGACTTTACAACCAGCCTGATATGATGGACCCCTCTCCCGAAGCACTGCTGGGCGATTGAAAGTTCCAAAGTCGACATCGCCTGACTGAAGCACTGTGGTGACTAGGCACGTCACCTCGCGCAGAACCTCTGCTTACAAAAGGGTCCTCACAGGAGCGCCTAGTGTGTCGCATGGCTCTCTCGTAGCTGGGCAGAAGGTGCTGCTCCACAGGCTGGCTTTGCACGTAGAAACTGGATCCTGAGGGCTAAAGCATTCTTTGCCCCTTTGGAAGCAGGAGGCTTGGGGCGAGAAAACTGAACGAAAGGCACGGGGTGGCGCCCATGTTGGACACCCTGCAGGAATTGCCCGGGAGGACGAGTGAGTTTTCTCGAAAGAAACAGTGCGCCTGCCGTTCCTTGCCAGGAGCTCGTGCAGCAGACTGCTTCAGCTAAGGCGAATGTCGACTGAGCGGCACACTCAAAGTAAGGGGCAGTGTTTCCATCAGCAAAGTTGGTGGTCACAAGTAGACCCGAGGCTTTCACCACTGAAGTGCTGTAATGCTGGTGTGCCTTTCACATATCTGAGGACGCTCACGTCTGCACCAGTTTCCGAGGAAAATCACTGTGTACCCAAAGTGTCATCTGTGCCTTCTGAGCAACCTCATGCCGCATGATGGTCTTTGGGCTCTACTGTTGGTATGCAGAAGGCCCGGCAGCAATGTGTTTCCTCCATCGGGGAGCCAGATAGCCACAGCATGGAAGAATCCTCAGGACGAGTTTTCTCCCTGGTCTTCTGGGCAATGCAAGGGGACCCCAGTTTGTAAACCTGAGCTGCACTGGAACAAACACCGCCATGGCAAGTGTTCTCAGAATTCATAGCTGACGTCTTCCCCTCGCATGCATCACGTCGACTTCAGATCCAGCTGCAGACATGTGCTCTCAGCCTTTGAAGACTGTCAGGCCTTTGCAAGATCCACGGTGATGTAGGTGAAACTAGATCATTCACTGGCTCACACCATTCACCTCAGGAGGACTCCTGCTTGCCAAAGTGTTTTCATGGAAGGGCACATGTGTGTGGCATGTCTCTTTCACCTGCTTGTGGACTTCAGGTACATGAGCTAGGTGTCAACCGTGAAAGTGGAGAGGGACGGGAACAGCACAATTTGCCCCAGTGACAAAGCAGAGAGATGTGTCCTCAGAGCTGCCTGAGAAACAGTCCTGTTGCCAGTCTTCTATTCACCCCAGGATTACCCTGAGAGGTAACCTGAGGCCGAGTGAATTTTCTTGGAAGAACCGGAGTGCGTGCCGTTCCTTGCTAGGTTCTCATCCCAAAGCCTTCTTGGCTAGTCATAAGGAAACTTGCCCGCGTGTTGCAAGGAAAGTCCGTGTTTTGGATGATCAGTGCTTCATGAAAAGCACTGTGGTCGCCAACTTTCTCAACCCTGCAGGAATACCCGGGGAGGAACGGAGACTTTGCCCAAAGAAACAGAGTGCTTGCAATGCCTTGCTAGGAGCACATCCAGCACAGGACTTTTATCTATGGCGAATGTCAGCCGAGCGCCAGAGTCAAAGTAAGGTGCAGTGTTTCCACCAGCAGAGTCGCAGTCAGCAGTTTCAAAGAGGCCTTCCCCACTAAAGTGCTGTAAATGCGGGTGTGCCTTTCAAAGTCTGAGGATGCGAGCGTCTGCACCGTATTCCAAGGAAGGTCCCTGTGTACCAAAAGTGGCATCTGTGCCTGCTGAGCACCATCCAGCCACATGGGTCTTTGGACTCTACTGTTTTGTATGCAGGAGGCTGGGCAACAACGTTTTTCCTCCATGGGAGAGCTAGATTTGGAGAGCTTAGAGGAAGCCTGAAGAACACGTTGATACCGGGGCTTCTGGGCAATGCAAGGGGGCCTCATTTTGTAACCCTGAGCTGCTTTTGGAAAACCACCGTGCTTACACGGTGAGTTCTCGGACTTCATACCTGACCTCTTGCTCCCTGAAGCAGCACCAGGACTTTACCTCTAGAGGGAGAAATAGGCAGTCGTCCTCTGAAGGTGGCCAGGCCTTCGGGAGATGTACCATGACCTAGGCGAAACGAAGGCGTTCACTGGCTCGCGCAATTTACTTCAGGAGGAACACTGGCTTTCCAAAGCGCTTTCAGCGAAGAAGTACAGTATGTGACACGGGCCTCCTTTGGTTCCCGGAACGTCAACTACATGAGCTGTGTGGCAACCGTGAAAAGGAGGCCGGACGAGAAAAGCGAAATCTGTCCCGTTGGCAACCCGGAGAGCTGGGTGCTCAGAGCTGCCTGAAAAAGGGTCCTGTTGCCCGTCTTGTACTCACCGTAGGAGTTCCCGGGGAGGCAAAGTGAGGAAGAGTGAGTTTTCTCGCAAGAACGAGGGGGTGTGGGCAGTTCCTCGCTAGGAGCTCATCCCAAAGCCTTCTTGGCTAGTGGTTCGGAAACCTGCCCGCATGCTGCCAAAGGAAAGTCCTCGAGAGCCGTGAAAAGTGTTGGGAGTGCAGCTCTGTCTGAGAAGCCTTAGTGAAGGTACTGCTTTAACACTGGTAGGCCTCTCAGGACTGCAGGGTCTCTCGCGCCTGGACCCAGGTCATGGAAGAACACGGTGTACCCAAAGTGTCAACTGCGGCTTCTGAGTGAGCTCCAGCCACATGGGTCGTTGGCCTCCACTCTGTGCATGCAGAGGGCAGGGCAACACACGGCCTGCTCCGGCGGAGAGCCAGACCTCCACCTCTGGAAACCAGTCTTGGTAACAGAGTGGGGGCCGGTGTCATGAGCAATGCATGTCACACTCCCGGCTTAGATATTAGCTGCCCTGAATCCTATCCGGAGAGTAACATTGATTGTATGAACTCAAAGCTGACGACCCTTCACCTCGAGCAGAAATGTGACTTTACAACCAGCCTGATATGATGGACCCCTCTCCCGAAGCACTGCTGGGCGATTGAAAGTTCCAAAGTCGACATCGCCTGACTGAAGCACTGTGGTGACTAGGCACGTCACCTCGCGCAGAACCTCTGCTTACAAAAGGGTCCTCACAGGAGCGCCTAGTGTGTCGCATGGCTCTCTCGTAGCTGGGCAGAAGGTGCTGCTCCACAGGCTGGCTTTGCACGTAGAAACTGGATCCTGAGGGCTAAAGCATTCTTTGCCCCTTTGGAAGCAGGAGGCTTGGGGCGAGAAAACTGAACGAAAGGCACGGGGTGGCGCCCATGTTGGACACCCTGCAGGAATTGCCCGGGAGGACGAGTGAGTTTTCTCGAAAGAAACAGTGCGCCTGCCGTTCCTTGCCAGGAGCTCGTGCAGCAGACTGCTTCAGCTAAGGCGAATGTCGACTGAGCGGCACACTCAAAGTAAGGGGCAGTGTTTCCATCAGCAAAGTTGGTGGTCACAAGTAGACCCGAGGCTTTCACCACTGAAGTGCTGTAATGCTGGTGTGCCTTTCACATATCTGAGGACGCTCACGTCTGCACCAGTTTCCGAGGAAAATCACTGTGTACCCAAAGTGTCATCTGTGCCTTCTGAGCAACCTCATGCCGCATGATGGTCTTTGGGCTCTACTGTTGGTATGCAGAAGGCCCGGCAGCAATGTGTTTCCTCCATCGGGGAGCCAGATAGCCACAGCATGGAAGAATCCTCAGGACGAGTTTTCTCCCTGGTCTTCTGGGCAATGCAAGGGGACCCCAGTTTGTAAACCTGAGCTGCACTGGAACAAACACCGCCATGGCAAGTGTTCTCAGAATTCATAGCTGACGTCTTCCCCTCGCATGCATCACGTCGACTTCAGATCCAGCTGCAGACATGTGCTCTCAGCCTTTGAAGACTGTCAGGCCTTTGCAAGATCCACGGTGATGTAGGTGAAACTAGATCATTCACTGGCTCACACCATTCACCTCAGGAGGACTCCTGCTTGCCAAAGTGTTTTCATGGAAGGGCACATGTGTGTGGCATGTCTCTTTCACCTGCTTGTGGACTTCAGGTACATGAGCTAGGTGTCAACCGTGAAAGTGGAGAGGGACGGGAACAGCACAATTTGCCCCAGTGACAAAGCAGAGAGATGTGTCCTCAGAGCTGCCTGAGAAACAGTCCTGTTGCCGGTCTTCTATTCACCCCAGGATTACCCTGAGAGGTAACCTGAGGCCGAGTGAATTTTCTTGGAAGAACCGGAGTGCGTGCCGTTCCTTGCTAGGTTCTCATCCCAAAGCCTTCTTGGCTAGTCATAAGGAAACTTGCCCGCGTGTTGCAAGGAAAGTCCGTGTTTTGGATGATCAGTGCTTCATGAAAAGCACTGTGGTCGCCAACTTTCTCAACCCTGCAGGAATACCCGGGGAGGAACGGAGACTTTGCCCAAAGAAACAGAGTGCTTGCAATGCCTTGCTAGGAGCACATCCAGCACAGGACTTTTATCTATGGCGAATGTCAGCCGAGCGCCAGAGTCAAAGTAAGGTGCAGTGTTTCCACCAGCAGAGTCGCAGTCAGCAGTTTCAAAGAGGCCTTCCCCACTAAAGTGCTGTAAATGCGGGTGTGCCTTTCAAAGTCTGAGGATGCGAGCGTCTGCACCGTATTCCAAGGAAGGTCCCTGTGTACCAAAAGTGGCATCTGTGCCTGCTGAGCACCATCCAGCCACATGGGTCTTTGGACTCTACTGTTTTGTATGCAGGAGGCTGGGCAACAACGTTTTTCCTCCATGGGAGAGCTAGATTTGGAGAGCTTAGAGGAAGCCTGAAGAACACGTTGATACCGGGGCTTCTGGGCAATGCAAGGGGGCCTCATTTTGTAACCCTGAGCTGCTTTTGGAAAACCACCGTGCTTACACGGTGAGTTCTCGGACTTCATACCTGACCTCTTGCTCCCTGAAGCAGCACCAGGACTTTACCTCTAGAGGGAGAAATAGGCAGTCGTCCTCTGAAGGTGGCCAGGCCTTCGGGAGATGTACCATGACCTAGGCGAAACGAAGGCGTTCACTGGCTCGCGCAATTTACTTCAGGAGGAACACTGGCTTTCCAAAGCGCTTTCAGCGAAGAAGTACAGTATGTGACACGGGCCTCCTTTGGTTCCCGGAACGTCAACTACATGAGCTGTGTGGCAACCGTGAAAAGGAGGCCGGACGAGAAAAGCGAAATCTGTCCCGTTGGCAACCCGGAGAGCTGGGTGCTCAGAGCTGCCTGAAAAAGGGTCCTGTTGCCCGTCTTGTACTCACCGTAGGAGTTCCCGGGGAGGCAAAGTGAGGAAGAGTGAGTTTTCTCGCAAGAACGAGGGGGTGTGGGCAGTTCCTCGCTAGGAGCTCATCCCAAAGCCTTCTTGGCTAGTGGTTCGGAAACCTGCCCGCATGCTGCCAAAGGAAAGTCCTCGAGAGCCGTGAAAAGTGTTGGGAGTGCAGCTCTGTCTGAGAAGCCTTAGTGAAGGTACTGCTTTAACACTGGTAGGCCTCTCAGGACTGCAGGGTCTCTCGCGCCTGGACCCAGGTCATGGAAGAACACGGTGTACCCAAAGTGTCAACTGCGGCTTCTGAGTGAGCTCCAGCCACATGGGTCGTTGGCCTCCACTCTGTGCATGCAGAGGGCAGGGCAACACACGGCCTGCTCCGGCGGAGAGCCAGACCTCCACCTCTGGAAACCAGTCTTGGTAACAGAGTGGGGGCCGGTGTCATGAGCAATGCATGTCACACTCCCGGCTTAGATATTAGCTGCCCTGAATCCTATCCGGAGAGTAACATTGATTGTATGAACTCAAAGCTGACGACCCTTCACCTCGAGCAGAAATGTGACTTTACAACCAGCCTGATATGATGGACCCCTCTCCCGAAGCACTGCTGGGCGATTGAAAGTTCCAAAGTCGACATCGCCTGACTGAAGCACTGTGGTGACTAGGCACGTCACCTCGCGCAGAACCTCTGCTTACAAAAGGGTCCTCACAGGAGCGCCTAGTGTGTCGCATGGCTCTCTCGTAGCTGGGCAGAAGGTGCTGCTCCACAGGCTGGCTTTGCACGTAGAAACTGGATCCTGAGGGCTAAAGCATTCTTTGCCCCTTTGGAAGCAGGAGGCTTGGGGCGAGAAAACTGAACGAAAGGCACGGGGTGGCGCCCATGTTGGACACCCTGCAGGAATTGCCCGGGAGGACGAGTGAGTTTTCTCGAAAGAAACAGTGCGCCTGCCGTTCCTTGCCAGGAGCTCGTGCAGCAGACTGCTTCAGCTAAGGCGAATGTCGACTGAGCGGCACACTCAAAGTAAGGGGCAGTGTTTCCATCAGCAAAGTTGGTGGTCACAAGTAGACCCGAGGCTTTCACCACTGAAGTGCTGTAATGCTGGTGTGCCTTTCACATATCTGAGGACGCTCACGTCTGCACCAGTTTCCGAGGAAAATCACTGTGTACCCAAAGTGTCATCTGTGCCTTCTGAGCAACCTCATGCCGCATGATGGTCTTTGGGCTCTACTGTTGGTATGCAGAAGGCCCGGCAGCAATGTGTTTCCTCCATCGGGGAGCCAGATAGCCACAGCATGGAAGAATCCTCAGGACGAGTTTTCTCCCTGGTCTTCTGGGCAATGCAAGGGGACCCCAGTTTGTAAACCTGAGCTGCACTGGAACAAACACCGCCATGGCAAGTGTTCTCAGAATTCATAGCTGACGTCTTCCCCTCGCATGCATCACGTCGACTTCAGATCCAGCTGGAGACATGTGCTCTCAGCCTTTGAAGACTGTCAGGCCTTTGCAAGATCCACGGTGATGTAGGTGAAACTAGATCATTCACTGGCTCACACCATTCACCTCAGGAGGACTCCTGCTTGCCAAAGTGTTTTCATGGAAGGGCACATGTGTGTGGCATGTCTCTTTCACCTGCTTGTGGACTTCAGGTACATGAGCTAGGTGTCAACCGTGAAAGTGGAGAGGGACGGGAACAGCACAAATTGCCCCAGTGACAAAGCAGAGAGATGTGTCCTCAGAGCTGCCTGAGAAACAGTCCTGTTGCCGGTCTTCTATTCACCCCAGGATTACCCTGAGAGGTAACCTGAGGCCGAGTGAATTTTCTTGGAAGAACCGGAGTGCGTGCCGTTCCTTGCTAGGTTCTCATCCCAAAGCCTTCTTGGCTAGTCATAAGGAAACTTGCCCGCGTGTTGCAAGGAAAGTCCGTGTTTTGGATGATCAGTGCTTCATGAAAAGCACTGTGGTCGCCAACTTTCTCAACCCTGCAGGAATACCCGGGGAGGAACGGAGACTTTGCCCAAAGAAACAGAGTGCTTGCAATGCCTTGCTAGGAGCACATCCAGCACAGGACTTTTATCTATGGCGAATGTCAGCCGAGCGCCAGAGTCAAAGTAAGGTGCAGTGTTTCCACCAGCAGAGTCGCAGTCAGCAGTTTCAAAGAGGCCTTCCCCACTAAAGTGCTGTAAATGCGGGTGTGCCTTTCAAAGTCTGAGGATGCGAGCGTCTGCACCGTATTCCAAGGAAGGTCCCTGTGTACCAAAAGTGGCATCTGTGCCTGCTGAGCACCATCCAGCCACATGGGTCTTTGGACTCTACTGTTTTGTATGCAGGAGGCTGGGCAACAACGTTTTTCCTCCATGGGAGAGCTAGATTTGGAGAGCTTAGAGGAAGCCTGAAGAACACGTTGATACCGGGGCTTCTGGGCAATGCAAGGGGGCCTCATTTTGTAACCCTGAGCTGCTTTTGGAAAACCACCGTGCTTACACGGTGAGTTCTCGGACTTCATACCTGACCTCTTGCTCCCTGAAGCAGCACCAGGACTTTACCTCTAGAGGGAGAAATAGGCAGTCGTCCTCTGAAGGTGGCCAGGCCTTCGGGAGATGTACCATGACCTAGGCGAAACGAAGGCGTTCACTGGCTCGCGCAATTTACTTCAGGAGGAACACTGGCTTTCCAAAGCGCTTTCAGCGAAGAAGTACAGTATGTGACACGGGCCTCCTTTGGTTCCCGGAACGTCAACTACATGAGCTGTGTGGCAACCGTGAAAAGGAGGCCGGACGAGAAAAGCGAAATCTGTCCCGTTGGCAACCCGGAGAGCTGGGTGCTCAGAGCTGCCTGAAAAAGGGTCCTGTTGCCCGTCTTGTACTCACCGTAGGAGTTCCCGGGGAGGCAAAGTGAGGAAGAGTGAGTTTTCTCGCAAGAACGAGGGGGTGTGGGCAGTTCCTCGCTAGGAGCTCATCCCAAAGCCTTCTTGGCTAGTGGTTCGGAAACCTGCCCGCATGCTGCCAAAGGAAAGTCCTCGAGAGCCGTGAAAAGTGTTGGGAGTGCAGCTCTGTCTGAGAAGCCTTAGTGAAGGTACTGCTTTAACACTGGTAGGCCTCTCAGGACTGCAGGGTCTCTCGCGCCTGGACCCAGGTCATGGAAGAACACGGTGTACCCAAAGTGTCAACTGCGGCTTCTGAGTGAGCTCCAGCCACATGGGTCGTTGGCCTCCACTCTGTGCATGCAGAGGGCAGGGCAACACACGGCCTGCTCCGGCGGAGAGCCAGACCTCCACCTCTGGAAACCAGTCTTGGTAACAGAGTGGGGGCCGGTGTCATGAGCAATGCATGTCACACTCCCGGCTTAGATATTAGCTGCCCTGAATCCTATCCGGAGAGTAACATTGATTGTATGAACTCAAAGCTGACGACCCTTCACCTCGAGCAGAAATGTGACTTTACAACCAGCCTGATATGATGGACCCCTCTCCCGAAGCACTGCTGGGCGATTGAAAGTTCCAAAGTCGACATCGCCTGACTGAAGCACTGTGGTGACTAGGCACGTCACCTCGCGCAGAACCTCTGCTTACAAAAGGGTCCTCACAGGAGCGCCTAGTGTGTCGCATGGCTCTCTCGTAGCTGGGCAGAAGGTGCTGCTCCACAGGCTGGCTTTGCACGTAGAAACTGGATCCTGAGGGCTAAAGCATTCTTTGCCCCTTTGGAAGCAGGAGGCTTGGGGCGAGAAAACTGAACGAAAGGCACGGGGTGGCGCCCATGTTGGACACCCTGCAGGAATTGCCCGGGAGGACGAGTGAGTTTTCTCGAAAGAAACAGTGCGCCTGCCGTTCCTTGCCAGGAGCTCGTGCAGCAGACTGCTTCAGCTAAGGCGAATGTCGACTGAGCGGCACACTCAAAGTAAGGGGCAGTGTTTCCATCAGCAAAGTTGGTGGTCACAAGTAGACCCGAGGCTTTCACCACTGAAGTGCTGTAATGCTGGTGTGCCTTTCACATATCTGAGGACGCTCACGTCTGCACCAGTTTCCGAGGAAAATCACTGTGTACCCAAAGTGTCATCTGTGCCTTCTGAGCAACCTCATGCCGCATGATGGTCTTTGGGCTCTACTGTTGGTATGCAGAAGGCCCGGCAGCAATGTGTTTCCTCCATCGGGGAGCCAGATAGCCACAGCATGGAAGAATCCTCAGGACGAGTTTTCTCCCTGGTCTTCTGGGCAATGCAAGGGGACCCCAGTTTGTAAACCTGAGCTGCACTGGAACAAACACCGCCATGGCAAGTGTTCTCAGAATTCATAGCTGACGTCTTCCCCTCGCATGCATCACGTCGACTTCAGATCCAGCTGGAGACATGTGCTCTCAGCCTTTGAAGACTGTCAGGCCTTTGCAAGATCCACGGTGATGTAGGTGAAACTAGATCATTCACTGGCTCACACCATTCACCTCAGGAGGACTCCTGCTTGCCAAAGTGTTTTCATGGAAGGGCACATGTGTGTGGCATGTCTCTTTCACCTGCTTGTGGACTTCAGGTACATGAGCTAGGTGTCAACCGTGAAAGTGGAGAGGGACGGGAACAGCACAAATTGCCCCAGTGACAAAGCAGAGAGATGTGTCCTCAGAGCTGCCTGAGAAACAGTCCTGTTGCCGGTCTTCTATTCACCCCAGGATTACCCTGAGAGGTAACCTGAGGCCGAGTGAATTTTCTTGGAAGAACCGGAGTGCGTGCCGTTCCTTGCTAGGTTCTCATCCCAAAGCCTTCTTGGCTAGTCATAAGGAAACTTGCCCGCGTGTTGCAAGGAAAGTCCGTGTTTTGGATGATCAGTGCTTCATGAAAAGCACTGTGGTCGCCAACTTTCTCAACCCTGCAGGAATACCTGGGGAGGAACGGAGACTTTGCCCAAAGAAACAGAGTGCTTGCAATGCCTTGCTAGGAGCACATCCAGCACAGGACTTTTATCTATGGCGAATGTCAGCCGAGCGCCAGAGTCAAAGTAAGGTGCAGTGTTTCCACCAGCAGAGTCGCAGTCAGCAGTTTCAAAGAGGCCTTCCCCACTAAAGTGCTGTAAATGCGGGTGTGCCTTTCAAAGTCTGAGGATGCGAGCGTCTGCACCGTATTCCAAGGAAGGTCCCTGTGTACCAAAAGTGGCATCTGTGCCTGCTGAGCACCATCCAGACACATGGGTCTTTGGACTCTACTGTTTTGTATGCAGGAGGCTGGGCAACAACGTTTTTCCTCCATGGGAGAGCTAGATTTGGAGAGCTTAGAGGAAGCCTGAAGAACACGTTGATACCGGGGCTTCTGGGCAATGCAAGGGGGCCTCATTTTGTAACCCTGAGCTGCTTTTGGAAAACCACCGTGCTTACACGGTGAGTTCTCGGACTTCATACCTGACCTCTTGCTCCCTGAAGCAGCACCAGGACTTTACCTCTAGAGGGAGAAATAGGCAGTCGTCCTCTGAAGGTGGCCAGGCCTTCGGGAGATGTACCATGACCTAGGCGAAACGAAGGCGTTCACTGGCTCGCGCAATTTACTTCAGGAGGAACACTGGCTTTCCAAAGCGCTTTCAGCGAAGAAGTACAGTATGTGACACGGGCCTCCTTTGGTTCCCGGAACGTCAACTACATGAGCTGTGTGGCAACCGTGAAAAGGAGGCCGGACGAGAAAAGCGAAATCTGTCCCGTTGGCAACCCGGAGAGCTGGGTGCTCAGAGCTGCCTGAAAAAGGGTCCTGTTGCCCGTCTTGTACTCACCGTAGGAGTTCCCGGGGAGGCAAAGTGAGGAAGAGTGAGTTTTCTCGCAAGAACGAGGGGGTGTGGGCAGTTCCTCGCTAGGAGCTCATCCCAAAGCCTTCTTGGCTAGTGGTTCGGAAACCTGCCCGCATGCTGCCAAAGGAAAGTCCTCGAGAGCCGTGAAAAGTGTTGGGAGTGCAGCTCTGTCTGAGAAGCCTTAGTGAAGGTACTGCTTTAACACTGGTAGGCCTCTCAGGACTGCAGGGTCTCTCGCGCCTGGACCCAGGTCATGGAAGAACACGGTGTACCCAAAGTGTCAACTGCGGCTTCTGAGTGAGCTCCAGCCACATGGGTCGTTGGCCTCCACTCTGTGCATGCAGAGGGCAGGGCAACACACGGCCTGCTCCGGCGGAGAGCCAGACCTCCACCTCTGGAAACCAGTCTTGGTAACAGAGTGGGGGCCGGTGTCATGAGCAATGCATGTCACACTCCCGGCTTAGATATTAGCTGCCCTGAATCCTATCCGGAGAGTAACATTGATTGTATGAACTCAAAGCTGACGACCCTTCACCTCGAGCAGAAATGTGACTTTACAACCAGCCTGATATGATGGACCCCTCTCCCGAAGCACTGCTGGGCGATTGAAAGTTCCAAAGTCGACATCGCCTGACTGAAGCACTGTGGTGACTAGGCACGTCACCTCGCGCAGAACCTCTGCTTACAAAAGGGTCCTCACAGGAGCGCCTAGTGTGTCGCATGGCTCTCTCGTAGCTGGGCAGAAGGTGCTGCTCCACAGGCTGGCTTTGCACGTAGAAACTGGATCCTGAGGGCTAAAGCATTCTTTGCCCCTTTGGAAGCAGGAGGCTTGGGGCGAGAAAACTGAACGAAAGGCACGGGGTGGCGCCCATGTTGGACACCCTGCAGGAATTGCCCGGGAGGACGAGTGAGTTTTCTCGAAAGAAACAGTGCGCCTGCCGTTCCTTGCCAGGAGCTCGTGCAGCAGACTGCTTCAGCTAAGGCGAATGTCGACTGAGCGGCACACTCAAAGTAAGGGGCAGTGTTTCCATCAGCAAAGTTGGTGGTCACAAGGAGACCCGAGGCTTTCACCACTGAAGTGCTGTAATGCTGGTGTGCCTTTCACATATCTGAGGACGCTCACGTCTGCACCAGTTTCCGAGGAAAATCACTGTGTACCCAAAGTGTCATCTGTGCCTTCTGAGCAACCTCATGCCGCATGATGGTCTTTGGGCTCTACTGTTGGTATGCAGAAGGCCCGGCAGCAATGTGTTTCCTCCATCGGGGAGCCAGATAGCCACAGCATGGAAGAATCCTCAGGACGAGTTTTCTCCCTGGTCTTCTGGGCAATGCAAGGGGACCCCAGTTTGTAAACCTGAGCTGCACTGGAACAAACACCGCCATGGCAAGTGTTCTCAGAATTCATAGCTGACGTCTTCCCCTCGCATGCATCACGTCGACTTCAGATCCAGCTGGAGACATGTGCTCTCAGCCTTTGAAGACTGTCAGGCCTTTGCAAGATCCACGGTGATGTAGGTGAAACTAGATCATTCACTGGCTCACACCATTCACCTCAGGAGGACTCCTGCTTGCCAAAGTGTTTTCATGGAAGGGCACATGTGTGTGGCATGTCTCTTTCACCTGCTTGTGGACTTCAGGTACATGAGCTAGGTGTCAACCGTGAAAGTGGAGAGGGACGGGAACAGCACAAATTGCCCCAGTGACAAAGCAGAGAGATGTGTCCTCAGAGCTGCCTGAGAAACAGTCCTGTTGCCGGTCTTCTATTCACCCCAGGATTACCCTGAGAGGTAACCTGAGGCCGAGTGAATTTTCTTGGAAGAACCGGAGTGCGTGCCGTTCCTTGCTAGGTTCTCATCCCAAAGCCTTCTTGGCTAGTCATAAGGAAACTTGCCCGCGTGTTGCAAGGAAAGTCCGTGTTTTGGATGATCAGTGCTTCATGAAAAGCACTGTGGTCGCCAACTTTCTCAACCCTGCAGGAATACCCGGGGAGGAACGGAGACTTTGCCCAAAGAAACAGAGTGCTTGCAATGCCTTGCTAGGAGCACATCCAGCACAGGACTTTTATCTATGGCGAATGTCAGCCGAGCGCCAGCGTCAAAGTAAGGTGCAGTGTTTCCACCAGCAGAGTCGCAGTCAGCAGTTTCAAAGAGGCCTTCCCCACTAAAGTGCTGTAAATGCGGGTGTGCCTTTCAAAGTCTGAGGATGCGAGCGTCTGCACCGTATTCCAAGGAAGGTCCCTGTGTACCAAAAGTGGCATCTGTGCCTGCTGAGCACCATCCAGCCACATGGGTCTTTGGACTCTACTGTTTTGTATGCAGGAGGCTGGGCAACAACGTTTTTCCTCCATGGGAGAGCTAGATTTGGAGAGCTTGGAGGAAGCCTGAAGAACACGTTGATACCGGGGCTTCTGGGCAATGCAAGGGGGCCTCATTTTGTAACCCTGAGCTGCTTTTGGAAAACCACCGTGCTTACACGGTGAGTTCTCGGACTTCATACCTGACCTCTTGCTCCCTGAAGCAGCACCAGGACTTTACCTCTAGAGGGAGAAATAGGCAGTCGTCCTCTGAAGGTGGCTAGGCCTTCGGGAGATGTACCATGACCTAGGCGAAACGAAGGCGTTCACTGGCTCGCGCAATTTACTTCAGGAGGAACACTGGCTTTCCAAAGCGCTTTCAGCGAAGAAGTACAGTATGTGACACGGGCCTCCTTTGGTTCCCGGAACGTCAACTACATGAGCTGTGTGGCAACCGTGAAAAGGAGGCCGGACGAGAAAAGCGAAATCTGTCCCGTTGGCAACCCGGAGAGCTGGGTGCTCAGAGCTGCCTGAAAAAGGGTCCTGTTGCCCGTCTTGTACTCACCGTAGGAGTTCCCGGGGAGGCAAAGTGAGGAAGAGTGAGTTTTCTCGCAAGAACGAGGGGGTGTGGGCAGTTCCTCGCTAGGAGCTCATCCCAAAGCCTTCTTGGCTAGTGGTTCGGAAACCTGCCCGCATGCTGCCAAAGGAAAGTCCTCGAGAGCCGTGAAAAGTGTTGGGAGTGCAGCTCTGTCTGAGAAGCCTTAGTGAAGGTACTGCTTTAACACTGGTAGGCCTCTCAGGACTGCAGGGTCTCTCGCGCCTGGACCCAGGTCATGGAAGAACACGGTGTACCCAAAGTGTCAACTGCGGCTTCTGAGTGAGCTCCAGCCACATGGGTCGTTGGCCTCCACTCTGTGCATGCAGAGGGCAGGGCAACACACGGCCTGCTCCGGCGGAGAGCCAGACCTCCACCTCTGGAAACCAGTCTTGGTAACAGAGTGGGGGCCGGTGTCATGAGCAATGCATGTCACACTCCCGGCTTAGATATTAGCTGCCCGGAATCCTATCCGGAGAGTAACATTGATTGTATGAACTCAAAGCTGACGACCCTTCACCTCGAGCAGAAATGTGACTTTACAACCAGTCTGATATGATGGACCCCTCTCCCGAAGCACTGCTGGGCGATTGAAAGTTCCAAAGTCGACATCGCCTGACTGAAGCACTGTGGTGACTAGGCACGTCACCTCGCGCAGAACCTCTGCTTACAAAAGGGTCCTCACAGGAGCGCCTAGTGTGTCGCATGGCTCTCTCGTAGCTGGGCAGAAGGTGCTGCTCCACAGGCTGGCTTTGCACGTAGAAACTGGATCCTGAGGGCTAAAGCATTCTTTGCCCCTTTGGAAGCAGGAGGCTTGGGGCGAGAAAACTGAACGAAAGGCACGGGGTGGCGCCCATGTTGGACACCCTGCAGGAATTGCCCGGGAGGACGAGTGAGTTTTCTCGAAAGAAACAGTGCGCCTGCCGTTCCTTGCCAGGAGCTCGTGCAGCAGACTGCTTCAGCTAAGGCGAATGTCGACTGAGCGGCACACTCAAAGTAAGGGGCAGTGTTTCCATCAGCAAAGTTGGTGGTCACAAGTAGACCCGAGGCTTTCACCACTGAAGTGCTGTAATGCTGGTGTGCCTTTCACATATCTGAGGACGCTCACGTCTGCACCAGTTTCCGAGGAAAATCACTGTGTACCCAAAGTGTCATCTGTGCCTTCTGAGCAACCTCATGCCGCATGATGGTCTTTGGGCTCTACTGTTGGTATGCAGAAGGCCCGGCAGCAATGTGTTTCCTCCATCGGGGAGCCAGATAGCCACAGCATGGAAGAATCCTCAGGACGAGTTTTCTCCCTGGTCTTCTGGGCAATGCAAGGGGACCCCAGTTTGTAAACCTGAGCTGCACTGGAACAAACACCGCCATGGCAAGTGTTCTCAGAATTCATAGCTGACGTCTTCCCCTCGCATGCATCACGTCGACTTCAGATCCAGCTGGAGACATGTGCTCTCAGCCTTTGAAGACTGTCAGGCCTTTGCAAGATCCACGGTGATGTAGGTGAAACTAGATCATTCACTGGCTCACACCATTCACCTCAGGAGGACTCCTGCTTGCCAAAGTGTTTTCATGGAAGGGCACATGTGTGTGGCATGTCTCTTTCACCTGCTTGTGGACTTCAGGTACATGAGCTAGGTGTCAACCGTGAAAGTGGAGAGGGACGGGAACAGCACAATTTGCCCCAGTGACAAAGCAGAGAGATGTGTCCTCAGAGCTGCCTGAGAAACAGTCCTGTTGCCGGTCTTCTATTCACCCCAGGATTACCCTGAGAGGTAACCTGAGGCCGAGTGAATTTTCTTGGAAGAACCGGAGTGCGTGCCGTTCCTTGCTAGGTTCTCATCCCAAAGCCTTCTTGGCTAGTCATAAGGAAACTTGCCCGCGTGTTGCAAGGAAAGTCCGTGTTTTGGATGATCAGTGCTTCATGAAAAGCACTGTGGTCGCCAACTTTCTCAACCCTGCAGGAATACCCGGGGAGGAACGGAGACTTTGCCCAAAGAAACAGAGTGCTTGCAATGCCTTGCTAGGAGCACATCCAGCACAGGACTTTTATCTATGGCGAATGTCAGCCGAGCGCCAGAGTCAAAGTAAGGTGCAGTGTTTCCACCAGCAGAGTCGCAGTCAGCAGTTTCAAAGAGGCCTTCCCCACTAAAGTGCTGTAAATGCGGGTGTGCCTTTCAAAGTCTGAGGATGCGAGCGTCTGCACCGTATTCCAAGGAAGGTCCCTGTGTACCAAAAGTGGCATCTGTGCCTGCTGAGCACCATCCAGCCACATGGGTCTTTGGACTCTACTGTTTTGTATGCAGGAGGCTGGGCAACAACGTTTTTCCTCCATGGGAGAGCTAGATTTGGAGAGCTTGGAGGAAGCCTGAAGAACACGTTGATACCGGGGCTTCTGGGCAATGCAAGGGGGCCTCATTTTGTAACCCTGAGCTGCTTTTGGAAAACCACCGTGCTTACACGGTGAGTTCTCGGACTTCATACCTGACCTCTTGCTCCCTGAAGCAGCACCAGGACTTTACCTCTAGAGGGAGAAATAGGCAGTCGTCCTCTGAAGGTGGCTAGGCCTTCGGGAGATGTACCATGACCTAGGCGAAACGAAGGCGTTCACTGGCTCGCGCAATTTACTTCAGGAGGAACACTGGCTTTCCAAAGCGCTTTCAGCGAAGAAGTACAGTATGTGACACGGGCCTCCTTTGGTTCCCGGAACGTCAACTACATGAGCTGTGTGGCAACCGTGAAAAGGAGGCCGGACGAGAAAAGCGAAATCTGTCCCGTTGGCAACCCGGAGAGCTGGGTGCTCAGAGCTGCCTGAAAAAGGGTCCTGTTGCCCGTCTTGTACTCACCGTAGGAGTTCCCGGGGAGGCAAAGTGAGGAAGAGTGAGTTTTCTCGCAAGAACGAGGGGGTGTGGGCAGTTCCTCGCTAGGAGCTCATCCCAAAGCCTTCTTGGCTAGTGGTTCGGAAACCTGCCCGCATGCTGCCAAAGGAAAGTCCTCGAGAGCCGTGAAAAGTGTTGGGAGTGCAGCTCTGTCTGAGAAGCCTTAGTGAAGGTACTGCTTTAACACTGGTAGGCCTCTCAGGACTGCAGGGTCTCTCGCGCCTGGACCCAGGTCATGGAAGAACACGGTGTACCCAAAGTGTCAACTGCGGCTTCTGAGTGAGCTCCAGCCACATGGGTCGTTGGCCTCCACTCTGTGCATGCAGAGGGCAGGGCAACACACGGCCTGCTCCGGCGGAGAGCCAGACCTCCACCTCTGGAAACCAGTCTTGGTAACAGAGTGGGGGCCGGTGTCATGAGCAATGCATGTCACACTCCCGGCTTAGATATTAGCTGCCCGGAATCCTATCCGGAGAGTAACATTGATTGTATGAACTCAAAGCTGACGACCCTTCACCTCGAGCAGAAATGTGACTTTACAACCAGTCTGATATGATGGACCCCTCTCCCGAAGCACTGCTGGGCGATTGAAAGTTCCAAAGTCGACATCGCCTGACTGAAGCACTGTGGTGACTAGGCACGTCACCTCGCGCAGAACCTCTGCTTACAAAAGGGTCCTCACAGGAGCGCCTAGTGTGTCGCATGGCTCTCTCGTAGCTGGGCAGAAGGTGCTGCTCCACAGGCTGGCTTTGCACGTAGAAACTGGATCCTGAGGGCTAAAGCATTCTTTGCCCCTTTGGAAGCAGGAGGCTTGGGGCGAGAAAACTGAACGAAAGGCACGGGGTGGCGCCCATGTTGGACACCCTGCAGGAATTGCCCGGGAGGACGAGTGAGTTTTCTCGAAAGAAACAGTGCGCCTGCCGTTCCTTGCCAGGAGCTCGTGCAGCAGACTGCTTCAGCTAAGGCGAATGTCGACTGAGCGGCACACTCAAAGTAAGGGGCAGTGTTTCCATCAGCAAAGTTGGTGGTCACAAGTAGACCCGAGGCTTTCACCACTGAAGTGCTGTAATGCTGGTGTGCCTTTCACATATCTGAGGACGCTCACGTCTGCACCAGTTTCCGAGGAAAATCACTGTGTACCCAAAGTGTCATCTGTGCCTTCTGAGCAACCTCATGCCGCATGATGGTCTTTGGGCTCTACTGTTGGTATGCAGAAGGCCCGGCAGCAATGTGTTTCCTCCATCAGGGAGCCAGATAGCCACAGCATGGAAGAATCCTCAGGACGAGTTTTCTCCCTGGTCTTCTGGGCAATGCAAGGGGACCCCAGTTTGTAAACCTGAGCTGCACTGGAACAAACACCGCCATGGCAAGTGTTCTCAGAATTCATAGCTGACGTCTTCCCCTCGCATGCATCACGTCGACTTCAGATCCAGCTGGAGACATGTGCTCTCAGCCTTTGAAGACTGTCAGGCCTTTGCAAGATCCACGGTGATGTAGGTGAAACTAGATCATTCACTGGCTCACACCATTCACCTCAGGAGGACTCCTGCTTGCCAAAGTGTTTTCATGGAAGGGCACATGTGTGTGGCATGTCTCTTTCACCTGCTTGTGGACTTCAGGTACATGAGCTAGGTGTCAACCGTGAAAGTGGAGAGGGACGGGAACAGCACAAATTGCCCCAGTGACAAAGCAGAGAGATGTGTCCTCAGAGCTGCCTGAGAAACAGTCCTGTTGCCGGTCTTCTATTCACCCCAGGATTACCCTGAGAGGTAACCTGAGGCCGAGTGAATTTTCTTGGAAGAACCGGAGTGCGTGCCGTTCCTTGCTAGGTTCTCATCCCAAAGCCTTCTTGGCTAGTCATAAGGAAACTTGCCCGCGTGTTGCAAGGAAAGTCCGTGTTTTGGATGATCAGTGCTTCATGAAAAGCACTGTGGTCGCCAACTTTCTCAACCCTGCAGGAATACCCGGGGAGGAACGGAGACTTTGCCCAAAGAAACAGAGTGCTTGCAATGCCTTGCTAGGAGCACATCCAGCACAGGACTTTTATCTATGGCGAATGTCAGCCGAGCGCCAGCGTCAAAGTAAGGTGCAGTGTTTCCACCAGCAGAGTCGCAGTCAGCAGTTTCAAAGAGGCCTTCCCCACTAAAGTGCTGTAAATGCGGGTGTGCCTTTCAAAGTCTGAGGATGCGAGCGTCTGCACCGTATTCCAAGGAAGGTCCCTGTGTACCAAAAGTGGCATCTGTGCCTGCTGAGCACCATCCAGCCACATGGGTCTTTGGACTCTACTGTTTTGTATGCAGGAGGCTGGGCAACAACGTTTTTCCTCCATGGGAGAGCTAGATTTGGAGAGCTTGGAGGAAGCCTGAAGAACACGTTGATACCGGGGCTTCTGGGCAATGCAAGGGGGCCTCATTTTGTAACCCTGAGCTGCTTTTGGAAAACCACCGTGCTTACACGGTGAGTTCTCGGACTTCATACCTGACCTCTTGCTCCCTGAAGCAGCACCAGGACTTTACCTCTAGAGGGAGAAATAGGCAGTCGTCCTCTGAAGGTGGCTAGGCCTTCGGGAGATGTACCATGACCTAGGCGAAACGAAGGCGTTCACTGGCTCGCGCAATTTACTTCAGGAGGAACACTGGCTTTCCAAAGCGCTTTCAGCGAAGAAGTACAGTATGTGACACGGGCCTCCTTTGGTTCCCGGAACGTCAACTACATGAGCTGTGTGGCAACCGTGAAAAGGAGGCCGGACGAGAAAAGCGAAATCTGTCCCGTTGGCAACCCGGAGAGCTGGGTGCTCAGAGCTGCCTGAAAAAGGGTCCTGTTGCCCGTCTTGTACTCACCGTAGGAGTTCCCGGGGAGGCAAAGTGAGGAAGAGTGAGTTTTCTCGCAAGAACGAGGGGGTGTGGGCAGTTCCTCGCTAGGAGCTCATCCCAAAGCCTTCTTGGCTAGTGGTTCGGAAACCTGCCCGCATGCTGCCAAAGGAAAGTCCTCGAGAGCCGTGAAAAGTGTTGGGAGTGCAGCTCTGTCTGAGAAGCCTTAGTGAAGGTACTGCTTTAACACTGGTAGGCCTCTCAGGACTGCAGGGTCTCTCGCGCCTGGACCCAGGTCATGGAAGAACACGGTGTACCCAAAGTGTCAACTGCGGCTTCTGAGTGAGCTCCAGCCACATGGGTCGTTGGCCTCCACTCTGTGCATGCAGAGGGCAGGGCAACACACGGCCTGCTCCGGCGGAGAGCCAGACCTCCACCTCTGGAAACCAGTCTTGGTAACAGAGTGGGGGCCGGTGTCATGAGCAATGCATGTCACACTCCCGGCTTAGATATTAGCTGCCCGGAATCCTATCCGGAGAGTAACATTGATTGTATGAACTCAAAGCTGACGACCCTTCACCTCGAGCAGAAATGTGACTTTACAACCAGTCTGATATGATGGACCCCTCTCCCGAAGCACTGCTGGGCGATTGAAAGTTCCAAAGTCGACATCGCCTGACTGAAGCACTGTGGTGACTAGGCACGTCACCTCGCGCAGAACCTCTGCTTACAAAAGGGTCCTCACAGGAGCGCCTAGTGTGTCGCATGGCTCTCTCGTAGCTGGGCAGAAGGTGCTGCTCCACAGGCTGGCTTTGCACGTAGAAACTGGATCCTGAGGGCTAAAGCATTCTTTGCCCCTTTGGAAGCAGGAGGCTTGGGGCGAGAAAACTGAACGAAAGGCACGGGGTGGCGCCCATGTTGGACACCCTGCAGGAATTGCCCGGGAGGACGAGTGAGTTTTCTCGAAAGAAACAGTGCGCCTGCCGTTCCTTGCCAGGAGCTCGTGCAGCAGACTGCTTCAGCTAAGGCGAATGTCGACTGAGCGGCACACTCAAAGTAAGGGGCAGTGTTTCCATCAGCAAAGTTGGTGGTCACAAGTAGACCCGAGGCTTTCACCACTGAAGTGCTGTAATGCTGGTGTGCCTTTCACATATCTGAGGACGCTCACGTCTGCACCAGTTTCCGAGGAAAATCACTGTGTACCCAAAGTGTCATCTGTGCCTTCTGAGCAACCTCATGCCGCATGATGGTCTTTGGGCTCTACTGTTGGTATGCAGAAGGCCCGGCAGCAATGTGTTTCCTCCATCGGGGAGCCAGATAGCCACAGCATGGAAGAATCCTCAGGACGAGTTTTCTCCCTGGTCTTCTGGGCAATGCAAGGGGACCCCAGTTTGTAAACCTGAGCTGCACTGGAACAAACACCGCCATGGCAAGTGTTCTCAGAATTCATAGCTGACGTCTTCCCCTCGCATGCATCACGTCGACTTCAGATCCAGCTGGAGACATGTGCTCTCAGCCTTTGAAGACTGTCAGGCCTTTGCAAGATCCACGGTGATGTAGGTGAAACTAGATCATTCACTGGCTCACACCATTCACCTCAGGAGGACTCCTGCTTGCCAAAGTGTTTTCATGGAAGGGCACATGTGTGTGGCATGTCTCTTTCACCTGCTTGTGGACTTCAGGTACATGAGCTAGGTGTCAACCGTGAAAGTGGAGAGGGACGGGAACAGCACAATTTGCCCCAGTGACAAAGCAGAGAGATGTGTCCTCAGAGCTGCCTGAGAAACAGTCCTGTTGCCGGTCTTCTATTCACCCCAGGATTACCCTGAGAGGTAACCTGAGGCCGAGTGAATTTTCTTGGAAGAACCGGAGTGCGTGCCGTTCCTTGCTAGGTTCTCATCCCAAAGCCTTCTTGGCTAGTCATAAGGAAACTTGCCCGCGTGTTGCAAGGAAAGTCCGTGTTTTGGATGATCAGTGCTTCATGAAAAGCACTGTGGTCGCCAACTTTCTCAACCCTGCAGGAATACCCGGGGAGGAACGGAGACTTTGCCCAAAGAAACAGAGTGCTTGCAATGCCTTGCTAGGAGCACATCCAGCACAGGACTTTTATCTATGGCGAATGTCAGCCGAGCGCCAGAGTCAAAGTAAGGTGCAGTGTTTCCACCAGCAGAGTCGCAGTCAGCAGTTTCAAAGAGGCCTTCCCCACTAAAGTGCTGTAAATGCGGGTGTGCCTTTCAAAGTCTGAGGATGCGAGCGTCTGCACCGTATTCCAAGGAAGGTCCCTGTGTACCAAAAGTGGCATCTGTGCCTGCTGAGCACCATCCAGCCACATGGGTCTTTGGACTCTACTGTTTTGTATGCAGGAGGCTGGGCAACAACGTTTTTCCTCCATGGGAGAGCTAGATTTGGAGAGCTTGGAGGAAGCCTGAAGAACACGTTGATACCGGGGCTTCTGGGCAATGCAAGGGGGCCTCATTTTGTAACCCTGAGCTGCTTTTGGAAAACCACCGTGCTTACACGGTGAGTTCTCGGACTTCATACCTGACCTCTTGCTCCCTGAAGC
The DNA here is from genome assembly GCF_028564815.1 of Eubalaena glacialis. Classification (NCBI taxonomy): domain Eukaryota; kingdom Metazoa; phylum Chordata; class Mammalia; order Artiodactyla; family Balaenidae; genus Eubalaena; species Eubalaena glacialis. The sequence continues at coordinate 36,895,126 of NC_083718.1, forward strand.
AGCACCAGGACTTTACCTCTAGAGGGAGAAATAGGCAGTCGTCCTCTGAAGGTGGCTAGGCCTTCGGGAGATGTACCATGACCTAGGCGAAACGAAGGCGTTCACTGGCTCGCGCAATTTACTTCAGGAGGAACACTGGCTTTCCAAAGCGCTTTCAGCGAAGAAGTACAGTATGTGACACGGGCCTCCTTTGGTTCCCGGAACGTCAACTACATGAGCTGTGTGGCAACCGTGAAAAGGAGGCCGGACGAGAAAAGCGAAATCTGTCCCGTTGGCAACCCGGAGAGCTGGGTGCTCAGAGCTGCCTGAAAAAGGGTCCTGTTGCCCGTCTTGTACTCACCGTAGGAGTTCCCGGGGAGGCAAAGTGAGGAAGAGTGAGTTTTCTCGCAAGAACGAGGGGGTGTGGGCAGTTCCTCGCTAGGAGCTCATCCCAAAGCCTTCTTGGCTAGTGGTTCGGAAACCTGCCCGCATGCTGCCAAAGGAAAGTCCTCGAGAGCCGTGAAAAGTGTTGGGAGTGCAGCTCTGTCTGAGAAGCCTTAGTGAAGGTACTGCTTTAACACTGGTAGGCCTCTCAGGACTGCAGGGTCTCTCGCGCCTGGACCCAGGTCATGGAAGAACACGGTGTACCCAAAGTGTCAACTGCGGCTTCTGAGTGAGCTCCAGCCACATGGGTCGTTGGCCTCCACTCTGTGCATGCAGAGGGCAGGGCAACACACGGCCTGCTCCGGCGGAGAGCCAGACCTCCACCTCTGGAAACCAGTCTTGGTAACAGAGTGGGGGCCGGTGTCATGAGCAATGCATGTCACACTCCCGGCTTAGATATTAGCTGCCCGGAATCCTATCCGGAGAGTAACATTGATTGTATGAACTCAAAGCTGACGACCCTTCACCTCGAGCAGAAATGTGACTTTACAACCAGTCTGATATGATGGACCCCTCTCCCGAAGCACTGCTGGGCGATTGAAAGTTCCAAAGTCGACATCGCCTGACTGAAGCACTGTGGTGACTAGGCACGTCACCTCGCGCAGAACCTCTGCTTACAAAAGGGTCCTCACAGGAGCGCCTAGTGTGTCGCATGGCTCTCTCGTAGCTGGGCAGAAGGTGCTGCTCCACAGGCTGGCTTTGCACGTAGAAACTGGATCCTGAGGGCTAAAGCATTCTTTGCCCCTTTGGAAGCAGGAGGCTTGGGGCGAGAAAACTGAACGAAAGGCACGGGGTGGCGCCCATGTTGGACACCCTGCAGGAATTGCCCGGGAGGACGAGTGAGTTTTCTCGAAAGAAACAGTGCGCCTGCCGTTCCTTGCCAGGAGCTCGTGCAGCAGACTGCTTCAGCTAAGGCGAATGTCGACTGAGCGGCACACTCAAAGTAAGGGGCAGTGTTTCCATCAGCAAAGTTGGTGGTCACAAGTAGACCCGAGGCTTTCACCACTGAAGTGCTGTAATGCTGGTGTGCCTTTCACATATCTGAGGACGCTCACGTCTGCACCAGTTTCCGAGGAAAATCACTGTGTACCCAAAGTGTCATCTGTGCCTTCTGAGCAACCTCATGCCGCATGATGGTCTTTGGGCTCTACTGTTGGTATGCAGAAGGCCCGGCAGCAATGTGTTTCCTCCATCAGGGAGCCAGATAGCCACAGCATGGAAGAATCCTCAGGACGAGTTTTCTCCCTGGTCTTCTGGGCAATGCAAGGGGACCCCAGTTTGTAAACCTGAGCTGCACTGGAACAAACACCGCCATGGCAAGTGTTCTCAGAATTCATAGCTGACGTCTTCCCCTCGCATGCATCACGTCGACTTCAGATCCAGCTGGAGACATGTGCTCTCAGCCTTTGAAGACTGTCAGGCCTTTGCAAGATCCACGGTGATGTAGGTGAAACTAGATCATTCACTGGCTCACACCATTCACCTCAGGAGGACTCCTGCTTGCCAAAGTGTTTTCATGGAAGGGCACATGTGTGTGGCATGTCTCTTTCACCTGCTTGTGGACTTCAGGTACATGAGCTAGGTGTCAACCGTGAAAGTGGAGAGGGACGGGAACAGCACAATTTGCCCCAGTGACAAAGCAGAGAGATGTGTCCTCAGAGCTGCCTGAGAAACAGTCCTGTTGCCGGTCTTCTATTCACCCCAGGATTACCCTGAGAGGTAACCTGAGGCCGAGTGAATTTTCTTGGAAGAACCGGAGTGCGTGCCGTTCCTTGCTAGGTTCTCATCCCAAAGCCTTCTTGGCTAGTCATAAGGAAACTTGCCCGCGTGTTGCAAGGAAAGTCCGTGTTTTGGATGATCAGTGCTTCATGAAAAGCACTGTGGTCGCCAACTTTCTCAACCCTGCAGGAATACCCGGGGAGGAACGGAGACTTTGCCCAAAGAAACAGAGTGCTTGCAATGCCTTGCTAGGAGCACATCCAGCACAGGACTTTTATCTATGGCGAATGTCAGCCGAGCGCCAGAGTCAAAGTAAGGTGCAGTGTTTCCACCAGCAGAGTCGCAGTCAGCAGTTTCAAAGAGGCCTTCCCCACTAAAGTGCTGTAAATGCAGGTGTGCCTTTCAAAGTCTGAGGATGCGAGCGTCTGCACCGTATTCCAAGGAAGGTCCCTGTGTACCAAAAGTGGCATCTGTGCCTGCTGAGCACCATCCAGCCACATGGGTCTTTGGACTCTACTGTTTTGTATGCAGGAGGCTGGGCAACAACGTTTTTCCTCCATGGGAGAGCTAGATTTGGAGAGCTTGGAGGAAGCCTGAAGAACACGTTGATACCGGGGCTTCTGGGCAATGCAAGGGGGCCTCATTTTGTAACCCTGAGCTGCTTTTGGAAAACCACCGTGCTTACACGGTGAGTTCTCGGACTTCATACCTGACCTCTTGCTCCCTGAAGCAGCACCAGGACTTTACCTCTAGAGGGAGAAATAGGCAGTCGTCCTCTGAAGGTGGCTAGGCCTTCGGGAGATGTACCATGACCTAGGCGAAACGAAGGCGTTCACTGGCTCGCGCAATTTACTTCAGGAGGAACACTGGCTTTCCAAAGCGCTTTCAGCGAAGAAGTACAGTATGTGACACGGGCCTCCTTTGGTTCCCGGAACGTCAACTACATGAGCTGTGTGGCAACCGTGAAAAGGAGGCCGGACGAGAAAAGCGAAATCTGTCCCGTTGGCAACCCGGAGAGCTGGGTGCTCAGAGCTGCCTGAAAAAGGGTCCTGTTGCCCGTCTTGTACTCACCGTAGGAGTTCCCGGGGAGGCAAAGTGAGGAAGAGTGAGTTTTCTCGCAAGAACGAGGGGGTGTGGGCAGTTCCTCGCTAGGAGCTCATCCCAAAGCCTTCTTGGCTAGTGGTTCGGAAACCTGCCCGCATGCTGCCAAAGGAAAGTCCTCGAGAGCCGTGAAAAGTGTTGGGAGTGCAGCTCTGTCTGAGAAGCCTTAGTGAAGGTACTGCTTTAACACTGGTAGGCCTCTCAGGACTGCAGGGTCTCTCGCGCCTGGACCCAGGTCATGGAAGAACACGGTGTACCCAAAGTGTCAACTGCGGCTTCTGAGTGAGCTCCAGCCACATGGGTCGTTGGCCTCCACTCTGTGCATGCAGAGGGCAGGGCAACACACGGCCTGCTCCGGCGGAGAGCCAGACCTCCACCTCTGGAAACCAGTCTTGGTAACAGAGTGGGGGCCGGTGTCATGAGCAATGCATGTCACACTCCCGGCTTAGATATTAGCTGCCCGGAATCCTATCCGGAGAGTAACATTGATTGTATGAACTCAAAGCTGACGACCCTTCACCTCGAGCAGAAATGTGACTTTACAACCAGTCTGATATGATGGACCCCTCTCCCGAAGCACTGCTGGGCGATTGAAAGTTCCAAAGTCGACATCGCCTGACTGAAGCACTGTGGTGACTAGGCACGTCACCTCGCGCAGAACCTCTGCTTACAAAAGGGTCCTCACAGGAGCGCCTAGTGTGTCGCATGGCTCTCTCGTAGCTGGGCAGAAGGTGCTGCTCCACAGGCTGGCTTTGCACGTAGAAACTGGATCCTGAGGGCTAAAGCATTCTTTGCCCCTTTGGAAGCAGGAGGCTTGGGGCGAGAAAACTGAACGAAAGGCACGGGGTGGCGCCCATGTTGGACACCCTGCAGGAATTGCCCGGGAGGACGAGTGAGTTTTCTCGAAAGAAACAGTGCGCCTGCCGTTCCTTGCCAGGAGCTCGTGCAGCAGACTGCTTCAGCTAAGGCGAATGTCGACTGAGCGGCACACTCAAAGTAAGGGGCAGTGTTTCCATCAGCAAAGTTGGTGGTCACAAGTAGACCCGAGGCTTTCACCACTGAAGTGCTGTAATGCTGGTGTGCCTTTCACATATCTGAGGACGCTCACGTCTGCACCAGTTTCCGAGGAAAATCACTGTGTACCCAAAGTGTCATCTGTGCCTTCTGAGCAACCTCATGCCTCATGATGGTCTTTGGGCTCTACTGTTGGTATGCAGAAGGCCAGGCAGCAATGTGTTTCCTCCATCGGGGAGCCAGATAGCCACAGCATGGAAGAATCCTCAGGACGAGTTTTCTCCCTGGTCTTCTGGGCAATGCAAGGGGACCCCAGTTTGTAAACCTGAGCTGCACTGGAACAAACACCGCCATGGCAAGTGTTCTCAGAATTCATAGCTGACGTCTTCCCCTCGCATGCATCACGTCGACTTCAGATCCAGCTGGAGACATGTGCTCTCAGCCTTTGAAGACTGTCAGGCCTTTGCAAGATCCACGGTGATGTAGGTGAAACTAGATCATTCACTGGCTCACACCATTCACCTCAGGAGGACTCCTGCTTGCCAAAGTGTTTTCATGGAAGGGCACATGTGTGTGGCATGTCTCTTTCACCTGCTTGTGGACTTCAGGTACATGAGCTAGGTGTCAACCGTGAAAGTGGAGAGGGACGGGAACAGCACAATTTGCCCCAGTGACAAAGCAGAGAGATGTGTCCTCAGAGCTGCCTGAGAAACAGTCCTGTTGCCGGTCTTCTATTCACCCCAGGATTACCCTGAGAGGTAACCTGAGGCCGAGTGAATTTTCTTGGAAGAACCGGAGTGCGTGCCGTTCCTTGCTAGGTTCTCATCCCAAAGCCTTCTTGGCTAGTCATAAGGAAACTTGCCCGCGTGTTGCAAGGAAAGTCCGTGTTTTGGATGATCAGTGCTTCATGAAAAGCACTGTGGTCGCCAACTTTCTCAACCCTGCAGGAATACCCGGGGAGGAACGGAGACTTTGCCCAAAGAAACAGAGTGCTTGCAATGCCTTGCTAGGAGCACATCCAGCACAGGACTTTTATCTATGGCGAATGTCAGCCGAGCGCCAGAGTCAAAGTAAGGTGCAGTGTTTCCACCAGCAGAGTCGCAGTCAGCAGTTTCAAAGAGGCCTTCCCCACTAAAGTGCTGTAAATGCGGGTGTGCCTTTCAAAGTCTGAGGATGCGAGCGTCTGCACCGTATTCCAAGGAAGGTCCCTGTGTACCAAAAGTGGCATCTGTGCCTGCTGAGCACCATCCAGCCACATGGGTCTTTGGACTCTACTGTTTTGTATGCAGGAGGCTGGGCAACAACGTTTTTCCTCCATGGGAGAGCTAGATTTGGAGAGCTTGGAGGAAGCCTGAAGAACACGTTGATACCGGGGCTTCTGGGCAATGCAAGGGGGCCTCATTTTGTAACCCTGAGCTGCTTTTGGAAAACCACCGTGCTTACACGGTGAGTTCTCGGACTTCATACCTGACCTCTTGCTCCCTGAAGCAGCACCAGGACTTTACCTCTAGAGGGAGAAATAGGCAGTCGTCCTCTGAAGGTGGCTAGGCCTTCGGGAGATGTACCATGACCTAGGCGAAACGAAGGCGTTCACTGGCTCGCGCAATTTACTTCAGGAGGAACACTGGCTTTCCAAAGCGCTTTCAGCGAAGAAGTACAGTATGTGACACGGGCCTCCTTTGGTTCCCGGAACGTCAACTACATGAGCTGTGTGGCAACCGTGAAAAGGAGGCCGGACGAGAAAAGCGAAATCTGTCCCGTTGGCAACCCGGAGAGCTGGGTGCTCAGAGCTGCCTGAAAAAGGGTCCTGTTGCCCGTCTTGTACTCACCGTAGGAGTTCCCGGGGAGGCAAAGTGAGGAAGAGTGAGTTTTCTCGCAAGAACGAGGGGGTGTGGGCAGTTCCTCGCTAGGAGCTCATCCCAAAGCCTTCTTGGCTAGTGGTTCGGAAACCTGCCCGCATGCTGCCAAAGGAAAGTCCTCGAGAGCCGTGAAAAGTGTTGGGAGTGCAGCTCTGTCTGAGAAGCCTTAGTGAAGGTACTGCTTTAACACTGGTAGGCCTCTCAGGACTGCAGGGTCTCTCGCGCCTGGACCCAGGTCATGGAAGAACACGGTGTACCCAAAGTGTCAACTGCGGCTTCTGAGTGAGCTCCAGCCACATGGGTCGTTGGCCTCCACTCTGTGCATGCAGAGGGCAGGGCAACACACGGCCTGCTCCGGCGGAGAGCCAGACCTCCACCTCTGGAAACCAGTCTTGGTAACAGAGTGGGGGCCGGTGTCATGAGCAATGCATGTCACACTCCCGGCTTAGATATTAGCTGCCCGGAATCCTATCCGGAGAGTAACATTGATTGTATGAACTCAAAGCTGACGACCCTTCACCTCGAGCAGAAATGTGACTTTACAACCAGCCTGATATGATGGACCCCTCTCCCGAAGCACTGCTGGGCGATTGAAAGTTCCAAAGTCGACATCGCCTGACTGAAGCACTGTGGTGACTAGGCACGTCACCTCGCGCAGAACCTCTGCTTACAAAAGGGTCCTCACAGGAGCGCCTAGTGTGTCGCATGGCTCTCTCGTAGCTGGGCAGAAGGTGCTGCTCCACAGGCTGGGTTTGCACGTAGAAACTGGATCCTGAGGGCTAAAGCATTCTTTGCCCCTTTGGAAGCAGGAGGCTTGGGGCGAGAAAACTGAACGAAAGGCACGGGGTGGCGCCCATGTTGGACACCCTGCAGGAATTGCCCGGGAGGACGAGTGAGTTTTCTCGAAAGAAACAGTGCGCCTGCCGTTCCTTGCCAGGAGCTCGTGCAGCAGACTGCTTCAGCTAAGGCGAATGTCGACTGAGCGGCACACTCAAAGTAAGGGGCAGTGTTTCCATCAGCAAAGTTGGTGGTCACAAGTAGACCCGAGGCTTTCACCACTGAAGTGCTGTAATGCTGGTGTGCCTTTCACATATCTGAGGACGCTCACGTCTGCACCAGTTTCCGAGGAAAATCACTGTGTACCCAAAGTGTCATCTGTGCCTTCTGAGCAACCTCATGCCGCATGATGGTCTTTGGGCTCTACTGTTGGTATGCAGAAGGCCAGGCAGCAATGTGTTTCCTCCATCGGGGAGCCAGGTAGCCACAGCATGGAAGAATCCTCAGGACGAGTTTTCTCCCTGGTCTTCTGGGCAATGCAAGGGGACCCCAGTTTGTAAACCTGAGCTGCACTGGAACAAACACCGCCATGGCAAGTGTTCTCAGAATTCATAGCTGACGTCTTCCCCTCGCATGCATCACGTCGACTTCAGATCCAGCTGCAGACATGTGCTCTCAGCCTTTGAAGACTGTCAGGCCTTTGCAAGATCCACGGTGATGTAGGTGAAACTAGATCATTCACTGGCTCACACCATTCACCTCAGGAGGACTCCTGCTTGCCAAAGTGTTTTCATGGAAGGGCACATGTGTGTGGCATGTCTCTTTCACCTGCTTGTGGACTTCAGGTACATGAGCTAGGTGTCAACCGTGAAAGTGGAGAGGGACGGGAACAGCACAAATTGCCCCAGTGACAAAGCAGAGAGATGTGTCCTCAGAGCTGCCTGAGAAACAGTCCTGTTGCCGGTCTTCTATTCACCCCAGGATTACCCTGAGAGGTAACCTGAGGCCGAGTGAATTTTCTTGGAAGAACCGGAGTGCGTGCCGTTCCTTGCTAGGTTCTCATCCCAAAGCCTTCTTGGCTAGTCATAAGGAAACTTGCCCGCGTGTTGCAAGGAAAGTCCGTGTTTTGGATGATCAGTGCTTCATGAAAAGCACTGTGGTCGCCAACTTTCTCAACCCTGCAGGAATACCCGGGGAGGAACGGAGACTTTGCCCAAAGAAACAGAGTGCTTGCAATGCCTTGCTAGGAGCACATCCAGCACAGGACTTTTATCTATGGCGAATGTCAGCCGAGCGCCAGAGTCAAAGTAAGGTGCAGTGTTTCCACCAGCAGAGTCGCAGTCAGCAGTTTCAAAGAGGCCTTCCCCACTAAAGTGCTGTAAATGCGGGTGTGCCTTTCAAAGTCTGAGGATGCGAGCGTCTGCACCGTATTCCAAGGAAGGTCCCTGTGTACCAAAAGTGGCATCTGTGCCTGCTGAGCACCATCCAGCCACATGGGTCTTTGGACTCTACTGTTTTGTATGCAGGAGGCTGGGCAACAACGTTTTTCCTCCATGGGAGAGCTAGATTTGGAGAGCTTAGAGGAAGCCTGAAGAACACGTTGATACCGGGGCTTCTGGGCAATGCAAGGGGGCCTCATTTTGTAACCCTGAGCTGCTTTTGGAAAACCACCGTGCTTACACGGTGAGTTCTCGGACTTCATACCTGACCTCTTGCTCCCTGAAGCAGCACCAGGACTTTACCTCTAGAGGGAGAAATAGGCAGTCGTCCTCTGAAGGTGGCTAGGCCTTCGGGAGATGTACCATGACCTAGGCGAAACGAAGGCGTTCACTGGCTCGCGCAATTTACTTCAGGAGGAACACTGGCTTTCCAAAGCGCTTTCAGCGAAGAAGTACAGTATGTGACACGGGCCTCCTTTGGTTCCCGGAACGTCAACTACATGAGCTGTGTGGCAACCGTGAAAAGGAGGCCGGACGAGAAAAGCGAAATCTGTCCCGTTGGCAACCCGGAGAGCTGGGTGCTCAGAGCTGCCTGAAAAAGGGTCCTGTTGCCCGTCTTGTACTCACCGTAGGAGTTCCCGGGGAGGCAAAGTGAGGAAGAGTGAGTTTTCTCGCAAGAACGAGGGGGTGTGGGCAGTTCCTCGCTAGGAGCTCATCCCAAAGCCTTCTTGGCTAGTGGTTCGGAAACCTGCCCGCATGCTGCCAAAGGAAAGTCCTCGAGAGCCGTGAAAAGTGTTGGGAGTGCAGCTCTGTCTGAGAAGCCTTAGTGAAGGTACTGCTTTAACACTGGTAGGCCTCTCAGGACTGCAGGGTCTCTCGCGCCTGGACCCAGGTCATGGAAGAACACGGTGTACCCAAAGTGTCAACTGCGGCTTCTGAGTGAGCTCCAGCCACATGGGTCGTTGGCCTCCACTCTGTGCATGCAGAGGGCAGGGCAACACACGGCCTGCTCCGGCGGAGAGCCAGACCTCCACCTCTGGAAACCAGTCTTGGTAACAGAGTGGGGGCCGGTGTCATGAGCAATGCATGTCACACTCCCGGCTTAGATATTAGCTGCCCGGAATCCTATCCGGAGAGTAACATTGATTGTATGAACTCAAAGCTGACGACCCTTCACCTCGAGCAGAAATGTGACTTTACAACCAGCCTGATATGATGGACCCCTCTCCCGAAGCACTGCTGGGCGATTGAAAGTTCCAAAGTCGACATCGCCTGACTGAAGCACTGTGGTGACTAGGCACGTCACCTCGCGCAGAACCTCTGCTTACAAAAGGGTCCTCACAGGAGCGCCTAGTGTGTCGCATGGCTCTCTCGTAGCTGGGCAGAAGGTGCTGCTCCACAGGCTGGGTTTGCACGTAGAAACTGGATCCTGAGGGCTAAAGCATTCTTTGCCCCTTTGGAAGCAGGAGGCTTGGGGCGAGAAAACTGAACGAAAGGCACGGGGTGGCGCCCATGTTGGACACCCTGCAGGAATTGCCCGGGAGGACGAGTGAGTTTTCTCGAAAGAAACAGTGCGCCTGCCGTTCCTTGCCAGGAGCTCGTGCAGCAGACTGCTTCAGCTAAGGCGAATGTCGACTGAGCGGCACACTCAAAGTAAGGGGCAGTGTTTCCATCAGCAAAGTTGGTGGTCACAAGTAGACCCGAGGCTTTCACCACTGAAGTGCTGTAATGCTGGTGTGCCTTTCACATATCTGAGGACGCTCACGTCTGCACCAGTTTCCGAGGAAAATCACTGTGTACCCAAAGTGTCATCTGTGCCTTCTGAGCAACCTCATGCCGCATGATGGTCTTTGGGCTCTACTGTTGGTATGCAGAAGGCCAGGCAGCAATGTGTTTCCTCCATCGGGGAGCCAGGTAGCCACAGCATGGAAGAATCCTCAGGACGAGTTTTCTCCCTGGTCTTCTGGGCAATGCAAGGGGACCCCAGTTTGTAAACCTGAGCTGCACTGGAACAAACACCGCCATGGCAAGTGTTCTCAGAATTCATAGCTGACGTCTTCCCCTCGCATGCATCACGTCGACTTCAGATCCAGCTGGAGACATGTGCTCTCAGCCTTTGAAGACTGTCAGGCCTTTGCAAGATCCACGGTGATGTAGGTGAAACTAGATCATTCACTGGCTCACACCATTCACCTCAGGAGGACTCCTGCTTGCCAAAGTGTTTTCATGGAAGGGCACATGTGTGTGGCATGTCTCTTTCACCTGCTTGTGGACTTCAGGTACATGAGCTAGGTGTCAACCGTGAAAGTGGAGAGGGACGGGAACAGCACAATTTGCCCCAGTGACAAAGCAGAGAGATGTGTCCTCAGAGCTGCCTGAGAAACAGTCCTGTTGCCGGTCTTCTATTCACCCCAGGATTACCCTGAGAGGTAACCTGAGGCCGAGTGAATTTTCTTGGAAGAACCGGAGTGCGTGCCGTTCCTTGCTAGGTTCTCATCCCAAAGCCTTCTTGGCTAGTCATAAGGAAACTTGCCCGCGTGTTGCAAGGAAAGTCCGTGTTTTGGATGATCAGTGCTTCATGAAAAGCACTGTGGTCGCCAACTTTCTCAACCCTGCAGGAATACCCGGGGAGGAACGGAGACTTTGCCCAAAGAAACAGAGTGCTTGCAATGCCTTGCTAGGAGCACATCCAGCACAGGACTTTTATCTATGGCGAATGTCAGCCGAGCGCCAGAGTCAAAGTAAGGTGCAGTGTTTCCACCAGCAGAGTCGCAGTCAGCAGTTTCAAAGAGGCCTTCCCCACTAAAGTGCTGTAAATGCGGGTGTGCCTTTCAAAGTCTGAGGATGCGAGCGTCTGCACCGTATTCCAAGGAAGGTCCCTGTGTACCAAAAGTGGCATCTGTGCCTGCTGAGCACCATCCAGCCACATGGGTCTTTGGACTCTACTGTTTTGTATGCAGGAGGCTGGGCAACAACGTTTTTCCTCCATGGGAGAGCTAGATTTGGAGAGCTTAGAGGAAGCCTGAAGAACACGTTGATACCGGGGCTTCTGGGCAATGCAAGGGGGCCTCATTTTGTAACCCTGAGCTGCTTTTGGAAAACCACCGTGCTTACACGGTGAGTTCTCGGACTTCATACCTGACCTCTTGCTCCCTGAAGCAGCACCAGGACTTTACCTCTAGAGGGAGAAATAGGCAGTCGTCCTCTGAAGGTGGCTAGGCCTTCGGGAGATGTACCATGACCTAGGCGAAACGAAGGCGTTCACTGGCTCGCGCAATTTACTTCAGGAGGAACACTGGCTTTCCAAAGCGCTTTCAGCGAAGAAGTACAGTATGTGACACGGGCCTCCTTTGGTTCCCGGAACGTCAACTACATGAGCTGTGTGGCAACCGTGAAAAGGAGGCCGGACGAGAAAAGCGAAATCTGTCCCGTTGGCAACCCGGAGAGCTGGGTGCTCAGAGCTGCCTGAAAAAGGGTCCTGTTGCCCGTCTTGTACTCACCGTAGGAGTTCCCGGGGAGGCAAAGTGAGGAAGAGTGAGTTTTCTCGCAAGAACGAGGGGGTGTGGGCAGTTCCTCGCTAGGAGCTCATCCCAAAGCCTTCTTGGCTAGTGGTTCGGAAACCTGCCCGCATGCTGCCAAAGGAAAGTCCTCGAGAGCCGTGAAAAGTGTTGGGAGTGCAGCTCTGTCTGAGAAGCCTTAGTGAAGGTACTGCTTTAACACTGGTAGGCCTCTCAGGACTGCAGGGTCTCTCGCGCCTGGACCCAGGTCATGGAAGAACACGGTGTACCCAAAGTGTCAACTGCGGCTTCTGAGTGAGCTCCAGCCACATGGGTCGTTGGCCTCCACTCTGTGCATGCAGAGGGCAGGGCAACACACGGCCTGCTCCGGCGGAGAGCCAGACCTCCACCTCTGGAAACCAGTCTTGGTAACAGAGTGGGGGCCGGTGTCATGAGCAATGCATGTCACACTCCCGGCTTAGATATTAGCTGCCCGGAATCCTATCCGGAGAGTAACATTGATTGTATGAACTCAAAGCTGACGACCCTTCACCTCGAGCAGAAATGTGACTTTACAACCAGCCTGATATGATGGACCCCTCTCCCGAAGCACTGCTGGGCGATTGAAAGTTCCAAAGTCGACATCGCCTGACTGAAGCACTGTGGTGACTAGGCACGTCACCTCGCGCAGAACCTCTGCTTACAAAAGGGTCCTCACAGGAGCGCCTAGTGTGTCGCATGGCTCTCTCGTAGCTGGGCAGAAGGTGCTGCTCCACAGGCTGGCTTTGCACGTAGAAACTGGATCCTGAGGGCTAAAGCATTCTTTGCCCCTTTGGAAGCAGGAGGCTTGGGGCGAGAAAACTGAACGAAAGGCACGGGGTGGCGCCCATGTTGGACACCCTGCAGGAATTGCCCGGGAGGACGAGTGAGTTTTCTCGAAAGAAACAGTGCGCCTGCCGTTCCTTGCCAGGAGCTCGTGCAGCAGACTGCTTCAGCTAAGGCGAATGTCGACTGAGCGGCACACTCAAAGTAAGGGGCAGTGTTTCCATCAGCAAAGTTGGTGGTCACAAGTAGACCCGAGGCTTTCACCACTGAAGTGCTGTAATGCTGGTGTGCCTTTCACATATCTGAGGACGCTCACGTCTGCACCAGTTTCCGAGGAAAATCACTGTGTACCCAAAGTGTCATCTGTGCCTTCTGAGCAACCTCATGCCGCATGATGGTCTTTGGGCTCTACTGTTGGTATGCAGAAGGCCCGGCAGCAATGTGTTTCCTCCATCGGGGAGCCAGGTAGCCACAGCATGGAAGAATCCTCAGGACGAGTTTTCTCCCTGGTCTTCTGGGCAATGCAAGGGGACCCCAGTTTGTAAACCTGAGCTGCACTGGAACAAACACCGCCATGGCAAGTGTTCTCAGAATTCATAGCTGACGTCTTCCCCTCGCATGCATCACGTCGACTTCAGATCCAGCTGGAGACATGTGCTCTCAGCCTTTGAAGACTGTCAGGCCTTTGCAAGATCCACGGTGATGTAGGTGAAACTAGATCATTCACTGGCTCACACCATTCACCTCAGGAGGACTCCTGCTTGCCAAAGTGTTTTCATGGAAGGGCACATGTGTGTGGCATGTCTCTTTCACCTGCTTGTGGACTTCAGGTACATGAGCTAGGTGTCAACCGTGAAAGTGGAGAGGGACGGGAACAGCACAATTTGCCCCAGTGACAAAGCAGAGAGATGTGTCCTCAGAGCTGCCTGAGAAACAGTCCTGTTGCCGGTCTTCTATTCACCCCAGGATTACCCTGAGAGGTAACCTGAGGCCGAGTGAATTTTCTTGGAAGAACCGGAGTGCGTGCCGTTCCTTGCTAGGTTCTCATCCCAAAGCCTTCTTGGCTAGTCATAAGGAAACTTGCCCGCGTGTTGCAAGGAAAGTCCGTGTTTTGGATGATCAGTGCTTCATGAAAAGCACTGTGGTCGCCAACTTTCTCAACCCTGCAGGAATACCCGGGGAGGAACGGAGACTTTGCCCAAAGAAACAGAGTGCTTGCAATGCCTTGCTAGGAGCACATCCAGCACAGGACTTTTATCTATGGCGAATGTCAGCCGAGCGCCAGAGTCAAAGTAAGGTGCAGTGTTTCCACCAGCAGAGTCGCAGTCAGCAGTTTCAAAGAGGCCTTCCCCACTAAAGTGCTGTAAATGCGGGTGTGCCTTTCAAAGTCTGAGGATGCGAGCGTCTGCACCGTATTCCAAGGAAGGTCCCTGTGTACCAAAAGTGGCATCTGTGCCTGCTGAGCACCATCCAGCCACATGGGTCTTTGGACTCTACTGTTTTGTATGCAGGAGGCTGGGCAACAACGTTTTTCCTCCATGGGAGAGCTAGATTTGGAGAGCTTGGAGGAAGCCTGAAGAACACGTTGATACCGGGGCTTCTGGGCAATGCAAGGGGGCCTCATTTTGTAACCCTGAGCTGCTTTTGGAAAACCACCGTGCTTACACGGTGAGTTCTCGGACTTCATACCTGACCTCTTGCTCCCTGAAGCAGCACCAGGACTTTACCTCTAGAGGGAGAAATAGGCAGTCGTCCTCTGAAGGTGGCTAGGCCTTCGGGAGATGTACCATGACCTAGGCGAAACGAAGGCGTTCACTGGCTCGCGCAATTTACTTCAGGAGGAACACTGGCTTTCCAAAGCGCTTTCAGCGAAGAAGTACAGTATGTGACACGGGCCTCCTTTGGTTCCCGGAACGTCAACTACATGAGCTGTGTGGCAACCGTGAAAAGGAGGCCGGACGAGAAAAGCGAAATCTGTCCCGTTGGCAACCCGGAGAGCTGGGTGCTCAGAGCTGCCTGAAAAAGGGTCCTGTTGCCCGTCTTGTACTCACCGTAGGAGTTCCCGGGGAGGCAAAGTGAGGAAGAGTGAGTTTTCTCGCAAGAACGAGGGGGTGTGGGCAGTTCCTCGCTAGGAGCTCATCCCAAAGCCTTCTTGGCTAGTGGTTCGGAAACCTGCCCGCATGCTGCCAAAGGAAAGTCCTCGAGAGCCGTGAAAAGTGTTGGGAGTGCAGCTCTGTCTGAGAAGCCTTAGTGAAGGTACTGCTTTAACACTGGTAGGCCTCTCAGGACTGCAGGGTCTCTCGCGCCTGGACCCAGGTCATGGAAGAACACGGTGTACCCAAAGTGTCAACTGCGGCTTCTGAGTGAGCTCCAGCCACATGGGTCGTTGGCCTCCACTCTGTGCATGCAGAGGGCAGGGCAACACACGGCCTGCTCCGGCGGAGAGCCAGACCTCCACCTCTGGAAACCAGTCTTGGTAACAGAGTGGGGGCCGGTGTCATGAGCAATGCATGTCACACTCCCGGCTTAGATATTAGCTGCCCGGAATCCTATCCGGAGAGTAACATTGATTGTATGAACTCAAAGCTGACGACCCTTCACCTCGAGCAGAAATGTGACTTTACAACCAGTCTGATATGATGGACCCCTCTCCCGAAGCACTGCTGGGCGATTGAAAGTTCCAAAGTCGACATCGCCTGACTGAAGCACTGTGGTGACTAGGCACGTCACCTCGCGCAGAACCTCTGCTTACAAAAGGGTCCTCACAGGAGCGCCTAGTGTGTCGCATGGCTCTCTCGTAGCTGGGCAGAAGGTGCTGCTCCACAGGCTGGCTTTGCACGTAGAAACTGGATCCTGAGGGCTAAAGCATTCTTTGCCCCTTTGGAAGCAGGAGGCTTGGGGCGAGAAAACTGAACGAAAGGCACGGGGTGGCGCCCATGTTGGACACCCTGCAGGAATTGCCCGGGAGGACGAGTGAGTTTTCTCGAAAGAAACAGTGCGCCTGCCGTTCCTTGCCAGGAGCTCGTGCAGCAGACTGCTTCAGCTAAGGCGAATGTCGACTGAGCGGCACACTCAAAGTAAGGGGCAGTGTTTCCATCAGCAAAGTTGGTGGTCACAAGTAGACCCGAGGCTTTCACCACTGAAGTGCTGTAATGCTGGTGTGCCTTTCACATATCTGAGGACGCTCACGTCTGCACCAGTTTCCGAGGAAAATCACTGTGTACCCAAAGTGTCATCTGTGCCTTCTGAGCAACCTCATGCCGCATGATGGTCTTTGGGCTCTACTGTTGGTATGCAGAAGGCCCGGCAGCAATGTGTTTCCTCCATCGGGGAGCCAGATAGCCACAGCATGGAAGAATCCTCAGGACGAGTTTTCTCCCTGGTCTTCTGGGCAATGCAAGGGGACCCCAGTTTGTAAACCTGAGCTGCACTGGAACAAACACCGCCATGGCAAGTGTTCTCAGAATTCATAGCTGACGTCTTCCCCTCGCATGCATCACGTCGACTTCAGATCCAGCTGGAGACATGTGCTCTCAGCCTTTGAAGACTGTCAGGCCTTTGCAAGATCCACGGTGATGTAGGTGAAACTAGATCATTCACTGGCTCACACCATTCACCTCAGGAGGACTCCTGCTTGCCAAAGTGTTTTCATGGAAGGGCACATGTGTGTGGCATGTCTCTTTCACCTGCTTGTGGACTTCAGGTACATGAGCTAGGTGTCAACCGTGAAAGTGGAGAGGGACGGGAACAGCACAATTTGCCCCAGTGACAAAGCAGAGAGATGTGTCCTCAGAGCTGCCTGAGAAACAGTCCTGTTGCCGGTCTTCTATTCACCCCAGGATTACCCTGAGAGGTAACCTGAGGCCGAGTGAATTTTCTTGGAAGAACCGGAGTGCGTGCCGTTCCTTGCTAGGTTCTCATCCCAAAGCCTTCTTGGCTAGTCATAAGGAAACTTGCCCGCGTGTTGCAAGGAAAGTCCGTGTTTTGGATGATCAGTGCTTCATGAAAAGCACTGTGGTCGCCAACTTTCTCAACCCTGCAGGAATACCCGGGGAGGAACGGAGACTTTGCCCAAAGAAACAGAGTGCTTGCAATGCCTTGCTAGGAGCACATCCAGCACAGGACTTTTATCTATGGCGAATGTCAGCCGAGCGCCAGAGTCAAAGTAAGGTGCAGTGTTTCCACCAGCAGAGTCGCAGTCAGCAGTTTCAAAGAGGCCTTCCCCACTAAAGTGCTGTAAATGCGGGTGTGCCTTTCAAAGTCTGAGGATGCGAGCGTCTGCACCGTATTCCAAGGAAGGTCCCTGTGTACCAAAAGTGGCATCTGTGCCTGCTGAGCACCATCCAGCCACATGGGTCTTTGGACTCTACTGTTTTGTATGCAGGAGGCTGGGCAACAACGTTTTTCCTCCATGGGAGAGCTAGATTTGGAGAGCTTAGAGGAAGCCTGAAGAACACGTTGATACCGGGGCTTCTGGGCAATGCAAGGGGGCCTCATTTTGTAACCCTGAGCTGCTTTTGGAAAACCACCGTGCTTACACGGTGAGTTCTCGGACTTCATACCTGACCTCTTGCTCCCTGAAGCAGCACCAGGACTTTACCTCTAGAGGGAGAAATAGGCAGTCGTCCTCTGAAGGTGGCTAGGCCTTCGGGAGATGTACCATGACCTAGGCGAAACGAAGGCGTTCACTGGCTCGCGCAATTTACTTCAGGAGGAACACTGGCTTTCCAAAGCGCTTTCAGCGAAGAAGTACAGTATGTGACACGGGCCTCCTTTGGTTCCCGGAACGTCAACTACATGAGCTGTGTGGCAACCGTGAAAAGGAGGCCGGACGAGAAAAGCGAAATCTGTCCCGTTGGCAACCCGGAGAGCTGGGTGCTCAGAGCTGCCTGAAAAAGGGTCCTGTTGCCCGTCTTGTACTCACCGTAGGAGTTCCCGGGGAGGCAAAGTGAGGAAGAGTGAGTTTTCTCGCAAGAACGAGGGGGTGTGGGCAGTTCCTCGCTAGGAGCTCATCCCAAAGCCTTCTTGGCTAGTGGTTCGGAAACCTGCCCGCATGCTGCCAAAGGAAAGTCCTCGAGAGCCGTGAAAAGTGTTGGGAGTGCAGCTCTGTCTGAGAAGCCTTAGTGAAGGTACTGCTTTAACACTGGTAGGCCTCTCAGGACTGCAGGGTCTCTCGCGCCTGGACCCAGGTCATGGAAGAACACGGTGTACCCAAAGTGTCAACTGCGGCTTCTGAGTGAGCTCCAGCCACATGGGTCGTTGGCCTCCACTCTGTGCATGCAGAGGGCAGGGCAACACACGGCCTGCTCCGGCGGAGAGCCAGACCTCCACCTCTGGAAACCAGTCTTGGTAACAGAGTGGGGGCCGGTGTCATGAGCAATGCATGTCACACTCCCGGCTTAGATATTAGCTGCCCGGAATCCTATCCGGAGAGTAACATTGATTGTATGAACTCAAAGCTGACGACCCTTCACCTCGAGCAGAAATGTGACTTTACAACCAGTCTGATATGATGGACCCCTCTCCCGAAGCACTGCTGGGCGATTGAAAGTTCCAAAGTCGACATCGCCTGACTGAAGCACTGTGGTGACTAGGCACGTCACCTCGCGCAGAACCTCTGCTTACAAAAGGGTCCTCACAGGAGCGCCTAGTGTGTCGCATGGCTCTCTCGTAGCTGGGCAGAAGGTGCTGCTCCACAGGCTGGCTTTGCACGTAGAAACTGGATCCTGAGGGCTAAAGCATTCTTTGCCCCTTTGGAAGCAGGAGGCTTGGGGCGAGAAAACTGAACGAAAGGCACGGGGTGGCGCCCATGTTGGACACCCTGCAGGAATTGCCCGGGAGGACGAGTGAGTTTTCTCGAAAGAAACAGTGCGCCTGCCGTTCCTTGCCAGGAGCTCGTGCAGCAGACTGCTTCAGCTAAGGCGAATGTCGACTGAGCGGCACACTCAAAGTAAGGGGCAGTGTTTCCATCAGCAAAGTTGGTGGTCACAAGTAGACCCGAGGCTTTCACCACTGAAGTGCTGTAATGCTGGTGTGCCTTTCACATATCTGAGGACGCTCACGTCTGCACCAGTTTCCGAGGAAAATCACTGTGTACCCAAAGTGTCATCTGTGCCTTCTGAGCAACCTCATGCCGCATGATGGTCTTTGGGCTCTACTGTTGGTATGCAGAAGGCCCGGCAGCAATGTGTTTCCTCCATCGGGGAGCCAGATAGCCACAGCATGGAAGAATCCTCAGGACGAGTTTTCTCCCTGGTCTTCTGGGCAATGCAAGGGGACCCCAGTTTGTAAACCTGAGCTGCACTGGAACAAACACCGCCATGGCAAGTGTTCTCAGAATTCATAGCTGACGTCTTCCCCTCGCATGCATCACGTCGACTTCAGATCCAGCTGGAGACATGTGCTCTCAGCCTTTGAAGACTGTCAGGCCTTTGCAAGATCCACGGTGATGTAGGTGAAACTAGATCATTCACTGGCTCACACCATTCACCTCAGGAGGACTCCTGCTTGCCAAAGTGTTTTCATGGAAGGGCACATGTGTGTGGCATGTCTCTTTCACCTGCTTGTGGACTTCAGGTACATGAGCTAGGTGTCAACCGTGAAAGTGGAGAGGGACGGGAACAGCACAATTTGCCCCAGTGACAAAGCAGAGAGATGTGTCCTCAGAGCTGCCTGAGAAACAGTCCTGTTGCCGGTCTTCTATTCACCCCAGGATTACCCTGAGAGGTAACCTGAGGCCGAGTGAATTTTCTTGGAAGAACCGGAGTGCGTGCCGTTCCTTGCTAGGTTCTCATCCCAAAGCCTTCTTGGCTAGTCATAAGGAAACTTGCCCGCGTGTTGCAAGGAAAGTCCGTGTTTTGGATGATCAGTGCTTCATGAAAAGCACTGTGGTCGCCAACTTTCTCAACCCTGCAGGAATACCCGGGGAGGAACGGAGACTTTGCCCAAAGAAACAGAGTGCTTGCAATGCCTTGCTAGGAGCACATCCAGCACAGGACTTTTATCTATGGCGAATGTCAGCCGAGCGCCAGAGTCAAAGTAAGGTGCAGTGTTTCCACCAGCAGAGTCGCAGTCAGCAGTTTCAAAGAGGCCTTCCCCACTAAAGTGCTGTAAATGCGGGTGTGCCTTTCAAAGTCTGAGGATGCGAGCGTCTGCACCGTATTCCAAGGAAGGTCCCTGTGTACCAAAAGTGGCATCTGTGCCTGCTGAGCACCATCCAGCCACATGGGTCTTTGGACTCTACTGTTTTGTATGCAGGAGGCTGGGCAACAACGTTTTTCCTCCATGGGAGAGCTAGATTTGGAGAGCTTGGAGGAAGCCTGAAGAACACGTTGATACCGGGGCTTCTGGGCAATGCAAGGGGGCCTCATTTTGTAACCCTGAGCTGCTTTTGGAAAACCACCGTGCTTACACGGTGAGTTCTCGGACTTCATACCTGACCTCTTGCTCCCTGAAGCAGCACCAGGACTTTACCTCTAGAGGGAGAAATAGGCAGTCGTCCTCTGAAGGTGGCTAGGCCTTCGGGAGATGTACCATGACCTAGGCGAAACGAAGGCGTTCACTGGCTCGCGCAATTTACTTCAGGAGGAACACTGGCTTTCCAAAGCGCTTTCAGCGAAGAAGTACAGTATGTGACACGGGCCTCCTTTGGTTCCCGGAACGTCAACTACATGAGCTGTGTGGCAACCGTGAAAAGGAGGCCGGACGAGAAAAGCGAAATCTGTCCCGTTGGCAACCCGGAGAGCTGGGTGCTCAGAGCTGCCTGAAAAAGGGTCCTGTTGCCCGTCTTGTACTCACCGTAGGAGTTCCCGGGGAGGCAAAGTGAGGAAGAGTGAGTTTTCTCGCAAGAACGAGGGGGTGTGGGCAGTTCCTCGCTAGGAGCTCATCCCAAAGCCTTCTTGGCTAGTGGTTCGGAAACCTGCCCGCATGCTGCCAAAGGAAAGTCCTCGAGAGCCGTGAAAAGTGTTGGGAGTGCAGCTCTGTCTGAGAAGCCTTAGTGAAGGTACTGCTTTAACACTGGTAGGCCTCTCAGGACTGCAGGGTCTCTCGCGCCTGGACCCAGGTCATGGAAGAACACGGTGTACCCAAAGTGTCAACTGCGGCTTCTGAGTGAGCTCCAGCCACATGGGTCGTTGGCCTCCACTCTGTGCATGCAGAGGGCAGGGCAACACACGGCCTGCTCCGGCGGAGAGCCAGACCTCCACCTCTGGAAACCAGTCTTGGTAACAGAGTGGGGGCCGGTGTCATGAGCAATGCATGTCACACTCCCGGCTTAGATATTAGCTGCCCGGAATCCTATCCGGAGAGTAACATTGATTGTATGAACTCAAAGCTGACGACCCTTCACCTCGAGCAGAAATGTGACTTTACAACCAGTCTGATATGATGGACCCCTCTCCCGAAGCACTGCTGGGCGATTGAAAGTTCCAAAGTCGACATCGCCTGACTGAAGCACTGTGGTGACTAGGCACGTCACCTCGCGCAGAACCTCTGCTTACAAAAGGGTCCTCACAGGAGCGCCTAGTGTGTCGCATGGCTCTCTCGTAGCTGGGCAGAAGGTGCTGCTCCACAGGCTGGCTTTGCACGTAGAAACTGGATCCTGAGGGCTAAAGCATTCTTTGCCCCTTTGGAAGCAGGAGGCTTGGGGCGAGAAAACTGAACGAAAGGCACGGGGTGGCGCCCATGTTGGACACCCTGCAGGAATTGCCCGGGAGGACGAGTGAGTTTTCTCGAAAGAAACAGTGCGCCTGCCGTTCCTTGCCAGGAGCTCGTGCAGCAGACTGCTTCAGCTAAGGCGAATGTCGACTGAGCGGCACACTCAAAGTAAGGGGCAGTGTTTCCATCAGCAAAGTTGGTGGTCACAAGTAGACCCGAGGCTTTCACCACTGAAGTGCTGTAATGCTGGTGTGCCTTTCACATATCTGAGGACGCTCACGTCTGCACCAGTTTCCGAGGAAAATCACTGTGTACCCAAAGTGTCATCTGTGCCTTCTGAGCAACCTCATGCCGCATGATGGTCTTTGGGCTCTACTGTTGGTATGCAGAAGGCCAGGCAGCAATGTGTTTCCTCCATCGGGGAGCCAGATAGCCACAGCATGGAAGAATCCTCAGGACGAGTTTTCTCCCTGGTCTTCTGGGCAATGCAAGGGGACCCCAGTTTGTAAACCTGAGCTGCACTGGAACAAACACCGCCATGGCAAGTGTTCTCAGAATTCATAGCTGACGTCTTCCCCTCGCATGCATCACGTCGACTTCAGATCCAGCTGGAGACATGTGCTCTCAGCCTTTGAAGACTGTCAGGCCTTTGCAAGATCCACGGTGATGTAGGTGAAACTAGATCATTCACTGGCTCACACCATTCACCTCAGGAGGACTCCTGCTTGCCAAAGTGTTTTCATGGAAGGGCACATGTGTGTGGCATGTCTCTTTCACCTGCTTGTGGACTTCAGGTACATGAGCTAGGTGTCAACCGTGAAAGTGGAGAGGGACGGGAACAGCACAATTTGCCCCAGTGACAAAGCAGAGAGATGTGTCCTCAGAGCTGCCTGAGAAACAGTCCTGTTGCCGGTCTTCTATTCACCCCAGGATTACCCTGAGAGGTAACCTGAGGCCGAGTGAATTTTCTTGGAAGAACCGGAGTGCGTGCCGTTCCTTGCTAGGTTCTCATCCCAAAGCCTTCTTGGCTAGTCATAAGGAAACTTGCCCGCGTGTTGCAAGGAAAGTCCGTGTTTTGGATGATCAGTGCTTCATGAAAAGCACTGTGGTCGCCAACTTTCTCAACCCTGCAGGAATACCCGGGGAGGAACGGAGACTTTGCCCAAAGAAACAGAGTGCTTGCAATGCCTTGCTAGGAGCACATCCAGCACAGGACTTTTATCTATGGCGAATGTCAGCCGAGCGCCAGAGTCAAAGTAAGGTGCAGTGTTTCCACCAGCAGAGTCGCAGTCAGCAGTTTCAAAGAGGCCTTCCCCACTAAAGTGCTGTAAATGCGGGTGTGCCTTTCAAAGTCTGAGGATGCGAGCGTCTGCACCGTATTCCAAGGAAGGTCCCTGTGTACCAAAAGTGGCATCTGTGCCTGCTGAGCACCATCCAGCCACATGGGTCTTTGGACTCTACTGTTTTGTATGCAGGAGGCTGGGCAACAACGTTTTTCCTCCATGGGAGAGCTAGATTTGGAGAGCTTGGAGGAAGCCTGAAGAACACGTTGATACCGGGGCTTCTGGGCAATGCAAGGGGGCCTCATTTTGTAACCCTGAGCTGCTTTTGGAAAACCACCGTGCTTACACGGTGAGTTCTCGGACTTCATACCTGACCTCTTGCTCCCTGAAGCAGCACCAGGACTTTACCTCTAGAGGGAGAAATAGGCAGTCGTCCTCTGAAGGTGGCTAGGCCTTCGGGAGATGTACCATGACCTAGGCGAAACGAAGGCGTTCACTGGCTCGCGCAATTTACTTCAGGAGGAACACTGGCTTTCCAAAGCGCTTTCAGCGAAGAAGTACAGTATGTGACACGGGCCTCCTTTGGTTCCCGGAACGTCAACTACATGAGCTGTGTGGCAACCGTGAAAAGGAGGCCGGACGAGAAAAGCGAAATCTGTCCCGTTGGCAACCCGGAGAGCTGGGTGCTCAGAGCTGCCTGAAAAAGGGTCCTGTTGCCCGTCTTGTACTCACCGTAGGAGTTCCCGGGGAGGCAAAGTGAGGAAGAGTGAGTTTTCTCGCAAGAACGAGGGGGTGTGGGCAGTTCCTCGCTAGGAGCTCATCCCAAAGCCTTCTTGGCTAGTGGTTCGGAAACCTGCCCGCATGCTGCCAAAGGAAAGTCCTCGAGAGCCGTGAAAAGTGTTGGGAGTGCAGCTCTGTCTGAGAAGCCTTAGTGAAGGTACTGCTTTAACACTGGTAGGCCTCTCAGGACTGCAGGGTCTCTCGCGCCTGGACCCAGGTCATGGAAGAACACGGTGTACCCAAAGTGTCAACTGCGGCTTCTGAGTGAGCTCCAGCCACATGGGTCGTTGGCCTCCACTCTGTGCATGCAGAGGGCAGGGCAACACACGGCCTGCTCCGGCGGAGAGCCAGACCTCCACCTCTGGAAACCAGTCTTGGTAACAGAGTGGGGGCCGGTGTCATGAGCAATGCATGTCACACTCCCGGCTTAGATATTAGCTGCCCTGAATCCTATCCGGAGAGTAACATTGATTGTATGAACTCAAAGCTGACGACCCTTCACCTCGAGCAGAAATGTGACTTTACAACCAGTCTGATATGATGGACCCCTCTCCCGAAGCACTGCTGGGCGATTGAAAGTTCCAAAGTCGACATCGCCTGACTGAAGCACTGTGGTGACTAGGCACGTCACCTCGCGCAGAACCTCTGCTTACAAAAGGGTCCTCACAGGAGCGCCTAGTGTGTCGCATGGCTCTCTCGTAGCTGGGCAGAAGGTGCTGCTCCACAGGCTGGCTTTGCACGTAGAAACTGGATCCTGAGGGCTAAAGCATTCTTTGCCCCTTTGGAAGCAGGAGGCTTGGGGCGAGAAAACTGAACGAAAGGCACGGGGTGGCGCCCATGTTGGACACCCTGCAGGAATTGCCCGGGAGGACGAGTGAGTTTTCTCGAAAGAAACAGTGCGCCTGCCGTTCCTTGCCAGGAGCTCGTGCAGCAGACTGCTTCAGCTAAGGCGAATGTCGACTGAGCGGCACACTCAAAGTAAGGGGCAGTGTTTCCATCAGCAAAGTTGGTGGTCACAAGTAGACCCGAGGCTTTCACCACTGAAGTGCTGTAATGCTGGTGTGCCTTTCACATATCTGAGGACGCTCACGTCTGCACCAGTTTCCGAGGAAAATCACTGTGTACCCAAAGTGTCATCTGTGCCTTCTGAGCAACCTCATGCCGCATGATGGTCTTTGGGCTCTACTGTTGGTATGCAGAAGGCCAGGCAGCAATGTGTTTCCTCCATCGGGGAGCCAGATAGCCACAGCATGGAAGAATCCTCAGGACGAGTTTTCTCCCTGGTCTTCTGGGCAATGCAAGGGGACCCCAGTTTGTAAACCTGAGCTGCACTGGAACAAACACCGCCATGGCAAGTGTTCTCAGAATTCATAGCTGACGTCTTCCCCTCGCATGCATCACGTCCACTTCAGATCCAGCTGGAGACATGTGCTCTCAGCCTTTGAAGACTGTCAGGCCTTTGCAAGATCCACGGTGATGTAGGTGAAACTAGATCATTCACTGGCTCACACCATTCACCTCAGGAGGACTCCTGCTTGCCAAAGTGTTTTCATGGAAGGGCACATGTGTGTGGCATGTCTCTTTCACCTGCTTGTGGACTTCAGGTACATGAGCTAGGTGTCAACCGTGAAAGTGGAGAGGGACGGGAACAGCACAATTTGCCCCAGTGACAAAGCAGAGAGATGTGTCCTCAGAGCTGCCTGAGAAACAGTCCTGTTGCCGGTCTTCTATTCACCCCAGGATTACCCTGAGAGGTAACCTGAGGCCGAGTGAATTTTCTTGGAAGAACCGGAGTGCGTGCCGTTCCTTGCTAGGTTCTCATCCCAAAGCCTTCTTGGCTAGTCATAAGGAAACTTGCCCGCGTGTTGCAAGGAAAGTCCGTGTTTTGGATGATCAGTGCTTCATGAAAAGCACTGTGGTCGCCAACTTTCTCAACCCTGCAGGAATACCCGGGGAGGAACGGAGACTTTGCCCAAAGAAACAGAGTGCTTGCAATGCCTTGCTAGGAGCACATCCAGCACAGGACTTTTATCTATGGCGAATGTCAGCCGAGCGCCAGAGTCAAAGTAAGGTGCAGTGTTTCCACCAGCAGAGTCGCAGTCAGCAGTTTCAAAGAGGCCTTCCCCACTAAAGTGCTGTAAATGCGGGTGTGCCTTTCAAAGTCTGAGGATGCGAGCGTCTGCACCGTATTCCAAGGAAGGTCCCTGTGTACCAAAAGTGGCATCTGTGCCTGCTGAGCACCATCCAGCCACATGGGTCTTTGGACTCTACTGTTTTGTATGCAGGAGGCTGGGCAACAACGTTTTTCCTCCATGGGAGAGCTAGATTTGGAGAGCTTGGAGGAAGCCTGAAGAACACGTTGATACCGGGGCTTCTGGGCAATGCAAGGGGGCCTCATTTTGTAACCCTGAGCTGCTTTTGGAAAACCACCGTGCTTACACGGTGAGTTCTCGGACTTCATACCTGACCTCTTGCTCCCTGAAGCAGCACCAGGACTTTACCTCTAGAGGGAGAAATAGGCAGTCGTCCTCTGAAGGTGGCTAGGCCTTCGGGAGATGTACCATGACCTAGGCGAAACGAAGGCGTTCACTGGCTCGCGCAATTTACTTCAGGAGGAACACTGGCTTTCCAAAGCGCTTTCAGCGAAGAAGTACAGTATGTGACACGGGCCTCCTTTGGTTCCCGGAACGTCAACTACATGAGCTGTGTGGCAACCGTGAAAAGGAGGCCGGACGAGAAAAGCGAAATCTGTCCCGTTGGCAACCCGGAGAGCTGGGTGCTCAGAGCTGCCTGAAAAAGGGTCCTGTTGCCCGTCTTGTACTCACCGTAGGAGTTCCCGGGGAGGCAAAGTGAGGAAGAGTGAGTTTTCTCGCAAGAACGAGGGGGTGTGGGCAGTTCCTCGCTAGGAGCTCATCCCAAAGCCTTCTTGGCTAGTGGTTCGGAAACCTGCCCGCATGCTGCCAAAGGAAAGTCCTCGAGAGCCGTGAAAAGTGTTGGGAGTGCAGCTCTGTCTGAGAAGCCTTAGTGAAGGTACTGCTTTAACACTGGTAGGCCTCTCAGGACTGCAGGGTCTCTCGCGCCTGGACCCAGGTCATGGAAGAACACGGTGTACCCAAAGTGTCAACTGCGGCTTCTGAGTGAGCTCCAGCCACATGGGTCGTTGGCCTCCACTCTGTGCATGCAGAGGGCAGGGCAACACACGGCCTGCTCCGGCGGAGAGCCAGACCTCCACCTCTGGAAACCAGTCTTGGTAACAGAGTGGGGGCCGGTGTCATGAGCAATGCATGTCACACTCCCGGCTTAGATATTAGCTGCCCTGAATCATATCCGGAGAGTAACATTGATTGTATGAACTCAAAGCTGACGACCCTTCACCTCGAGCAGAAATGTGACTTTACAACCAGTCTGATATGATGGACCCCTCTCCCGAAGCACTGCTGGGCGATTGAAAGTTCCAAAGTCGACATCGCCTGACTGAAGCACTGTGGTGACTAGGCACGTCACCTCGCGCAGAACCTCTGCTTACAAAAGGGTCCTCACAGGAGCGCCTAGTGTGTCGCATGGCTCTCTCGTAGCTGGGCAGAAGGTGCTGCTCCACAGGCTGGCTTTGCACGTAGAAACTGGATCCTGAGGGCTAAAGCATTCTTTGCCCCTTTGGAAGCAGGAGGCTTGGGGCGAGAAAACTGAACGAAAGGCACGGGGTGGCGCCCATGTTGGACACCCTGCAGGAATTGCCCGGGAGGACGAGTGAGTTTTCTCGAAAGAAACAGTGCGCCTGCCGTTCCTTGCCAGGAGCTCGTGCAGCAGACTGCTTCAGCTAAGGCGAATGTCGACTGAGCGGCACACTCAAAGTAAGGGGCAGTGTTTCCATCAGCAAAGTTGGTGGTCACAAGTAGACCCGAGGCTTTCACCACTGAAGTGCTGTAATGCTGGTGTGCCTTTCACATATCTGAGGACGCTCACGTCTGCACCAGTTTCCGAGGAAAATCACTGTGTACCCAAAGTGTCATCTGTGCCTTCTGAGCAACCTCATGCCGCATGATGGTCTTTGGGCTCTACTGTTGGTATGCAGAAGGCCAGGCAGCAATGTGTTTCCTCCATCGGGGAGCCAGATAGCCACAGCATGGAAGAATCCTCAGGACGAGTTTTCTCCCTGGTCTTCTGGGCAATGCAAGGGGACCCCAGTTTGTAAACCTGAGCTGCACTGGAACAAACACCGCCATGGCAAGTGTTCTCAGAATTCATAGCTGACGTCTTCCCCTCGCATGCATCACGTCCACTTCAGATCCAGCTGGAGACATGTGCTCTCAGCCTTTGAAGACTGTCAGGCCTTTGCAAGATCCACGGTGATGTAGGTGAAAC
The DNA here is from genome assembly GCF_028564815.1 of Eubalaena glacialis. Taxonomy (NCBI): domain Eukaryota; kingdom Metazoa; phylum Chordata; class Mammalia; order Artiodactyla; family Balaenidae; genus Eubalaena; species Eubalaena glacialis. The sequence continues at coordinate 36,922,860 of NC_083718.1, forward strand.
TAGATCATTCACTGGCTCACACCATTCACCTCAGGAGGACTCCTGCTTGCCAAAGTGTTTTCATGGAAGGGCACATGTGTGTGGCATGTCTCTTTCACCTGCTTGTGGACTTCAGGTACATGAGCTAGGTGTCAACCGTGAAAGTGGAGAGGGACGGGAACAGCACAATTTGCCCCAGTGACAAAGCAGAGAGATGTGTCCTCAGAGCTGCCTGAGAAACAGTCCTGTTGCCGGTCTTCTATTCACCCCAGGATTACCCTGAGAGGTAACCTGAGGCCGAGTGAATTTTCTTGGAAGAACCGGAGTGCGTGCCGTTCCTTGCTAGGTTCTCATCCCAAAGCCTTCTTGGCTAGTCATAAGGAAACTTGCCCGCGTGTTGCAAGGAAAGTCCGTGTTTTGGATGATCAGTGCTTCATGAAAAGCACTGTGGTCGCCAACTTTCTCAACCCTGCAGGAATACCCGGGGAGGAACGGAGACTTTGCCCAAAGAAACAGAGTGCTTGCAATGCCTTGCTAGGAGCACATCCAGCACAGGACTTTTATCTATGGCGAATGTCAGCCGAGCGCCAGAGTCAAAGTAAGGTGCAGTGTTTCCACCAGCAGAGTCGCAGTCAGCAGTTTCAAAGAGGCCTTCCCCACTAAAGTGCTGTAAATGCGGGTGTGCCTTTCAAAGTCTGAGGATGCGAGCGTCTGCACCGTATTCCAAGGAAGGTCCCTGTGTACCAAAAGTGGCATCTGTGCCTGCTGAGCACCATCCAGCCACATGGGTCTTTGGACTCTACTGTTTTGTATGCAGGAGGCTGGGCAACAACGTTTTTCCTCCATGGGAGAGCTAGATTTGGAGAGCTTGGAGGAAGCCTGAAGAACACGTTGATACCGGGGCTTCTGGGCAATGCAAGGGGGCCTCATTTTGTAACCCTGAGCTGCTTTTGGAAAACCACCGTGCTTACACGGTGAGTTCTCGGACTTCATACCTGACCTCTTGCTCCCTGAAGCAGCACCAGGACTTTACCTCTAGAGGGAGAAATAGGCAGTCGTCCTCTGAAGGTGGCTAGGCCTTCGGGAGATGTACCATGACCTAGGCGAAACGAAGGCGTTCACTGGCTCGCGCAATTTACTTCAGGAGGAACACTGGCTTTCCAAAGCGCTTTCAGCGAAGAAGTACAGTATGTGACACGGGCCTCCTTTGGTTCCCGGAACGTCAACTACATGAGCTGTGTGGCAACCGTGAAAAGGAGGCCGGACGAGAAAAGCGAAATCTGTCCCGTTGGCAACCCGGAGAGCTGGGTGCTCAGAGCTGCCTGAAAAAGGGTCCTGTTGCCCGTCTTGTACTCACCGTAGGAGTTCCCGGGGAGGCAAAGTGAGGAAGAGTGAGTTTTCTCGCAAGAACGAGGGGGTGTGGGCAGTTCCTCGCTAGGAGCTCATCCCAAAGCCTTCTTGGCTAGTGGTTCGGAAACCTGCCCGCATGCTGCCAAAGGAAAGTCCTCGAGAGCCGTGAAAAGTGTTGGGAGTGCAGCTCTGTCTGAGAAGCCTTAGTGAAGGTACTGCTTTAACACTGGTAGGCCTCTCAGGACTGCAGGGTCTCTCGCGCCTGGACCCAGGTCATGGAAGAACACGGTGTACCCAAAGTGTCAACTGCGGCTTCTGAGTGAGCTCCAGCCACATGGGTCGTTGGCCTCCACTCTGTGCATGCAGAGGGCAGGGCAACACACGGCCTGCTCCGGCGGAGAGCCAGACCTCCACCTCTGGAAACCAGTCTTGGTAACAGAGTGGGGGCCGGTGTCATGAGCAATGCATGTCACACTCCCGGCTTAGATATTAGCTGCCCTGAATCATATCCGGAGAGTAACATTGATTGTATGAACTCAAAGCTGACGACCCTTCACCTCGAGCAGAAATGTGACTTTACAACCAGTCTGATATGATGGACCCCTCTCCCGAAGCACTGCTGGGCGATTGAAAGTTCCAAAGTCGACATCGCCTGACTGAAGCACTGTGGTGACTAGGCACGTCACCTCGCGCAGAACCTCTGCTTACAAAAGGGTCCTCACAGGAGCGCCTAGTGTGTCGCATGGCTCTCTCGTAGGTGGGCAGAAGGTGCTGCTCCACAGGCTGGCTTTGCACGTAGAAACTGGATCCTGAGGGCTAAAGCATTCTTTGCCCCTTTGGAAGCAGGAGGCTTGGGGCGAGAAAACTGAACGAAAGGCACGGGGTGGCGCCCATGTTGGACACCCTGCAGGAATTGCCCGGGAGGACGAGTGAGTTTTCTCGAAAGAAACAGTGCGCCTGCCGTTCCTTGCCAGGAGCTCGTGCAGCAGACTGCTTCAGCTAAGGCGAATGTCGACTGAGCGGCACACTCAAAGTAAGGGGCAGTGTTTCCATCAGCAAAGTTGGTGGTCACAAGTAGACCCGAGGCTTTCACCACTGAAGTGCTGTAATGCTGGTGTGCCTTTCACATATCTGAGGACGCTCACGTCTGCACCAGTTTCCGAGGAAAATCACTGTGTACCCAAAGTGTCATCTGTGCCTTCTGAGCAACCTCATGCCGCATGATGGTCTTTGGGCTCTACTGTTGGTATGCAGAAGGCCAGGCAGCAATGTGTTTCCTCCATCGGGGAGCCAGATAGCCACAGCATGGAAGAATCCTCAGGACGAGTTTTCTCCCTGGTCTTCTGGGCAATGCAAGGGGACCCCAGTTTGTAAACCTGAGCTGCACTGGAACAAACACCGCCATGGCAAGTGTTCTCAGAATTCATAGCTGACGTCTTCCCCTCGCATGCATCACGTCGACTTCAGATCCAGCTGGAGACATGTGCTCTCAGCCTTTGAAGACTGTCAGGCCTTTGCAAGATCCACGGTGATGTAGGTGAAACTAGATCATTCACTGGCTCACACCATTCACCTCAGGAGGACTCCTGCTTGCCAAAGTGTTTTCATGGAAGGGCACATGTGTGTGGCATGTCTCTTTCACCTGCTTGTGGACTTCAGGTACATGAGCTAGGTGTCAACCGTGAAAGTGGAGAGGGACGGGAACAGCACAATTTGCCCCAGTGACAAAGCAGAGAGATGTGTCCTCAGAGCTGCCTGAGAAACAGTCCTGTTGCCGGTCTTCTATTCACCCCAGGATTACCCTGAGAGGTAACCTGAGGCCGAGTGAATTTTCTTGGAAGAACCGGAGTGCGTGCCGTTCCTTGCTAGGTTCTCATCCCAAAGCCTTCTTGGCTAGTCATAAGGAAACTTGCCCGCGTGTTGCAAGGAAAGTCCGTGTTTTGGATGATCAGTGCTTCATGAAAAGCACTGTGGTCGCCAACTTTCTCAACCCTGCAGGAATACCCGGGGAGGAACGGAGACTTTGCCCAAAGAAACAGAGTGCTTGCAATGCCTTGCTAGGAGCACATCCAGCACAGGACTTTTATCTATGGCGAATGTCAGCCGAGCGCCAGAGTCAAAGTAAGGTGCAGTGTTTCCACCAGCAGAGTCGCAGTCAGCAGTTTCAAAGAGGCCTTCCCCACTAAAGTGCTGTAAATGCGGGTGTGCCTTTCAAAGTCTGAGGATGCGAGCGTCTGCACCGTATTCCAAGGAAGGTCCCTGTGTACCAAAAGTGGCATCTGTGCCTGCTGAGCACCATCCAGCCACATGGGTCTTTGGACTCTACTGTTTTGTATGCAGGAGGCTGGGCAACAACGTTTTTCCTCCATGGGAGAGCTAGATTTGGAGAGCTTGGAGGAAGCCTGAAGAACACGTTGATACCGGGGCTTCTGGGCAATGCAAGGGGGCCTCATTTTGTAACCCTGAGCTGCTTTTGGAAAACCACCGTGCTTACACGGTGAGTTCTCGGACTTCATACCTGACCTCTTGCTCCCTGAAGCAGCACCAGGACTTTACCTCTAGAGGGAGAAATAGGCAGTCGTCCTCTGAAGGTGGCTAGGCCTTCGGGAGATGTACCATGACCTAGGCGAAACGAAGGCGTTCACTGGCTCGCGCAATTTACTTCAGGAGGAACACTGGCTTTCCAAAGCGCTTTCAGCGAAGAAGTACAGTATGTGACACGGGCCTCCTTTGGTTCCCGGAACGTCAACTACATGAGCTGTGTGGCAACCGTGAAAAGGAGGCCGGACGAGAAAAGCGAAATCTGTCCCGTTGGCAACCCGGAGAGCTGGGTGCTCAGAGCTGCCTGAAAAAGGGTCCTGTTGCCCGTCTTGTACTCACCGTAGGAGTTCCCGGGGAGGCAAAGTGAGGAAGAGTGAGTTTTCTCGCAAGAACGAGGGGGTGTGGGCAGTTCCTCGCTAGGAGCTCATCCCAAAGCCTTCTTGGCTAGTGGTTCGGAAACCTGCCCGCATGCTGCCAAAGGAAAGTCCTCGAGAGCCGTGAAAAGTGTTGGGAGTGCAGCTCTGTCTGAGAAGCCTTAGTGAAGGTACTGCTTTAACACTGGTAGGCCTCTCAGGACTGCAGGGTCTCTCGCGCCTGGACCCAGGTCATGGAAGAACACGGTGTACCCAAAGTGTCAACTGCGGCTTCTGAGTGAGCTCCAGCCACATGGGTCGTTGGCCTCCACTCTGTGCATGCAGAGGGCAGGGCAACACACGGCCTGCTCCGGCGGAGAGCCAGACCTCCACCTCTGGAAACCAGTCTTGGTAACAGAGTGGGGGCCGGTGTCATGAGCAATGCATGTCACACTCCCGGCTTAGATATTAGCTGCCCTGAATCATATCCGGAGAGTAACATTGATTGTATGAACTCAAAGCTGACGACCCTTCACCTCGAGCAGAAATGTGACTTTACAACCAGTCTGATATGATGGACCCCTCTCCCGAAGCACTGCTGGGCGATTGAAAGTTCCAAAGTCGACATCGCCTGACTGAAGCACTGTGGTGACTAGGCACGTCACCTCGCGCAGAACCTCTGCTTACAAAAGGGTCCTCACAGGAGCGCCTAGTGTGTCGCATGGCTCTCTCGTAGCTGGGCAGAAGGTGCTGCTCCACAGGCTGGCTTTGCACGTAGAAACTGGATCCTGAGGGCTAAAGCATTCTTTGCCCCTTTGGAAGCAGGAGGCTTGGGGCGAGAAAACTGAACGAAAGGCACGGGGTGGCGCCCATGTTGGACACCCTGCAGGAATTGCCCGGGAGGACGAGTGAGTTTTCTCGAAAGAAACAGTGCGCCTGCCGTTCCTTGCCAGGAGCTCGTGCAGCAGACTGCTTCAGCTAAGGCGAATGTCGACTGAGCGGCACACTCAAAGTAAGGGGCAGTGTTTCCATCAGCAAAGTTGGTGGTCACAAGTAGACCCGAGGCTTTCACCACTGAAGTGCTGTAATGCTGGTGTGCCTTTCACATATCTGAGGACGCTCACGTCTGCACCAGTTTCCGAGGAAAATCACTGTGTACCCAAAGTGTCATCTGTGCCTTCTGAGCAACCTCATGCCGCATGATGGTCTTTGGGCTCTACTGTTGGTATGCAGAAGGCCCGGCAGCAATGTGTTTCCTCCATCGGGGAGCCAGATAGCCACAGCATGGAAGAATCCTCAGGACGAGTTTTCTCCCTGGTCTTCTGGGCAATGCAAGGGGACCCCAGTTTGTAAACCTGAGCTGCACTGGAACAAACACCGCCATGGCAAGTGTTCTCAGAATTCATAGCTGACGTCTTCCCCTCGCATGCATCACGTCGACTTCAGATCCAGCTGGAGACATGTGCTCTCAGCCTTTGAAGACTGTCAGGCCTTTGCAAGATCCACGGTGATGTAGGTGAAACTAGATCATTCACTGGCTCACACCATTCACCTCAGGAGGACTCCTGCTTGCCAAAGTGTTTTCATGGAAGGGCACATGTGTGTGGCATGTCTCTTTCACCTGCTTGTGGACTTCAGGTACATGAGCTAGGTGTCAACCGTGAAAGTGGAGAGGGACGGGAACAGCACAATTTGCCCCAGTGACAAAGCAGAGAGATGTGTCCTCAGAGCTGCCTGAGAAACAGTCCTGTTGCCGGTCTTCTATTCACCCCAGGATTACCCTGAGAGGTAACCTGAGGCCGAGTGAATTTTCTTGGAAGAACCGGAGTGCGTGCCGTTCCTTGCTAGGTTCTCATCCCAAAGCCTTCTTGGCTAGTCATAAGGAAACTTGCCCGCGTGTTGCAAGGAAAGTCCGTGTTTTGGATGATCAGTGCTTCATGAAAAGCACTGTGGTCGCCAACTTTCTCAACCCTGCAGGAATACCCGGGGAGGAACGGAGACTTTGCCCAAAGAAACAGAGTGCTTGCAATGCCTTGCTAGGAGCACATCCAGCACAGGACTTTATCTATGGCGAATGTCAGCCGAGCGCCAGAGTCAAAGTAAGGTGCAGTGTTTCCACCAGCAGAGTCGCAGTCAGCAGTTTCAAAGAGGCCTTCCCCACTAAAGTGCTGTAAATGCGGGTGTGCCTTTCAAAGTCTGAGGATGCGAGCGTCTGCACCGTATTCCAAGGAAGGTCCCTGTGTACCAAAAGTGGCATCTGTGCCTGCTGAGCACCATCCAGCCACATGGGTCTTTGGACTCTACTGTTTTGTATGCAGGAGGCTGGGCAACAACGTTTTTCCTCCATGGGAGAGCTAGATTTGGAGAGCTTGGAGGAAGCCTGAAGAACACGTTGATACCGGGGCTTCTGGGCAATGCAAGGGGGCCTCATTTTGTAACCCTGAGCTGCTTTTGGAAAACCACCGTGCTTACACGGTGAGTTCTCGGACTTCATACCTGACCTCTTGCTCCCTGAAGCAGCACCAGGACTTTACCTCTAGAGGGAGAAATAGGCAGTCGTCCTCTGAAGGTGGCTAGGCCTTCGGGAGATGTACCATGACCTAGGCGAAACGAAGGCGTTCACTGGCTCGCGCAATTTACTTCAGGAGGAACACTGGCTTTCCAAAGCGCTTTCAGCGAAGAAGTACAGTATGTGACACGGGCCTCCTTTGGTTCCCGGAACGTCAACTACATGAGCTGTGTGGCAACCGTGAAAAGGAGGCCGGACGAGAAAAGCGAAATCTGTCCCGTTGGCAACCCGGAGAGCTGGGTGCTCAGAGCTGCCTGAAAAAGGGTCCTGTTGCCCGTCTTGTACTCACCGTAGGAGTTCCCGGGGAGGCAAAGTGAGGAAGAGTGAGTTTTCTCGCAAGAACGAGGGGGTGTGGGCAGTTCCTCGCTAGGAGCTCATCCCAAAGCCTTCTTGGCTAGTGGTTCGGAAACCTGCCCGCATGCTGCCAAAGGAAAGTCCTCGAGAGCCGTGAAAAGTGTTGGGAGTGCAGCTCTGTCTGAGAAGCCTTAGTGAAGGTACTGCTTTAACACTGGTAGGCCTCTCAGGACTGCAGGGTCTCTCGCGCCTGGACCCAGGTCATGGAAGAACACGGTGTACCCAAAGTGTCAACTGCGGCTTCTGAGTGAGCTCCAGCCACATGGGTCGTTGGCCTCCACTCTGTGCATGCAGAGGGCAGGGCAACACACGGCCTGCTCCGGCGGAGAGCCAGACCTCCACCTCTGGAAACCAGTCTTGGTAACAGAGTGGGGGCCGGTGTCATGAGCAATGCATGTCACACTCCCGGCTTAGATATTAGCTGCCCTGAATCCTATCCGGAGAGTAACATTGATTGTATGAACTCAAAGCTGACGACCCTTCACCTCGAGCAGAAATGTGACTTTACAACCAGTCTGATATGATGGACCCCTCTCCCGAAGCACTGCTGGGCGATTGAAAGTTCCAAAGTCGACATCGCCTGACTGAAGCACTGTGGTGACTAGGCACGTCACCTCGCGCAGAACCTCTGCTTACAAAAGGGTCCTCACAGGAGCGCCTAGTGTGTCGCATGGCTCTCTCGTAGCTGGGCAGAAGGTGCTGCTCCACAGGCTGGCTTTGCACGTAGAAACTGGATCCTGAGGGCTAAAGCATTCTTTGCCCCTTTGGAAGCAGGAGGCTTGGGGCGAGAAAACTGAACGAAAGGCACGGGGTGGCGCCCATGTTGGACACCCTGCAGGAATTGCCCGGGAGGACGAGTGAGTTTTCTCGAAAGAAACAGTGCGCCTGCCGTTCCTTGCCAGGAGCTCGTGCAGCAGACTGCTTCAGCTAAGGCGAATGTCGACTGAGCGGCACATTCAAAGTAAGGGGCAGTGTTTCCATCAGCAAAGTTGGTGGTCACAAGTAGACCCGAGGCTTTCACCACTGAAGTGCTGTAATGCTGGTGTGCCTTTCACATATCTGAGGACGCTCACGTCTGCACCAGTTTCCGAGGAAAATCACTGTGTACCCAAAGTGTCATCTGTGCCTTCTGAGCAACCTCATGCCGCATGATGGTCTTTGGGCTCTACTGTTGGTATGCAGAAGGCCCGGCAGCAATGTGTTTCCTCCATCGGGGAGCCAGATAGCCACAGCATGGAAGAATCCTCAGGACGAGTTTTCTCCCTGGTCTTCTGGGCAATGCAAGGGGACCCCAGTTTGTAAACCTGAGCTGCACTGGAACAAACACCGCCATGGCAAGTGTTCTCAGAATTCATAGCTGACGTCTTCCCCTCGCATGCATCACGTCGACTTCAGATCCAGCTGGAGACATGTGCTCTCAGCCTTTGAAGACTGTCAGGCCTTTGCAAGATCCACGGTGATGTAGGTGAAACTAGATCATTCACTGGCTCACACCATTCACCTCAGGAGGACTCCTGCTTGCCAAAGTGTTTTCATGGAAGGGCACATGTGTGTGGCATGTCTCTTTCACCTGCTTGTGGACTTCAGGTACATGAGCTAGGTGTCAACCGTGAAAGTGGAGAGGGACGGGAACAGCACAATTTGCCCCAGTGACAAAGCAGAGAGATGTGTCCTCAGAGCTGCCTGAGAAACAGTCCTGTTGCCGGTCTTCTATTCACCCCAGGATTACCCTGAGAGGTAACCTGAGGCCGAGTGAATTTTCTTGGAAGAACCGGAGTGCGTGCCGTTCCTTGCTAGGTTCTCATCCCAAAGCCTTCTTGGCTAGTCATAAGGAAACTTGCCCGCGTGTTGCAAGGAAAGTCCGTGTTTTGGATGATCAGTGCTTCATGAAAAGCACTGTGGTCGCCAACTTTCTCAACCCTGCAGGAATACCCGGGGAGGAACGGAGACTTTGCCCAAAGAAACAGAGTGCTTGCAATGCCTTGCTAGGAGCACATCCAGCACAGGACTTTTATCTATGGCGAATGTCAGCCGAGCGCCAGAGTCAAAGTAAGGTGCAGTGTTTCCACCAGCAGAGTCGCAGTCAGCAGTTTCAAAGAGGCCTTCCCCACTAAAGTGCTGTAAATGCGGGTGTGCCTTTCAAAGTCTGAGGATGCGAGCGTCTGCACCGTATTCCAAGGAAGGTCCCTGTGTACCAAAAGTGGCATCTGTGCCTGCTGAGCACCATCCAGCCACATGGGTCTTTGGACTCTACTGTTTTGTATGCAGGAGGCTGGGCAACAACGTTTTTCCTCCATGGGAGAGCTAGATTTGGAGAGCTTAGAGGAAGCCTGAAGAACACGTTGATACCGGGGCTTCTGGGCAATGCAAGGGGGCCTCATTTTGTAACCCTGAGCTGCTTTTGGAAAACCACCGTGCTTACACGGTGAGTTCTCGGACTTCATACCTGACCTCTTGCTCCCTGAAGCAGCACCAGGACTTTACCTCTAGAGGGAGAAATAGGCAGTCGTCCTCTGAAGGTGGCCAGGCCTTCGGGAGATGTACCATGACCTAGGCGAAACGAAGGCGTTCACTGGCTCGCGCAATTTACTTCAGGAGGAACACTGGCTTTCCAAAGCGCTTTCAGCGAAGAAGTACAGTATGTGACACGGGCCTCCTTTGGTTCCCGGAACGTCAACTACATGAGCTGTGTGGCAACCGTGAAAAGGAGGCCGGACGAGAAAAGCGAAATCTGTCCCGTTGGCAACCCGGAGAGCTGGGTGCTCAGAGCTGCCTGAAAAAGGGTCCTGTTGCCCGTCTTGTACTCACCGTAGGAGTTCCCGGGGAGGCAAAGTGAGGAAGAGTGAGTTTTCTCGCAAGAACGAGGGGGTGTGGGCAGTTCCTCGCTAGGAGCTCATCCCAAAGCCTTCTTGGCTAGTGGTTCGGAAACCTGCCCGCATGCTGCCAAAGGAAAGTCCTCGAGAGCCGTGAAAAGTGTTGGGAGTGCAGCTCTGTCTGAGAAGCCTTAGTGAAGGTACTGCTTTAACACTGGTAGGCCTCTCAGGACTGCAGGGTCTCTCGCGCCTGGACCCAGGTCATGGAAGAACACGGTGTACCCAAAGTGTCAACTGCGGCTTCTGAGTGAGCTCCAGCCACATGGGTCGTTGGCCTCCACTCTGTGCATGCAGAGGGCAGGGCAACACACGGCCTGCTCCGGCGGAGAGCCAGACCTCCACCTCTGGAAACCAGTCTTGGTAACAGAGTGGGGGCCGGTGTCATGAGCAATGCATGTCACACTCCCGGCTTAGATATTAGCTGCCCTGAATCCTATCCGGAGAGTAACATTGATTGTATGAACTCAAAGCTGACGACCCTTCACCTCGAGCAGAAATGTGACTTTACAACCAGTCTGATATGATGGACCCCTCTCCCGAAGCACTGCTGGGCGATTGAAAGTTCCAAAGTCGACATCGCCTGACTGAAGCACTGTGGTGACTAGGCACGTCACCTCGCGCAGAACCTCTGCTTACAAAAGGGTCCTCACAGGAGCGCCTAGTGTGTCGCATGGCTCTCTCGTAGCTGGGCAGAAGGTGCTGCTCCACAGGCTGGGTTTGCACGTAGAAACTGGATCCTGAGGGCTAAAGCATTCTTTGCCCCTTTGGAAGCAGGAGGCTTGGGGCGAGAAAACTGAACGAAAGGCACGGGGTGGCGCCCATGTTGGACACCCTGCAGGAATTGCCCGGGAGGACGAGTGAGTTTTCTCGAAAGAAACAGTGCGCCTGCCGTTCCTTGCCAGGAGCTCGTGCAGCAGACTGCTTCAGCTAAGGCGAATGTCGACTGAGCGGCACACTCAAAGTAAGGGGCAGTGTTTCCATCAGCAAAGTTGGTGGTCACAAGTAGACCCGAGGCTTTCACCACTGAAGTGCTGTAATGCTGGTGTGCCTTTCACATATCTGAGGACGCTCACGTCTGCACCAGTTTCCGAGGAAAATCACTGTGTACCCAAAGTGTCATCTGTGCCTTCTGAGCAACCTCATGCCTCATGATGGTCTTTGGGCTCTACTGTTGGTATGCAGAAGGCCCGGCAGCAATGTGTTTCCTCCATCGGGGAGCCAGATAGCCACAGCATGGAAGAATCCTCAGGACGAGTTTTCTCCCTGGTCTTCTGGGCAATGCAAGGGGACCCCAGTTTGTAAACCTGAGCTGCACTGGAACAAACACCGCCATGGCAAGTGTTCTCAGAATTCATAGCTGACGTCTTCCCCTCGCATGCATCACGTCGACTTCAGATCCAGCTGGAGACATGTGCTCTCAGCCTTTGAAGACTGTCAGGCCTTTGCAAGATCCACGGTGATGTAGGTGAAACTAGATCATTCACTGGCTCACACCATTCACCTCAGGAGGACTCCTGCTTGCCAAAGTGTTTTCATGGAAGGGCACATGTGTGTGGCATGTCTCTTTCACCTGCTTGTGGACTTCAGGTACATGAGCTAGGTGTCAACCGTGAAAGTGGAGAGGGACGGGAACAGCACAATTTGCCCCAGTGACAAAGCAGAGAGATGTGTCCTCAGAGCTGCCTGAGAAACAGTCCTGTTGCCGGTCTTCTATTCACCCCAGGATTACCCTGAGAGGTAACCTGAGGCCGAGTGAATTTTCTTGGAAGAACCGGAGTGCGTGCCGTTCCTTGCTAGGTTCTCATCCCAAAGCCTTCTTGGCTAGTCATAAGGAAACTTGCCCGCGTGTTGCAAGGAAAGTCCGTGTTTTGGATGATCAGTGCTTCATGAAAAGCACTGTGGTCGCCAACTTTCTCAACCCTGCAGGAATACCCGGGGAGGAACGGAGACTTTGCCCAAAGAAACAGAGTGCTTGCAATGCCTTGCTAGGAGCACATCCAGCACAGGACTTTTATCTATGGCGAATGTCAGCTGAGCGCCAGAGTCAAAGTAAGGTGCAGTGTTTCCACCAGCAGAGTCGCAGTCAGCAGTTTCAAAGAGGCCTTCCCCACTAAAGTGCTGTAAATGCGGGTGTGCCTTTCAAAGTCTGAGGATGCGAGCGTCTGCACCGTATTCCAAGGAAGGTCCCTGTGTACCAAAAGTGGCATCTGTGCCTGCTGAGCACCATCCAGCCACATGGGTCTTTGGACTCTACTGTTTTGTATGCAGGAGGCTGGGCAACAACGTTTTTCCTCCATGGGAGAGCTAGATTTGGAGAGCTTAGAGGAAGCCTGAAGAACACGTTGATACCGGGGCTTCTGGGCAATGCAAGGGGGCCTCATTTTGTAACCCTGAGCTGCTTTTGGAAAACCACCGTGCTTACACGGTGAGTTCTCGGACTTCATACCTGACCTCTTGCTCCCTGAAGCAGCACCAGGACTTTACCTCTAGAGGGAGAAATAGGCAGTCGTCCTCTGAAGGTGGCCAGGCCTTCGGGAGATGTACCATGACCTAGGCGAAACGAAGGCGTTCACTGGCTCGCGCAATTTACTTCAGGAGGAACACTGGCTTTCCAAAGCGCTTTCAGCGAAGAAGTACAGTATGTGACACGGGCCTCCTTTGGTTCCCGGAACGTCAACTACATGAGCTGTGTGGCAACCGTGAAAAGGAGGCCGGACGAGAAAAGCGAAATCTGTCCCGTTGGCAACCCGGAGAGCTGGGTGCTCAGAGCTGCCTGAAAAAGGGTCCTGTTGCCCGTCTTGTACTCACCGTAGGAGTTCCCGGGGAGGCAAAGTGAGGAAGAGTGAGTTTTCTCGCAAGAACGAGGGGGTGTGGGCAGTTCCTCGCTAGGAGCTCATCCCAAAGCCTTCTTGGCTAGTGGTTCGGAAACCTGCCCGCATGCTGCCAAAGGAAAGTCCTCGAGAGCCGTGAAAAGTGTTGGGAGTGCAGCTCTGTCTGAGAAGCCTTAGTGAAGGTACTGCTTTAACACTGGTAGGCCTCTCAGGACTGCAGGGTCTCTCGCGCCTGGACCCAGGTCATGGAAGAACACGGTGTACCCAAAGTGTCAACTGCGGCTTCTGAGTGAGCTCCAGCCACATGGGTCGTTGGCTTCCACTCTGTGCATGCAGAGGGCAGGGCAACACACGGCCTGCTCCGGCGGAGAGCCAGACCTCCACCTCTGGAAACCAGTCTTGGTAACAGAGTGGGGGCCGGTGTCATGAGCAATGCATGTCACACTCCCGGCTTAGATATTAGCTGCCCTGAATCCTATCCGGAGAGTAACATTGATTGTATGAACTCAAAGCTGACGACCCTTCACCTCGAGCAGAAATGTGACTTTACAACCAGTCTGATATGATGGACCCCTCTCCCGAAGCACTGCTGGGCGATTGAAAGTTCCAAAGTCGACATCGCCTGACTGAAGCACTGTGGTGACTAGGCACGTCACCTCGCGCAGAACCTCTGCTTACAAAAGGGTCCTCACAGGAGCGCCTAGTGTGTCGCATGGCTCTCTCGTAGCTGGGCAGAAGGTGCTGCTCCACAGGCTGGGTTTGCACGTAGAAACTGGATCCTGAGGGCTAAAGCATTCTTTGCCCCTTTGGAAGCAGGAGGCTTGGGGCGAGAAAACTGAACGAAAGGCACGGGGTGGCGCCCATGTTGGACACCCTGCAGGAATTGCCCGGGAGGACGAGTGAGTTTTCTCGAAAGAAACAGTGCGCCTGCCGTTCCTTGCCAGGAGCTCGTGCAGCAGACTGCTTCAGCTAAGGCGAATGTCGACTGAGCGGCACACTCAAAGTAAGGGGCAGTGTTTCCATCAGCAAAGTTGGTGGTCACAAGTAGACCCGAGGCTTTCACCACTGAAGTGCTGTAATGCTGGTGTGCCTTTCACATATCTGAGGACGCTCACGTCTGCACCAGTTTCCGAGGAAAATCACTGTGTACCCAAAGTGTCATCTGTGCCTTCTGAGCAACCTCATGCCTCATGATGGTCTTTGGGCTCTACTGTTGGTATGCAGAAGGCCCGGCAGCAATGTGTTTCCTCCATCGGGGAGCCAGATAGCCACAGCATGGAAGAATCCTCAGGACGAGTTTTCTCCCTGGTCTTCTGGGCAATGCAAGGGGACCCCAGTTTGTAAACCTGAGCTGCACTGGAACAAACACCGCCATGGCAAGTGTTCTCAGAATTCATAGCTGACGTCTTCCCCTCGCATGCATCACGTCGACTTCAGATCCAGCTGGAGACATGTGCTCTCAGCCTTTGAAGACTGTCAGGCCTTTGCAAGATCCACGGTGATGTAGGTGAAACTAGATCATTCACTGGCTCACACCATTCACCTCAGGAGGACTCCTGCTTGCCAAAGTGTTTTCATGGAAGGGCACATGTGTGTGGCATGTCTCTTTCACCTGCTTGTGGACTTCAGGTACATGAGCTAGGTGTCAACCGTGAAAGTGGAGAGGGACGGGAACAGCACAATTTGCCCCAGTGACAAAGCAGAGAGATGTGTCCTCAGAGCTGCCTGAGAAACAGTCCTGTTGCCGGTCTTCTATTCACCCCAGGATTACCCTGAGAGGTAACCTGAGGCCGAGTGAATTTTCTTGGAAGAACCGGAGTGCGTGCCGTTCCTTGCTAGGTTCTCATCCCAAAGCCTTCTTGGCTAGTCATAAGGAAACTTGCCCGCGTGTTGCAAGGAAAGTCCGTGTTTTGGATGATCAGTGCTTCATGAAAAGCACTGTGGTCGCCAACTTTCTCAACCCTGCAGGAATACCCGGGGAGGAACGGAGACTTTGCCCAAAGAAACAGAGTGCTTGCAATGCCTTGCTAGGAGCACATCCAGCACAGGACTTTTATCTATGGCGAATGTCAGCCGAGCGCCAGAGTCAAAGTAAGGTGCAGTGTTTCCACCAGCAGAGTCGCAGTCAGCAGTTTCAAAGAGGCCTTCCCCACTAAAGTGCTGTAAATGCGGGTGTGCCTTTCAAAGTCTGAGGATGCGAGCGTCTGCACCGTATTCCAAGGAAGGTCCCTGTGTACCAAAAGTGGCATCTGTGCCTGCTGAGCACCATCCAGCCACATGGGTCTTTGGACTCTACTGTTTTGTATGCAGGAGGCTGGGCAACAACGTTTTTCCTCCATGGGAGAGCTAGATTTGGAGAGCTTAGAGGAAGCCTGAAGAACACGTTGATACCGGGGCTTCTGGGCAATGCAAGGGGGCCTCATTTTGTAACCCTGAGCTGCTTTTGGAAAACCACCGTGCTTACACGGTGAGTTCTCGGACTTCATACCTGACCTCTTGCTCCCTGAAGCAGCACCAGGACTTTACCTCTAGAGGGAGAAATAGGCAGTCGTCCTCTGAAGGTGGCCAGGCCTTCGGGAGATGTACCATGACCTAGGCGAAACGAAGGCGTTCACTGGCTCGCGCAATTTACTTCAGGAGGAACACTGGCTTTCCAAAGCGCTTTCAGCGAAGAAGTACAGTATGTGACACGGGCCTCCTTTGGTTCCCGGAACGTCAACTACATGAGCTGTGTGGCAACCGTGAAAAGGAGGCCGGACGAGAAAAGCGAAATCTGTCCCGTTGGCAACCCGGAGAGCTGGGTGCTCAGAGCTGCCTGAAAAAGGGTCCTGTTGCCCGTCTTGTACTCACCGTAGGAGTTCCCGGGGAGGCAAAGTGAGGAAGAGTGAGTTTTCTCGCAAGAACGAGGGGGTGTGGGCAGTTCCTCGCTAGGAGCTCATCCCAAAGCCTTCTTGGCTAGTGGTTCGGAAACCTGCCCGCATGCTGCCAAAGGAAAGTCCTCGAGAGCCGTGAAAAGTGTTGGGAGTGCAGCTCTGTCTGAGAAGCCTTAGTGAAGGTACTGCTTTAACACTGGTAGGCCTCTCAGGACTGCAGGGTCTCTCGCGCCTGGACCCAGGTCATGGAAGAACACGGTGTACCCAAAGTGTCAACTGCGGCTTCTGAGTGAGCTCCAGCCACATGGGTCGTTGGCCTCCACTCTGTGCATGCAGAGGGCAGGGCAACACACGGCCTGCTCCGGCGGAGAGCCAGACCTCCACCTCTGGAAACCAGTCTTGGTAACAGAGTGGGGGCCGGTGTCATGAGCAATGCATGTCACACTCCCGGCTTAGATATTAGCTGCCCTGAATCATATCCGGAGAGTAACATTGATTGTATGAACTCAAAGCTGACGACCCTTCACCTCGAGCAGAAATGTGACTTTACAACCAGTCTGATATGATGGACCCCTCTCCCGAAGCACTGCTGGGCGATTGAAAGTTCCAAAGTCGACATCGCCTGACTGAAGCACTGTGGTGACTAGGCACGTCACCTCGCGCAGAACCTCTGCTTACAAAAGGGTCCTCACAGGAGCGCCTAGTGTGTCGCATGGCTCTCTCGTAGCTGGGCAGAAGGTGCTGCTCCACAGGCTGGCTTTGCACGTAGAAACTGGATCCTGAGGGCTAAAGCATTCTTTGCCCCTTTGGAAGCAGGAGGCTTGGGGCGAGAAAACTGAACGAAAGGCACGGGGTGGCGCCCATGTTGGACACCCTGCAGGAATTGCCCGGGAGGACGAGTGAGTTTTCTCGAAAGAAACAGTGCGCCTGCCGTTCCTTGCCAGGAGCTCGTGCAGCAGACTGCTTCAGCTAAGGCGAATGTCGACTGAGCGGCACACTCAAAGTAAGGGGCAGTGTTTCCATCAGCAAAGTTGGTGGTCACAAGTAGACCCGAGGCTTTCACCACTGAAGTGCTGTAATGCTGGTGTGCCTTTCACATATCTGAGGACGCTCACGTCTGCACCAGTTTCCGAGGAAAATCACTGTGTACCCAAAGTGTCATCTGTGCCTTCTGAGCAACCTCATGCCTCATGATGGTCTTTGGGCTCTACTGTTGGTATGCAGAAGGCCCGGCAGCAATGTGTTTCCTCCATCGGGGAGCCAGATAGCCACAGCATGGAAGAATCCTCAGGACGAGTTTTCTCCCTGGTCTTCTGGGCAATGCAAGGGGACCCCAGTTTGTAAACCTGAGCTGCACTGGAACAAACACCGCCATGGCAAGTGTTCTCAGAATTCATAGCTGACGTCTTCCCCTCGCATGCATCACGTCGACTTCAGATCCAGCTGGAGACATGTGCTCTCAGCCTTTGAAGACTGTCAGGCCTTTGCAAGATCCACGGTGATGTAGGTGAAACTAGATCATTCACTGGCTCACACCATTCACCTCAGGAGGACTCCTGCTTGCCAAAGTGTTTTCATGGAAGGGCACATGTGTGTGGCATGTCTCTTTCACCTGCTTGTGGACTTCAGGTACATGAGCTAGGTGTCAACCGTGAAAGTGGAGAGGGACGGGAACAGCACAATTTGCCCCAGTGACAAAGCAGAGAGATGTGTCCTCAGAGCTGCCTGAGAAACAGTCCTGTTGCCGGTCTTCTATTCACCCCAGGATTACCCTGAGAGGTAACCTGAGGCCGAGTGAATTTTCTTGGAAGAACCGGAGTGCGTGCCGTTCCTTGCTAGGTTCTCATCCCAAAGCCTTCTTGGCTAGTCATAAGGAAACTTGCCCGCGTGTTGCAAGGAAAGTCCGTGTTTTGGATGATCAGTGCTTCATGAAAAGCACTGTGGTCGCCAACTTTCTCAACCCTGCAGGAATACCCGGGGAGGAACGGAGACTTTGCCCAAAGAAACAGAGTGCTTGCAATGCCTTGCTAGGAGCACATCCAGCACAGGACTTTTATCTATGGCGAATGTCAGCCGAGCGCCAGAGTCAAAGTAAGGTGCAGTGTTTCCACCAGCAGAGTCGCAGTCAGCAGTTTCAAAGAGGCCTTCCCCACTAAAGTGCTGTAAATGCGGGTGTGCCTTTCAAAGTCTGAGGATGCGAGCGTCTGCACCGTATTCCAAGGAAGGTCCCTGTGTACCAAAAGTGGCATCTGTGCCTGCTGAGCACCATCCAGCCACATGGGTCTTTGGACTCTACTGTTTTGTATGCAGGAGGCTGGGCAACAACGTTTTTCCTCCATGGGAGAGCTAGATTTGGAGAGCTTGGAGGAAGCCTGAAGAACACGTTGATACCGGGGCTTCTGGGCAATGCAAGGGGGCCTCATTTTGTAACCCTGAGCTGCTTTTGGAAAACCACCGTGCTTACACGGTGAGTTCTCGGACTTCATACCTGACCTCTTGCTCCCTGAAGCAGCACCAGGACTTTACCTCTAGAGGGAGAAATAGGCAGTCGTCCTCTGAAGGTGGCCAGGCCTTCGGGAGATGTACCATGACCTAGGCGAAACGAAGGCGTTCACTGGCTCGCGCAATTTACTTCAGGAGGAACACTGGCTTTCCAAAGCGCTTTCAGCGAAGAAGTACAGTATGTGACACGGGCCTCCTTTGGTTCCCGGAACGTCAACTACATGAGCTGTGTGGCAACCGTGAAAAGGAGGCCGGACGAGAAAAGCGAAATCTGTCCCGTTGGCAACCCGGAGAGCTGGGTGCTCAGAGCTGCCTGAAAAAGGGTCCTGTTGCCCGTCTTGTACTCACCGTAGGAGTTCCCGGGGAGGCAAAGTGAGGAAGAGTGAGTTTTCTCGCAAGAACGAGGGGGTGTGGGCAGTTCCTCGCTAGGAGCTCATCCCAAAGCCTTCTTGGCTAGTGGTTCGGAAACCTGCCCGCATGCTGCCAAAGGAAAGTCCTCGAGAGCCGTGAAAAGTGTTGGGAGTGCAGCTCTGTCTGAGAAGCCTTAGTGAAGGTACTGCTTTAACACTGGTAGGCCTCTCAGGACTGCAGGGTCTCTCGCGCCTGGACCCAGGTCATGGAAGAACACGGTGTACCCAAAGTGTCAACTGCGGCTTCTGAGTGAGCTCCAGCCACATGGGTCGTTGGCCTCCACTCTGTGCATGCAGAGGGCAGGGCAACACACGGCCTGCTCCGGCGGAGAGCCAGACCTCCACCTCTGGAAACCAGTCTTGGTAACAGAGTGGGGGCCGGTGTCATGAGCAATGCATGTCACACTCCCGGCTTAGATATTAGCTGCCCTGAATCATATCCGGAGAGTAACATTGATTGTATGAACTCAAAGCTGACGACCCTTCACCTCGAGCAGAAATGTGACTTTACAACCAGTCTGATATGATGGACCCCTCTCCCGAAGCACTGCTGGGCGATTGAAAGTTCCAAAGTCGACATCGCCTGACTGAAGCACTGTGGTGACTAGGCACGTCACCTCGCGCAGAACCTCTGCTTACAAAAGGGTCCTCACAGGAGCGCCTAGTGTGTCGCATGGCTCTCTCGTAGCTGGGCAGAAGGTGCTGCTCCACAGGCTGGCTTTGCACGTAGAAACTGGATCCTGAGGGCTAAAGCATTCTTTGCCCCTTTGGAAGCAGGAGGCTTGGGGCGAGAAAACTGAACGAAAGGCACGGGGTGGCGCCCATGTTGGACACCCTGCAGGAATTGCCCGGGAGGACGAGTGAGTTTTCTCGAAAGAAACAGTGCGCCTGCCGTTCCTTGCCAGGAGCTCGTGCAGCAGACTGCTTCAGCTAAGGCGAATGTCGACTGAGCGGCACACTCAAAGTAAGGGGCAGTGTTTCCATCAGCAAAGTTGGTGGTCACAAGTAGACCCGAGGCTTTCACCACTGAAGTGCTGTAATGCTGGTGTGCCTTTCACATATCTGAGGACGCTCACGTCTGCACCAGTTTCCGAGGAAAATCACTGTGTACCCAAAGTGTCATCTGTGCCTTCTGAGCAACCTCATGCCGCATGATGGTCTTTGGGCTCTACTGTTGGTATGCAGAAGGCCCGGCAGCAATGTGTTTCCTCCATCGGGGAGCCAGATAGCCACAGCATGGAAGAATCCTCAGGACGAGTTTTCTCCCTGGTCTTCTGGGCAATGCAAGGGGACCCCAGTTTGTAAACCTGAGCTGCACTGGAACAAACACCGCCATGGCAAGTGTTCTCAGAATTCATAGCTGACGTCTTCCCCTCGCATGCATCACGTCGACTTCAGATCCAGCTGGAGACATGTGCTCTCAGCCTTTGAAGACTGTCAGGCCTTTGCAAGATCCACGGTGATGTAGGTGAAACTAGATCATTCACTGGCTCACACCATTCACCTCAGGAGGACTCCTGCTTGCCAAAGTGTTTTCATGGAAGGGCACATGTGTGTGGCATGTCTCTTTCACCTGCTTGTGGACTTCAGGTACATGAGCTAGGTGTCAACCGTGAAAGTGGAGAGGGACGGGAACAGCACAATTTGCCCCAGTGACAAAGCAGAGAGATGTGTCCTCAGAGCTGCCTGAGAAACAGTCCTGTTGCCGGTCTTCTATTCACCCCAGGATTACCCTGAGAGGTAACCTGAGGCCGAGTGAATTTTCTTGGAAGAACCGGAGTGCGTGCCGTTCCTTGCTAGGTTCTCATCCCAAAGCCTTCTTGGCTAGTCATAAGGAAACTTGCCCGCGTGTTGCAAGGAAAGTCCGTGTTTTGGATGATCAGTGCTTCATGAAAAGCACTGTGGTCGCCAACTTTCTCAACCCTGCAGGAATACCCGGGGAGGAACGGAGACTTTGCCCAAAGAAACAGAGTGCTTGCAATGCCTTGCTAGGAGCACATCCAGCACAGGACTTTTATCTATGGCGAATGTCAGCCGAGCGCCAGAGTCAAAGTAAGGTGCAGTGTTTCCACCAGCAGAGTCGCAGTCAGCAGTTTCAAAGAGGCCTTCCCCACTAAAGTGCTGTAAATGCGGGTGTGCCTTTCAAAGTCTGAGGATGCGAGCGTCTGCACCGTATTCCAAGGAAGGTCCCTGTGTACCAAAAGTGGCATCTGTGCCTGCTGAGCACCATCCAGCCACATGGGTCTTTGGACTCTACTGTTTTGTATGCAGGAGGCTGGGCAACAACGTTTTTCCTCCATGGGAGAGCTAGATTTGGAGAGCTTGGAGGAAGCCTGAAGAACACGTTGATACCGGGGCTTCTGGGCAATGCAAGGGGGCCTCATTTTGTAACCCTGAGCTGCTTTTGGAAAACCACCGTGCTTACACGGTGAGTTCTCGGACTTCATACCTGACCTCTTGCTCCCTGAAGCAGCACCAGGACTTTACCTCTAGAGGGAGAAATAGGCAGTCGTCCTCTGAAGGTGGCCAGGCCTTCGGGAGATGTACCATGACCTAGGCGAAACGAAGGCGTTCACTGGCTCGCGCAATTTACTTCAGGAGGAACACTGGCTTTCCAAAGCGCTTTCAGCGAAGAAGTACAGTATGTGACACGGGCCTCCTTTGGTTCCCGGAACGTCAACTACATGAGCTGTGTGGCAACCGTGAAAAGGAGGCCGGACGAGAAAAGCGAAATCTGTCCCGTTGGCAACCCGGAGAGCTGGGTGCTCAGAGCTGCCTGAAAAAGGGTCCTGTTGCCCGTCTTGTACTCACCGTAGGAGTTCCCGGGGAGGCAAAGTGAGGAAGAGTGAGTTTTCTCGCAAGAACGAGGGGGTGTGGGCAGTTCCTCGCTAGGAGCTCATCCCAAAGCCTTCTTGGCTAGTGGTTCGGAAACCTGCCCGCATGCTGCCAAAGGAAAGTCCTCGAGAGCCGTGAAAAGTGTTGGGAGTGCAGCTCTGTCTGAGAAGCCTTAGTGAAGGTACTGCTTTAACACTGGTAGGCCTCTCAGGACTGCAGGGTCTCTCGCGCCTGGACCCAGGTCATGGAAGAACACGGTGTACCCAAAGTGTCAACTGCGGCTTCTGAGTGAGCTCCAGCCACATGGGTCGTTGGCCTCCACTCTGTGCATGCAGAGGGCAGGGCAACACACGGCCTGCTCCGGCGGAGAGCCAGACCTCCACCTCTGGAAACCAGTCTTGGTAACAGAGTGGGGGCCGGTGTCATGAGCAATGCATGTCACACTCCCGGCTTAGATATTAGCTGCCCTGAATCATATCCGGAGAGTAACATTGATTGTATGAACTCAAAGCTGACGACCCTTCACCTCGAGCAGAAATGTGACTTTACAACCAGTCTGATATGATGGACCCCTCTCCCGAAGCACTGCTGGGCGATTGAAAGTTCCAAAGTCGACATCGCCTGACTGAAGCACTGTGGTGACTAGGCACGTCACCTCGCGCAGAACCTCTGCTTACAAAAGGGTCCTCACAGGAGCGCCTAGTGTGTCGCATGGCTCTCTCGTAGCTGGGCAGAAGGTGCTGCTCCACAGGCTGGCTTTGCACGTAGAAACTGGATCCTGAGGGCTAAAGCATTCTTTGCCCCTTTGGAAGCAGGAGGCTTGGGGCGAGAAAACTGAACGAAAGGCACGGGGTGGCGCCCATGTTGGACACCCTGCAGGAATTGCCCGGGAGGACGAGTGAGTTTTCTCGAAAGAAACAGTGCGCCTGCCGTTCCTTGCCAGGAGCTCGTGCAGCAGACTGCTTCAGCTAAGGCGAATGTCGACTGAGCGGCACACTCAAAGTAAGGGGCAGTGTTTCCATCAGCAAAGTTGGTGGTCACAAGTAGACCCGAGGCTTTCACCACTGAAGTGCTGTAATGCTGGTGTGCCTTTCACATATCTGAGGACGCTCACGTCTGCACCAGTTTCCGAGGAAAATCACTGTGTACCCAAAGTGTCATCTGTGCCTTCTGAGCAACCTCATGCCTCATGATGGTCTTTGGGCTCTACTGTTGGTATGCAGAAGGCCCGGCAGCAATGTGTTTCCTCCATCGGGGAGCCAGATAGCCACAGCATGGAAGAATCCTCAGGACGAGTTTTCTCCCTGGTCTTCTGGGCAATGCAAGGGGACCCCAGTTTGTAAACCTGAGCTGCACTGGAACAAACACCGCCATGGCAAGTGTTCTCAGAATTCATAGCTGACGTCTTCCCCTCGCATGCATCACGTCGACTTCAGATCCAGCTGGAGACATGTGCTCTCAGCCTTTGAAGACTGTCAGGCCTTTGCAAGATCCACGGTGATGTAGGTGAAACTAGATCATTCACTGGCTCACACCATTCACCTCAGGAGGACTCCTGCTTGCCAAAGTGTTTTCATGGAAGGGCACATGTGTGTGGCATGTCTCTTTCACCTGCTTGTGGACTTCAGGTACATGAGCTAGGTGTCAACCGTGAAAGTGGAGAGGGACGGGAACAGCACAATTTGCCCCAGTGACAAAGCAGAGAGATGTGTCCTCAGAGCTGCCTGAGAAACAGTCCTGTTGCCGGTCTTCTATTCACCCCAGGATTACCCTGAGAGGTAACCTGAGGCCGAGTGAATTTTCTTGGAAGAACCGGAGTGCGTGCCGTTCCTTGCTAGGTTCTCATCCCAAAGCCTTCTTGGCTAGTCATAAGGAAACTTGCCCGCGTGTTGCAAGGAAAGTCCGTGTTTTGGATGATCAGTGCTTCATGAAAAGCACTGTGGTCGCCAACTTTCTCAACCCTGCAGGAATACCCGGGGAGGAACGGAGACTTTGCCCAAAGAAACAGAGTGCTTGCAATGCCTTGCTAGGAGCACATCCAGCACAGGACTTTTATCTATGGCGAATGTCAGCCGAGCGCCAGAGTCAAAGTAAGGTGCAGTGTTTCCACCAGCAGAGTCGCAGTCAGCAGTTTCAAAGAGGCCTTCCCCACTAAAGTGCTGTAAATGCGGGTGTGCCTTTCAAAGTCTGAGGATGCGAGCGTCTGCACCGTATTCCAAGGAAGGTCCCTGTGTACCAAAAGTGGCATCTGTGCCTGCTGAGCACCATCCAGCCACATGGGTCTTTGGACTCTACTGTTTTGTATGCAGGAGGCTGGGCAACAACGTTTTTCCTCCATGGGAGAGCTAGATTTGGAGAGCTTGGAGGAAGCCTGAAGAACACGTTGATACCGGGGCTTCTGGGCAATGCAAGGGGGCCTCATTTTGTAACCCTGAGCTGCTTTTGGAAAACCACCGTGCTTACACGGTGAGTTCTCGGACTTCATACCTGACCTCTTGCTCCCTGAAGCAGCACCAGGACTTTACCTCTAGAGGGAGAAATAGGCAGTCGTCCTCTGAAGGTGGCTAGGCCTTCGGGAGATGTACCATGACCTAGGCGAAACGAAGGCGTTCACTGGCTCGCGCAATTTACTTCAGGAGGAACACTGGCTTTCCAAAGCGCTTTCAGCGAAGAAGTACAGTATGTGACACGGGCCTCCTTTGGTTCCCGGAACGTCAACTACATGAGCTGTGTGGCAACCGTGAAAAGGAGGCCGGACGAGAAAAGCGAAATCTGTCCCGTTGGCAACCCGGAGAGCTGGGTGCTCAGAGCTGCCTGAAAAAGGGTCCTGTTGCCCGTCTTGTACTCACCGTAGGAGTTCCCGGGGAGGCAAAGTGAGGAAGAGTGAGTTTTCTCGCAAGAACGAGGGGGTGTGGGCAGTTCCTCGCTAGGAGCTCATCCCAAAGCCTTCTTGGCTAGTGGTTCGGAAACCTGCCCGCATGCTGCCAAAGGAAAGTCCTCGAGAGCCGTGAAAAGTGTTGGGAGTGCAGCTCTGTCTGAGAAGCCTTAGTGAAGGTACTGCTTTAACACTGGTAGGCCTCTCAGGACTGCAGGGTCTCTCGCGCCTGGACCCAGGTCATGGAAGAACACGGTGTACCCAAAGTGTCAACTGCGGCTTCTGAGTGAGCTCCAGCCACATGGGTCGTTGGCCTCCACTCTGTGCATGCAGAGGGCAGGGCAACACACGGCCTGCTCCGGCGGAGAGCCAGACCTCCACCTCTGGAAACCAGTCTTGGTAACAGAGTGGGGGCCGGTGTCATGAGCAATGCATGTCACACTCCCGGCTTAGATATTAGCTGCCCTGAATCATATCCGGAGAGTAACATTGATTGTATGAACTCAAAGCTGACGACCCTTCACCTCGAGCAGAAATGTGACTTTACAACCAGTCTGATATGATGGACCCCTCTCCCGAAGCACTGCTGGGCGATTGAAAGTTCCAAAGTCGACATCGCCTGACTGAAGCACTGTGGTGACTAGGCACGTCACCTCGCGCAGAACCTCTGCTTACAAAAGGGTCCTCACAGGAGCGCCTAGTGTGTCGCATGGCTCTCTCGTAGCTGGGCAGAAGGTGCTGCTCCACAGGCTGGCTTTGCACGTAGAAACTGGATCCTGAGGGCTAAAGCATTCTTTGCCCCTTTGGAAGCAGGAGGCTTGGGGCGAGAAAACTGAACGAAAGGCACGGGGTGGCGCCCATGTTGGACACCCTGCAGGAATTGCCCGGGAGGACGAGTGAGTTTTCTCGAAAGAAACAGTGCGCCTGCCGTTCCTTGCCAGGAGCTCGTGCAGCAGACTGCTTCAGCTAAGGCGAATGTCGACTGAGCGGCACACTCAAAGTAAGGGGCAGTGTTTCCATCAGCAAAGTTGGTGGTCACAAGTAGACCCGAGGCTTTCACCACTGAAGTGCTGTAATGCTGGTGTGCCTTTCACATATCTGAGGACGCTCACGTCTGCACCAGTTTCCGAGGAAAATCACTGTGTACCCAAAGTGTCATCTGTGCCTTCTGAGCAACCTCATGCCTCATGATGGTCTTTGGGCTCTACTGTTGGTATGCAGAAGGCCCGGCAGCAATGTGTTTCCTCCATCGGGGAGCCAGATAGCCACAGCATGGAAGAATCCTCAGGACGAGTTTTCTCCCTGGTCTTCTGGGCAATGCAAGGGGACCCCAGTTTGTAAACCTGAGCTGCACTGGAACAAACACCGCCATGGCAAGTGTTCTCAGAATTCATAGCTGACGTCTTCCCCTCGCATGCATCACGTCGACTTCAGATCCAGCTGGAGACATGTGCTCTCAGCCTTTGAAGACTGTCAGGCCTTTGCAAGATCCACGGTGATGTAGGTGAAACTAGATCATTCACTGGCTCACACCATTCACCTCAGGAGGACTCCTGCTTGCCAAAGTGTTTTCATGGAAGGGCACATGTGTGTGGCATGTCTCTTTCACCTGCTTGTGGACTTCAGGTACATGAGCTAGGTGTCAACCGTGAAAGTGGAGAGGGACGGGAACAGCACAATTTGCCCCAGTGACAAAGCAGAGAGATGTGTCCTCAGAGCTGCCTGAGAAACAGTCCTGTTGCCGGTCTTCTATTCACCCCAGGATTACCCTGAGAGGTAACCTGAGGCCGAGTGAATTTTCTTGGAAGAACCGGAGTGCGTGCCGTTCCTTGCTAGGTTCTCATCCCAAAGCCTTCTTGGCTAGTCATAAGGAAACTTGCCCGCGTGTTGCAAGGAAAGTCCGTGTTTTGGATGATCAGTGCTTCATGAAAAGCACTGTGGTCGCCAACTTTCTCAACCCTGCAGGAATACCCGGGGAGGAACGGAGACTTTGCCCAAAGAAACAGAGTGCTTGCAATGCCTTGCTAGGAGCACATCCAGCACAGGACTTTTATCTATGGCGAATGTCAGCCGAGCGCCAGAGTCAAAGTAAGGTGCAGTGTTTCCACCAGCAGAGTCGCAGTCAGCAGTTTCAAAGAGGCCTTCCCCACTAAAGTGCTGTAAATGCGGGTGTGCCTTTCAAAGTCTGAGGATGCGAGCGTCTGCACCGTATTCCAAGGAAGGTCCCTGTGTACCAAAAGTGGCATCTGTGCCTGCTGAGCACCATCCAGCCACATGGGTCTTTGGACTCTACTGTTTTGTATGCAGGAGGCTGGGCAACAACGTTTTTCCTCCATGGGAGAGCTAGATTTGGAGAGCTTGGAGGAAGCCTGAAGAACACGTTGATACCGGGGCTTCTGGGCAATGCAAGGGGGCCTCATTTTGTAACCCTGAGCTGCTTTTGGAAAACCACCGTGCTTACACGGTGAGTTCTCGGACTTCATACCTGACCTCTTGCTCCCTGAAGCAGCACCAGGACTTTACCTCTAGAGGGAGAAATAGGCAGTCGTCCTCTGAAGGTGGCTAGGCCTTCGGGAGATGTACCATGACCTAGGCGAAACGAAGGCGTTCACTGGCTCGCGCAATTTACTTCAGGAGGAACACTGGCTTTCCAAAGCGCTTTCAGCGAAGAAGTACAGTATGTGACACGGGCCTCCTTTGGTTCCCGGAACGTCAACTACATGAGCTGTGTGGCAACCGTGAAAAGGAGGCCGGACGAGAAAAGCGAAATCTGTCCCGTTGGCAACCCGGAGAGCTGGGTGCTCAGAGCTGCCTGAAAAAGGGTCCTGTTGCCCGTCTTGTACTCACCGTAGGAGTTCCCGGGGAGGCAAAGTGAGGAAGAGTGAGTTTTCTCGCAAGAACGAGGGGGTGTGGGCAGTTCCTCGCTAGGAGCTCATCCCAAAGCCTTCTTGGCTAGTGGTTCGGAAACCTGCCCGCATGCTGCCAAAGGAAAGTCCTCGAGAGCCGTGAAAAGTGTTGGGAGTGCAGCTCTGTCTGAGAAGCCTTAGTGAAGGTACTGCTTTAACACTGGTAGGCCTCTCAGGACTGCAGGGTCTCTCGCGCCTGGACCCAGGTCATGGAAGAACACGGTGTACCCAAAGTGTCAACTGCGGCTTCTGAGTGAGCTCCAGCCACATGGGTCGTTGGCCTCCACTCTGTGCATGCAGAGGGCAGGGCAACACACGGCCTGCTCCGGCGGAGAGCCAGACCTCCACCTCTGGAAACCAGTCTTGGTAACAGAGTGGGGGCCGGTGTCATGAGCAATGCATGTCACACTCCCGGCTTAGATATTAGCTGCCCTGAATCATATCCGGAGAGTAACATTGATTGTATGAACTCAAAGCTGACGACCCTTCACCTCGAGCAGAAATGTGACTTTACAACCAGTCTGATATGATGGACCCCTCTCCCGAAGCACTGCTGGGCGATTGAAAGTTCCAAAGTCGACATCGCCTGACTGAAGCACTGTGGTGACTAGGCACGTCACCTCGCGCAGAACCTCTGCTTACAAAAGGGTCCTCACAGGAGCGCCTAGTGTGTCGCATGGCTCTCTCGTAGCTGGGCAGAAGGTGCTGCTCCACAGGCTGGCTTTGCACGTAGAAACTGGATCCTGAGGGCTAAAGCATTCTTTGCCCCTTTGGAAGCAGGAGGCTTGGGGCGAGAAAACTGAACGAAAGGCACGGGGTGGCGCCCATGTTGGACACCCTGCAGGAATTGCCCGGGAGGACGAGTGAGTTTTCTCGAAAGAAACAGTGCGCCTGCCGTTCCTTGCCAGGAGCTCGTGCAGCAGACTGCTTCAGCTAAGGCGAATGTCGACTGAGCGGCACACTCAAAGTAAGGGGCAGTGTTTCCATCAGCAAAGTTGGTGGTCACAAGTAGACCCGAGGCTTTCACCACTGAAGTGCTGTAATGCTGGTGTGCCTTTCACATATCTGAGGACGCTCACGTCTGCACCAGTTTCCGAGGAAAATCACTGTGTACCCAAAGTGTCATCTGTGCCTTCTGAGCAACCTCATGCCTCATGATGGTCTTTGGGCTCTACTGTTGGTATGCAGAAGGCCCGGCAGCAATGTGTTTCCTCCATCGGGGAGCCAGGTAGCCACAGCATGGAAGAATCCTCAGGACGAGTTTTCTCCCTGGTCTTCTGGGCAATGCAAGGGGACCCCAGTTTGTAAACCTGAGCTGCACTGGAACAAACACCGCCATGGCAAGTGTTCTCAGAATTCATAGCTGACGTCTTCCCCTCGCATGCATCACGTCGACTTCAGATCCAGCTGGAGACATGTGCTCTCAGCCTTTGAAGACTGTCAGGCCTTTGCAAGATCCACGGTGATGTAGGTGAAACTAGATCATTCACTGGCTCACACCATTCACCTCAGGAGGACTCCTGCTTGCCAAAGTGTTTTCATGGAAGGGCACATGTGTGTGGCATGTCTCTTTCACCTGCTTGTGGACTTCAGGTACATGAGCTAGGTGTCAACCGTGAAAGTGGAGAGGGACGGGAACAGCACAATTTGCCCCAGTGACAAAGCAGAGAGATGTGTCCTCAGAGCTGCCTGAGAAACAGTCCTGTTGCCGGTCTTCTATTCACCCCAGGATTACCCTGAGAGGTAACCTGAGGCCGAGTGAATTTTCTTGGAAGAACCGGAGTGCGTGCCGTTCCTTGCTAGGTTCTCATCCCAAAGCCTTCTTGGCTAGTCATAAGGAAACTTGCCCGCGTGTTGCAAGGAAAGTCCGTGTTTTGGATGATCAGTGCTTCATGAAAAGCACTGTGGTCGCCAACTTTCTCAACCCTGCAGGAATACCCGGGGAGGAACGGAGACTTTGCCCAAAGAAACAGAGTGCTTGCAATGCCTTGCTAGGAGCACATCCAGCACAGGACTTTTATCTATGGCGAATGTCAGCCGAGCGCCAGAGTCAAAGTAAGGTGCAGTGTTTCCACCAGCAGAGTCGCAGTCAGCAGTTTCAAAGAGGCCTTCCCCACTAAAGTGCTGTAAATGCGGGTGTGCCTTTCAAAGTCTGAGGATGCGAGCGTCTGCACCGTATTCCAAGGAAGGTCCCTGTGTACCAAAAGTGGCATCTGTGCCTGCTGAGCACCATCCAGCCACATGGGTCTTTGGACTCTACTGTTTTGTATGCAGGAGGCTGGGCAACAACGTTTTTCCTCCATGGGAGAGCTAGATTTGGAGAGCTTAGAGGAAGCCTGAAGAACACGTTGATACCGGGGCTTCTGGGCAATGCAAGGGGGCCTCATTTTGTAACCCTGAGCTGCTTTTGGAAAACCACCGTGCTTACACGGTGAGTTCTCGGACTTCATACCTGACCTCTTGCTCCCTGAAGCAGCACCAGGACTTTACCTCTAGAGGGAGAAATAGGCAGTCGTCCTCTGAAGGTGGCTAGGCCTTCGGGAGATGTACCATGACCTAGGCGAAACGAAGGCGTTCACTGGCTCGCGCAATTTACTTCAGGAGGAACACTGGCTTTCCAAAGCGCTTTCAGCGAAGAAGTACAGTATGTGACACGGGCCTCCTTTGGTTCCCGGAACGTCAACTACATGAGCTGTGTGGCAACCGTGAAAAGGAGGCCGGACGAGAAAAGCGAAATCTGTCCCGTTGGCAACCCGGAGAGCTGGGTGCTCAGAGCTGCCTGAAAAAGGGTCCTGTTGCCCGTCTTGTACTCACCGTAGGAGTCCCCGGGGAGGCAAAGTGAGGAAGAGTGAGTTTTCTCGCAAGAACGAGGGGGTGTGGGCAGTTCCTCGCTAGGAGCTCATCCCAAAGCCTTCTTGGCTAGTGGTTCGGAAACCTGCCCGCATGCTGCCAAAGGAAAGTCCTCGAGAGCCGTGAAAAGTGTTGGGAGTGCAGCTCTGTCTGAGAAGCCTTAGTGAAGGTACTGCTTTAACACTGGTAGGCCTCTCAGGACTGCAGGGTCTCTCGCGCCTGGACCCAGGTCATGGAAGAACACGGTGTACCCAAAGTGTCAACTGCGGCTTCTGAGTGAGCTCCAGCCACATGGGTCGTTGGCCTCCACTCTGTGCATGCAGAGGGCAGGGCAACACACGGCCTGCTCCGGCGGAGAGCCAGACCTCCACCTCTGGAAACCAGTCTTGGTAACAGAGTGGGGGCCGGTGTCATGAGCAATGCATGTCACACTCCCGGCTTAGATATTAGCTGCCCGGAATCCTATCCGGAGAGTAACATTGATTGTATGAACTCAAAGCTGACGACCCTTCACCTCGAGCAGAAATGTGACTTTACAACC
The DNA here is from genome assembly GCF_028564815.1 of Eubalaena glacialis. Classification (NCBI taxonomy): domain Eukaryota; kingdom Metazoa; phylum Chordata; class Mammalia; order Artiodactyla; family Balaenidae; genus Eubalaena; species Eubalaena glacialis. The sequence continues at coordinate 36,953,502 of NC_083718.1, forward strand.
AGCCTGATATGATGGACCCCTCTCCCGAAGCACTGCTGGGCGATTGAAAGTTCCAAAGTCGACATCGCCTGACTGAAGCACTGTGGTGACTAGGCACGTCACCTCGCGCAGAACCTCTGCTTACAAAAGGGTCCTCACAGGAGCGCCTAGTGTGTCGCATGGCTCTCTCGTAGCTGGGCAGAAGGTGCTGCTCCACAGGCTGGGTTTGCACGTAGAAACTGGATCCTGAGGGCTAAAGCATTCTTTGCCCCTTTGGAAGCAGGAGGCTTGGGGCGAGAAAACTGAACGAAAGGCACGGGGTGGCGCCCATGTTGGACACCCTGCAGGAATTGCCCGGGAGGACGAGTGAGTTTTCTCGAAAGAAACAGTGCGCCTGCCGTTCCTTGCCAGGAGCTCGTGCAGCAGACTGCTTCAGCTAAGGCGAATGTCGACTGAGCGGCACACTCAAAGTAAGGGGCAGTGTTTCCATCAGCAAAGTTGGTGGTCACAAGTAGACCCGAGGCTTTCACCACTGAAGTGCTGTAATGCTGGTGTGCCTTTCACATATCTGAGGACGCTCACGTCTGCACCAGTTTCCGAGGAAAATCACTGTGTACCCAAAGTGTCATCTGTGCCTTCTGAGCAACCTCATGCCTCATGATGGTCTTTGGGCTCTACTGTTGGTATGCAGAAGGCCCGGCAGCAATGTGTTTCCTCCATCGGGGAGCCAGGTAGCCACAGCATGGAAGAATCCTCAGGACGAGTTTTCTCCCTGGTCTTCTGGGCAATGCAAGGGGACCCCAGTTTGTAAACCTGAGCTGCACTGGAACAAACACCGCCATGGCAAGTGTTCTCAGAATTCATAGCTGACGTCTTCCCCTCGCATGCATCACGTCGACTTCAGATCCAGCTGGAGACATGTGCTCTCAGCCTTTGAAGACTGTCAGGCCTTTGCAAGATCCACGGTGATGTAGGTGAAACTAGATCATTCACTGGCTCACACCATTCACCTCAGGAGGACTCCTGCTTGCCAAAGTGTTTCCATGGAAGGGCACATGTGTGTGGCATGTCTCTTTCACCTGCTTGTGGACTTCAGGTACATGAGCTAGGTGTCAACCGTGAAAGTGGAGAGGGACGGGAACAGCACAATTTGCCCCAGTGACAAAGCAGAGAGATGTGTCCTCAGAGCTGCCTGAGAAACAGTCCTGTTGCCGGTCTTCTATTCACCCCAGGATTACCCTGAGAGGTAACCTGAGGCCGAGTGAATTTTCTTGGAAGAACCGGAGTGCGTGCCGTTCCTTGCTAGGTTCTCATCCCAAAGCCTTCTTGGCTAGTCATAAGGAAACTTGCCCGCGTGTTGCAAGGAAAGTCCGTGTTTTGGATGATCAGTGCTTCATGAAAAGCACTGTGGTCGCCAACTTTCTCAACCCTGCAGGAATACCCGGGGAGGAACGGAGACTTTGCCCAAAGAAACAGAGTGCTTGCAATGCCTTGCTAGGAGCACATCCAGCACAGGACTTTTATCTATGGCGAATGTCAGCCGAGCGCCAGAGTCAAAGTAAGGTGCAGTGTTTCCACCAGCAGAGTCGCAGTCAGCAGTTTCAAAGAGGCCTTCCCCACTAAAGTGCTGTAAATGCGGGTGTGCCTTTCAAAGTCTGAGGATGCGAGCGTCTGCACCGTATTCCAAGGAAGGTCCCTGTGTACCAAAAGTGGCATCTGTGCCTGCTGAGCACCATCCAGCCACATGGGTCTTTGGACTCTACTGTTTTGTATGCAGGAGGCTGGGCAACAACGTTTTTCCTCCATGGGAGAGCTAGATTTGGAGAGCTTAGAGGAAGCCTGAAGAACACGTTGATACCGGGGCTTCTGGGCAATGCAAGGGGGCCTCATTTTGTAACCCTGAGCTGCTTTTGGAAAACCACCGTGCTTACACGGTGAGTTCTCGGACTTCATACCTGACCTCTTGCTCCCTGAAGCAGCACCAGGACTTTACCTCTAGAGGGAGAAATAGGCAGTCGTCCTCTGAAGGTGGCTAGGCCTTCGGGAGATGTACCATGACCTAGGCGAAACGAAGGCGTTCACTGGCTCGCGCAATTTACTTCAGGAGGAACACTGGCTTTCCAAAGCGCTTTCAGCGAAGAAGTACAGTATGTGACACGGGCCTCCTTTGGTTCCCGGAACGTCAACTACATGAGCTGTGTGGCAACCGTGAAAAGGAGGCCGGACGAGAAAAGCGAAATCTGTCCCGTTGGCAACCCGGAGAGCTGGGTGCTCAGAGCTGCCTGAAAAAGGGTCCTGTTGCCCGTCTTGTACTCACCGTAGGAGTTCCCGGGGAGGCAAAGTGAGGAAGAGTGAGTTTTCTCGCAAGAACGAGGGGGTGTGGGCAGTTCCTCGCTAGGAGCTCATCCCAAAGCCTTCTTGGCTAGTGGTTCGGAAACCTGCCCGCATGCTGCCAAAGGAAAGTCCTCGAGAGCCGTGAAAAGTGTTGGGAGTGCAGCTCTGTCTGAGAAGCCTTAGTGAAGGTACTGCTTTAACACTGGTAGGCCTCTCAGGACTGCAGGGTCTCTCGCGCCTGGACCCAGGTCATGGAAGAACACGGTGTACCCAAAGTGTCAACTGCGGCTTCTGAGTGAGCTCCAGCCACATGGGTCGTTGGCCTCCACTCTGTGCATGCAGAGGGCAGGGCAACACACGGCCTGCTCCGGCGGAGAGCCAGACCTCCACCTCTGGAAACCAGTCTTGGTAACAGAGTGGGGGCCGGTGTCATGAGCAATGCATGTCACACTCCCGGCTTAGATATTAGCTGCCCGGAATCATATCCGGAGAGTAACATTGATTGTATGAACTCAAAGCTGACGACCCTTCACCTCGAGCAGAAATGTGACTTTACAACCAGCCTGATATGATGGACCCCTCTCCCGAAGCACTGCTGGGCGATTGAAAGTTCCAAAGTCGACATCGCCTGACTGAAGCACTGTGGTGACTAGGCACGTCACCTCGCGCAGAACCTCTGCTTACAAAAGGGTCCTCACAGGAGCGCCTAGTGTGTCGCATGGCTCTCTCGTAGCTGGGCAGAAGGTGCTGCTCCACAGGCTGGCTTTGCACGTAGAAACTGGATCCTGAGGGCTAAAGCATTCTTTGCCCCTTTGGAAGCAGGAGGCTTGGGGCGAGAAAACTGAACGAAAGGCACGGGGTGGCGCCCATGTTGGACACCCTGCAGGAATTGCCCGGGAGGACGAGTGAGTTTTCTCGAAAGAAACAGTGCGCCTGCCGTTCCTTGCCAGGAGCTCGTGCAGCAGACTGCTTCAGCTAAGGCGAATGTCGACTGAGCGGCACACTCAAAGTAAGGGGCAGTGTTTCCATCAGCAAAGTTGGTGGTCACAAGTAGACCCGAGGCTTTCACCACTGAAGTGCTGTAATGCTGGTGTGCCTTTCACATATCTGAGGACGCTCACGTCTGCACCAGTTTCCGAGGAAAATCACTGTGTACCCAAAGTGTCATCTGTGCCTTCTGAGCAACCTCATGCCGCATGATGGTCTTTGGGCTCTACTGTTGGTATGCAGAAGGCCCGGCAGCAATGTGTTTCCTCCATCGGGGAGCCAGGTAGCCACAGCATGGAAGAATCCTCAGGACGAGTTTTCTCCCTGGTCTTCTGGGCAATGCAAGGGGACCCCAGTTTGTAAACCTGAGCTGCACTGGAACAAACACCGCCATGGCAAGTGTTCTCAGAATTCATAGCTGACGTCTTCCCCTCGCATGCATCACGTCGACTTCAGATCCAGCTGGAGACATGTGCTCTCAGCCTTTGAAGACTGTCAGGCCTTTGCAAGATCCACGGTGATGTAGGTGAAACTAGATCATTCACTGGCTCACACCATTCACCTCAGGAGGACTCCTGCTTGCCAAAGTGTTTTCATGGAAGGGCACATGTGTGTGGCATGTCTCTTTCACCTGCTTGTGGACTTCAGGTACATGAGCTAGGTGTCAACCGTGAAAGTGGAGAGGGACGGGAACAGCACAATTTGCCCCAGTGACAAAGCAGAGAGATGTGTCCTCAGAGCTGCCTGAGAAACAGTCCTGTTGCCGGTCTTCTATTCACCCCAGGATTACCCTGAGAGGTAACCTGAGGCCGAGTGAATTTTCTTGGAAGAACCGGAGTGCGTGCCGTTCCTTGCTAGGTTCTCATCCCAAAGCCTTCTTGGCTAGTCATAAGGAAACTTGCCCGCGTGTTGCAAGGAAAGTCCGTGTTTTGGATGATCAGTGCTTCATGAAAAGCACTGTGGTCGCCAACTTTCTCAACCCTGCAGGAATACCCGGGGAGGAACGGAGACTTTGCCCAAAGAAACAGAGTGCTTGCAATGCCTTGCTAGGAGCACATCCAGCACAGGACTTTTATCTATGGCGAATGTCAGCCGAGCGCCAGAGTCAAAGTAAGGTGCAGTGTTTCCACCAGCAGAGTCGCAGTCAGCAGTTTCAAAGAGGCCTTCCCCACTAAAGTGCTGTAAATGCGGGTGTGCCTTTCAAAGTCTGAGGATGCGAGCGTCTGCACCGTATTCCAAGGAAGGTCCCTGTGTACCAAAAGTGGCATCTGTGCCTGCTGAGCACCATCCAGCCACATGGGTCTTTGGACTCTACTGTTTTGTATGCAGGAGGCTGGGCAACAACGTTTTTCCTCCATGGGAGAGCTAGATTTGGAGAGCTTAGAGGAAGCCTGAAGAACACGTTGATACCGGGGCTTCTGGGCAATGCAAGGGGGCCTCATTTTGTAACCCTGAGCTGCTTTTGGAAAACCACCGTGCTTACACGGTGAGTTCTCGGACTTCATACCTGACCTCTTGCTCCCTGAAGCAGCACCAGGACTTTACCTCTAGAGGGAGAAATAGGCAGTCGTCCTCTGAAGGTGGCTAGGCCTTCGGGAGATGTACCATGACCTAGGCGAAACGAAGGCGTTCACTGGCTCGCGCAATTTACTTCAGGAGGAACACTGGCTTTCCAAAGCGCTTTCAGCGAAGAAGTACAGTATGTGACACGGGCCTCCTTTGGTTCCCGGAACGTCAACTACATGAGCTGTGTGGCAACCGTGAAAAGGAGGCCGGACGAGAAAAGCGAAATCTGTCCCGTTGGCAACCCGGAGAGCTGGGTGCTCAGAGCTGCCTGAAAAAGGGTCCTGTTGCCCGTCTTGTACTCACCGTAGGAGTTCCCGGGGAGGCAAAGTGAGGAAGAGTGAGTTTTCTCGCAAGAACGAGGGGGTGTGGGCAGTTCCTCGCTAGGAGCTCATCCCAAAGCCTTCTTGGCTAGTGGTTCGGAAACCTGCCCGCATGCTGCCAAAGGAAAGTCCTCGAGAGCCGTGAAAAGTGTTGGGAGTGCAGCTCTGTCTGAGAAGCCTTAGTGAAGGTACTGCTTTAACACTGGTAGGCCTCTCAGGACTGCAGGGTCTCTCGCGCCTGGACCCAGGTCATGGAAGAACACGGTGTACCCAAAGTGTCAACTGCGGCTTCTGAGTGAGCTCCAGCCACATGGGTCGTTGGCCTCCACTCTGTGCATGCAGAGGGCAGGGCAACACACGGCCTGCTCCGGCGGAGAGCCAGACCTCCACCTCTGGAAACCAGTCTTGGTAACAGAGTGGGGGCCGGTGTCATGAGCAATGCATGTCACACTCCCGGCTTAGATATTAGCTGCCCTGAATCATATCCGGAGAGTAACATTGATTGTATGAACTCAAAGCTGACGACCCTTCACCTCGAGCAGAAATGTGACTTTACAACCAGTCTGATATGATGGACCCCTCTCCCGAAGCACTGCTGGGCGATTGAAAGTTCCAAAGTCGACATCGCCTGACTGAAGCACTGTGGTGACTAGGCACGTCACCTCGCGCAGAACCTCTGCTTACAAAAGGGTCCTCACAGGAGCGCCTAGTGTGTCGCATGGCTCTCTCGTAGCTGGGCAGAAGGTGCTGCTCCACAGGCTGGGTTTGCACGTAGAAACTGGATCCTGAGGGCTAAAGCATTCTTTGCCCCTTTGGAAGCAGGAGGCTTGGGGCGAGAAAACTGAACGAAAGGCACGGGGTGGCGCCCATGTTGGACACCCTGCAGGAATTGCCCGGGAGGACGAGTGAGTTTTCTCGAAAGAAACAGTGCGCCTGCCGTTCCTTGCCAGGAGCTCGTGCAGCAGACTGCTTCAGCTAAGGCGAATGTCGACTGAGCGGCACACTCAAAGTAAGGGGCAGTGTTTCCATCAGCAAAGTTGGTGGTCACAAGTAGACCCGAGGCTTTCACCACTGAAGTGCTGTAATGCTGGTGTGCCTTTCACATATCTGAGGACGCTCACGTCTGCACCAGTTTCCGAGGAAAATCACTGTGTACCCAAAGTGTCATCTGTGCCTTCTGAGCAACCTCATGCCTCATGATGGTCTTTGGGCTCTACTGTTGGTATGCAGAAGGCCCGGCAGCAATGTGTTTCCTCCATCGGGGAGCCAGGTAGCCACAGCATGGAAGAATCCTCAGGACGAGTTTTCTCCCTGGTCTTCTGGGCAATGCAAGGGGACCCCAGTTTGTAAACCTGAGCTGCACTGGAACAAACACCGCCATGGCAAGTGTTCTCAGAATTCATAGCTGACGTCTTCCCCTCGCATGCATCACGTCGACTTCAGATCCAGCTGGAGACATGTGCTCTCAGCCTTTGAAGACTGTCAGGCCTTTGCAAGATCCACGGTGATGTAGGTGAAACTAGATCATTCACTGGCTCACACCATTCACCTCAGGAGGACTCCTGCTTGCCAAAGTGTTTCCATGGAAGGGCACATGTGTGTGGCATGTCTCTTTCACCTGCTTGTGGACTTCAGGTACATGAGCTAGGTGTCAACCGTGAAAGTGGAGAGGGACGGGAACAGCACAATTTGCCCCAGTGACAAAGCAGAGAGATGTGTCCTCAGAGCTGCCTGAGAAACAGTCCTGTTGCCGGTCTTCTATTCACCCCAGGATTACCCTGAGAGGTAACCTGAGGCCGAGTGAATTTTCTTGGAAGAACCGGAGTGCGTGCCGTTCCTTGCTAGGTTCTCATCCCAAAGCCTTCTTGGCTAGTCATAAGGAAACTTGCCCGCGTGTTGCAAGGAAAGTCCGTGTTTTGGATGATCAGTGCTTCATGAAAAGCACTGTGGTCGCCAACTTTCTCAACCCTGCAGGAATACCCGGGGAGGAACGGAGACTTTGCCCAAAGAAACAGAGTGCTTGCAATGCCTTGCTAGGAGCACATCCAGCACAGGACTTTTATCTATGGCGAATGTCAGCCGAGCGCCAGAGTCAAAGTAAGGTGCAGTGTTTCCACCAGCAGAGTCGCAGTCAGCAGTTTCAAAGAGGCCTTCCCCACTAAAGTGCTGTAAATGCGGGTGTGCCTTTCAAAGTCTGAGGATGCGAGCGTCTGCACCGTATTCCAAGGAAGGTCCCTGTGTACCAAAAGTGGCATCTGTGCCTGCTGAGCACCATCCAGCCACATGGGTCTTTGGACTCTACTGTTTTGTATGCAGGAGGCTGGGCAACAACGTTTTTCCTCCATGGGAGAGCTAGATTTGGAGAGCTTAGAGGAAGCCTGAAGAACACGTTGATACCGGGGCTTCTGGGCAATGCAAGGGGGCCTCATTTTGTAACCCTGAGCTGCTTTTGGAAAACCACCGTGCTTACACGGTGAGTTCTCGGACTTCATACCTGACCTCTTGCTCCCTGAAGCAGCACCAGGACTTTACCTCTAGAGGGAGAAATAGGCAGTCGTCCTCTGAAGGTGGCTAGGCCTTCGGGAGATGTACCATGACCTAGGCGAAACGAAGGCGTTCACTGGCTCGCGCAATTTACTTCAGGAGGAACACTGGCTTTCCAAAGCGCTTTCAGCGAAGAAGTACAGTATGTGACACGGGCCTCCTTTGGTTCCCGGAACGTCAACTACATGAGCTGTGTGGCAACCGTGAAAAGGAGGCCGGACGAGAAAAGCGAAATCTGTCCCGTTGGCAACCCGGAGAGCTGGGTGCTCAGAGCTGCCTGAAAAAGGGTCCTGTTGCCCGTCTTGTACTCACCGTAGGAGTTCCCGGGGAGGCAAAGTGAGGAAGAGTGAGTTTTCTCGCAAGAACGAGGGGGTGTGGGCAGTTCCTCGCTAGGAGCTCATCCCAAAGCCTTCTTGGCTAGTGGTTCGGAAACCTGCCCGCATGCTGCCAAAGGAAAGTCCTCGAGAGCCGTGAAAAGTGTTGGGAGTGCAGCTCTGTCTGAGAAGCCTTAGTGAAGGTACTGCTTTAACACTGGTAGGCCTCTCAGGACTGCAGGGTCTCTCGCGCCTGGACCCAGGTCATGGAAGAACACGGTGTACCCAAAGTGTCAACTGCGGCTTCTGAGTGAGCTCCAGCCACATGGGTCGTTGGCCTCCACTCTGTGCATGCAGAGGGCAGGGCAACACACGGCCTGCTCCGGCGGAGAGCCAGACCTCCACCTCTGGAAACCAGTCTTGGTAACAGAGTGGGGGCCGGTGTCATGAGCAATGCATGTCACACTCCCGGCTTAGATATTAGCTGCCCGGAATCATATCCGGAGAGTAACATTGATTGTATGAACTCAAAGCTGACGACCCTTCACCTCGAGCAGAAATGTGACTTTACAACCAGCCTGATATGATGGACCCCTCTCCCGAAGCACTGCTGGGCGATTGAAAGTTCCAAAGTCGACATCGCCTGACTGAAGCACTGTGGTGACTAGGCACGTCACCTCGCGCAGAACCTCTGCTTACAAAAGGGTCCTCACAGGAGCGCCTAGTGTGTCGCATGGCTCTCTCGTAGCTGGGCAGAAGGTGCTGCTCCACAGGCTGGCTTTGCACGTAGAAACTGGATCCTGAGGGCTAAAGCATTCTTTGCCCCTTTGGAAGCAGGAGGCTTGGGGCGAGAAAACTGAACGAAAGGCACGGGGTGGCGCCCATGTTGGACACCCTGCAGGAATTGCCCGGGAGGACGAGTGAGTTTTCTCGAAAGAAACAGTGCGCCTGCCGTTCCTTGCCAGGAGCTCGTGCAGCAGACTGCTTCAGCTAAGGCGAATGTCGACTGAGCGGCACACTCAAAGTAAGGGGCAGTGTTTCCATCAGCAAAGTTGGTGGTCACAAGTAGACCCGAGGCTTTCACCACTGAAGTGCTGTAATGCTGGTGTGCCTTTCACATATCTGAGGACGCTCACGTCTGCACCAGTTTCCGAGGAAAATCACTGTGTACCCAAAGTGTCATCTGTGCCTTCTGAGCAACCTCATGCCTCATGATGGTCTTTGGGCTCTACTGTTGGTATGCAGAAGGCCCGGCAGCAATGTGTTTCCTCCATCGGGGAGCCAGGTAGCCACAGCATGGAAGAATCCTCAGGACGAGTTTTCTCCCTGGTCTTCTGGGCAATGCAAGGGGACCCCAGTTTGTAAACCTGAGCTGCACTGGAACAAACACCGCCATGGCAAGTGTTCTCAGAATTCATAGCTGACGTCTTCCCCTCGCATGCATCACGTCGACTTCAGATCCAGCTGGAGACATGTGCTCTCAGCCTTTGAAGACTGTCAGGCCTTTGCAAGATCCACGGTGATGTAGGTGAAACTAGATCATTCACTGGCTCACACCATTCACCTCAGGAGGACTCCTGCTTGCCAAAGTGTTTCCATGGAAGGGCACATGTGTGTGGCATGTCTCTTTCACCTGCTTGTGGACTTCAGGTACATGAGCTAGGTGTCAACCGTGAAAGTGGAGAGGGACGGGAACAGCACAATTTGCCCCAGTGACAAAGCAGAGAGATGTGTCCTCAGAGCTGCCTGAGAAACAGTCCTGTTGCCGGTCTTCTATTCACCCCAGGATTACCCTGAGAGGTAACCTGAGGCCGAGTGAATTTTCTTGGAAGAACCGGAGTGCGTGCCGTTCCTTGCTAGGTTCTCATCCCAAAGCCTTCTTGGCTAGTCATAAGGAAACTTGCCCGCGTGTTGCAAGGAAAGTCCGTGTTTTGGATGATCAGTGCTTCATGAAAAGCACTGTGGTCGCCAACTTTCTCAACCCTGCAGGAATACCCGGGGAGGAACGGAGACTTTGCCCAAAGAAACAGAGTGCTTGCAATGCCTTGCTAGGAGCACATCCAGCACAGGACTTTTATCTATGGCGAATGTCAGCCGAGCGCCAGAGTCAAAGTAAGGTGCAGTGTTTCCACCAGCAGAGTCGCAGTCAGCAGTTTCAAAGAGGCCTTCCCCACTAAAGTGCTGTAAATGCGGGTGTGCCTTTCAAAGTCTGAGGATGCGAGCGTCTGCACCGTATTCCAAGGAAGGTCCCTGTGTACCAAAAGTGGCATCTGTGCCTGCTGAGCACCATCCAGCCACATGGGTCTTTGGACTCTACTGTTTTGTATGCAGGAGGCTGGGCAACAACGTTTTTCCTCCATGGGAGAGCTAGATTTGGAGAGCTTAGAGGAAGCCTGAAGAACACGTTGATACCGGGGCTTCTGGGCAATGCAAGGGGGCCTCATTTTGTAACCCTGAGCTGCTTTTGGAAAACCACCGTGCTTACACGGTGAGTTCTCGGACTTCATACCTGACCTCTTGCTCCCTGAAGCAGCACCAGGACTTTACCTCTAGAGGGAGAAATAGGCAGTCGTCCTCTGAAGGTGGCCAGGCCTTCGGGAGATGTACCATGACCTAGGCGAAACGAAGGCGTTCACTGGCTCGCGCAATTTACTTCAGGAGGAACACTGGCTTTCCAAAGCGCTTTCAGCGAAGAAGTACAGTATGTGACACGGGCCTCCTTTGGTTCCCGGAACGTCAACTACATGAGCTGTGTGGCAACCGTGAAAAGGAGGCCGGACGAGAAAAGCGAAATCTGTCCCGTTGGCAACCCGGAGAGCTGGGTGCTCAGAGCTGCCTGAAAAAGGGTCCTGTTGCCCGTCTTGTACTCACCGTAGGAGTTCCCGGGGAGGCAAAGTGAGGAAGAGTGAGTTTTCTCGCAAGAACGAGGGGGTGTGGGCAGTTCCTCGCTAGGAGCTCATCCCAAAGCCTTCTTGGCTAGTGGTTCGGAAACCTGCCCGCATGCTGCCAAAGG